>NC_064630.1:679397722-680597722 GCF_023864275.1 Schistocerca cancellata
TTAGCAAAGCGCAAGAAGCTTTGAAAACTGTAACCCCGCTATCGCAAGGTGAAGACCCATCGATTGTCGAGCGACCGCTATGTCATCCTCAGTCATTCAGTGTTGGATGCGGTATGGAGTGGCATGGGTCAGAAAACCATATTGCCAGCCGTTGTAGACGTTTCGACCTTCGAGCCACCACCTTTCAATCGTGTAGCTACCCAGCTGTCATCACGAGGGAGCTTGCACCAAGGTCCAGTCCTCCCACCAAGGAAAAATCCCTGGCACAATTGTCAATCGAAAGGGGTGCATGAGGATCGGTCGCCTGAACTATTCGCATACGGAGGCGAACATAAGTCTACTTATGCCCGCATCTCGTGGTCGTGCGGTAGCGTTCTCGCTTCCCACGCCCGCGTTCCCGGGTTCGATTCCCGGCGGGGTCAGGGATTTTCTCTGCCTTGTGATGGCTGGGTGTTGTGTGCTGTCCTTAGGTTAGTTAGGTTTAAGTAGTTCTAAGTTCTAGGGGACTGATGACCATAGATGTTAAGTCCCATAGTGCTCAGAGCCATTTGAACCATTTTTTAAGTCTACTTATTTGCTGATGTTCGCTTTTATTGTGGACGTCATATATACTTTTCCAGTCAAGAATGTATTGAATGGAGAATTTATCCAAATTATAAGCGGCAAATACTTGTATACCGACCCATAGAAGTGACTCCGCAAATCAGGGGCTGCCAATGATCGTGATAATCCCGGACCATGCCAAAAAATATTCTGTCTGTAACTGAGTTACCGTGTGAGGTGGCGCAGTGATTAGCACATTGGACTCGCATCCGGGAGGACGACGATTCAAAACCCACATCCGGCAATCCTGATTTAAGTTTTCGGTGATTTCCCTAAATCGCTTGAGGCAAATGCCGAAATGATTACTTTCAAAGGGCATGGCCGACTTCCTTCCCTGCCCTACCCTTATCCGATGGTACTGTGTTCTGCCCCCTCGACTCATACAGGGTGTCTAGAAAAACTGCTTCCTCAGATCGCCAGCCGACAATTCAAGCAAATCGTATTGAAAGATTTTTTTTATTGCAGCTAGATAAATGACAATACTTCGCGTCTTCACAAACGTGTGTCGCAAGAAAATGGCGATCTGCAAATAATCAGTGTCCTTCGGTATATACAATCCGAATGCAAGCAACACAGTACAGTTCATAAGTCACTGCTGTAGCGTTCGTAGAACAGCTCGTCTTCAACTCGGGCCGCGGCTACGTGGCGCGGTGCTTGTATTCGTGCAGAGGCCGTTCCCTTCTTGGTGTCGTCCTAGAGAGGGGTCTGTCAGCAGCCTATTCGCTGACGACGTCTCACAGCTCTCTCTGCTCTTCCGTTCTTGACCGTCGTGTCGGCGCTTGACGATACGCCGGAACAGATGGGACTGATGAACTCGCTGTTTGGTCGCCTACACCAAATCAACCAATCAACAAATGTAACTGATTTAAAGTAAGTGTGCGGAATTACAGCAGTAGCTGAGTGGCAATACATCATTCGCAAAACGTAACCCAACTATTGTTCTTCCAGTTCCTAAGACAATGGGTAATGGTCCTATTTCCACGTGCGTAACAGGCTTCCAGGACACCACTTTCCATATAGTTCTCTGTTGTATCAGGAGATGAGTCTGGTGGGCGGTAGAAGGATCCAATAACGATTTATACCCACCCCTGATACTGAATCTTGCCCAAACAATCTCACATGCAGCTTCAGTTTCTACCCTGGCGGACTTGAGTTTCTTATCTACTGCGACAAATACACCAACTGCATTTTACATTTGCATATTCTTTCGAAGTGCACTTAAATGTTCCCCTAAAATCTCACTGCTACCATTTTAAGGTTTCAACCAGCTTTCTATACTTAGTATTAGGTGAATATCAGTGCTTTTCATGAGCGCTAAAGCTTTCGTTCTTGGTTGCGAATGCTTCGGCAGCTTACCATTAGAATTTTAGTACTATCACCTGTTGGAGGCATTTCTTTCGATCTTACACTGATTCATCTGTGTTTCCTACAGCTATCGTTGTCTAGATTGGATGGTGAGTCGCATAATTTAAAAGATCATTCTATGCACCCCACAAACAGTCAGGTACCACAGTAGCAGCTTCTGATGGTTAGTACACATGTCACCTATTTAGGGGAACCTACAGTTCTCAACACGATGGCGCGAGTCCAAGAAGTCGCAGGTCAGCTTATCACAGAACTTTCGAAATCTCTGGTTCAGTCCTTCCGCTCGACTCAGACCCAAGGGCGACGATCAGTTCTGGGAACAATGCTACAAATAGTGAGGTTCGTTGAAACTCCACGCACTAAGCCGTTCTTCTCAACCTTCTCTGCCAGTCGCTGGAATGAGCCAAGAATGTCTCGGAACCTAGACGACAGGCGTCATTTGTTCCAGCGCGTGAAACAATTTGCAGTTGGTTGTATCCAGATCCTTCCGTGGCTGCCGGACTAGCCTCATCAACATGCTGAGGCCCCCAAGCATACACACTGGTGACCTATCCTCTTCCTTGCTGCCATTTTTCTAAGGGACCATCATTCGCCGTATGTTTGAACTACCGACGATTAATTGACCCATACGATTTTAAGTTTGCACCTTTCTGACTCCGGACAAAACAGGTTTCCCCGTAACAGGCGAAGTGAATCCCACTGGCTGAGTTTCAGTTTTAGTGAAAGACAGCACCGCAAATTTGATTGTTAGAGATCGATACAACAACCTGAGAGCTCCCTGTGCAGGACTCCTAGATCTATCATTGACACGCCACTCGGAGTCAAGTGGACGGGTAATGAATGATTGTTTACTTTCTGCAGAGGAGATAGGATCATCAGGAGAGGATAGTACGTTTAAAGGGAGAATGATGTTGCTATTTAACAGAAAATCACATACCAACGGATGTAAGATAAGGGCACAGGACAGACAGGCAGCAATTCTGTGGATGGATTGAAAGAGTGTTAACGGTTATGCAACAAAAGACCGAACACTGACGTCAGCTTGTACATGTGCACTCGGAAACTAGAGTGATGTAGTACAGCAGAATTTGGTCTTTGCAATAGTGAAAACAGTACCGACTCTGACAGATAAACAAAGGCTACACAATGTGAGATTGGAATGATGTCCTAGAGAGGTTTTGTATGTAATATCAACAAATACTAAATTCAGGAAACGTTGGCAACCGTTCAGGGAATTTGTGATTACTTTCATTGAAATACAGCAGAGGAGAGACGTTCCAGGATAAGATATATTTTGATACGAAAAAGACAGAGGTGTCAAGGAATTATACGGCTTAATTTTTAGTTGACAATTACACTGGTTAAGGCAGATGACTAGGAAAAGACTACTCATTATCTTTACAGACCATAGGACGACAGAATATTGTAAAGAAGTGCAGAGGATACACGTGCAATAATTTTTGACAAATATTAGCGATACTTTGGAAGGAAAGGGACAGAAATAAGTGCCTCTGCACCCGGCACAAACTTAGCTCCTTTGCCGAGCACGGCAACATTTGTCACAAAGAATAAATTGCAAAGTGCAGGTATAACGATTCAATAAAAAAATAAAAAAAGTGAACAGGATACCGCAAGGAGAGGCTACACATTCACGACCTGGCAACAAAACGAAACGATAAACAAAGCAGAACTGTAGAAAGTAGCTTTAAATGAAAAGTTTGGTAGCAAGTTAAACTTAGTGCTCTATTCAAAATAAAAGCCAAAATTGGCAAAGAAAAATCCTAGTCAACAAAAGAGATATGGCACGACTTTCCACCCCAAGTCTAAAGCCTCAGATATCGTGTTTGTATGTGGCTGGTTTGCCGCAAGACGGCAGTTGTACCAGAGCACCTGTTTGCATCATGCTGCCAGCTGTCTACAACAAGCGTCCACAGGTGACAGAGGATGCGCCTTAAAATGGTTCCAAACACACTTTGGTAAAATAAAACATGCTGGATTATAGCTCTCTAACCTTTAGGGGCGGCTGTGCAGATTTGACGATGAACATAAGTCAGCCAAGGCAACGGCCTTGGAGCCGTGGATACGCCGATTCCCGTCAGCTCACCGAAGTTAAGCGCTGTAGGTTGTGGCTGGCACGTTGATGGGTGACCATCCGGGCCTCCATGCGCTATTGCCTTTTTCCGGGTGCACTCAGCCTCGTGATCCCAATTGAGGAGCTACTCGACCTAGTAGTAGCGACTCCGGTCAACGAAAATCATCATAACAACTGGGAGAGCAGTGTGCTGACCACACGCCCCTCCTGTCTGCATCCTCAACTGAGGATGACACAGCGGTTGGTGGTGGGGGCATGGTCCTTAGTTAATGCAGTGTTCCGTCCAAAAATACTTTTCTCCATACCTCCAGAGCTGCCTATTGCTTTGAAAGCTCGGCTTTCGACTCTGATGTGGTGCTAGTAGCAATCACCACAACCTGGCATTTTTACACCACATAGGGAACTCAGACGCATAGTGCGACCACTTTTACATCAACACATTCCCAGTTTATTTCCTAAATGTGTATTGTGTATGGAACCGGGGACCTAAATGACGGAGAGGCTACCTCCTGCTGCAGCACTTAGTGGTTCACAACTCCACAACAGGCTACAGCAGGTTACCGCCGCCCCACACCGAACCCCTGGATACTGTGTGGTTCTGCCCCCAGTGGATCCTCCACCACTGGGAACGCCGTACACCAGACGAGTGTAACCCCAAATTTTGGCGTGGTTGAGTAATTATGGTGTACGTGAACGTGGAGACAGTGTTTGCGCAGCAATCGCCGACATATTTTATTTGAGGCGGATGAGCCGTGGTAAAAGTTTGCTGTTTTGAAGAGCGCGCCGCAGCGCTTAGTGCAAAGCAGTCGCCTTCCGTTTCTGGCGGTGGCGCCGCTGTGGCAATCGCAGCTTTGGTGTCTCCCTATGGTGGGAAAGGTGAAAAGTTGTCTGTTCAGGTGCATTTAAGGGGCGCTATGAGCTCGGCAGTAGATCCCTCCAAAACCCAGGCGATCATTGTAGGCAAAACCACGCCTTCCTTCCGCCTCCTTGATTTCTATCTCACCATCTATGGCCGTCCTATCGCCCTCACTCCCACCTTAAGTACCTTGGCGTCACCCTCGACCGTCGCCTCTCCTGGACTCCCCACCTCCGGACAGTCCAAGCAAAGGCACTCTCCCAACTCAGTCTCCTCAAGCTCCGGCCGTACGTGGGGTCTGGACCCCTCCACCATCCTCCACACCTATAAATCCCTCATCCGCCCTATCCTTTGTTATGCCCATGCGGCTTGGATCTCCACCCTCCCTACCTTTTATAAGACCCTCAAAATCCTTGAACGCCATGCTCTCCGCCTCGCCTATCGCATCCGTCTCCCCTCCCCCACACGGATCCTGTACGATCTCATCCCCTTCCCCCACCTCTTCCTTTTCCTTGAAAGGATACGGATCCTGTACACCTCCCGTAAACTCGATCCTCCTCACCCGCTAGTCTCCCCGCACCTCTCCCACCCCCGCCCGCTGCCGCACCTGTATTCCCACGTCCCATCCGGTCTCCATCTCTCCACCCTCCTTACCCTCTCCCAAGGTGGTTTCCGCCAGCTCCCCCTCCCTGATGATGTCCTCCTCCCCTCCATCTACTCCTCCTATCAACTTTGACCCTGCCCCACCCCTCACTTCCGGTGTCCTTTCCTTTAGGCACCCTCCCTCCCTTCTCTTCCCTTCCCTTCTCTTTCCTTTTCCCCCATCCCCTCCCTCCACCCCTCTTCCCCTGGGCTTTCCCTCCCCCTTCCTCCCTCCCCCTATCTCCCCTGCCCGTGGCATCTCTGCTCTCCCATCTCGCTCTCCCACTCCCCTTCCTCCTCCTCCTCTTTTGCAGGTCCCCGGACTCGCACACGCACAGTGAACATTCGCACGCCGGAGGTCATCGCCATCAGTGTCTCGTGTGTGTGCCTTCGTTTGTGTTTAGTGTTTGTTCGCCGTCACGCCGCCACTGTTCACGTGTACCGTCGCCATCATCCACGTTATGTGCACCGTGTCTACTAGTGTCAGTGATGTTTTCTCGTCCAGCGTGAACGGCTCCATGTTTTTTGTTTTTTAGTGTCTACATTGTTTTGCCCGCCGTTTAGATTGTATTCTCTGTGCCCCCTCTATGTATTACTTCTTGTAAAACTCAAGGCTGAAGAGCGGCGTACTCTGCTTCTGACAGCCCGCCTTGTGTAAGGTGATAAAAATCACAATAACGGAAAAAAAACTCGGCAGTAGGTCAGTCTGTCAGTCTTGGGGAGTCTGGGCAGTCGGTCAGTCGGAGTGAGGCTGGGTCAGCCTCGCGTCAACAGTTCCTGGTCTGTCGCTCGTTCGCATTTGTGTGGCAGCTAGTGTCTGTCTGTCGTCCGGAGTGCTACTATGTGCTAGGCCGCCAGTCTGCTCGAGTTGCTCGGGCAACGGTCATTGGTGGTTGGATCGATCGGTTGCTCGGTCGCACACTGAGACGCAAGATGACTTGTCCGCCTTGAGCGCCGGCACATGTGAGGTCGCCACGTGAGTCCAGTGGGCCGCACCGTATAGCGAGGGACAGTGGCTTCGCGGCCGACACGAGAGCAACATGAGTCAACCCACGGCATCGGTCTGGCCGCCGCAAGCTGCGACGCCGTGAGACGGGAGATCGGCGCGCCATCCTGCGTCCGTTGTAGCGACTGGCAACGGACGGTTCGGGAGAGCGTTTTGGGGGTGCAGCACCAGGTCTTCGCCAGAAATCGCAGTTATTAGAAGTTAAGTGATCCGTGATATGTTGTTTCAGTTACTTGTTAAATTCTACTTGTTTTCTTGGTCAGTCTCTCGTCCACAGCTTGCCCGTCTGTTTCTCGTCCGCGTTTGTTAGGCAGTTACTGTCTGTCTGTCTGTCGGTCTGCCGTACGTAAATAGCGGCCTCTGTCATGTTTATCGGATTCGGTGTTAACGAATTTTTTGCTTGAGGTGTAAAGGCCGAATTACTGAAATATGTTTTTATCTTGCCTATCATCTTGACAGGCGGTATATGTGTAATGTAGAGCATCTTTGTACATTTTATGTAAGACTACATTTCATGGGTTTTTATTTAAATGGTCATTTTAATATATAAGGTTGCCACCCTTCCACCTAAGAGTTCTTTTAAAAACAAGTTGCACTTTCGGTGGCAAATAATTTTTAATGTGAGTGTTTTGTACCATTTCCATCCCTCTTACGGAGTGCATAGTTTATGTGTTTGTGTGAGTTGTTAAAATTTTTTTGTTTAAAGTAATCTGGTGTGTTGCAGATTTCTGCCTCTGAAAAATTGTAGCTTGATACTTATAGGGTGCTTTCTGATCACAATATTAAATCGGTTTCAAAAAAAAAAGTTGGGGGAGGGGCTTAGGAATAAAATTTCCATTTGTTGAAATTTAATTTGTTTCCATCAGTTACTCCTTGGCAACTACCTTCACGCTCACATAGTGTGATTAAATGTGTTTATGTTCTTGATGAGTCGCTAGTAAAGAAAGTAAATTCTTTAAGAAAAGTTTTTTGAAAGTAAATTCACGGTTCAGAGGAACCAGAGCGCATTCGCTGCAGCAGGTGGAAAACCGCCTTTAAAACCATCCACAGGCTGGCCGACAGACCGGACCTCGACACTAATCCGCCGGGAGGGTTCGTGCCGGGGACCGGCACGCCTTTGCACTCGGGAAGCAGTAAGTTAGATCGCGCGGACTTCCCTACATTATTACTCTTCATAATAATCCACTTAAGCTCACGTACCTCTTTCATTATTAACCGTCTTCGTAATACTTATATAATTCACGATTAACGTTGACTGACCTTCGTGTATAAAAGCCACAAATCTTCATATCCTCACTCAACAACTTATAGGACGTACAGCAGGTCAATTCTCCTTCGTAATTCATTGCACTCATATTATGTCACTTAATACACCATAGCTTTCCAAATGGAGTAAACCAACTACCACTTGCCGGCCGAGGTGGCCGAGCGGTTCTAGGCGCTACAGTCTGTAACCGCGCGACCGCTACGTTCGCAGGTTCGAATCCTGCCTCGGCCATGGATGTGTGTGATATCCTTAGGTTAGTTAGGTTTCAGTAGTTCTAAGCTCTAGGGGACTGGTGACGTCAGAAGCTAAGTCCCATAGTGCTCAGAGCTATTTAAACCAATTACCACTTATGAAATGCTTAAGATATGAACAGAGGTGGAATGCAAGATGGGAAAATAGGAAATACAGGGACACGAGGAAAGAAGGAGAAGGAGAAACGGAGATGGTCTAATACAGGGCTGTCCAACGTTTTAGCTTAGCTGCGCCAGGTTGGAAGAAGACGAGTATTTTTGTATGCACATAGCATACTTAACAGCAACTACAGCCGCTGAGGGATAAAATCGATGGTCGGCGGTACTTAGCCCACACATTTAAGTAATTTAGAATTCGTGATTCTTTATTCCAACAAATCAAGGTGGAATTACTCATATTACATATGAGATTCCATTAATTATTTTGTATGTATGTATTTACAAATTACAGAATTCATGTGTCATTTGATTTTGAATTTTGGAAACTAATATATAAATATTACCTCGATGGAAGTAGTGACAATTATCAGCATGTTCCCAATGTATTTATGTCAGTTTTCGGTTCTACTTTTACTGTTTGTGCGCTTTACACTTGAAAATAAGTGTTTACAAACAAATACGCTGCCAAACAAAGATGAGATATATTACACATGACTGTGCAGCAAAGGATATTTGTCTCTGGGCATGCATGGTTTGCAATTTCAACAAAGCAACATGATAAGATTTTTTTTTTTTTTTTGTTCAATGCCAGACTGCAACTGTATGCAGTCCAGTTGATAAATCTTCTGACAACGTTTCTATATCATTGTCGCACAAATGCAAAAAGCTTTTATTATTTTTCGAAATTCCTGGTTTTAATTTTCTAACTGTTGCATCATATCCCGAAGTATAGCTGCGTATTTCATACCGTCTTTAGGATTATGTTTCAGTTTATAATAACTTTACGTAAACGGAATTTTTTGGGTATTTCTTCACTGGTCCTGTAATAGATGGTCACTTCTTTGGCCGCATTGATATCTGATTTGGGCCGCGGGAGGCTCACGAGCCGCAGCTTGGACATTCCAGGTCTAAGCCTTTCGTTTTACAGTCAGACAGGTGAAACAGCATTCCAGCAGTTATCGCGTCAGCAGTTGCTAATTGCTAATAGTAACTGAATGCGCCGTGTGAAGTCTGATGCAAACAACCGCGACTGAAAAACTGTGTGTATTGTGGTTTGTCTATCAAAACCGAGACGCATAGATTGCATCTGTATCTAGTCTTAAATCAAAAGCACACTCCCATCAAGGTTCAATGAAATCACAGCGCCAGTGATTTCAGGAACCTTGCGTACTCTGTTTTGGAGACACGGCGTGTTACAGAGCCCTTACAGTACTCACGTCTGTGGAGCAAGGTACAATAACCTAGTTTCATCACGGGGCTCAAACGTAATGCTGATAGGAAAGATGAAATAGAATAGAAGGGATCACGACACAAAAGCGAAACAGAAGAATATGGTGTGAACTCCTAGGAAACGCTGTATATACCAATCACATTTTGCTAGCTGCAAATTCATAGAGGTTAACGAAAATGTACCCACAATTTATACAGATATGTGGTTACACATGCTACAAATAGATTCAAAATATTTCCCTTATATTACAAGCTCAGAGGATTAGAAGAAAACGGGGGTCAACTAGCCACAAAGTATTCAAAAATATACCTCCTTATACGCCTCGTATTTTTCTGAAGTATGAATATCGGAAATCAACTTAAAGGTTGTAGTTCAAAAGCAACGATGTTGAAAATGGGGTAAGAAACCAGCTATAGTACATGATTCATACAAAATTATTCTGAGGGAAAGTGCTTTGTAGTTTAACTGAGCAAAACTGACTTGCCGTTAACCTCAGAACATTCGACTACATGGTCATTTAATAAGTAACACATAGCAAACACGTATCCATCGCAGACTAAAATTATGTGACAGTCTCTTCTCAGTTACTTGCGGGATGTATTCCAATATGTCTCTTTCTCATTAGTTTTTACCCTTTACAGCTCCCTCTAGTGCTATGGAAGTTCTTCCGTCATGTTTTAACATAAGTCGTATTATCTTTTCTCGTCTTCTTGCCAGTGTTTCTATACGTTCCTTTCCTCGCCGATTATGCGGAGAATCTCCTCATTCCTTATATTATTAGTTCATCTAATTTTAAACATTCTTAGGTAGCACTACATATCAAAGGGTTCGATTCTCTTCTGTTCTGGTTTTCCGGCAGTCCATGTCTCACTAGCAACTAATGTGCTGTGCTCAAAATGTACATTATCAGACATTTCTTCCTCAAATTAACCCATGTCTGCTACTAGTTGAATTCTATTGGCTAACTATGCCCTTTTTTCAGCTACTAGTCTGATGCAGCCATAATGTAGCGGTAGCGTCTTGGATTGGTAGTCAAAAAGTTGTCAGTCCCGGTTTCAAACCCCGCATATTAAATTTTGCACAAAAATTATCAGCAACGTCGGCTGAACATTACTGGCATAATAAGTCAAACATTCAGCCAACGGCCTTGTCAAAAGCGGAGGAGCGGACAAAGGTTCAAGGCACTGTCTTGGTCTTCCGGCAGGAAACTGCCCCTAAAGGCGAAAGAGTCAGCAATGATCAACGGGGCGAGGATACAGAAGGCAATGGAGACTACTGCATTAAAGACACATAGCGTGTACCCAAAGGACATGTGACCTTTAATTGGAAAAGTATCATGATGATCTCTCAGGTGGCTAAAGATTCCACAATAACGGCCACTGGGATCTACGGGAGGGGTCCGCCGACCGTGAGAAAGAGACTGAATAAATTTCTACGAGTCTGGACGTGGAATGTCGGAAGTTTGAAGGAGATTTTCTTTCTCATCAGTCTACTGACTGGATTGATGCGGCCCGCCACGAATTACTTTCCTGTGCTAACCTCTTCATCTCAGGGTAGCGATTGCAACCTACGTCCTCAATTATTTGCTTGACGTATTCAAATCTGTCTTCCTCTACAGTTTTTGCCCTCTACAGCTCCCTCTAGTACCATGGAAGTCATTCCCTCATGTCTTAGCAGATGTCCTATCATCCTGTCCCTGCTCCTTATTAGTGTTTCCCACATATTCCTTTCCTTTCCGATTCTGCGTAGAACCTCCTCATTCCTTACCTTATCAGTCCAACTAATTTTCAACATTCGTCTATAGCACCACATCTCAAATGCTTCGATTCTCTTCTGTTCCGATTTTCCCACAGTCCATGTTTCACAAATATACAATGCTGTACTCAAGACGTAATTCCTCAGGAATTTCTTCCTCAAATTAAGGCCGGTATTTGATATTAGTAGACTTCTCTTGGCCAGAAATGCCTTTTTTGCCATAGCGAGTCTGCTTTTTATGTCCTCCTTGCTCCGTCCGTTATTAGTTATCTTACTGCCTAGGTAGCAGAATTCCTTAACTTCACTGACTTCGTGACCATCAATCCTGATGTTAAGTTTCTCGCTGTTCTCATTTCTACTACCTCTCATTACCTTCGTCTTTCTCCGATTTACTCTCAAACCATACTGTGTACTCATTAGACTGTTCATTCCGTTCAGCAGATCATTTAATTCTTCTTCACTTTCACGCAGGATAGCAATGTCATCAGCGAATCGTATCATTGTTATCCTTTCACCTTGTATTTTAATTCCACTCCTGAACCTTTCTTTTATTTCCATCATTGCTTCCTCGATGTGCAGATTGAAGAGTAGGGGCGAAAGGCTACAGCCTTGTCTTACACCCTTCTTAATACGAGCACTTCGTTCTTGATCGTCCACTCTTATTATTCCCTCTTGGTTGTTGTACATATTGTATATGACCCGTCTCTCCCTATAGCTTACCCCTACTTTCTTCAGAGTCTCGAACAGCTTGCACCATTTTACATTGTCGAACGCTTTTTCCAGGTCGACAAATCCTATGAAAGTGTCTTGATTTTTCTTTAGCCCTGCTTCCACTATTAGCCGTAACGTCAGAATTGCCACTCTCGTCCCTTTACTTTTCCTAAAGCCAATCGTCACCTAGCGCATTTTCAATTTTCTTTTCCATTCTTCTGTATATTATTCTTGTAAGCAGCTTCGATGCATGAGCTGTTAAGCTGATTGTGCAATAAATCTCGCACTTGTCAGCTCTTGCTGTCTTCGGAATTGTGTAGATGATGCTTTTCCGAAAGTCAGATGGTATATTGCAAGACTCATATATTCTACACACCAACGTGAATAGTCGTTTTGTTGCCACTTCCCCCAATGATTTTAGAAATTGTGATGGAATGTTATCTATTCCTTCTGCCTTATTTGACCGTAAGTCCTCCAAAGCTCTTTTAAATTCCGATTCTAATACTGGATCCCCTATCTCTTCTAAACCGACTCCTGTTTCTTCTCCTATCACATCAGACAAATCTTCACCCTGTAAGTAGGCTGTTTATGTTTTCTTATTGGCAACGTTACGTAGCGCTCTGTATGAAAATCATTGACTGTGCTGTGTGCAGTCTGTGGCTAGTTTGCATTGTTGTCTGCCATTGTAGTGTTGGGCAGCTGGACGTGAACAGCGCGTAGCGTTGCGCAGTTGGAGGTGAGCCGCCAGCAGTGGTGGATGTGGGGAGAGATATGGCGGAGTTTTGACATTCGTAACACTGGATGTTATGAACTACTATATATAATATGACTGTTAAGGTAAATACATTGTTTGTTCTCTATTAACATCTCTCAATTGCTAACTATGCCTATCAGTAGTTAGTGCCTTCTGTAGTTTGAATCTTTTATTTAGCTGGCAGTAGTGGAGTTCGCTGTATTGCAGTTGCTTGAGTAACGAAGATTTTTGTGAGGTAAGTGATTTGTGAAAGGTACAGGTTAATGTTAGACAGGGCCATTCCTTTGTATGAATTTCTGAAAGTCAGATTGCGTTCCGCTAAAAAATATTGTGTGTCTGTTTTATCACAGTCATGTATAATTGTTGAAAGGGGACGTTTCATATGTCGACCGTTAGCCGAGGATACCTCACTGGAATCTTCTGATTTTTTCTTGTAGTTTGTGCATTTAGTGCAGCCTTTGTTTATTGCTAGCGCGTAATTGTAGAGAGATATTCCATTGTAGTTGTAGTTTTCATTCTTGTACAGTAAAACACTTGTGGCATGCATGTAGATTTGCATCAAGTATTTCGCAGCTGCGCTTGCAATTAATTAGGTATTATTTTCAGTGCTAAGTTAATGTGTTCTCTTATTTTTGCTCTTCAAATTGTGTTTTTCTGTGTTATCGTGTGAAATGTTGTGACAATAATGGCGTGTGAAAAACGTAATACTAGGCTCCAAAGTAAACTGAGAAATGACAGTGAAGACGAAAGCAGTGTTTTAGCGCTACCATGTAATGAATTAACTAATATTCAAAGTAGTAATTTGGTAACTGTGCATAGGGAAATGGAGCGCGCGTCAAATAATGGTGTAGACAGTGAAACAATTACTGAACAGGGAAGCATTATCGATCGATCGGTCGGCAACAGCCCGCCTCAGGAATCAGGAATCACAGAACACAATATTGCAAATACTGTAGACTCAGGTTTTGGGTTCTCACTGTTTTCTCAAATGAGTCAAGACACATTTTCCGCTTGTCAAAATGTGAATGTTGCCGGTGCAACTTCACCGCCGAAAAGCACTGAGGAACATGTTTCAGACACCAGTGCATTGTTATTACAGTTAATGCAACAAGTGGGACAAAGGCTACAAAAGTTAGACACAACGCTTGAACAAAATCAAAAACGAATGGGACAAAATCTTTAAAAGTTAGACACAACGGAACAAAATCAGAGACAAACACAGCAAAAGCTTCAAAAGTTAGACACAGTGGAACAACACCAGCGACAAACACAGCAACAGTTAGACGCAATGGAACAAAATCTTCACACCACGCTTGAACAAACACGTGAAGATTTAACAACTGAGTTACATAAAATAGAATCGAAATGTCAAAAAGTCTGTAATGACGCAAAAACACAAATTTGTGAGCATTTCCAACCTATTTTTTCGCGTCATGATAATGAATTACAGAATCACGAAGCAGCCATAAAAGAACTACAACCTATTGTTCATGAAAATCATGAGACCTTGCAAGCTAAAATGGACTCAGTTGCATCTACCGATTCGGTTATGCAACTTGCAAAAACTCAGGAAAACTTAAAGGACACAGTAGATACGATTTCAACACAAATGAACACTCTGAAACTTGGTTCAGAAAAACACACAGAGGAAATAATTTCACTAACGGATAAATTAGCCGAACTTTCAGATGAGTTCACTAACTTATCTACAAAGGTAGATGATGATCTGAATGACACAAGACCTGTAGCCATCACTGACACAGACGAGTATGAACAAATTAAGAAATTCAAACAAAATCAGAATCAAATTAATACGCTACACAAAAGAGAAATCCGGGAAGTACAAGATCAGTTGGCACAAGTAATACAAAAATTACATATTTCAGAGGACACTCGCGCTCCAACACGGGAAGAGGGACTTATAAATACGGAACAACCACAAAGTAATAACACAGGTCACTTCGGAAATCATGAAAGAAATTGGCAAGGTGCACCAAGTTTTGAGATGGAACCGCAGAAACGACGTAACAATGACCGACATGTGACTCGCCGACATGATGATTTTGACTATAAGCTGTTCATTACTACACGTAAATTCAAAACATTTAAGAATTCTAGCAACGACATTCATCCACAAGCATGGCTCCATCAATTCTCTCATTGTTTTCCTCCCAACTGGTCGTTAGAGCACAGATTAGAATTTATGTGTGGCTACTTAGAGAATGAACCAGCTGAAAGAATGCGATCGGTCATTCACGATTGTCACAGTGAAGGAGAATTTTACCATGCGTTCCTCTCAGCATAGTGGTCTCAAGCTACAAAATGGCTCTGAGCACTATGGGACTCAACTGCTGAGGTCATTAGTCCCCTAGAACTTAGAACTAGTTAAACCTAACTAACCTAAGGACATCACAAACATCCATGCCCGAGGCAGGATTCGAACCTGCGACCGTAGCGGTCTTGCGGTTCCAGACTGCAGTGCCTTTAACCGCACGGCCACTTCGGCCGGCCTCTCAAGCTACACAAGACTGAGTAAAACATAGCATCATGATGATGAAACACTTTGAACAATCTGAATTTTCCAGTCTTGTCAATTATTTTGAAGACATGTTGCACAAGATTCAGTACCTGTCAAACCAATACAGCCCCTCAGAACTCATCCGCATTTGCTTAATCATATTACCTGAACATTTACGACATATTATTTTGGCAGGACGTTGCAAAGACGACATTGAAGCCTTTCAGGGGCTCTTAGAAGAACTGGAAATTGACACTGACAATAGCGGAACGCGAAAACAAGAGCACAACAATTACAGGTCACATCCGTCACAATTCCGGGATGACAGAAATAATAACAGGACGTGACAAGGCTATTCTCACAACACAAATCGTGACCAAAACAGGCACCACCCGTATGACAACCGTTGGCAGAGTAGTAATAATTACAGGGAAAGATCACCTCTCCGCGGTAATGACTATCACAGAGACAATCAGAGAAACAGACAATATGGGAACCAAAACAATTATTATTACGGGAGACAGAATAACTTTAGAGGCAACGGTCCAGCGCGCAGTTACGATTCACGGAGAAATTCTCCACCACTTAACCGACAAGAAAGAAACTACAGGAACTACCGACATGACGACAGACGATGTGATCGTAACGACAGACCTGAATTGCATCAGAACTGGAGGGATTTATACAGGGCAGGGCCCTCTCGGCAGGGTGAATTTGTAGAAGTTAGGTCTCCAAACCCCAATAACGACGCGCGCCAACAAAGAGACAATAGGCATTGACTCATACCGCTGGCAGTCACAAAACGTACGTATGACACTAATGACGCAGCTGCCGTAGCTTGTAATTACGTAAAAATGGAAGACATTAGGGGCATTTTAATCCAAGAACACGATGTAAAACATAACAACATTGCATATACTGTGATTCACATTACAGTAAATGACCTAAAATTTACGGCAGTACTTGACTCTGGCAGTCCCATTTCAGTAATTAGTGAAACAGCCTTTAGCAAATGCAACAAATCGAACGATTGACCCACACTTCCTTTACGTAAGATTAAATTACAAGGTGCAATCTTTGGAAAAAGTGTAGATGTACGCCAACAAACCTACTTAGAATTCTTTTGTCAAAGGCACATCTTCTCTATGAACTTTCTTATTGTTCCATTATTGTCGACGGAAATTATACTGGGAGTAGACTTTTTGAATGAATACAAAGCAATCTTAAGCTTTCACTATGCTGAAATAAGTTTAGAGAAAGAAGGTAAGTCAGTAGCTTTGAAATTTGAAGATTGGCTCTCAAACCATGACGAAGAAATTAATCGGCTTTACCTCCTGTTAGACAACAGTTCGGAATTTTCGACGGAACTTGACACTAACAATCACTCTGCAAGTACTGACAGGGATGATATCGACGGCGTATTTGATACTAATGAGTTAATTCAGAATAAAATTCAAACAGTTGAGAATTGTAATGACACTGGAAGGGAGGACATTTTTGAGATTTTACAAGCACATTCCACAGTTTTTACTCACAAAACAGGAACAATCAAGGGATTTCAATACCAATTTCTTGTCCTGAGCATACTAAATTTTGTGTTAGACCATACGTAATTCCGGCGCATTATAGGGACAGTGTTAGAACAGAAATACAATCTATGCTTGACGATGGCATTATTGAGCCTGCAGTAAGCTCATACAATAATCCATTACATGTTGTTGAGAAGAAAAATGGATCGATCAGACTTGTCTTTGATTCGAGACAAATCAATACTATCATCATTCCTGTAACAGACAGGCCGCAAACGTTAGAAGAACTTCTTCAAAATTTTAATGGTGTAAAAGTGTTGTCTTCTATTGATCTCAGATACAGCTTTTATCAGATCGAACTTCATCCAGAATGTAGAAAATACACAGCTTTCCTTTGTTTCGGCGTTTGTTATCAGTTTCGGAAACTTCCTTTTGGTTTGAACATTTCTTTGGCAGCATTCATTCGCGGGCTAAATTCCATATTACCTGAGTCTTAAAACGTCACATCACCTTATATGTGGACCGTATACTAATAGCAGAAGCTTCATGGGAACAACATAATCGCATCCTCAACAGTTTGTTACGTATTTTTGCAGAATCTGGAATTACAGTTAACTTGGAAAAGTCTGAATTCGGTAGGACAAAGGAGAAGTTTTTGGACGTATTATTTCTTCTGAAGGCATTCAGCCGGATCCTGAGAAGTTAGAAGCACTCAGAACCATTCCAGTTCCATCCACAAAAGACAATTCCGCTGTTTTCCAGGTCTTGTAAATTTTTACCGTCGTTTTCTGAATATGCAAATTCTTGTTACACCAACACTTTGTTCTCTCACTGGAAAAAAACATGTTTGGAACTGGGACGAACAAGCACAGTTGGAATTCAATGCTTTGAAAGAATCACTACTTAACGCGCCAATACTAGCTCTTCCAGATCTGTCACAAGATTTCTGCCTTAGCACGGATTCTTCTAAAGTCGGTCTCGGTGCCCATTTATTTCAAGAAGCCACAGAAAATGACACTACTGTTCAGAAAACCATTGCTTTTGCTAGCCGAGTGCTAACAAAATCTGAAAAAAATTATTTCGTTACTGAACTAGAAGCTTTAGCTATCGTTTGGGCATTTAACAAATTCCGTTTCTATCTTACTGGCAAGCACGTAAAAGTATACAGTGATCATCGTGCATTTCAATTTCTTATGTCTTGAAAATTAAATCATTACAGGTTAAAACGTTGGGCATTGTTTCTGCATGAATTCCACTTCACAGTAGTCTCCATTCCCGTCAAGGACAACATTGTTGCGGACGCACTGTCACGCGCAACGGCTGGGCTTGAGAAAAGTAACACAGAAGGCAACCTCGAGAAAAATTTCAGTATTCTTTACATTCAGAAAGTCGCCTTTGAAAACTTCATCGCCACATCTTTAAAGGACATTGCTCACGAACAAGATAAAGATCCGATTTGGAAAGACATCAAAAGTAAATGGCATGAACAGACACACACTCAGATTCGGCATTATTATCTGGTTAGAAACAACATACTCTTCAAACGCCGCACTGTTGATGACAAGCTATGGGTGCTTTGCATTCCAGACGATTTTGTTAATAAGCTCATTTGGTACATTCATTTCAGCTAGGCACATTTTGGTCCACGAAAATATTATCATATTCTTCGAACGACTTGTTATTTTAACAATATGGAAAAGAGAATTCGAAGAGTCTGGTGTATTTGTAAACTTTATCAAAAGGCGAAACCATCTACTATCTCACATCGTGCTCCGTTGTTTCCTATTATTCCTTCTACATTAAAAGAATTTGCTGCTGTTGATCTCTTGGGACCCCCTTGTCAGAGCATCGAATGGATTTTCGTACGTTCTAGTCGCTGTTGAACTTACTTCAAATTTTGTTTCTTTCACTCCGATACGTAAAGCCACTGGACGGTCTGTATCCAACGCCTTTGTTAAAAATTTCATACTTGAAGTTGGCCACGATGCTAAAGTCATTTCAGATAACGGACCGCAATTCAGATCTGCTGTTTGGTCACGCATGCTTCGGAATCATAAAATCAAACCTGTTTTTATTTCATTGGACTCACCACATTGTAACCCGTCTGAACGGATTATGAAAGAAATCAATAAGCTTTGCAGACTTTATTGTCACAGAAAGCATCAGCATTGGGACAGATATTTACACTTATTTCAAAATGTGCTGAATGAAATGCCTCATGATTCCTCTGCTTTACCACCTACTCTTGTACTAAAGAAAGAAGAACCACTGAACAGAATCAGAGAGCTTTTACCTTTCCCAAATACACGTAAACTTCGACACAGAGACATAATTGATTTGGCTCTTAAAAATATAAAATCTGCAGCAAACAAAAGGAGAAAACTACACGGTAAAGCAAATGCAAAGAAATTATACATTGGTCAGAAAGTTCTCATTAAAGCTCATTCATTGTCACATAAGAAGAAACACTTAAGTCACAAATTCTTTCTAGTTTACAATGGACCTTACAGAATACGACGTATACCACATGATAATTGCGTTGAAGTTGAAACTCTGCGTACTAGGAAGAATAAAGGTTTACACCACATTTCACATGTAAAACCGTTTATTGAAAAATAATCTGCTTTTTAACTTTGTCTTTGCCATAAAACGTTTCGCTTCACATTTCTAGTATGCATTGTCACACTTAGAAACTGTTATCATGCAACAATGTTTGAAGTTAAATATCCAGCCAAGAACCAAGAGAACTTATTTAAACAGAAATTACGAATGCATTGTTATTGCGAACAGACGACACAGTGTTATTGTGTGTGTACATTCTTGCTTGTTAGTTGCACGATTACGTAACGACTATAAGGCTCACATACTTAGAACATTTACCAGTACTGCTAATGAGATTTTGGTTTACTTGAAAATACATTCTGGATTTAAAGTACTTTCTGTGAGATACCAGATGACACAGTGGTTAGTTTATGTGACAGCTACACGATTTTATCACGACACTACTAATGAGTGACAATTTACAATGTTGCTTTTGCGGTGTTCCTGTTTTATATCTGCACAGTTTTTCTGAATTATTCTGGAAAGTAAAACGTGTTTTAGTAGTAACTTTTGTGGTATAGCTACAATGAAACAGCCTTTTCTGTAGGACAACAATACGTTACAGCACAGTACTTTCCTCATCACGGCAATAAGCGTAATAACTAAGATATCTATACGCAAAGCATTTCACTTTTGTGTATCATGAGGTAAGTACATTGACTTCTGCAGAACTTAATTTTCGGAGTACGATACCTACGACACTTCCACAGAGATTACCCTACAACAAGACGCACAGTTTAGCGCTACAGTACACATATTTGAGTGATTAATTTTGTACCTAAAACATTTACTTTTAAAGATATTTGAAGTACAATGATACAAATGTTTTCCGTGATACATTTCATTCCATCGCTGTAATCTGTAACACCTGAGTGTATAATTACATTAATCCTCAGGGGGGTACACGCCTACTTTGTGTACCGTGTGTTTGGTAAGCACAAGGAGCCCTAGCTAATATGGTATTTGCTTATACAACTTTACACATCGGTACCATATTTCTCTAACACACAAATTACACAGCTATCTGATCATTTAACTGAGAGATAAACTTTTTTTTACTATGTCAGTGACAGATATTTATGCAATTACACAGCTGAATAACTTCACACTTAGGAAATTGTATTTTGTCTGTACTGTGTGAACTCTTCATATTTTTCGGAACCATTGTGATACTTTGAGAGCTTTGAATGATGTATTTGGTATGGGATCATGATTTTTTAAATACGTTTGAGGTAGATGACACTATTGAAATGAGCAGAGAATTTTCTTAAGGTTTTGAAAATATTCAGAAAGCTATGACGATTTTGAGATGTGATTGATCTGTTATTATGTTATTTTTACGACGATGATGTGTATTATGCTGTTGAGGTATGTTTATGATCAATAAGCTGATGTTATATGAGGAATTTGATTATTCCACGTATTTATTAAGATGAAATATTGAAGAAGTGTCGACGAATATTTATATTTGTAACAAGGTAAGAAATAATGAGTAGTTGTTAGGGACTCTGGTTGTGAAAAAGGATGTTGGAAACCGAGAATCGTACTTTGAGTTATGAAATGTGTGTATAAGCGTGAATGTATCACAATGCAGGCGAAAATTTTTTGCATACTGTTATATTCACAGGATTTTGTTTCTACACATTTGTAACGCAAATTTTTGATCTGTGAAATATTTTCACATGAGACTGTCACTGTAGCGGAAACTGCAGTCATAAACATTTCCATAAGAAAGTTAAGTGACCACCTGCACGTAATGCGTCGTGGGCACCCAGCTGTGTCAGACGCCGGGAGAACAAGTCATTAGTGAGTGCCTTTCAGAGGCACAGGTGAAAAAAAAGAAGAGGCTATTATCCTTGCTATTGACATTCCTTTGTAGAAAGCATCGCAAATACAACACACTCAAACTTGAAAACATATGATTACACTGTGGAGCTCTTAATTTATTATATTTACTGAAATACCTAATGAAATGATGAGAAACATTTTACATTTATTGTCTTTCTAGTTGAGAGATTCTTTTGCCTTTGGAGACGACATTTGCCCAGTGAATGACGTTTCATGCATTGTTCTATATAGGCTATATGGATTTGCTCATTTCGTTTAATATCTAGTTTCTAGCTGCATTGCAGCATTGGTTAAAATAAAATTTTATAGATCTACTAATATAAATATTTTATGCCTACAGATCCAGTGAAAAAAATAACTGTATGATGTACTTAAAAAACAAACGAAGGAGCACAAAAATATTTCACAGGAATTGCATACAGAATTTTCTTTTCAAGTACTTGGTAATTTCTTTTGTAGAATAATTTGTGGTGCACCACTTTAATTACATAGACATTAAGATGTGAATATACATTTCCCTTGTCTGCATTATTGTCTTTAGTGTAATGTTTTTTTCTGCTTGAGCTATGTCATGTTTAGATATAAATTATTTCATTTGCTGCTGCTGTTTGCCAGGCATAGTGCTACTAAATTACACTTTACATTATTCTGTTAAGCCAGTTTTACTACGAATTTATTTTTCTTGTTTGCTTCGCATTGCCTTATGTTATTTGTAATATTGCATTTGCTTTGCTAATTTATGCTGCTTGCTTTGCCATTTGTATTTTTTATCATTGCTGTTTGTGTTAATTGTTTTGTGCTGCTTGCTTTTCCTCATCCCTTAGTTTAGCATCTGAGCTCAGTAGATTTAAGTTAGATTAAGAGGGGGTAGCCTATAAGAGAATGAGTTGCGATGAATTTGAAGAAATGCACTGAGAGGTTATACGAGAAAAATACAGAAAGCATGCTTAGATAGGATTTTTTTTTGTGGAAGCGAAGGTTGAAATATGACAAAAGATCTATGCAATGAAGTTTTGGGTTGGACTGCAGTACCAAATGTTACACTGAAAACGAACCCTGTCCTTTCCGTTTGTGTTATCCCACTATGTGTTTGTGTACCCTTGTGTATTTGTTTTCTTCCTGTCTCTGTGTACTGTTTCATAGAATTTTTTTTCTCTTCTAATACAAAGCTACATTCACTATGATGAGGAATACTGTTATCCTCAAATATAACTAACATTAATAATATGTTGCTTACTTTGTAAAGATGTTAGACATTATTAATTCTGTTATGTTTTAATGCTCATGTGTGAAGTTGATGTTTCAATAATTATTCTGATTTTTTATGTATGTACTTATGTCATAATTCCTGTAACACTGATGTCTGTTTATTTCTATTCTTTTGTAAAGCCTGTACTACTACAGAGTTATCTGTATTGTTATGTTCTTTAATGATGTATTTTGTACCTTTGTAATTGTATTCTATTGTTATAAAATTGTAATTGACACCAGTTCATCATATTATTAACTTGTAAGTTCCATTTCACTGCATACGTTACTGTTGGTCATAGTATATGGACAATATGTGAGAATTAGGGACTGTTAGTGTTTGCACATGTGTTAATAATTCAGCAAGGGACTGGTTAACAGCATTGCTGGTTCTATTCCAATTCCAAAAACTTTGTGAGTGCACAAGTGGTGGTTTGTGGACTTGCTATATTAACCGCAAGACACTTCGATGGTGATTGTGCACCTGCACAGTTGCAACAGGTGGCTGCTGGCCATCTCCACAAGGACTACAGTGGTTCTGCATCTTTGATGACCCACCAATACCATTATTTCTACAAGGACTACAGTGGGTCTACACCTTTGATGACCCACCAATACCATTATTTCTACAAGGACTGCAGTGGGTCTGCACCTCAGGTGGACCACCAATACCATACTCTCTACCAGGACTACAGTGGGTCTACTCTGTGATGACCTACCTACCAATATTCTTCAAAACGTCGAATGACTCTGCTGTGGGTTTGCTCTGTTGTGGCCCATTACCTGTCAGCACGTAAAGAGTCAGCACTGTCCGTTGGAAGGACAACACTTCTTCTTCAAGACTGCATGGAAATCCACTACTTCCGTGTGCATTGTCTTTTACTGCTCAGACTTTGAGAAAAGAAACGGCAGTTTTACTGTGATGATCAGGACTGTCTTCATGGACTGTGAGAAAATTTTAGTTTTTGACCAACATTTTATCAATAAGTGTGTGCATTGTATATCTTCGTTATTGTAATTATGAAAAATTTTATCAAATCATTATTGGCCACTGCCCAAAACAATTTGTAAAGTTTTTTGTGGGGAGCCTGGGGGCTATGTAAGTAGGCTGTTTATGTTTTCTTATTGGCAACGTTACGTAGCGCTCTGTATGAAAATCATTGGCTGTGCTGTGTGCAGTCTGTGGCTAGTTTGCATTGTTGTCTGCCATTGTAGTGTTGGGAAGCTGGATATGAACAGCGCATAGCGTTGCGCAGTTGGAGGTGAGCCGCCTGCAGTGGTGGATGTGGGGAGAGATGGCGGAGTTTTGAAATTTGTAACACTGGATGTCATGAACTACTATATATAATATGACTGTTAAGGTAAATACATTGTTTGTTCACTATTAACATCTTTCAGTTGCTAACTATGGCTATCAGTAGTTAGGGCCTTCTGTAGTTTCAATCTTTTATTTTGCTGGCAGTAGTGGTGCTCGCTGTATTGCAGTAGCTTGAGTAACGAAGATTTTTGTGACGTAAATGATTTTTGAAAGGTACAGGTTAATGTTAGTCAGGGCCATTCCTTTGTAGGAATTTCTGAAAGTCAGATTGCGTTGCGCTAAAAAATATTGTGTGTCAGTTTAAGCACAGTCATGTATAATTGTTGAAATGGGACGTTTCAACCCTCATAGAGGCTTTCAGTGTATTCTTTCCACCTATCTGCTCTCTCCTCTGCATTTACCAGTGGAATTCCGGTTGCACTCTTAATGTTACCACCGTTGAGTTTAATGTCACCAAAGGTTGATTTGACTTTCCTGTATGCTGAATCTGTCGTTCCGACAATCATATCTTTTTCGATGTCTTCACATTTTTTTCCTGCAGCCATTTCGTCTTAGCTTCCCTGCACTTCCTATTTATTTAATTCCTCAGCGACTTGTTTTTCTGTATTCCTGATTTTCCCAGAACATGTTTGTACTTTCTCCTTTCATCAATCAACTTAAGTATTTCTTCTGTTACCCATGGTTTCTTCGCAGCTACCTTTATTGTACCTGTGTTTTCCTTCCCAACTTCTGTGATGGCCCTTTTTAGAGATGTCCATTCCTCTTCAACTGTACTGCCTACTGTGCTATTCCTTTTTGCTGTATCTATAGCGTTAGAGATCTTCAAACGTATCTCGTCATTCCTTAGTACTTCAGTATCCCACTTCTTTGCGTATTGATTCTTCCTGACTAATGTCTTGAACTTCAGCCTACTCTTCATCACTACTATATTGATCTGAGTCTATATCTGCTCCTGGGTACACCTTACAATCCAGTATCTGATTTCGGAATCTCTGTCTGACCATGATGTAATATAATTGAAATCTTCCCGTATCTCCCGGCCTTCTCCAAGTATACCTCCTCCTCTTGTGATTCTTGAACAGGTTATTCGCTATTACTAGCTGAAGCTTGTTACAGAACTCAATTAGTCTTTCTCTTCGTTCATTCCTCGTCCCAAGCCCATATTCTCCTGCAACCTTTTCTTCTACTCCTTCCCCTACAACTGCATTCCAGTCGCCCATGACTATTAGATTTTCGTCCCCCTTTACATACTGCATTACCCTTTCAATATCCTCATACACTTTCTCTATCTGTTCATCTTCAGCTTGCGATGTCGGCATGTATACCTGAACTATCGTTGTCGGTGTTGGTCTGCTGTCGATTCTGATTAGAACAACCCGGTCACTGAACTGTTCACAGTAACACACCCTCTGTCCTACCTTCCTATTCATAACGAATCCTACACCTGTTATACCATTTTCTGCAGCTGTTGATATTACCCGATACTAATCTGACCAGAAATACTTGTCTTCCTTCCACTTCACTTCACTAACCCCTACTATATCTAGATTGAGCCTTTGCATTTCCCTTTTAATATTTCCTAGTTTCCCTACCACGTTCAAGCTTCTGACATTCCACGCCCCGACTCGTAGAACGTTATCCTTTCGTAGATTATTCCATCTTTTTCTCATGGTAACCTTCCCCTTGGCAGTCCCCTCCTGGAGATCCGAATGGGGGACTATTCCGGAATCTTCTGCCAATGGAGAGACCATCATGACACTTGTTCAATTACAGGCCACATGTCCTGTGGATACACGTTACGTGTCTTTAATGGTTTCCATTGCCTTCTGCATCCTCATGTCGTTCATCATTGCTGATTCTTCTGCCTTTAGGAGCAATTTCCCACCCCTAGGACAAGAGAGTGCCCTGAACCTCTATCCGCTCCTCCGCCCCCTTTGACAAGGCCGTTGGCAGACTGAGGCTGACTTCTTATGCCGGAAGTCTTCGGCCGCCAATGCTGATTATTTATCAAAATTTAGGCAGTGGCGGGGATCGAACCCGGCACCAAAGACGTTTTGATTATGAATCAAAGACGCTACCCCTAGACCACAGGTACCCCTCTTGAAGGTGATAGGGGAGCAAGAAAATCTTAAAAGGGAAGTGCAACGACTTGATCTAGGTACACTAGGGATCAGTGAAGTGAAATGGAAAGACGACAAGAATTACTGGACTAATGAATATAGGGTAATATCGTCTGCAGCAGAAAATAGTTTTACAGGAATAGGATTCTTTATGAATAGCAAGGTAAGGCAGAGAGTGTTACAGTCAACAGTTCAGTAATAGGGTTGTTCTTATCAGAATCGACAGCAAATCAACACCACAACAATTGTTCACGTACACATGCCGTCAGCGCAAGCTGAAGACGCAGAGATAAAGTGTATTAGGACATTGAAATGGTAATACAGTTCGTTAAGGGAGATGAAAATCAAATTATCATGGGGGGAAAGGAATGCCGTTGTAATGGAAGGAATAGAAGAAAGCTTAACGGGACATTATGGGCTTGGTGGTAGAAACGAGGGAATTGCAATAAATATCAGTTAGTAATGAAACGTCCCCTTAGAAAAATTTTACAAGACTGTGCTTATACTGACACACAATATTTTTAGCGGAGCGCAATCTGACTTTCAATAACCCCTACAAAACAATGGCCCTGACTAACATTAACCTATACCTTTCACAAATCACTTACCTCACAAAAATCTTCATTACTCGAACTACTGCAATACAGCGAGCGCCACTACTGCCAGCTAAATAAAAGATTCAAACTACAGAAGGCACTAACTGTAGGGAAGCAGCCTACTCACGCTGTAGTAAATTCACATCAGTTTCCATTGTGTGCCAGCCAGTCTGTTGTAACTAGCTCTGACGTCATAAATGTTGCGCAATACCTTAAAAATCAAGCAAATGACCTAAAACTTTTCTAGCATGTCAGGAATAATACTAAATTAATGTGTGTTAAATATGAGTTCGATAACTTCAGCCATTTTCGAAATTTGGACGTTTTTCTAAAAAAAATCATTGGCGCAACAGAAAAGAGCTAGAGACTTCAAAATTTATATTTAGATTCATCTTTCATAATGATTTAATAAAAACAGTACTTTAGATTTCATAGATTAAGACTTTAGTGGAAATTCATGATTTTCTGGTTTTTATCTCAAAACTGAAGGAAGCAAGATAGATTAAGTAGGCTAATAAATAAGGCTAGGATGTTTAGATTTAAATAGGTGGGAGGTCCGCTTTGACTGTGAAGATGTGAAAAGTTTCTTTTGAATAACTATAAAATTATAGTGATAGCGGATCTCAAAAGGGCCAGTTCAGAGCTCATCTACTGCATGCAGTTTAATTTAATTAATTCTCTCGCCCAAAATATTTAACTTAGCCACGTCAAAATTTTATTATCAATACTTACCTGCGTGCTGAATGCACGTTTAAATTAAGAGCTTCATCGGCCATCAGCAAAAGAAGCTATAAATTATTATGTAACTTGAGGTGGTGTGCTACTAGCCCAGCGGCTAGTCGGGAGAGCCGATTTGATCAGGCGTTCCCTTAGCCATCCGCACCGCGGCTATATATACAAGAGCGCTGCACGAGGAAGGAAGGCCCCAGTTCTCTCCAGATGCTGAATAGCACGTCAGCTGTGTCGGGAGTCGCGTCGCTTCGGTATCAGGGCTACAAACAGCCTCGGGTGCTGTATTAAGTTACTAGAGATACACGGAACCGTGAAAGCATTTCAAGTGAAGGGTTAATTCTGGGATGATTTTCATTATCTAGCCTCAGTCTGCGTATTGTCGTATTTTCACGTGCCGTCGCGGGACAGACATTCTACCAATTATTTAGCGTGGCGTTTGATGAAATATTCTCATCAAATTTTGGCGAGCATTCTTTTTTAACATTTAATTCGGACATTTATAGTTGCATCAGCGCATTAGACTCTGAACTGCTCTGTTAGTTAGGTTGTAGGGATACTTGTGTTTTTTTTATCAGTGAATTTCAGAATATACTCAACTATTTTGGAAAATCGTTTTTGATTAGAAATTCTGGACAATCTCCTAATTCCTCAGAGCTATAAGCTGCAGCTATAATGGTATTCTCAGATGAAGTGGGCACTAGGAACTCAAATTACCGGCTTCACGTTTTGTTAAATCACTTTCTGGGAGCTAAAAAGTAAATAGAGAGCCAGTGTTGAGAATGGCGAAAGACAGCATTAACAACATTCTAAAAGCCTGAAACTGATTCAACATTCAAACATTTGTATTTCAAACATTTATACAGCAGCAATTTTTATTTCCACGAGTTACTTGCCACCCCACATAACTACTGATAGGCATAGTTAGCAATTGAAAGATGATAATAGAGAACAAACAATGTATTTACCTTAACAGTCATAATATATATAGTAGTTCATAATATCCAGTATTACAAATTTTCAAAACTCCACCATCTCTCTACCCACATCCACCACTGCTGGCGGCTCACTTCCAACTGCACAACGCTACGCGCTGTTCACATCCAGCTGCCGCTGCCCAACACTACAATGGCAGACAACAATGCAAACTAGCCACAGACTGCACACAGCACAGCCAGTGATTTTCATATAGAGCGCTACGTAACGTTGCCAATAAGAAAACATAAACAGCCTACTTACATAGCCCCCATGCACCCTACAAAAAATTTTACAAATTGTGTTGGGTAGTGGCCAATAATGATTTGATAAAATTTTTCATAATTACAGTAAGAAAGATATCAAATGAAATAAGCAACTATGAAAAGCAAAGCATAAA
Source organism: Schistocerca cancellata (assembly GCF_023864275.1). Classification (NCBI taxonomy): domain Eukaryota; kingdom Metazoa; phylum Arthropoda; class Insecta; order Orthoptera; family Acrididae; genus Schistocerca; species Schistocerca cancellata. The sequence goes on from NC_064630.1 coordinate 679,426,297, forward strand.
AATATCATTCAAGAGTCATGTGGCATTTCATAACTTAGTAGAAATTCTCTCAACTCTCGTAGAAAGTCACTTGTCATAATCAGGTGTGCAGATGTAAGAATATTTCGCATCAATTCATAAGCATTTCAGTAAGTAGCACAAAGTACGAGTAATCATGTTTCCAAGTAATGAGCGTGTCGTATTTGCGATGCTTTCTACAAAGAAATGTCAATAGCGAGGATAATGGCCTCTTTTTTTCTTCACCTGTGCCTCTGAAAGGCACTAACGGCTTTTTTCCAGGCGTCTGTCGCGCAGCTGGGTGCCCACGACGCATTACGTGCAGGTGGTCACTTAACTTTCTTACCAAAATATTTACGACAGCAGTTTCCGCTGCAGTGACAGTCTCATATAAAAATATTTCAGAGGTCAAGAATTTGCGTTACAAATCTGTAGAAACAAAATCCTATAAATATAACAGTGTCCAAAAAATTTTTGTCGGCATTGTGATACAATCACGCATTTACATACATTTCATAACTCTTAAAGTACGATTCTTGGTTTCCAACAACCTTTTTCACAAATCAGCGTTGAAGAAATGTTCAAACCAAAAGGAAGTTTCCGAAACTGATAACAAACGCCGAAACAAAGGAAAACTGTGTATTTTCTACATTCTGGATGAAGTTCGATCTGATAAAAGCTGTATCTGAGATCAATGGAAGATAACACTTTTACACCATTAAAATTTTGAAGTAGTTCTTCCATCGTCTATGGCCTGTCTGTTTCAGGAATAATGATAGTATTGATTTGTCTCGAATCTAAGACAAGTCTGATTGATCCATTTTTCTTCTCAACAACATGTAATGGATTGTTGTATGAGCTTACTGCAGGCTCAATAATGCCCTCGTCAAGCATAGATTGTATTTCTGTTCTAACACGGTCCCTATAATGTGCTGAAATTACGTATGGTCTAACACAAAATTTAGTATGCTCACGAACACGAAATTGGTATTGAAATCCCTTGATTGTTCCTGTTTTGTGGTCGTGCCTATCAGTGTCATTACAATTCTCAATTGTTTGAATTTTATTCTGAATTAACTCATTAGTTTCAAATATGCCGTCAATATCATCCCTGTCAGTACTTGCAGAGTGATTGTTAGTGTCAAGTTCCGTAGAAAATTCCTAAGTGTTGTCTAACAGAAGGTAAAGCCGATTAATTTCCTCATCATGGTTTGAGAGCCAGTCTTCAAATTTCAAAGCTGTTGACTTACCTTCTTTCTCTAAACTTATTTCAGCATCGTGAAAGCTTAAGATTGCTTTGTATTCATTCAAAAAGTCTACTCCCAGTATAATTTCCGTCGACAATAATGGAACAATAAGAAAGTTCATAGAGAAGCTGTGGCTTTGACAAAAGAATTCTAAGTTGGTTTGTTGGTGTGATGAGAGGGCTCTGCTCTGTTTGAATCCCGTCAGTTCTGATGCAATTCATGTCTGTCATTACGATCATATCGTCTGTCATCATGTCAGTAGATTCCATAGTTTCTTTCTTGTCGGTCACGTGGTGGAGAATTTCTCCCTGAATCGTAACTGCGTGCTGGACCGTTGCATCTAAAGTTATTCTGTCTCCCTTGATAATAATCATTTTGGTTCTCATATTGTCTGTTTCTCTGATTGTCTGTGTGAAAGTCATTGCCGCAGAGAGGTGATCTTTCCCTGTAATTATTACTGCTCTGCCAACGGTTGTCATACGGGTTATGTCTGTTTTGGTCACGATTTGTGTTGTGAGAATAGCCTTGTTGTGTCCAGTTATTATTTCTTTCATCGCGGAATTGCAACGGATGTGACCTGTAATTGTTGTGTTCCTGTTTTCGCGTTCCGCGATTGTCAGTGTCAATTTCTAATTCTTGTAAGAGTCCCTGAAAAGCTTCAATGTCGTGTTTGCAACGTCCTGCTAAAATAATATGTCGTAAATGTTCAGGCAGCTTGATTAAGCAAATGCGGATGAGTTCTGAGGGGCTGTATGGGTTTGAAAGATACTGATTCTTATGCAACATGTCTGCAAAATATTTCATAAGACTGGAAAATTCAGATTGTTCGAAACGTTTCATCATTATGATGCTATGTTTTACTCGGTCTTGTGTAGCCTGAGACCAATACGCCTAGAGGAAGGCATGATAAAATTCACCTTCACTGTGACAATCGTGAATGACCGATCGCATTCTTACAGCTGGTTCATTCTCCAAGTAGCCACACATAAATTCTAATCTGTGCTCTAATGACCAGTTGGGAGGAAAACAATGAGAGATTTGATGGAGCCACGCTTGTGGATGAATATCGCTGGCAGGAATCTTAAACGTTTTGAATTTATGTGTAGTAATGAACAGCTTAAAGTCAAAATCATCGTGTCGGCGAGTAACATATCGGTCATTGTTACGTCGTGTCGGCGGTTCCATCTCAAAATTCGGTGTATCATGCCAATTTCTTTCATAATTTCCGAAGTGCCCTGAGTTATTATTTTGTGGCTGTTCCGTATTTCTATGTCCCTCTTCCCGTATTGGAGCGCAAGTGGCCTCTGAAGTACGTAATTCTTGTATTACCTGTGTCAGCTGATCTTGTACTTCCCGGATTTCTCTTTGGTGTTGCTTATTAATTTGATTCTGATTTTGTTTGAATTTCCTAATTTGTACGCACTCTTCTGTGTCATTAAAGACTACAGGTTTTGTGTCATTCAGATTATCATCTACCTTCGTAGATAAATTATTTAGGTGATCCGAAAGTTCAATTACTTTCTCTGATAGTAAACTAATTTCCTCCATGTGTCTTTCAACTGTGTCCTTTAAGTTTTCCTGAGTTTTTGCAAGTTGCATAACCGAATCGGTAGATGCAACTTAGTCCATTTTAGCTTGCAAGGTCTCATGATTTTGATGAACAATAGTTTGCAGTTCTTTTGTGACTGCTTCGTGATTCTGTAATGCATTTTCATGACGCGAAAAAATAGGTTGAAAATGCTCACAAATTTGTGTTTTTACGTCGTTACAGACTTTTTGACATTTCGATTCGATTTTATGTAACTCAGTAGTCAAATCTTCACGTGTTTGTTCAAGCGTGGTGTGAAGATTTTGTTCCATTGCGTCTAACTGTTGCTGTATTTGTCTCTGATTTTGTTCCATTGTGTCTAACTATTGTAGCCTTTGTCCCATTTGTTGCATTAATTGTAATAACAATGCACTGGTGTCTGAAACATGTTCCTCAGTGCTTTTCGGCAGTGAATTTGCACCGGCAACATTCACATTTTGACAAGCGGAAAATGTGTTTTGACTCATTTGAGAAAACGGTGAGAACCCCAAACCTGAGTCTACAGTATTTGCAATATTGTGTTCTGTCATTCCCGATTCCTGAGGCGAGCTGTTGCCGACCGATCGATCGATAATACTTCCCTGTTCACTAATTGTTTCACTGTGTACACCATTATTTGCAACCCGCTCCATTTCCCTATGCGCAATTACCAAATTACTACTTTGCACATTAGTTAATTCATTACTCTGCGGAGCTAACACACTGCTTTCGTCTTCACTGTCATTTCTCAGTTTACTTTGAAGCCTAGTATTACGTTTCTCACACGCCATTATTGTCACAATATTTCACACGACAACACAGAAATACGCAATTTGAAGAGCAACAGTAAGAGAACGCATGAACATAGCACTGAAAATAATATCTAGTTAATTGCAAGCGCAGCTGCGAAATACTTGGTGCAAATGTACATGCATGCCACAACTCTTTTACTGTGCAACAATGAAAAACCACAACTACCAACGAAATTCTCTCTATAATTACGCGCTAGCAATAAACAAAAGCTACACTAAATACACAAACTAGAAGAACAAATCAGAAGATTCCAGTGAGGTATCCTCGGCTAAGGGTCGACATATGAAACGTCCCCTTAGAAAAATTTTACAAGACTGTGCTTATACTGACACACAATATTTTTAGCGCAACGCAATCTGACTTTCAATAATCCCTACAAAACAATGGCCCTGACTAACATTAACCTATACCTTTCACAAATCACTTACCTCACAAAAATCTTCATTACTCGAACTACTGCAATACAGCGAGCGCCACTACTGCCAGCTAAATAAAAGATTCAAACTACAGAAGGCACTAACTACTGATAGGCATAGTTAGCAATTGAAAGATGATAATAGAGAACAAACAATGTATTTACCTTAACAGTCATATTATATATAGTAGTTCATAATATCCAGTATTACAAATTTTCAAAACTCCGCCATTTCTCTCCCCGCATCCACCACTGCTGGCGGCTCACCACCAACTGCGCAACGCTACGCGCTGTTCACATCCAGCTGCCGCTGCCCAACACTACAATGGCAGACAACAATGCAAACTAGCCACAGACTGCACACAGCACAGCCAGTGATTTTCATATAGAGCGCTACGTAACGTTGCCAATAAGAAAACATAAACAGCCTACTTACAGTAATAGTGACTACTCTGTCACGGAAACGACCGGAAGATATGGGACGATTTCAGTTATATTACAATATAGTCAGGCAGAGGTTCGGAATCAGTAATTGGCTTCTGCGGCATACCCTGCAGCAGATATAGATTTAGATCACAATATAGCAATGATGATGAGCAGGCTGACGTTTAAGAGACTAGTGAGGAAGATTCTGTGGGCAAACGAGTGGAATACGGGAGTGCTAAGGAATGAAGAGACACATTTAAGATCTCTGATGCTATAGATATGCGATAACGAATAGCTCAATTGGCAGTCCAGCTGAAGAGAACGGGGCATCTCTAAAGATGGAAATCACAGAAGTTGGAAAGAAAACCATAGTTACAAGGAAGACAACTGCGAAGAAACCATAGATCACAGATGAAATACTTCAGCTGATCGATGAAATAAGGAATTACAAAAATGGTCAGGGAAATTCAGAATACAGAAATACAGGTCACGTAGGAACGAAATAAATATGAAGTTCAGGGAAGCTAAAGCGAAACGTCTCCATGAAAAATGTAAAGAATTCGAAATGAAATTATTATCGGAAGAGCTGACTCAGCATATAGAAATATCAAAATATTCTTCGATAAAATTAAAAGCGAGGGCGGTAAAATAAAAAGTTAAATAATAATTCCACTGTTAAACGCACAGAAAGAGCAAGTAGGCGGAAAGAGTACACTGAAGGCCTCTATGATACGGAAGATTGGTCTGACGATGTGATAGAAGAAGAAACAGGTTCAAAAATGGCTCTGAGCACTATGGGACTTAACATCTGAGGTCATCAGTCCCCTAAAACTTAGAACTGCTTAAACATAACTAACCTAAGGACATCACACACACCCATGCCCAAGGCAGGATTCGAACCTGCGACCGTAGCGGTCACGCGGTTCCAGACTGTAGAGCCTAGAACCGCTCGGCCATCCCGACCGGCGAAGAAACAGGAGTCGAGAGGGAAGATGTAAGGGATCCCGTATTAGAATCAGAATTTGAAACAGCATTTGAAGACTGACGATCAAATAAGCTAGAAGGCATTGACAGCATTCCATCAGGCTTTCTGAAATCATTAGAGGGAGTGGCAACAAAACCACTGTTCATGTAGGAGTGTAGAATGTATGAGGCTGGCATTACATCTTCAGACTTCCGGAAAAACATAATCCACACAATTCCGAAGATAGCAAGAGCCGAGAAGTGCGAGAATTATCGTACAATCAGCGTAACGCCTCATGCACCCAAGTCGCTGACAAGTATAATATACAGAAGAATACAAAAGAAATTTGAGGAAATGGTTCAAATGGCTCTGAGCACTATGGGACTTAAGAACCAAGGTCATCAGTCCCCTAGAACTTAGAACTACGTAAACGTAACTAACATATCACACACATCCAGGCACGAGGCAGGATGCGAAACTGTGACCGTAGCGGCCGCACGGTTCGAGAATGAAGCGCCTAGAACCGCTCGGCCACACCGGGCAGCAATTTGAGGATATGTTCGATGACAATCAGCATGGCTTTAGGAAAGCCGAAGACAGCGATAGAGGTAGTTCTAACGTTGCGATTGGTAATGGCAGCAAGACTTTAGAAAAATCAAGACAAGTTCAAGGGATTTGTCGATCTGGAAAAGGCTTTCAACAGTATGAAATGGTGCAAGATGTTCGAAATTCTGAAAAAAATACGGATAGCTATGGAGAAATGCGGATAATACATATACGGACAAGAATCAAGAGGGAACAGTGAGAGTGGAAGACGAAAAACGAGGTGCTCGTGTTAAAATGGGGGGTAAGACGAGGATGTAAACATTCACCCCTCACCGTTCAACCTAAACATCGAAGAAGCAATGAGGGAAGTAAAAGAAAGATTCGAGAGTGAGATTAAAATTCAAGGTGAAAGAATATCAACAGAGGATTCACCGATGACACTGCTGTCCTCGGTGAAAGTGGAGAAGGATTGATGGACGTGTTGAATGGAATGAACAGCCTAATGAGGGAAGAACATGGTTTGAGAGTAAATCGAAGAAAGGCGAAAGGAATCACAAGTAGCAGAAATGAGATCAACGCGAAACTTAAAATTACAAAGATTCTTCTACCTAGGCAGCAAAAGATGTTATGACGGACGGAGCAAGGAGGATGTAAAAAGCAGACTAGCAGTGGTGAAAAAGCCATTTCTGACAAAGAGAAGTCTGCTAGTATTTAACATAGGACTCAAATTGAGGAAGAAATTTCTGAGAATGTACGTTTGGAGCTCAGTATTGCATCGTAGTGAGACGCAGACTGTGGGAAAACCGGAACGAATGAAAATCGAAGCCTTTGAGGTGTGGTGCTACAGAATAATGTTGAAAATTAGGGAGACTGAATGAACTGAGGAGGTACTCCGTAGAATCGGCGTGGACAGGGCATACGGAATACACTGATAAGAAGGAACTGAGTGGTAGGTTATCTTTTAAGGTATCAGGTGATAACTTCGATGGTACTAGAAGGAGCTGTAGAGGATAAAAACGGTAGAGGAAGATAGAAAATGGAATACATCCCGCAAATAACTGGTAAGGTAGGGTGCAATTGCTACGCTGACTGAAAAGTTTGGCACAAGAGAGGGATTCGTGGCTGGCCGCATCAAACCAGTCGGAAGACTGATGCCAAAGGTCTGCTTTTTATGTCCTCCATTCTCCGTTTGTCGTGGGTTATTTGGTTGCATATGTAGCACGATTACTTAACGTCATCTACTTTGTGATTCCCCTGTTCTGATGTTAAGCTGCTTGCTGATCTCATTGCTGTTACCGGTACTTCTGATTATTTCATCTTTCTTCGATTTACTCTCAATCCATTTTCTCTAATAGACAATTCAATCCATTCAAGATCTGTAATTGTTCCTGACGTTCACTAAGGACCGCAATGTCAGCAGCGGATCTTAACACTGATATCCTTTCACCCTGAATTTTAATCTCATCCTTGAACTTTTCTTTCATTTCCCACACTGCTTCTTGAACATACCAACTAAACAGTAGGCACGAAAGACTACACCCCTACTTCCACAAGTTACAACAGAAAGCAAAAACAGGAAATTCTAGTTTAACCGTCTAGAATACGCTTTCTCAATATGGAAGTTCAAGGTATTTAGCTAATCATGGGTTGACGGTGTATCGTGCAGTCGTGCGGCCCGGCGCACGGCTGGTGAAGGTACAGTAGGTGGCGGAACAGCGTGCGGAGAACGGCGGCCAACCACCATTCTCACACAATGCCCGCATGTTAGCGGCACGGGCTGCGAGTGCAACTGATTACGCTCCCTCTCCAGGACAGGGCCCTTAGGGTTTCAGGCTCACATGGAGCTATCAGTTATGCCTACGAGTGGGCGATACGAGCTGTCCAGCGGCTGCTGCACCCCGGCGAGATGCAGTTTGTCGGCCTCAGGGCTGCAGGTAGTGGCTGGACGAGCGGCCAAAGTGGAACCTTACCACTGGGTAATATAACGGGACATAGACCTCGGGTGGCAACGCAGGTGGATGACGCCTTTTGGGCGTCAGCAGTAGCAAATGAGCTGTGCCTAACGTGGGCAGCGCCTCCGTGGGTTGGGCGAGGCCGTGGGAGTGGCACGAACGCATCTCATGTTGCTGCACGCCTCGTGCGTGCGGACAGTTTTGCAATGGTGCGGCACTCCGCAGGGTCATAGTCAACTGCGGCAAGTGCCCCTGCAGGCTGGCGCGCAGTGTGCACGCGTCGGTGCAACGCGCTTCTCTTTGTGGTGACTTGGACCCTTGGCAGTGGAGCCAAACAGGCGCAGGCAGGTCATCTGTCCGGGACAGTCTTGGAATGTGTGGGTGCAGCGCTCACCTGACAGCAGAGTCGATGCGCTGCAGCACCCAGGCTAGGCTTGCAGCAGTGACAAGAGACACCTGTCTGGCCCCACAGTGTATGAACGTGAACCAAAGGAAATGTCGTGGTCACCTCTCGGACTGAACAGTGGGTTGAATCACGCTTATGAGGCCAATATGTGCAGGTTTCTGGGTGGGAATGGTTTCCTCGAGTAGCAGGGGTTGTCGAAATAAATGGGTTTTGTACAGATTGCGGGTATACACAGTGAAACTGGTCAGAAGTTAGGTCACTGCCAGTCTATGACATGGGCCTAACTACATCCGTAGGAACTGAGAGAGGAGGCGGTTAACGTTTAAGGCTCCTCCCGATGACTACAGACAGAAGTGGATGTCTCTATCCTGTCTGCTGTACATGGCGGCTGGTTGCCAAGAGCGTTTGCTCTGTCTGAAAGCTGGATAAGAATAGAGAGAGAGGCTGTGTTCTGTTCCTCAAGCTTCCAGCTGTCACAGACGTGATGCGCTCCTCATGTTCGCTAGTGGCTGAAGCGAAGAAACAGATTTGCCATCATATTCAGCATTGGGCTGAAGGCATCTCTACTCAGCAGTGTTAGCTTGAAACTGCGTAAGTTCTGAATGGCGGGGAGCTTGGGTCACATAGGTATTGCCGAAGTTGCACTGGAAGATTTGATCCTTTGAAATATTTTTTTTTACTCTCACCTCCAAATACTCCTTGACTGGCTGGTCACTCTGTACAGTCCATACATGATCTGATACTTTAGGTTTGCCTGTAAAGAACGGGTAAAATATTCTATTGGTAGTAAAAAGAAGACGAAGTCAAGAGTCAACCTATTACGTATTTGTTGGTCTGTGAGAAAAAATACATGTACTCAACGCTGAGTCACGTCGCATAATGCACGGAGAAAGAGTATAAAACAGTGTTCTATTAGTTGTTTAACATCGATGATTGCAAGCAATGTGTGTTGGGTATGGCAGTTAAAAAACAGCGCTGGTTGTAACTCAATCACATCCCCATGTAGTCTCTACTGTCCAACAGATGCTATGTTTATCATCAAAGCTGATAATTATTTAATAGTACTGGGTGATGTGAATATATTTATGGTTAAAATAATGAAAATATTTCCAGGCTTCCGAAAAACATGGATTATGATGAATGAAAAAGTGAATACATTGACTTGGTGTCACTACTGTTGGAAAATTTATGATGATGTTGTTTGTTGTGAATAACGTAAATATCTGAAGAATATAATAAGTGCGTGTGAGAGAAGTGTAAATTGCAACTCGTACTCTGTAGCTGTATATTGTTATTTGACTGATTTTATTGTGTATGTTGGATAGAATGTAAAAACATCAAATATGATGTTATTGTGTGTTAAGAAATATATGGAAAAGTGAATAAAATGTAAGTTGTAAGGGTCAGTGTTTCACCCCTATAGTGGTGGCAACACTAATTGCAAGGCACACTGTCATATTAACGTACCTGGTGAAATAGTCTTTTATTCACATTAATTACTGGAATGGAATCATAGCCAGAGAGGAGGTCGTACTCTTTCACGTTACGGATCACTTCTCGGTATGATACTCAAAACTGTAACCTGTTATTGTACCCTGTAAGGAAGGCTGGCAATCTCCAGTTCTTCCAGCAGCACGTAAAAATTGAGGCAGGTCTCAGAACCCTAGTGACAGATGTCATTGGTGATGACATGAGCCACAGCTTGCTCTGTACAGAGGATTAACACCCGCATTCAGCTACCAACATCACTTCACTGCTTTAAAAGTGTCTTACACACAAGGAACAATTCTCTGGATGAAGGATTTCCTTGCTCAATCTATCGAGCAGAAGCCAATCCAAGCGCCCCTAGAGGCCACAGGCTGGACGTACCTGTTCTCTTGCGCAGGACATGGGATCGTAAATAAGACAAGCAGTATCCTACTGCCGAGTGGTACTTCGAGCAGCGTTCAGTAGAGTGCCGCAACGCTCAATGTTTGACAGGACACAGCTAAATTCATAAACCACTTGGAAAGTAAAATGATATTTCAATACAATCGCGGATAGAAGATGAGTCTCATTTCCAAACAGAAGATATATTTTTCCTTTAATTAATAGGAAACATTAAATAAGTGCTGTCCCTGTAATCTAGAAGACAACCATCTTCATAAAGAAAGCATACAAAGAACATTAAACATTTACAGACGTAACTTGTCATACTTGTCACTTGTTTGCGAAAGAAACACATGGTTCAAATGGCTCTGAACACTATGCGACTTAACTTCTCAGGTCATCAGTCGCCTAGAACTTAGAACTAATTAAACCTAACTAACCTAAGGACATCACACACATCCGTGCCCGAGGCAGGATTCGAACCTGCGACCGAAGCGGTCGTTCGGTTCCAGACTGCAGCGCCTAGAACCGCACGGCCACTCCGGCCGGCGCGAAAGAAACAAAATTATAGTTATTGTTTATCAGCAGTAAATCAGTAACGCGTTCCGGATTTAATTGGCTGCGGCGATTTGTTAGTAACATGCTGGCTTTGCTAAAGCATCCATCACTAGGTGCGCTTGTTGCTGGGATACATAAAATACGTCTTGCAACTGCAACCAGGCCTGGCAGTTCTGTCTCATGTCTTCTCCATCACTTAAAGATGTCATCATCATCTCTGGGGTGCATTAAAATGTAGAGATCTACTTCATCTGCTGCGGATGATCTATTTTTCCTCCATTTGCTGAAACGATCTCTCTTTCTGGGTAGTGATGACACAGTACATGAAGGATCTAAGATAATAAACAAAAGAGACAAGTAATACATAACTGATATGGAAATCATCGAAACGTTCCCGTAAAAACGAGGTGTTTTACGTTAATGAAATATTATACGAATTATAACATTCCGGTTGCTCTGTAATACTCTATCCACTATCTATGCAGAGACTATTACGTTAATGTTTGTATGTTGTACCTGCGTAAGTAGCACACATTTGAGGCAATTGCTAAGAATTTCCTGCTTTTAATTTATTTCAAGCATATTAAGAACACGGAAAGACGGCCAAAGAAACGTAGCAAATTTATGTCTGGAAATGATCACAAACTTCTCACAAACGAAAGTCAATGCTCGATTTTTAATCCTTTCTACCTCATGTTAAGAAATACAAATCGGTTAGTACACATCAATTACGCTAGTTAATTATAAATCTATCGCGTATCATAATGAAACAGTGCTTTTAACTGCAGTAATTACTCACCTGACAGTCAGTGTCACTGACACTCAAATTCGTTGCAGTTTGTGAAACCAAAGAAGAACTAACTGGATTGTCGGTTCTTTATCGCCTTCTAATTCATCTGTGGCCTCTTTAAATGGTTTCAGGAAATGCGCAGTTATTCTGCAAGCTTATTATCATATCCTTGCAATCTGTAAGTGGAGTCCTTTTCCATCAGCAAAGCAGTAACTTCGTTATACTCAGTGTGTAAGGATTCCAGCAGAATGTACAAGCCGTTCCAGCGCGTGCAGACCTCTTTTTTCAACGATGGTTTCAAAGACGAGCAGAGGCCACTTTTCTTAATGAACCTTACAATGCATTTTTCAGTATTTATTGTTGATGCGATGTTCTGGGCATGATTTAACACGAAGTTACTTCCATCGACAGTATGGCTAAGTGCTGTGTTCATACAATGAGCAGCACAAGGAATCCCTTGGTGATTTTCCAAAACCCTTTATTACATTGGCACCCTGGTCGGAGACAAAAACAAAACTGTGCAACATGTCCGGAGAATTGCCCGAATCAGCCATCCTCTTCTCAATTTCTTTCCTATCTTCTTAACGTCCGGGAATGTTGTAGTAAATAAAACATTATTCACAAGAGACCAATATGTGTTAATGTAATATGTTGCAAGCGTCAAATAGTGCACCTGATAATGCTAATCAGTCCACATGTCAACTGTCGCAGCACGTGTTTTATTAATAACTTCAGCAATAACAAAAGGCATTATGCTGTTTCGTTTTGCATCAGCTTGTTCTTTGACATGTCTGCTCATAGTAGAGGGATGTGGCATGGCATCTGCCATGTTCACTTCTCCATAATGCGCACCCAGTTCTCTGAAACCTTCACCGTGTAACCTCCCCACAAAAATTTTACGTGACAATGTTATATAGAAATGGAGCCAAGAAGCAATATCGTCCGCACAGAAATATTTAAATAAAATAATATAATAATAAATGGGAGCCAAGTGAAACCTTCCCACAAAAATGTTGACCGGACAATAATTTGAATGTTAACAAGAATACAACCTAACGTAATCTCCCAGCAAATCAATTCAATGACAATGACCATTAGACAAAAATTAGCAATCTGACCCAAGTATAAATTCCTCACAAAACAAAATGAAAGTCAATTCAGTGATAAGAAAATCTCAGTGATAATGAAATTTCAATTAAACCGAAATATCGGTCTTTGGCCCTGTACAAAAATCAGAATTAAATTCTTACCTCATTGTAACTGCTAGTCACATTTCTGCTCTTATTCTTGCGCACAGCTTGGAGGAACTGCATTGCAAATAATAATATTCCTTTTTTTTTTTTTAATTTAACTGAGACTTTTGTTTAAGGGAAGTGGAACTTCAATTAAATAAATTTTTTTTTTTTGTAAAATTGCTTTTGAAATCAAAATTATTATTGGGGCACTTGTTGGAAATTAATTACAATAAATAAACTTTACATTATCTGATGATTACCTTAATTAACAATATACCTCATTCAGCATCTTGACCAGTGTTGCCCACAGACTGCTCTGCATGACGACTACTAGCGTACTCCACGACGACTACCACTGAACTGCTCTCAACGACTACTGACTGAGTACTGCCCTCAACTAGACAGAGCTACAGACTCGCAACGACTGACTGACAGACTGAGAACCGCTCTCAACACTCGCGCGGTCAAGCGCATACTCTCTGGTCACAGATGCTACAATGCCTCGCCATCGCTGCTATGTTACATACGTAAGTGTAACCTCCCCACAAAAATTTTACGTGACAATGTTATATAGAAATGGAGCCAAGAAGCAATATCGTCCGCACAGAAATATTTAAATAAAATAATATAATAATAAATGGGAGCCAAGTGAAACCTTCCCACAAAAATGTTGACCGGACAATAATTTGAATGTTAACAAGAATACAACCTAACGTAATCTCCCAGCAAATCAATTCAATGACAATGACCATTAGACAAAAATTAGCAATCTGACCCAAGTATAAATTCCTCACAAAACAAAATGAAAGTCAATTCAGTGATAAGAAAATCTCAGTGATAATGAAATTTCAATTAAACCGAAATATCGGTCTTTGGCCCTGTACAAAAATCAGAATTAAATTCTTACCTCATTGTAACTGCTAGTCACATTTCTGCTCTTATTCTTGCGCACAGCTTGGAGGAACTGCATTGCAAATAATAATATTCCTTTTTTTTTTTTTAATTTAACTGAGACTTTTGTTTAAGGGAAGTGGAACTTCAATTAAATAAATTTTTTTTTTTTGTAAAATTGCTTTTGAAATCAAAATTATTATTGGGGCACTTGTTGGAAATTAATTACAATAAATAAACTTTACATTATCTGATGATTACCTTAATTAACAATATACCTCATTCAGCATCTTGACCAGTGTTGCCCACAGACTGCTCTGCATGACGACTACTAGCGTACTCCACGACGACTACCACTGAACTGCTCTCAACGACTACTGACTGAGTACTGCCCTCAACTAGACAGAGCTACAGACTCGCAACGACTGACTGACAGACTGAGAACCGCTCTCAACACTCGCGCGGTCAAGCGCATACTCTCTGGTCACAGATGCTACAATGCCTCGCCATCGCTGCTATGTTACATACGTGTTTCAACCGGAAACAGCATTAAAAGTCTGATATCTTTAGCGCACATTGAAACACATTTTGCTGTATCTTCGTGAGGTTTCTTGCAACTGTGTTTCTTTAAATCAGTGGTTCCCGACTGGAAACACAGTGCTGTGGAGAAGTTCATGCACTGTTTTCGTCTACAACAAACAGAAATGTTGTCCGCACTTGGGTTTTTAAACCTTCCCGTTTCTTCAATGTGTAAACATTCAATCTTACGTCTTACTGCACTGGCTTCCTCGCGCTGCATGATTACAGAGAGTGAGACACATCACAAATGAGAAGCCGTTACTGGCTGCAGCCTCACACGGATAATGACACGTGTAATGTGTTTATACACTTCTGGAAATGGAAAAAAGAACACATTGACACCGGTGTGTCAGACCCACCATACTTGCTCCGGACACTGCGAGAGGGCTGTACAAGCAATGATCACACGCACGGCACAGCGGACACACCAGGAACCGCGGTGTTGGCCGTCGAATGGCGCTAGCTGCGCAGCATTTGTGCACCGCCGCCGTCAGTGTCAGCCAGTTTGCCGTGGCATACGGAGCTCCATCGCAGTCTTTAACACTGGTAGCATGCCGCGACAGCGTGGACGTGAACCGTATGTGCAGTTGACGGACTTTGAGCGAGGGCGTATAGTGGGCATGCGGGAGGCCGGGTGGACGTACCGCCGAATTGCTCAACACGTGGGGCGTGAGGTCTCCACAGTACATCGATGTTGTCGCCAGTGGTCGGCGGAAGGTGCACGTGCCCGTCGACCTGGGACCGGACCGCAGCGACGCACGGATGCACGCCAAGACCGTAGGATCCTACGCAGTGCCGTAGGGGACCGCACCGCCACTTCCCAGCAAATTAGGGACACTGTTGCTCCTGGGGTACCGGCGAGGACCATTCGCAACCGTCTCCATGAAGCTGGGCTACGGTCCCGCACACCGTTAGGCCGTCTTCCGCTCACGCCCCAACATCGTGCAGCCCGCCTCCAGTGGTGTCGCGACAGGCGTGAATGAAGGGACGAATGGAGACGTGTCGTCTTCAGCGATGAGAGTCGCTTCTGCCTTGGTGCCAATGATGGTCGTATGCGTGTTTGGCGCCGTACAGGTGAGCGCCACAATCAGGACTGCATACGACCGAGGCACACAGGGCCAACATCCGGCATCATGGTGTGGGGAGCGATCTCCTACACTGGCCGTACACCACTGGTGATCGTCGAGGGGACACTGAATAGTGCACGGTACATCCAAACCGTCATCGAACCCATCGTTCTACCATTCCTAGACCGGCAAGGGAACTTGCTGTTCCAACAGGACAATGCACGTCCGCATGTATCCCGTGCCACCCAACGTGCTCTAGAAGGTGTAAGTCAACTACCCTGGCCAGCAAGATCTCCGGATCTGTCCCCCATTGAGCATGTTTGGGACTGGATGAAGCGTCGTCTCACGCTCACGCGGTCTGCACGTCCAGCACGAACGCTGGTCCAACTGAGGCGCCAGGTGGAAATGGCATGGCAAGCCGTTCCACAGGACTACATCCAGCATCTCTACGATCGTCTCCATGGGAGAATAGCAGCCTGCATTGCTGCGAAAGGTGGATATACACTGTACTAGTGCCGACATTGTGCATGCTCTGTTGCCTGTGTCTATGTGCCTGTGGTTCTGTCAGTGTGATCATGTGATGTATCTGACCCCAGGAATGTGTCAATAAAGTTTCCCCTTCCTGGGACAATGAATTCACGGTGTTCTTATTTGAATTTCCAGGAGTGTAGTTACACGCTACGTATTCGGTCCCGGGTTCTATGCTCGGTCATTAGAGCCTGTGCGGGCAGCCTATCCAGTTAGGGTGTGCTCGCCCCATCTCGTATTTTGTGCTCGCTTACTCGGTCATGCAGGACTCTAGCGTTCAGGCCAGGGCAGACCAGATCCTTTCGCTCCAGGTGAGTTCCCTAGACCGGACTCCGATTGCTCAAGGACGGTATTAACGTGGATCTTACTCAAGAACCGCCTTTACGATGTCACTATGGTTCACATCTGACACTGCAACACCGGGAGGTGCCAGTTGTGGATGGAGGAATGTTTGTGGCCTCTTAGTCGAAGAAGAGGGAGCTCTATTGTCTTGATAGAGTTGTGGACTTAATTTATTCCTGTTTAACTTTCAGGTGACTACATGCCAAACACAGAAATTGTTTTCCCTACAGAAACTGACCATTGTAAAGCGCGTGTTTAATGAACTTAGTAACAATTTGGAGAACTCTGAATACTTCGAAATAAGACAAGGACTTAAGCAAGGAAGTATTCTATCTCCTGCGCTTTTCAATGTTGTGATGGAGGGAATGAATAGGGCAGTTAAAGATATAGTAAAAGAAAAAGACAAAAAGATGATTTTTGCAGATGATATGGTAATATGGGGTGATAAAGAGGTAGATGTACAGTTACAGCTTGATGCGTGGAAGGAAATAATGAAAAGGTATGGATTAAGAATAAATAAAGATAAGAGTGAAGTAATGGTATTTGGAAGAGAGAAAGGAATCAATGGAAATATTACCTTGAATGGAGAACCCCTCAAAGTGGTAGAAAGTTTCACTTATTTAGGGAGTGAAATATCTAGGGATGGAAGAATAACTAACGAAATTAATAGGAGGTTACAGAAGGGAGGCAATTTCTACCAAACAATAAAACATCTGATTTGGAATAATGAAGTTCCAGAAAGAGCAAAACTCCTGATGTATAAGAATTATTACTTCCCTATTGTCACCTATGGTGGAGAAACATGGACAATGAAAGAAAGGGACTGGAGCAGACTGCAAGCAGGGGAAATGAAATTTCTCAGAGCAGTAAAGGGAAAAACAAGAATGGACAGAGTAAGGAATGTAGAGATTAGAAAGGACCTCAAACAAGAAAGTATGAGAGAAGAAATTGAAAGAAAGAGATTAAGATGGTATGGGCATGTTAAGAGGATGCATAGGCAGAGACTCCCCAAAATTATGGAAGAACTAAAGATGGATGGGAAACGACCTAGAGGGCGCCCAAGAACACGGTGGAAAATGGGAGTGAGAATATCTGTTGAAAGGAGAGGTGTGACCTGGCAGCAAGTGGAGGAAGAAAAGTGGTGGGAGGACCGAGCCAAATGGAGAGGACTCGTCAGCACCCAGACCCGGCAGTAGCTGGAGCGGGATTCGGATATAGATAGATAGTAACAATCCAACAGGCATTCATCCATTGGGAGTAATATTGTTCTGTTTTAAGAAGTGTCTTATTTTATGTTTTGTTTCAATCCACGTCAAAACAGATGTACTGTTTAATGTTTGATAAAGAAACTTGTTCAGTCATTGCTACCTGGATATAATTTTTTGACGCCCCACATGACATTCGAATTTTTCCACCACCATTACCTCGTTGAGACAGCAGCCTGCAGATATCTGACCAAAGCCATTCACATATTGCAGCCTTACGTTGCGCGAGTAAGACCTCGATACCTCACCACACTTACGGTATGTAGGTACTTACCCGTCTCGGTCGAATGTATCTGGCACTCTTTAGTTAATGAATAGTTCATCCCAGCTTCTGGCGTCTTTCTGACTATATCCTGGCCTCCATGACTGCTATTTAAACAGGAGACACCTGAATAGGATGCAGCCACGCTATCCTGATAGCCGAAGAGCAAATTGCCACCTCTCCATCAGCGATGGGACTAAACCTTTCGCTTATAATTCCAGAGTGGCGTAGCTCATTTCTGTCCAACGAGGTTTATGGCCTTTCTTTACGACCTCTTCGTTAATATAAAGGCTAACCTCAACTCTACTTGCTTCTTCCGAAAGAAAGGGTGTAAGTAGGCTGTTCAGGTTTTTATATTGGTAAAGCTACGTAGCGCTCTGTATGAAATTCACTGGCTGTGCTGTGCGCAGTCTATGGCTGGGTTGAATTTGCTATTGTAGTGTTGGGCACTTGGTTGTTAACACCGCGTTGCGTTGCGCAGTTTGAGGTGAGCCGCCAGCAGTGGTGGATGTGGGGAGAGAAATGGCGGAGTTTTGAGAGCGGAGGATCTGGACGTGTGTCCATCAGAGATTAAATTTTTAAGACTGAATGTCATGAACTGATATACAGGGTGAGTCACCCAACACTACCGCTGGATATATTTCGTAAACCACATCAAATACTGACGAACCGATTCCACAGACCGAACGTGAGGAGAGGGGCTAGTGTAATTGTTTAATACAAACCATAAAAAAATTCACGGAAGTATGTTTTTTAACACAAACCTACGTTCTTTTAAATGGAACCCCGTTAGTTTTGTTAGCACATCTGAACATATAAACAAATACGTAATCAGTGCCGTTTGTTGCATTGTAAAATATTAATTACATCCGGAGATATTGTAACCTAAATTTGACGCTTGAGTACCACTCCTCCGCTGTTCGATCGTGTGTATCGGAGAGCACCGAATTACGTAGGGATCCAAAGGGAACGGTGATGGACCTTAGGTACAGAAGAGACTGGAACAGCACATTACGTCCACATGCTAACACCTTTTTATTTGTCTTTTTCACTGACGCACATGTACATTACCATGTGGGGTGAGGTACACGTACACACGTGGTTTCCGTTTTCAATTACGGAGTGGAATAGAGTGTGTCCCGACATGTCAGGCCGATTGATGTTCAATGAGGTGACCATCATTTGCTGCACACATTTGCAATCTCTGGCATAATGAAAGTCGTACACGCCGCAGTACATCTGGTGTAATATCGCCGCAGGATGCCACAATACGTTGTTTCATATCCTCTGGGGTTGTAGGCACATCACGGTACACACGGCACATGATGGCCACCACATTGAACATCTATTGGCCTGACATGTCGGGACACACTCTATTCCACTCCGTAATTGAAAACGGAAACCACGTGTGTACGTGTACCTCACCCCTCATGGTAATGTGCATGTGCGTCAGTGAAAAAGACCAATAAAAAGGGGTTAGCATGTGGACGTAATGTGCTGTTCCAGTCTCTTCTGTACCTATGGTCCATCACCGTTCCCTTTGGATCTCTACGTAATTCGGTGCTCTCCGATACACACGATCGAACAGCGGAGGAGTGGTACTCAAGCGTCAACTTTAGGTTACAATATCTCCGGATGTAATTAGCATTTTACAATGCAACAAACGGCACTGATTACGTATTTGTTTATATGTTCAGATGTGCTAACAAAACTAACGGGGTTCCATTTAAAAGAACGTAGGTTTGTGTTAAAAAACATACTTCCGTGCATTTTTTCATGGTTTGTATTAAACAATTACACTAGCCCCTCTCCTCACGTTCGGTCTGTGGAATCGGTTCGTCAGTATTTGATGTGATTTACGAAATATATCCAGCGGTAACATTAGGTGACTCACCCTATACATATATATATATATATATATATATATATATATATAATGACCTTTGAACACTATTAAGGTAATTACATTGTTTGTTCTCTATCAAAATCTTTCATTTGCTGACTATGCCTGTCAGTAGTTAGTCCCTTCAGTCGTTAGAATCTTTTAATTAGCTGGCAGTAGTGGCGCTAGCTGTATGCAGTAGTTCGCCTAACAAAGATTTTTGTGAGGTAAGTGATTTGTGAAAGGTATAGGTTAATGTTAGTCAGGGCCATTCTTATGTAGAGATTATTGAAAGTCAGATTGCGTTGCGCTAAAAATATTGTGTGACAGTTTAGTGATGATCACAATAAGTAAAGTGAGAAATGTCTGAGTACGTTCAGTTCTGCTCATCTGTTTGAAAATCAAATAACGTAAGGGGTTTATCAGCACAGTATTTAATTAATTTTTCTGAGGGGACGTTACTGCTCAGAGTTTGACAAAAACACTGCAATTTGACTATGATGAACGATGAGGACTGTATTTATGGACTGTGAGAAAATTTTAGCTTTTGACCAACATTGTATCAATAAGTGTGTGCATTTGATTTCTTTGTTATTGTAATTATGAAAAAATTTTTCAATTCTGTATTGGCCACTGCCCAAAACAATTTGTAAAATTTTTTGTGGGGAGCATGGGAGTTATGTAAGTAGGCTGTTTAGATTTTTATATTGGTAAAGCCACGAAGCACTCTGTATGAAAATCACTGGCTGTGCTGTGTGCAGTCTGTGGCTGGGTGGTATTGTTGAATTTGCTATTGTAGTGGTGGGCACTTGGCTGTTAACAGCGCGTAGCGTTGCGCAGTTGGAGGTGAGCCGCCAGCAGTGGTGGATGTGGGGAGAGAAATGGCGGAGTTTTGAGAGCAGAGGATCTGGACGTGTGTGCATCAGAAACAGTAAATTTGTAAGATTGGATGTCATGATCTGATATATATATATATTTTGACTTTTGAACACTATTAAGGTAAACACATTGTTTGTTCTTTCTCAAAATCTTTCATTTGCTAACTATGCCTGTCAGTAGTTAGTGCCTTCAGTAGTTTTTATTTAGCTGGCAGTAGTGGCGCTCGCTGAATTGCAGTAGTTCGAGTAACAAAGATTTTTGTGAGGTAAGTGATTTGTGAAAGGTATAGGTTAATGTTAGTCAGGACCATATAGAGATTATTGAAAGTCAGATTGCGTAGCGATAAAAATATTGCGTGTCAGTTTACTGATGATCAGAATAAGTAAAGTGAGAAATGTCTGAGTACGCTTAGTTCTGCTCAGCTGTTTGAAAATCAAATAACGAAAGGGGTTTATCAGCACAGTAATTCATTAATTTTTCTAAGGGGAAGTTTCAAGGGTAAAGGCTGTGCAGTATACTCAAGTGCTTCTTAAGGCTCCATAATGACTCAAACAACATGTGCAGTCATCCATATGAAACCATATGAGACAGTTGCCCTCATGAACAATTGTCACTCCCATCCCACCATTAATACGGAAGAAAAACTGTGCGGATTGTGAATAGAAAAAACGATGACTCGTATTTTTAAATACGACCCTAGTTTCATCATTTAAGGCCATTATCCAATAAAGTAAATGCTGAAACCTGGGTTGTAATTAAATAAATAAAAATACAGCAAACGGTGGTGTTTTCATTAAAAAATTATTGTCTGACTGTTGTCCAGCAACATCAAAAACTGTTTGATGACATCTGTGCCTTCAGGGTGGGCAAAACATATATGGTCAGAGGTAGACAACCCAGACTTCCGGGCCTGTTTCAGTTTGACCATCCTGTATATTCTAAATATACACTTTGGTGGTTAAATGTCCACAGATTTTTGCTTATATGATTCCAGTTCATACCTCTTCATAACTAAAAGGCGTTCTCAGCCCATTAGTGCGCAAACCTCGGGAATATCCGATCCAGGGAGCTTCGGAGTGCAGCACTTGCAGATAGTTTTGCGGGAAAACCGTTACAACCGCCGTCATGGTAAGCATGCCATAAAATCGAGCGGGGCTAGGCCATTACTTCCGGAGGCAGACGGTAAACCTGTGGCAAAACCTGTACAACACACCCGCGAAAATTGGTGCAATACCTTCTGCCGAGGAAGAAAATGTAGCTGGTACCACTTAAGGATCACCAGATGTCTACCGCATGGCGTGCTGATTCGGAAAAATGCACGTTGGTCAGCCAAATGGACGATAAGAGGAAGATACATGGAACACATGCGTCACACAGATGAATAATGACCAAGTTCAACTGTGATGGAAGACTGTCTCTCTAACGGACATAGCGTGATTTGACGGCATCAGTTTATTGAAACAGGCCAAAATATTGTGGGACTGTGTTAAAAGAATCCATAGAGATCGGCTACATGATGAGCTTGTAAATGGAGGCTTCCAGCTATCTGATGGCTACAGCTATGTGACGGCTAAGGCCCCACCTAGAGGTGGGGAGATCCAATTCAAGAGCTTAGATGTGCCTCCGAAGCATCAATGGATTACCTACGTTTGCAATGCCAGCACTGACACTGTGGATCGCTGTTCGCATCCCGGCAGCGCACGTCGCAATCCAGTTTGCAAGTGGAGCAGCCTACGGTTACCATGGAGATGACAACAACACACCCTGCGGAAATTTAGAATGATTAGGACGACGGCACACTGTTCAATACCCGAGAACATTTCCAAAGAATGTCCAATGTTTTCAACAGGGTTTTATTGCTAGTTCACTTTATAATTTTCACTCTCCGTCTGACCCACGGTGAAGTTGTTCGCTATTCAATGTTAGTTCTCTTCCTCATTGTACTAAATGGCAATTGAAATTATGCTGTTCGCCTGCCTTTCATCTTTCATACAAATCACAAATACACAGAGTATTCAAAATTTTAAATCCCAACTTCTGCTTTAATGCAACAGCTGCAGCCTAATCTTTATTTCGCTAGGATTCCAGCAGTGGGCAAGACAGAACAGCTGCGGATTAAATGCATTAGCCACTTTGGCGATGAAGGAGCTTGGAGGCTGAAAGTAAATTGTAGTTTTCTAGCCGAACCTACGCGAATTTAGTTGGTAGGGGCATGATATGCGATCCATGAAAATGAGATCCAAATGAAGTTAAAACTAAATAAGAGGAATACATCATGCAATGTTTACTTCCGTGTTGAACGTAGTCGTTCTACATCAGAACACATTGGACTAATTCGAGCATTAGACCCAAAGGGTGTATACACCCTCTGATATCAAGTAAAATTTATATGATCTGTGGATTAGTGACTTTATTTAATTTTGTCACAGTAATTCTACGAAAACATCTCTGAAATACCAATATCCCTGGGTGGGCAGCTGTTCCTGCGCCTGATAACGGTTTCTTTTACTAACTCTTTCCATGTCTTAAGCAGTTACGGTCGAGACGATTCGTCTAGAAAATGTGAGGCAATGCACGCTAAATGAATGTGCCCTCTTTTTTATCTGATGGCGAGAGGGGTGTGGTGAAGCTTTTCAAATTCTGTGATATGTCTGGAGTCTTGCCTAAGGCTGGCAATTTTAGTGTGTTGCACTTTGGCCGGTTTACACCCTTTCCTTCCAACGATCAGCCGACGGCAGGTGTTTCAGTCATCACTTGATACTTTCCACTGTTTACTTTTTTCTTTTTTACCTTCGTTTGGATTTGACAATGTGATTTTCGGTGCTTTGTGTTATTCCGTCTCCCTTACTCCACCTCTCATTTTTTTTTTTACTACTGAAGCTAATTTTATTCGGCTGGTGGTTTTATTTATTTGGATATGATTATATATGTGTAGCAGCAAGTAAGTTGGTACATGGTAACTACACTCCTGGAAATGGAAAAAAGAACACATTGACACCGGTGTGTCAGACCCACCATACTTGCTCCGGACACTGCGAGAGGGCTGTACAAGCAATGATCACACGCACGGCACAGCGGACACACCAGGAACCGCGGTGTTGGCCGTCGAATGGCGCTAGCTGCGCAGCATTTGTGCACCGCCGCCGTCAGTGTCAGCCAGTTTGCCGTGGCATGCGGAGCTCCATCGCAGTCTTTAACACTGGTAGCATGCCGCGACAGCGTGGACGTGAACCGTATGTGCAGTTGACGGACTTTGAGCGAGGGCGTATAGTGGGCATGCGGGAGGCCGGGTGGACGTACCGCCGAATTGCTCAACACGTGGGGCGTGAGGTCTCCACAGTACATCGATGTTGTCGCCAGTGGTCGGCGGAAGGTGCACGTGCCCGTCGACCTGGGACCGGACCGCAGCGACGCACGGATGCACGCCAAGACCGTAGGATCCTACGCAGTGCCGTAGGGGACCGCACCGCCACTTCCCAGCAAATTAGGGACACTGTTGCTCCTGGGGTATCGGCGAGGACCATTCGCAACCGTCTCCATGAAGCTGGGCTACGGTCCCGCACACCGTTAGGCCGTCTTCCGCTCACGTCCCAACATCGTGCAGCCCGCCTCCAGTGGTGTCGCGACAGGTGTGAATGGAGGGACGAATGGAGACGTGTCGTCTTCAGTGATGAGAGTCGCTTCTGCCTTGGTGCCAATGATGGTCGTATGCGTGTTTGGCGCCGTGCAGGTGAGCGCCACAATCAGGACTGCATACGACCGAGGCACACAGGGCCAACACCCGGCATCATGGTGTGGGGAGCGATCTCCTACACTGGCCGTACACCACTGGTGATCGTCGAGGGGACACTGAATAGTGCACGGTACATCCAAACCGTCATCGAACCCATCGTTCTACCATTCCTAGACCGGCAAGGGAACTTGCTGTTCCAACAGGACAATGCACGTCCGCATGTATCCCGTGCCACCCAACGTGCTCTAGAAGGTGTAAGTCAACTACCCTGGCCAGCAAGATCTCCGGATCTGTCCCCCATTGAGCATGTTTGGGACTGGATGAAGCGTCGTCTCACGCGGTCTGCACGTCCAGCTCGAACGCTGGTCCAACTGAGGCGCCAGGTGGAAATGGCATGGCAAGCCGTTCCACAGGACTACATCCAGCGTCTCTACGATCGTCTCCATGGGAGAATAGCAGCCTGCATTGCTGCGAAAGGTGGATATACACTGTACTAGTGCCGACATTGTGCATGCTCTGTTGCCTGTGTCTATGTGCCTGTGGTTCTGTCAGTGTGATCATGTGATGTATCTGACCCCAGGAATGTGTCAATAAAGTTTCCCCTTCCTGGGACAATGAATTCACGGTGTTCTTATTTCAATTTCCAGGAGTGTAGTAACTTTGCTTTACGATATTAAAGTTTGGATTTGCAATGTTCAGACTGATATAAAACTGAAACTGCGAGCTGATGGCAATACACAAAATTATTTGTAACAAGTAGCTATGGTTTTGATTCAATGTTATTACACTGTCTTTACTTAGTAATTCTTTCTTCATAAAAGCAAGTAACTTTGAGTAATGTTGAATAAATATTTCGCTTTGGCTGTCTGAATCACATTAGCACACATATGTTAAGTTCAGACATGGAGTGGGAGAGGGAATAAACACTTTCATCACAAATGTGGCATAACGTGGATCAAATTATTGCTTTTCCACATCTGCTCTGGATAAACATGTAGGGAACATTCACTTGCTACTGTAACGTAATCAAGAAAGAAAGATAACTGTATCTGAACTCACTACCTTGCATCGTATTCAGAAAAGTCAGTAATGAAATTCAAATGATCGTTACAGCACTGAATGTTGCTTACGTCACGCAGTGGATTTTTGAATACTGTTAATTAGAATAGGCACGCGGCTAGCCCGCGTTCTCTTAATCTCAGGGAAAAAATGTAAAATATTCCTTTAGTTTCCCAGAGCAGACCTTGCCACAAAATGTGAAAATGGTAAAGTCATAACACAGTTATTCGTTATATTTTTTGCGTCCGCATGGAACATGACCTTCGAAATCAAACTGAGAAATGCACTGCATAATATGACATAGTCTGACGGCACTGCTGGAAGCTATAAGAAAATGTTAATATTATTATGTTACCTCGCTTTACCGGCGAGGTGACAGCGATGCCTGAAATAAATATTTTTTAAATGTGCCGCGTCTGCGGCCGTTGCCCTCGCAGATTGTTACAGTGGCTTCCGCTAAATTAAATGCTTTTAATGACTAAATTATTTACGGTACGAATGGCTGGCAACTTTACAAATTATTTTAAAAACATATTTGCTCAAACTATATATATTCAAACAAAAATGCATTATTTTTACACACCTTTTTACAACAACTCGCCTAATGGCGGATCTCAAGCTTCATGAACAAAAGACTCACGGCTTGCATATACATTTGCTTAACACGCGAGTGTTACTCGTAACGAACCCCAAAGAGAACAAAAAGATTATTAGAATGCTTTTTACTATTTATACATCTACTGAATTGTCCTTTTATCTGAGGGACAGATCATAATCACTAATTCATTTAACAAAATTTTCAAAGATAATAATATGTCATGGATTCAAAGTTAAAAAATGCATAAAACGTCAAATAATTATGAATGTTCTACATACACACATAGTACATTCGTGAAATGTTTACAGAGTCTTGCTTTATTGCTTCACTTGGTCGTGTTTATTCGTGTTTAAATTATTTCTCTTTCGCCGTGTGCGTGACACCATATCGACACATGTTAACTGGTCTTACACACACGGAAAAACGTCTATCACAAGCTTTTTATAACGACTGGCCAGGAGACGCTACAGTGTACACGTGTGTTTGTTCCGAATTTTCCGGACCCTTTTTTTCTACGGATTGCTCTTTTTATGCTATTCCTCCAACTCATATCATTACTGGTGCTAAAGCTCTTGCTGCCGTACAGCCTCAAACACTTACCAGCATCATCATAGCACGCGCTACGTAAGTGGTGCTTTTAGTTACACTTTACTTACAGGAATTACCAAACTCTTGTCGCCCGGTGTGGCCGAGTGGTTCTAGGTGCTCCATTCTGGAACCGCGCGACCGCTACGGGCGCAGGTTCGAATCCTGCCTCGGGCACGGATGTGTGTGATGTTCTTAGGTTGGTTAGGTTTAAGTAGTTCTAAGTTCTAGATGACTGATGACCTCAGATGTTAAGTCCCATAGTGCTCAGAGCCATTTGAACCAATTTTGAACTAATCTCTTCTTGGGACAACTTTTGATATTATATGTGGTGCACAGAGTCTCTTTGCCACAGACCGTTCAGTGAATACTAACGACGGAAAATATTCTCAGTATAAAACTAGACAGACTAACATATTCCATCAGTTGAACAAAGACCTCTTCACAACACAAACGGTTCTGTTTGGAATGGTGTAGAGGCCGGGAAACATAGTGTGCTGATAAATGGCGTGGAATTATATTCAGCGGTAAATCGTATTTCTGCTCTGCCTCTGCTGACCATCGGCAGCGTGTACAGCGATGAACTTTGGACAGGCGTTATTCTTGGGGTATTTTGGAGAGGCACAGGTCGTGGTTGGTGGTGAGTGAGGGAACTCTGACGACACAACGGAACGTCACGGACATTCTGCGCCATCACCTGTTACGTCGTATGCGTGGTGGTGTTTAGGAAAAGGACAAAGCTTGTACACACATGGCATGTTGTAACCTCCTTCTTCCCAATAGGCCTACTGGACTACAATGTAACTGACGGTGATCGCATATGCCTAACGAGATTTTACAGTGAGTAAGGCTACCGTTACAGATAGAAAATAACACCCGTTAATTTTAGGAAAGTGTGCAACAGTCTCTTCTGAAGGAAGAATCTATTCTAAACTTAAGCTGAATACTGATGATAATTTTGAAATGAGTGGAATATAGTGCAATCACCCACGAACCGCAAAAGGGCTGGGACGGGTGGGGCTGCTGGAGGGAGGGGGAGGGAGATGGGTGCCACTTAACATTTACTACAAAAATTACTGATAATATAAAGAAATCACTGATTAGTTAAAATGGGATAATTAAACGATCGCTAGACCGCTAGCGCAGTGAATCTCCAGAATCAGAAGAAAATTAATGTCAAAGAAACTGAAGCAAATAATTACTGGCGAGGAAACAGAAGGCTGTCACGCTTTTCCGCAGCACAGCGGTACCCGAGATGGTTGGTTTTTTGGGGAAGGAGACCACACATCGTGGTCATCGGTCTCATCAGATTAGGGAAGGAAGTCGGCCGTGCCCTTTCAGAGGAACCATCCCGGCATTTGCCTGGAATGATTTAGGGAAATCACGGAAAACCTAAATCAGGATGGCCGGACGTGGGATTGAACCGTCGTCCTCCCGAATGCGAGTCCAGTGTCTAACCACTGCGCCACCTCGCTCGGTTGGTACCCGAGAAAATAAATGAATCAGAAAGCACTGAGTGCGCATTTACTTATTCCGAAATAAAAAATTTTCGAAGTAAATTAGCCGTGTGCGGCTATCGTTCTTGCCGTTAGTACTTGGCATCTTGTAATAGCGGTGGTGGCGTCTCGTTTCCTTCTTGTGTTAATGGCGGCACTGAGTTCGCTAGTACTGTTTGTTCGCGAGTGGCAGCATCAGCGGTTATCGATAGTCAGTACTGTGGTACTATCTTTGGTGCGACCGCTTGTATTTCCGGGTCGTCATGTGTGTCAGGCAGTTCGGCTTCAGACAGAGCAGCGAGGAGGTTCAAATGGTTCAAATGGCTCTGAGCACTATGCGACTTAATTTCTGAGGTCATCAGTCGCCTAGAACTTAGAACTAATTACACCTAACTAACCTAAGGATGTCACACACATCCATGCCCGAGGCAGGATTCGAACCTGCGACCGTAGCGGTCGCTCGGTTCCAGACTGTAGCGCCTAGAACCGCACAGCCACTCCGGCCGGCAGCGAGGAGGTCCGCACCGCAAGGGCAGACCGGGACCGATCGAGGAGCTGTAGTCGACAACCGAACCCAAGATGTTTGAAGTTGAGTCAACCTTATCCAGTACTGAAACCTCCACTATTTGAGATCTCGCTGTTGTTTGCGTGTTGCTGCTCCTGGGTTCGGTGAGACCAACCGTAACAATTGGAGTCTGTCAGGTTGGCGGAAGCTATTAGCCGCCTCTACTGTTTGGTATTAGTTTTGATTTGATATTGTTATTGGAGAAGTACTACCAGCGGTATCTTACTGCCTTGTGGCCGCTAACGCCCCAGTCACCTGCCCTGGAGGTTAGCGTAATTTGCGCAGTGTACTTTTCCTCGTCTTGCCGATGCTGTCCGGCATGGCGTGTAATTTGACAGCTTCCTTGATTGGGGTGTGGATAACTGTTTTCCTTGTCTACCCATGTTATAGTGGTTGCTTCTGCCTTTAGGTGTTTCAAGCACCGAATTCTGGAGACGCAGTGCTGTCTGCTATTCCGCTCTCACCTGAACCATTCCATCGTTGTACTGGTTATCTGGCGTTAGGTGGATTTGGTAAGGGGGTTTGTCGGTGTTTAAACCGTCTCTAATTTGAATTGCCCTCCTTAGGTGAACATTACTGTTGGCTGCCAGTCTCACCACTTGCACAGCTGTAGTACCCTTCCTCAGGTCGATCCGTGGAGCACTGTCTGTGGACCCCTCCATCTTACTTGGTCAACTTGTCACAATTTTTTAAACTTTCCCTTACTGTTTTAACATGTAATTGCCCTCCTCACTTGAAATTCAGACATTCAGCCGTTAATTTTTTGTAACTTTACTTGTGGCCTTCAGCCGACAAATAATTTTGAATTCTTTCTTAATCACGCCTTCAGCCATTAATTGTTTCTAACTTTGTATGTCTTGATAAGGCCTTCAGCCGTCACTATAGCTTGTTACAGTTCGTTGAGATTCTGTCTCAATGAGGCCTTCAGCCGTCACTATAGGTTGTTACATTTTATTGAGATTGTTTAAAAAAGGTTTTACTATTTTTAACGTGTAATTGCCTACCTTATTTGTAATGCAGGCTTTCAACCGTTCAGTATTTCCGAAATGTCTTGTGGCCTTCAGCCGACAAATAATCTTGAATTTCTTCTTAATCAGTTCTTCAGCCATTGATTGTGTGTAACATTGCTTGCGGCCTTCAGCCGACAAATAATTTGCAATTATTTCTTAATAAGGCCTTCAGCTTGTTACAGGTTTTTTTGGTTGCTTAAGAAGAAACTATCTTAGTATTTGTTAACGTGCAACTGTTTTCCTCACGTGTAGTTCAGGCTTTCAGCTGTTGAGTATTTTGAATTTGCTTGTGGCCTTCAGCTGACAAATAATTTTGAATTCCTTCTTAGTAAGGCCTTCAGCTGTTAGTGTAGTAAATTCGTTTAAAATGACTTTTGAAAAGTATTTCCTCAAATAAAGTATATGTATTTACTGTAGCCAACGGTAGCTGATTACGGCCCCAACCACAATTGTTGCCTTATCCTCCCTCTCCCTGACTACCAGGTCACAGTAAAATTAAATGGAATTACTGGTTAAATAAATGTAACTAAAACTTTTTTAGTAAATGAAAAGCACCAGTTTGTTTTTGTTCTACAATATTACTTTTATTTTTAACCGGTTTTCGGCTTACAAGGCCATCTTCAGACATTTACTGAGTATTATCACGAAAGAAGTTAAATGTTAGCAAACAACATTGGAAGAGAAGTAACACATCTAGACTGAAGTAGAAACATACAGTAAGTAACATCTTTGCAAAGCAAAAGTAAAAACTGAACAGTACGTAAATAACAATGGAGTAGACAGGAAAACCTTTAGCACAAAATAGGAATAGCATGCCTACATAACAGTTTCTATTAATAAACAAAACTAATAAAATAAAATAAAATTAGTACCAGACAACGCTGCATTGGGAGATATGAAACATGGAGAGTGATACACAACCAATTAAAAAAGGAGACAGTTATGAGAGTAAATACAGAATACATAAGGAACTTACGTAATATCAATAAGATATACAGAAATAAATAAATACAGGATTACGGAGGTGTTTGTGGGAACCTACAGTTTGAGAGTGTGGTGGTACTGCATTTTAACATTAACATTATAATTAAAGCAGTGGCTGTGTACCAGTTTTCATTCAATAAATGAGCAAAGTAAAATATGAACAGTACTTGATGAGACAACTACAAGGGGTGTTAAACATGGGCAGTAATACAAGTACCAGTTAAATGAAAAGCCTCAACTACTGAAACTACAGTCTATGTGGCATACAAAGACAACTTCAACAAAACAAAACAACTTGATGAATACAGGAAAATGGGAATATGTAGGAAGAGAGAGTGTGGGAAGTAATGAACAACAAAGATGATTATGTGAAGTTTAGGAGAGGGAAAGTGTTGAGTTGTGTCTGTTCATTTAGGAAGAGATCTGGACTGTGAGCAAGATGGTTGTTAATTTCCAGGGCTTCCAGCAGGTTGAGTTTATGGCCTTTGTTTGCTAAGTGAAGTACATGGAACACTGGCTGGTAGTTGTGACTCTCACTCAGTACATGCTCAGCAAATGCAGAGTCTGAATTCTGCAACCTCCAGCTGCGTTCATGTTCAGCCAGCCTAGTTGATATGTCTCTGCCCGACTGACCAATGTAAAATTTGTCACAATCAGAACAGGTGATTTTGTATACCCCAATGTTGGCTAATAACTGGATCTTGTCTTTGCTATTAAAACACACTGGCCTGTCGTGTTCCTGACATAGTAGGAAAGCCTATACTTGCAGGATTTCAGTGCTTTGGCTACGATCTGTGATACCTGACCTAGAAATGTTAGTGTACACCATTTCTTCCAGACAGTGGGTGGGGAAGTAGGTGGGGCATGGAGGAGGGGTATCATTTTCCGTTTTTGTTTCCTGGGCAGGATGTGGTCAATAAGAACTGGATTGTAGCCATTGGCTGTGGCAATAAATTTTATTGTATCTAACTCTGCTTTAAAATCATCTCTGGACATGGAGATAGATATGAGACAGGGTACCATTGAGTGGAAAGCTGCATGTTGGTGAGCTATGGGGTGTTGTGAGCAAGAAGGTATTACTGTGTCTGTAGTTGTTGTTTTTCTGTAAATTTTGGAACAATGTGTGTGTGTGTCCTGTGTACTGATGTCAATGGTCAGATCTAAAACGTTTATGGATTGGTTGCCAGTCTCCATAGTGAACTGGATATTTTTATGTTGACTGTTTAGGTTTTTCTAGAATGTGTTGAGCTGTCTTGTAGTACCAGTCCACATACACAGGACATCATCTCCATATCTAAACCATTATTTGACATTTGCACTCAAAGGTTCAGTTTTTAGAAAATTTTGTTCAAAATGGTCCATAAATGTTTCAGGCAACAGTGGACTAACTGGAGAACCCATAGCTAAGCCATCTAATTGTTTATGAAGAGTCTCTTGGAACTGGAAATAGTTCTGTGTGAGGCATGTCTGTGTGGCCAGTCTCAAGTCATTCTGTTCCACAGGAATGACATTAGACTTGTGCATCAGCTATGTCAGAGTCTCAATGCATTCTACTACTGGTATGTTAGAAAACAAACTGCTGACATCAAAGGGTACTAATGTATCACTGTGTGAGACAGATATACCTTTTAACTTGTTTACTGGGTCCACAGAGTTTGAAATACCATGCTTTGATTTGAATTTAGTCTTGCTCTTAATTAGGACATCCAGTTTACTGGCCAGTTTGCAAGATGGAGCAGTGAATGATGATGCAACTGGACGAATAGGAACATTTTGTTTATGCAGTTTAAGAAGCCCATACGTTCTAGGAGGCACTGGGTTCATATTAGTTAACAGTATTGCTTCAAATTCAGAGAATAGGCTTTTGCATGAATTGATTGCATATTTAACATCCTCTTTGAACAGTTTAGTAGGGTCTTTAGGAAGGACTTGGAAGCCTGTATTATTGAGGAAACCATTAACTTTATCCACCTAATCACATTTGTTCAAAAGCAAAGTATTGTTTCCGTTATCAGATTTTGTGGCAATTATACCTTGGTGTTGTAATTTCTGTTTTAAGGACTTGAGGGTGTGAAAGTCAATAGACCGAGGAATGTTACACACGAACTTTGTGTCGTTCTTTAGTGCATTTGCAACTACATATTTTGCAGTGATGTCTTTCGTTGGGGCATATTCAATATGAACTTTCATAACATACAGTTGTTTTTCTGATGGAGGGTGGGGAGGAGCATATTTAAAACCTTTCTAAAGGATTTTTTTATGTAAAAAAATTACTTTCAGCAACCTCAGTGTAACGTAATTCAACAGGCAAGCAGTTTAGTTCTGATTATTGAAAGAATGAATTAAGTTTACTTTAAGCAGACAAGCAACTCGTTTTACTTATAATATAATAAGATATATACCAAGCCATCAGAAATCACTTGCTAAGCTAATACAGAATAAATGAAATTGTGAACTCTCAATTTGTGCTATATCTTTGGTTTTCCCAGTGAAATTTTATCTTACTTTAACTGAATGAAGTTGATATTCAAAATTAAAAATTAGTTACGCCTCTGTTAAGCAGTACAAGAAGGAACTGTTACTGGGGCAGAAAATTTATACTGAAACTGGTCATTAGCAAACACACAAAACTGGTTGCAAAAAAGGTAATCAATTTTCATATTCTCACAACACTCGGTGACTGCATGGAAAGGAAAAGGGACCCTGCCTGGTAATAATATCTACGGACAATGACGACACAGCTGCCCTACAAGTATTAAATATTGCAGTTAGTAATACTTTTTGAAAGAAATGTCACTGGGTAATGCATACATAAGTTAGTAATTTTTCACCTGTCTTACGACGTTGTAGCTGTGCGGACGACGAATAATGTAGCCGACGACACTGCTGAGCTTCCGCCACTGTGCACTGTGTGCTGGATGAGAACCCCGAGTCGTCTGCAGAGCCACGGATGATTATGGGACAGGCCTTAGTTACGAGTGGAACTGCAGCATCCTGCCGACCTCTCAATACCCGCCGGTTAACGGAATAGGTGCGGCTATACTGGCGCGATCGTAGCTGCATCCCGCGTCTGCGAGAGCGCCCAACAAACACTTCCGCACTCTTTCATGACTCCAGCTGCTGTGCCTTCTCTCTGCGCGCAGCGCGACAGAGACTCTCCATATGCAAAGATAAGCAACGGCACAGCTACTGCCATTTCGTCGTTGCTATCGATACTTTTAAATAAATTTTCCGTGGCTACAACGGCCTCATGACACCCTTCTCATCCCCAGCAGAGGAAGCATCCAGGCGAGACCAGAAGAGGTGCGGCTTCATAGTGAAAAGTGGGCTCATAGTGTCACATACTTTGTAAACTTCACTCGATGTTGTAACCGTTGAAATAACGATACATCCCCTCTCAACCCGGTAAGTATAATTTAGTTTTTTTTTTCACTTCTAGATGACTTTTTGTCCCTAGCCAGTTAATGTTGTGTCGTAGAGACAGCGGAGATTCTGTGACAAGTTAGGCTGTGACTTCCTAGACTTGAGCCATAAAGGCCCCCCTAAATCTGTCACGAGGCTACTATCCATGTAGCTGACTACGATTGGGATGCACACAAATGCTTTTACGTTAGGCGACTCTACAAAGATTTCTGTGTAATAGATGTAACATATACCCTAGGGGTTATGGACAGGAGGGTACCCAAATAAACGCCTTTTGCTGTCAAGAAAAGAATTCGTGAAGCCTGTAGTGACCATCGTGGCGCTGTATTGGCGAAATTTTTTTAAACAAAGCCTAAAGAAATTCTAATCGATGTAAAGGCTTTTAGTGGCAACAAAGTTAATATGTGGAAACTCACGGAAGAGACAGAAACTGTAATTGACAGCAGCAAAGGAAAATGAAAATGCTTTTCAATTGTTCGTTTTTAAAGATGTCATTGATGTTGAGAAAAACCTCAGTGGCTTGATGGAATCCCTATCACATTCAATACTGAATGTATCGCTGTGTTATCCCTTAATCTGTGGTAGATCCCTCGAACCAAAACCCACATCCAGTAAGTGGAAAAAGTGCATGTCACATTTGTTACAAGAAGTGTAGCAAGGTGATCCGCAAAACGGCACAGTTACCATCATTGTCTTTACTAGTTATTCCTTTCCTTTTGGTTAGGCTATAGATACATAAAACAATTTGTTGGTGCCATCATTATGAGATCTATATAATTCTATGGCACCTTGCGTCTTTCCATATTCTAAGGTTGCGATGCTCAGATTCTAGTTATACTCAATGGCCTAACCTTATCTCTGTAACTACTAAATTAGGATATGTAACGGATAACGCTAATGGCACCTTCAACCAACACATTCGGCATAGAGCAAGGTAACTTCTTGCTTGAAGCATACCCCTAACCAAAGAAACACTAAACGAAACTCTCGGAATTGTATTAATTGCTTGATTTAATTTTATGTAACCTTGTTGCTCTTCTTTTCTTTTGTGGAACTACTATTTTATTTGAATGATCGAATTAATACCAGGGAGTCAGGAATTGTCATGAGCAAAACGTAATTAGCATGAATGAATTTTTTTATTGTATCAAACAACATTCTCCCTGAATTTAAACTACATGGAATTTAATCAATATTATTTATGAACTGAAAGAACTTAACATGGAATTAATAATAAATGAACTTCCTTTAATCGATCTTTTACTCATGAGTTACCCTTTGGTCACACTATCAGGAAGCCAAGCCGGTGAAACGCAACATTTTCATGCACTGGCACTCACAGACAGATACATCGAAAGCAACCATGCGCTACTGACAAAACGACCTGCGTTAAGGTACTTCATTCGAAAGCTCTACGTTACATTATTGCCGTAAGCTCGTGAAGCGAGTGGGAAAGATAGAATTCATGAGCGAAAACATGTCCAAAGAGGAGACTTTGATTAAGATTAATAATATAGAAAGTTTTCTCTCTCTTGACCTGATAAAGTACACCGAAAGGGGGGCATTATGCGCTTTTGGCGGAAACACTCAGTTCTGCTATCACCCACGCAGAAGCCAGAGGAATGTGACCATACATGTGGATGAAAGCGTTGTAATTCTGATATTGAAATCGATAGAAGGGGGGACACTAAATGAAAAGCTATGGACACGGGCACCACGTCGATCATTGATAAGCACGTGGCTATTTCTCAGTCTCAAAGGAAAAAAATCCAAAAATACATACAATTAACTAAAGATTAATATAATTTGTTCCAGGTTACTTCAGATATGTGTTGGCTGCCTTGTTCAGCACAGTGTCTACCACTTGCATACACATGTACAACACAATGCATCTACAACGAACCGTATAGAGTGTCAACCCAACACTAAACCTAATCGAGTAAAATACCTATTCCGCAATTCATGCTACCTCTAACAATCCCTGACCAGCGTTAAACACTCACCAATCACGGAATTCTGACCGTTACTGCTTTCTTTCGGAAAACGCACGGGCGCTGTGCGCAGCCAAAAGCCACAAACAGAATGCCGCGAACTCGTACAAAAATTAAATAAAAGCATTGTAACACGATTTCTATTATCTTTGTGAACGTTTTCTATTTCAGGTCTGTGTATTCTCCGCAGTTACTAGGCCACCGCAGGAATGGCGCGAAGCGGTGGTCAAGAGCCCACTATAAGGGAACCTGCTTTAAAATTTAGCGTCATAGCACAAAATGATGTTTTCAAAGAAATACCGTCATTTGCCTTCGTATATACCACCATTTAAAACGCCGAAACTGGTCCTGTGAGGCACAAGACTGGTTGTCAACACTAATGCAAAGGCGGTTGCAGCTACCAATCATCATCATTTTGTGCCACCGAAACAATAATAATTATATCGATAGTTGACTCTTCACTAGCCAGATGAACCGTAAATAATACGTCGCTAGTGCTATCAACAATGATCTAACTCTTTTGCAACTTATTTCACATACAAGCCATATCTCAGTTACAGCTCATTTCTTCAGCTCGATCCCGCTATTAGTAATGCCGGAACATGGATTCTTTCCGGAGACAACGGTCCCTCATTCAAACCGCTGGTCTCCCATTGGCTGAAAGCCGACCTGCGTTCTCTACTCTCGTCCGACTCAATCTTTATACAGCCCCCTGAGACAAACTCTGTGTTTAGCTTTCTCGTGCTATGCCTTGCCAAGTATACTACTTTCTATCTTTGGGTTATTTCTTCACCAACCTAGATCTAGTATTCTCGTACCACGCCCTCATACACACTAGGTTGGACCAAGAAAGTGTGACACACACGGGTACTTATCGAAATAGAGCACAGTGGTGGGATTTCCATGTCCATTAGCGACGTTTCTGATTGCTGGAGGAAAAACAATTTTTTCGTGTCGTAGATTATGGTAAAAGTAATCCAGTTTGCCTTCTGATACCAACTGCGTAGCGAAAAGAATCGTGAAGCGTACTTTAATTTGCCTTCTGGTATAATTTGAATCTTAACAATCTTACTTGCAGTAACGCTTCAAAACTACTGTCCAACGTCCTTGACATCCATTTGTCTGTAAAAATGTGGAACATACTCGGAGCTCAAACGCGATGTATCTTGAACAGAATGACCTTACTTATTCCAACCAGTATTGATTCCGAAAACATCGATTAAGAGAAATTCAATTTCCACTTTCCTCATATGATGTACTGAAAGCCGTGCATCAGTAGACGCTGTATTTCTCGAATTTCGAACACCATTTCACTCAATACCGTATCAATGCTTATAATCAAAAGTATGATCATACGGGGTGTCAAATGAAATCTGTGACTGACTGGATTAGGGACTTTTCGGTAGGTAAGACGCAACAAGATGACGACTCATCGCTAGATATAGAAGAAACTTCAAGTGTGCCCCAGGGAAGTGTGATGGGAACCTTGCTGTTCATGTTGTATATTATCGCCCACTGCAGACGGTTTTGCGTATGATGCCGATGTCTATAAAGTACTACGGTCTGGAAAAAAGCTAAGTATGTATAGAGCCACGGTAAGATTTCTGAGTGCTGCAAAGATTGGTAAATTGCTTTAAATGATCAGAAATATAAAATAGTGCACTTCAGAAAACGAAAAAACGTGGTATACTATGGCTGTAACTCAAGGAATCACGGCTGGAATTTGTAGCTCTTTCCAGGGATATGAACTGGAACGATCAAATATGCCCAGTTGTGGATGAAGCGTATGAAAAGATTGTGGTACAGTGCTAGAATTGTACTTCATTCAATCGGTCTACAAAGGAGACAGCGAACAAAAACCTGTACGATGTATCCTAGAATACTGTTCTAGTCTATCGGACACTTGCAGAATGAGATAAACAGGGGACGTTGAACGAACACAAACTAGGGCAGCACGAACGGTCTCATGTTTAAAACAAGGTGCCATTTCTCAATTTTGATCTAATAATGTTATTAGTTCACAACTAGTTTCAGCTTTCTGGGCGCGGTCGTTTCAAGACGTATGGCATAGTTTTCTATTTCAGAGTCATAAAACCGCTTCAGAATGCCCTAGATGACTGCCTCTAATTGTGGAACAATAAAACTACTACAGCAAACGTGAGAAATGACACCTTCTTATCATAAAGTGATTGCTGTACGCAGAAAAAGATAGTTCACCTGTTCGTTTGATACATAGGAAATCGTCATAAAAACGCTAAAGAAATGAAATGATAGACGCTTGATTATAGAAGTAAACTGCCCCGTGAATTGTACTTAGAAAGTTTCTAGAAACGTCTTAAGTGATGAATGTAGAACTGTACAATAAGCCCGTACGTATCGCTCCCTAGGAGCACTAATCACAGCGCACACTTAAACATTTAAACAACCTGACTTCCCGCGCTCCATATATGAAACCGACGGGAAAATTCTTAATAAAGGGCACATGAGACATATCGGGTTGACGGATCGGGTTGACGGAGGAGATAGAGAAGATCCAAAGAAGAGCGGCGCGTTTCGTCACAGGGTTATTTGGTAACCGTGATAGCGTTACGGAGATGTTTAGCAAACTCAAGTGGCAGACTCTGCAAGAGAGGTGCTCTGTATCGCGGTGTAGCTTGCTCGCCAGGTTTCGAGAGAGTGCGTTTCTGGATGAGGTATCGAATAAATTGGTCCCCCTACTTATACCTCCCGAGGAGATCACGAATGTAAAATTAGAGAGATTCGAGCGTGCACGGAGGCTTTCTGACAGTCGTTATTCCCGCGAACCATACGCGACTGGAACAGAAAAGGGAAGTAATGACAGTGGCACGTAAAGTGTCCTCCGCCACACACCGTTAGGTGGCTCGCGGAGTATAAATGTTGATGTAGATGTAGATCCAGTGCAATGCGCTTCACAGTTGTTTGCAGAGTATCAATGTAGATGTAAAGATTCTCAAAAGCTCTGGGCTGGTCAAATATGGATTTTAGCTGTCGAAAATGACGAATAATGACCTGTAGTGATCGGTGAATATATCAAGTTCTCTGTCTGACATCTACATTAGTAACTGATCTGAGACCATCGACTTTTAAAAACGCAGTTAGTTTCTTTCACCACTCATTAATTGTACTGCAACAAGTAAATAAGCCACGTTTTAGGTTTTGAGTACGATCTACACCTAGACAATACATACTTCACCTGCCGCCTGTTTGTCACGTACAGCCATCTACTCAACAGTTAACGTGCAGCTGAAAACACAAAATGTCTGTGGAAACACGAAGAATGACATCGTTACCGATTCCACGCAGTGTATGACAGAATTTGGTTTTAACTGACCCGTTGACGCAGACTTTCCTGTAATCCCTTTTCAGCGAAGTTCGTTACCGAGGTTTTGTTAAGCACAGGCACAGAATATAAATGAACTGCTCTGAAAGTAAAATGAGGGAATTTGACGCGCAAAAATTCCTAAGGCAAGCGGCGGAGTGATTGCTGGTGCTTCCCACTGCATCCATCGCTCAATTTCGTTCGGGAGAATACTGGCGCAGTTGCAGCAGCGATAGCGTGGGACAGCTTATAAATTGTTAATGAAGTGTAGCAGTACTGAAAAAAATGTTTATGCAATTGCAATTCGTGACAAGTTAGATGACACACGTTTAAAAAAAAATACATGTGTAAGTAAAACGACATTAAATTAAATTGGTTTGACATAAATATTTTCAAATGTTTCTTTGTTCCATCCAGTTACTGTTACATTGTTGTTGTTGTTGTGGTCTTCAGTCCTGAGACTGGTTTGATGCAGCTCTCCATGCTACCCTAAATTGTGCAAGTTTCTTCATCTCCCAGTACCTACTGCAACCTACATTCTTCTGAATCTGCTTAGTGTATTCATCTCTTGGTCTCCCTCTACGAAACCTGCCCTACCAACCGGTCCCTTCTTCTCGTCAATGGTATTTTAGTGGCAGAAAATGACGCGAGTGTACTTTCGGTAGTACAATAAG
This sequence comes from Schistocerca cancellata, assembly GCF_023864275.1. NCBI lineage: Eukaryota > Metazoa > Arthropoda > Insecta > Orthoptera > Acrididae > Schistocerca > Schistocerca cancellata. Next base: position 679,466,235 of record NC_064630.1, read on the forward strand.
ACAGACACATCACGGAAATGTAATTTAATCAGAAACTGTACGCTACTGTCACTATAAAGGAAACACGGTTTCATAACCGACTAATGAATCAGGGAATGTTTGGCAATTGCTAAATATGTATGGGAATTCTATGAACGTCGCAATCTACTTCCCCTCCCCCCCCCCACACCACCATCTCTATCTGTCCGTCTCTTCTACCGGCTCCATTTGTCCATCTCTTCCTCTCCCCCCTTCTCACATTCCTCCTTGTTCATCTCCTCCTCCTCTTCCTCTCACTGTCCACTTCCTCTCCGCCAACCTCTTTCAATCTCCTCCTCACACCTGTCCATCTCCTTCTTTCCCCTCTCCTGTTCCTTTTCTCTCACTACCTCTATCTGTCCATCTCCTCTTCCCCTCTCCGACACTGAGCCCTATTTATCGTCATTGCAAATGAAACCTCGATTCGGAAATGAAGTCACTTAAAACGAATAGGTAAATCGGGTGGAATCATTAATACAACGTATTAGGGGTACAGGAAATATCTCTCCATTTGCTGGATCTCTGAGGATAGTACCTTCAATGACAGTATTTCCCATAGTTTTAATATGTGAAGGAGTATGATAATGTACAGCCTATGTCTGCCTGACTTTTTTTTTACAGCATCCGGTATAAGTTTCAAATAACTTGGTAAAGGATTTTTCGAGATTTTTGCTAATAATGTTTCTCGTTTATGTACTACATACACTCCTGGAAATGGAAAAAAGAACACATTGACACTGGTGTGTCAGACCCACCATACTTGCTCCGGACACTGCGAGAGGGCTGTACAAGCAATGATCACACGCACGGCACAGCGGACACACCAGGAACCGCGGTGTTGGCCGTCGAATGGCGCTAGCTGCGCAGCATTTGTGCACCGCCGCCGTCAGTGTCAGCCAGTTTGCCGTGGCATACGGAGCTCCATCGCAGTCTTTAACACTGGTAGCATGCCGCGACAGCGTGGACGTGAACCGTATGTGCAGTTGACGGACTTTGAGCGAGGACGTATAGTGGGCATGCGGGAGGCCGGGTTGACGTGCCGCCGAATTGCTCAACACGTGGGGCGTGAGGTCTCCACAGAATATCGATGTTGTCGCCAGTGGTCGGCGGAAGGTGCACGTGCCCGTCGACCTGGGACCGGACCGCAGCGACGCACGGATGCACGCCAAGACCGTAGGATTCTACGCAGTGCCGTATGGGACCGCACCGCCACTTCCCAGCAAATTAGGGACACTGTTGCTCCTGGGGTATCGGCGAGGACCATTCGCAACCGTCTCCATGAAGCTGGGATACGGTCCCGCACACCGTTAGGCCGTCTTCCGCTCACGCCCCAACATCGTGCAGCCCGCCTCCAGTGGTGTCGCGACAGGCGTGAATGGAGGGACGAATGGAGACGTGTCGTCTTCAGCGATGAGAGTCGCTTCTGCCTTGGTGCCAATGATGGTCGTATGCGTGTTTGGCGCCGTGCAGGTGAGCGCCACAATCAGGACTGCATACGACCGAGGCACACAGGGCCAACACCCGGCATCATGGTGTGGGGAGCGATCTCCTACACTGGCCGTACACCACTGGTGATCGTCGAGGGGACACTGAATAGTGCACGGTACATCCAAACCGTCATCGAACCCATCGTTCTACCATTCCTAGACCGGCAAGGGAACTTGCTGTTCCAACAGGACAATGCACGTCCGCATGTATCCCGTGCCACCCAACGTGCTCTAGAAGGTGTAAGTCAACTACCCTGGCCAGCAAGATCTCCGGATCTGTCCCCCATTGAGCATGTTTGGGACTGGATGAAGCGTCGTCTCACGCGGTCTGCACGTCCAGCACGAACGCTGGTCCAACTGAGGCGCCAGGTGGAAATGGCATGGCAAGCTGTTCCACAGGACTACATCCAGCATCTCTACGATCGTCTCCATGGGAGAATAGCAGCCTGCATTGCTGCGAAAGGTGGATATACACTGTACTAGTGCCGACATTGTGCATGCTCTGTTGCCTGTGTCTATGTGCCTGTGGTTCTGTCAGTGTGATCATGTGATGTATCTGACCCCAGGAATGTGTCAATAAAGTTTCCCCTTCCTGGGACAATGAATTCACGGTGTTCTTATTTCAATTTCCAGGAGTGTATACACTATACATAATTTGAAAACATTCATAGCCTACGTCTGTACAGACGTTTGTTAGAGTAACGTATACGAATCGGAAGTTAAGCGCTCAACAACTTTTCATGATTATTGGTAAAAACGTTAAACTACAACTTGTCTTTATACAACAGTATACGTGGGTTGCGTAAACAGTAGTTATAATTCATGCTAGAATTCAGTGGCAGACGTTCTCCGTATTACATGCCCTCAATATAATCGCCTGGGATCTCGATCAGCTTCACTCACACAGACGATGTCTCGCAAGGATCGCTCTATGGGAAGGATGATGTCTCCTCTTCTGGTTTAGCACCTGCTGCGAAGACGTTTCTTATTTTTGGGGAACAGGTCGTAATCGAACCGACTTGTTCCGGGTGGATACAGTGAACGTTCGAGTATTTTCTACCCCCAAGCACAAAGGAGTTCCTGTACGGGGTTCGACATGTAGCGTGGTGCATTGTCAGGAAGAATGATGGAATGCAGTGCCAGAAGCTGTCGTCGCTTCCCTCTCAGTGTGGGAAGAAGCTGATGTCGCAATAAATTACACTAATGAGCTGCAGTGGCCGTCTGTCCCTACGCTACAAAGTACTGCAGGATTAACCCTAGGATATCGTAAGCCATCGTAACTATCACTGTATACTAACTGGTGTACGGCGTTCTGTGGGCGAGGAGTTCCACGGCGTTTCCGTTCGTTGGATTTCCGCTTTAATCGTGGTAAACGCAATAGAGCACAGTTTTTCTTTCGTATATAGTGACGTTCCTTGCAAGGAAGTGTTTCTCGTTCCAGCGGTAGCATCAGATAAATTTCTCAGCGAGTGCATAAGCAGCCACTGTTGTACCTCGGTCACTCCATGTGGTACCCACCGTGGGGCAATTTTGAGGACCGCAGGCTATCGTGCAAAATGTGGAGCACCTTTCTGTGGCACACGTGTAAAGGTTTTGTTTAATACAGAAAACTGTAATTCTGGTATATTTTGGATTAATATTTAGGAAGTCACGCTGAAAAGTAAGGCTTCAATAGCATCTCGGCAATAGAGGGCAAAATCTCTCTCGAAGAAGTTAACTGCGAGGAGGAATCGAGTTGTATCTTGTGATGGAATAAGATGTGTTTGGATCGTGCTATGTGCCGGCAATAATTTTCTTATATTATTTATCATTTATGAAGAGATGTTTTGTAAATTCATTCAGAAGACTTCAAAAGATTAACATACATTTCAATAATCCATTGAATAGAATTTTTCCTATGGAGCACTATATACAAAACCAACAGATAAGAGTAATGTACAAGCATATAAAAAAAATGAATAACAGGCACTACCTTCGTGCACCATAAAGAAGAAAGGATTAACAGCAGACAGGTTTTTTACTCCGTTGATAATGAATTACAGTGCATTTTAGCCCATTTTATGTTGACGTTTAATGAAAACAGTGTAAGTCTTTATTTTCATGTAATTGACAGAACGAGGGTGATGAAACTACACGATTATTAGCAGCTGGTCACAATATTCTTCTTTGTTTCAGATATTCGGTACATAAGAGATAAATGAATGATTGCAGAGGTTTTTGAGACGATGATGTGGCTTAAATGATGATTCTACGAATATTTTGAGGTGATTATTGAGTTTACGAGAATTATAGAACGGGGTTCAAATTATGATGTTTATGAGGATTTTATGGATTATTTTGGGGGAGTTTTGACTAAGTGAGTGTAATGGTAGGGATTTTGTACGGACGTGTGATTCTTCTGCTTATAAGGTGTACCTGAAGCTATTTTGGTTTAGTGGATTAATCTGAAGTAAAAAAAGAACAACGGTAGATTTTTGTGGAAGAATAGGCCATTTGAACACTGTTTTGTAGAATAAGATCTTTCTGTACCTGATATGGAAATTTTTTTGTCTTTAGTACACGTGAATGATGATTTTGACAACTTGATATAATTTTTTATTCATTTAATACTTCTTCGCAGCAAATACGATTCCACCACAGAAGTCTTTTTCAGGAACTCATGGTTGTTTAAGTGATTTTTTCTGATGATGCTTATTTGCACTATCTTTTCAGTTGCAATTTAATTTTTTCTTTTCATTTATCTGTGTATATATCTAATCTACTACTTTTTCTGATACGTTTCTTTAATTTTCCTAGAATATTTTCATTAAGTTTTTTCATTTTTTATCTGCTATTGTCATTTGACTGGCTGGCGACTGACATTTTACAATAATCTTCTGTTTTCTTTAATCATGATGTAGCCCCTACATATGATAGTTATGTTGTGATACGTATTTATTTAGTGCATATCTGTTATTATACTAAGTTGCACTGATACATAATTGTTATTAGTTAAGATTCACTTTGCTACCCTCTGTTTATTATGTGTTATATTATGTACACTGCATTTGGCACTACTATATTCTTTGCTACGCATTTTGCGTTAATGATTGCTGAGATATATTTTAATCTTGCTTGTGACTACATTTCCATTTGCTGAGATAATTTACCTTTTTTTACTGTTGTGTGACATTTTACGACCTGCATTTTGCTTTTTTCTTTTCATTTGGGGTAAATTAATTAAGACTGATTTAGCATAAACGAGCTCAAATAGGTTTTTGTGGTTTTAAGAGAAAAAGGACTACTACGTGTAATTCTGGAAATGTGACAGTAAGGATTACAGTTATAAATTATTATAATGAGTGTAAAGAATGTTCATATGACAGCGTATGAAAGTAGGGATTATAGTAGACAGTAGTGAAGTAACAGAATTACGCGAACGGCATTTTACAATGTTTAAATGGAGATAGAGATTCGATTTTTTATGCAGCCTGCTATCAGCAAGTCTTTTCTCTTACGAATGAAAGAACACACACATTTAATCAAAGATTTACAACATTGCAATCCTCTTTTTCCCTTCTGTAATCCAGTACTTTTTTCCTCATTTGGCGAATATTTATTTTCCATTAATTGTTTTACCTTGAGTTTGATTTCTTGTTATATTGTCAAGAGATATGCATTTTTTGTCAAGTTGTTTTTCTTGTATTACCAAGTATTTTCTATGTCTTATGTTACAGCATCATATTTAATGAATTGCTGAACTAACTTTTCGCAATAGTTGAACATGTCAAGCAACATATCTTTTTTGTATTTGTCTAGACTTATGGTTTTATCTCTTTTGTATTTTCGGAAAATGGCAATTGAATGCTAACATAATAGGTGGCAGTTTGTACAAAATAATTTTTCTCGATGTAAGTATGGACGATTTCTCATAAGGGTTTTCTGACATGCTTTTCTTTGCACTAAGCTGTAGATCTTACTTGGACTGTTTATGACTGAACACTGTCTTGTACAAGAAAGCTGTCAAAAGCAGTCAATACTTCTATCCTTAATGGACTTTGTAGTGGGACGCGAAATTGAAGCGTCACCCATCCACCAGTGTCAGCCCAGTTTGCAGGTGAATATAAGTTTAATTTAGTTTTGTTTATGTATTTTTGTAATATTTTTTGTGATAGCTGTGAATTACCTAAAGTTTGTATTTTTTATATGTTTCATGTACGGAGAGGGCGGCGCAACGAACGGAGACAGCATCTTTGCTGCCGCGACCAGAGAGGAAATTGCTGGCCACTATACGTCGCGGGTCGACAGCCAAAGAGCAACAGAAGATCCTGGAACCGAGTTGTTGCGTCGTGCTTCTAAAAATTGAAAATGAATGTTTTGTACTCTTTTTGTATAACAATGACGTTATAGAGAGCTTAATCTTATTGAAAATGTCAGTCCTAGTTTGTTAACGGTCAAGTTCACATATGTATGTAGGAAGCTAATAAATTAGTGGAGGTTACTAAAGTTGAAACACGTGTTCTGAGGATTTATTTATGGAGAATTATGTGAACTGATTAATAATATGTTTGACAAGATTATTGGATTTTGACAGCGTTCATCGCAACTTCGAATCTGAAAAGTTTAGTCAATGTGTGATTCTGATATCGATTAAGTCAAGATAACGTGTGTCAATATAAGTTCTGAGGAGAAACAAACGAAATTTGAATTGAAAGAGTTTACGCAAACCAATTGGCCCAAGTGACGAAATTCTTTGCTTACGACTCAACTGATGTTTTACAGTTTCGTTCAAGAACCATTCTGTGACAATTTAAAAAGAATATAAATAATTTTGACGTGGGTTGTAACTGACGTAGGTGACGAAGTCTGCACATGGTCACATATCAAAAGAAAGTAATTTATAAACAAACCTATACGTCGTTACACTACAACTTTCAGTGACTAAGGAATGTGCTGATTAGGAGGTGATGTAATGCGATGAGGACTTTTTTTATTACGGTATACGTATCTCTTTTTACTTTCTGTGTCCGAAATACAGTAGACTGTTAGTGACTACATACGAGTACATGACAAATTTGGATGGTACTATTTGCTGACATTGTAGTGAACGGTTATTGAGTGGTTGTCAGTTGAGGTTTTGATAACATGGACATAAATATAGGATCCCTCTTCAGAGTCTGCCCTTAATATCTTCAATTATACATTTTCTAGGGAAGAATGCCAGTGTGAAGAAGGCTTTCTTACTGAGGACTATTTGATAGCAAAATTAAAACCATTACAGTCAACTCTTAGAAGTGACCGAAACCTAGGTCAAAAGGATTTCATTTTCGTGACTGAGGGATGTAATTATTTTAATTTTGCCTTGTAACGGTCGCTGACAACGCAGCCATGTTTAAATATGTACTATTTGATAGGATTTCATTTTAATGAAGTGTATTGCAATTCATGTGTTATTCAAGATTTTGTCCTCAAGAACTTTTGCTTTTCATTTCAACAATTTTCAGACGAAATTCAACAGTGATGACTGTCATGGACAGTTTGCAACATTTTTCTTGTACGAAAAGGGAGTAAGTCAAGTGATATATCCTACCAAAGGACTGAGTATTGCTTTCAAGTACTCATTTCACATGTAACTACATAAACTGCTTTCTGCAGCAGTGTGAAACATGCTTTCCTACTGAAGACTATCTGATAGTAAAATTAAAACCATCACCGTGCACTCTTAGAAGTGACCGAAACCTAGGTCAAAAGGACTTCATTTTCGCGACTGAGGGCTGTAATTGTACGTAGTACAGGCCAAGAACTTTAATTTTGCGGTTTTACGTTTATATTAAATGTGACCTATTGTGCATGTATTTTTAGTTTTTTGTGTGTTGTACAAAAATCATCCTGAAAAAGTCTAGCTGGAGCAGCTGAATTGTAATGTAAGGGTTTTGTTTTATACGAAAAATGTTATTTTGATAATATTTCATCTGAGGTCATCAGTCCCTAGAACTTAGAACTACTTAAACCTAACTAACCTAAGGACTTCCCACCCATCCATGCCCGAGGCAAGATTCGAACCTACAACCGTAGCGGTCGCTGGGTTCCAGACTGAAGAACCTAGAACCGCTCGGCAACAGCGGCCGGCACGTTTTATTTTACCGAAGAGGATATCATCATGAGTTGCCACACAGTAGAGCTGCATGTCCTCGGGAAACATGGCTGTAGTTTCGCCTTCATTTCAGCTGTTCAGAGTGAGGGCACGGAAAGACCATTTTGGCTGATGTCACAAAGCCAGATCAGTCAGTCATCGAGACTCTCACCCCTGCAACTGCTAAAAGTTTTCTACTGTCGTTCAGGTAACACAGGATTGTCTGACCATTCAGCAGATATGCCTGCATTGTTGTTGGGCTTATGGCACAGCTTTTGTGTTGCTGAGGCATGGAAGTCACCAAACAAATGGCAAGGTCCAAAATTCATGAGGAGCTCACTGTTGTACGGTTGTATATTTATTATGGCGTTGCTGATTTATTCTGTATAATCATTTTACTGTTAAGTAAAATTTATTGTGTTTGTTGATGTTTGACTGGCGACAAATGTGCCTTTACTCCACAGTCTTGTGTAAAATGATTTAGCCGTATTGCAAAAGACTCATAGCGACAATTGCTGTAGGCTTGTCTGCCAGATTATGCGAACAATAATTAATAATATCCCAGACGCAGGCCAGAAAGACAATGGAACATTAACTACATTTCTCTAGTTCACGCCAGGACGTCGTTTAATCTAAGCTACCCTTTCTCCGTTTGTAAAGCAATATCTGGTTTATCATAAGGTCGAGTGATGTTTGCCGAATTTGATCCCAAATATTATGTGTGTTATTGATACCGAGCGCTCTAACTTAATGGTTCTGACATAATAATGTGTATAAGTTCACTCGCGCAGAATATACAGCCACTACCGCACACCGCACTCTTCCCTGAGCCACAAATACTTAAGGTAATATTATCCCAGGGTACATAGGTGTATCGTATAATGGTCATGAATGAATGTTTCAGATTCTTCAGGACGTGTCAGTATTGTACACAACAATTCCCACTATGGAATACATTTACACGGCAGGCAGACCTGGAATTCCGTGACAACTGAAAAACAGGCTGCACAAAGTTAGTTAATTGACACTGCAAAACAGATACGGCATTAAGGGTATTACCGCGGTCGCCAGAGTATCCAGTGTAGTGTAGTAGTTAGTGTCCCAGGCTTGCAAACTGTAGGTCACCAGTTCAAACTCAATGACCAGCTATTTTTTTTTTTGTTATTTAGTACTCATCATTTTTGGGAGGTTATTGAAATACCTTACATTTGTAATTTATCTGCACTATGGAATATTCTATGTTTTTATAAATACTAGCATTCTGCTATAGTTAATCTCTGTGTAAATTGCTGCACTCTCCTTCCAGGATATCAGTTATGTTCTGGCTGGACGTTGGAAAGCGTTCCAGGAGCAGGATGTTTCAAACAAATGACCTCTCGATTATGCCCCATAAATGAAGGGCTTATTTCAATATTGGTACAAGTCCATTACCTCCACTCTTCTGCCTATAATGTTTCTGAAATTCATGAGCCAAACAAACGGAAAGGAAGGTCCATCTCTAGCAGGAAGATGTCCGCCGCTCGTGGTCTCGCGGTAGCGTTCTCGCTTCCCGAGCACGGGGTCCCGGGTTCGATTCCCGGCGGGGTCAGGGATTTTCACCTGCCTCGAGATGACTGGGTGTTTGTGTTGTCCTCATCATTTCATCATCATCCAGGAAAGTGGCGAAATTGGACTGAGCAAAGATTGGGTAATTGTACGGGCGCTGATAACCACGCAGTTGAGCGCCCCACAAACCCAACATCATCATCATCATCTAGCAGGAAGCCATATGCTTGAATATTTCTGGTACCTCAACTACAGATTTTTCAGCGCTCATTTAACTTTAGGACTCTGTATCTCAAAATGAACAAAAATGGACTTATGTCACTATTGAAATACGGCCTTGAAATGATCGATGGGATGAATGTCGAATGATTTGCGTGGCCAAATCATTTGCTCGAAATATCCAAACTTGTCTTCAAACCGGCAGCGAACAATCGTTGGCCCCATCCCATGGTATTATTGTTTGGGAATATAAAGTCCGTGATCGGCTCCAATGGTCTCCAAGTAGACGAACATATTTGTTTCCAGTCAATTACCTGTTCACTTGGTCAGAGGGCCCAGTCCATTCCGTGTAAACACAATCCACATCATGGTGGAGCCAATACAAAGTGCTTTGTTGACAAACTGGGTCCCTTGGCTTCATGGGGTCTGCACCATGAGCTCTTACCAACTCATCTGACAAGGCCACCGTTATCCAGTCGTTTTGTATCCAACCGATATGGTTATGGGCCCAGAGGAGGCTCTGCAGGCGATGTCGTGCTGTTCACAAAACGTTCGCTCCGGACGTCTGCTGCCTTAACCCAGTAATGTCAAAATTTTCCCCATTGTACCAACAGATACGTTCTTCGTACATTCCACATTGATTTCTGAGGTTATTTCGCGATGTGTTTTTTGTCTGCCAGCATTGACTACTCTATACAAACGCCACTGTTTCCGGTCGTTAAATGAAGGCCGTAGCCACTGCATTGTCGGGGCCTTAAATGTGGTATTCTCGACACATTCTCGACACTGTGGAGCTCGGGTTATTGTATTTCCTAACACCTTCCTTAATGGAACGTCCCATGCGTCTAGCTCCAACTATCATTCAGCGTTCAGAGTCTGTTAATTCCCATTGTGCGACAAATAATCACCAAAAAACTTTTCTCGTGATTCTACTGGGTGCATATGACAGCTCCGCAAATGCACTGCCCTTATATACTTGATGTATGCGATACTACCGCCATCTATGCATGTGCATATCGCTATCCCATGGCTTCTCACGTCAACGTATTACATACAAAAATAATGGAACTGAGATAACCCCTCCACAGCGCCAGAGGCGTTGTATCATTCATATAATAAAGGCAGCAGCATTTAATATCTGCTCAAGGTCTTTAATGGGATACTTCCATGAGAGATGCTCTTTCTCCCCTAGTCCTAATAATGGATAATAGTCGACTTCATGGACTGTTTACCCACTTTGTGCCACAACAAATTACTCTTTTACAATAGTTATGTGACAGAAATGAATACGTTACGTTTACTTATCTTTGGTGATTAGTCTGTTCTCTGAAAGCAACCTGCTGATCTTACTGACTGGCTTATTGGCAGTAGAAATTGTATTAAATTACCCGTCTTTTGCAAGATCGTTCGTGTCATGAGCATATACAAAACATTTAATGTCATTTGTCATGGTGAGCGACTGATCATTGACACCTGTCAAGAAAAAGTAACGGACCTAGAACAGAACCCTGTGGTACCCTCAGTCTAAATGCCCCTCAGTCAGATTCAAAACCTTTTCCTGTTTGATGACACTGAGGATAACCTTCTTCTGCCTACTTTATAGATAAAGAGTGATCCATTTTGGGTTTTTTCAAAATGTTTCCATAATGTTGCGACTTATGCAGAAGTATTACAAGAGCCTCAGAGTGAAGTGTCTGAGTTAAATCACAGTAACTACCTACTGTCGTCATATTATCGCTTGGCTATTACAGTGCTACACAAGCATAAGAATACACTGAGGTGACAAAAGCCGTGGGCTACCTCCTAATTTAGTGTCGGATCTCCGTTTGCCTGGCATAGAGAAGGAACTCAGAGTGGCACAGACTCAACAAGTCGTTGGAAGTCCCCTGCAGATATACTGAGCCAAGCTGCCTCTATAGTTGTGCAGAACTACGGAAGTGTTGTAGTGCAGCATTTCGTGCACGAACTGACTTATCGATAACGTCCCACTAATTTTCTGTAGGATTCATGTCACGCGAACTAGACCGCCCAATCATTCTCTCAAATTTTCCAGAACGTTCTTCAAAGAGACCGCGAACGACTGTGTCATCCTTAAAAATTCCATCTGTGAATGGCAGCAAATGGTATCCAGGTAGTCGAACATAACAATTTCCAGTCAATGTTGGGTTCACTTGAACAAGCGCACCCAGTCCATTCCTTGTAAACACAGTGCACACCATTATGGAACCACCACCAGCTTGCGCAGTGCCTTGTTGACAACCTGGGGGGCTGCGCCAACCTAGAACCCCACCATCAGCCCTCACCAAATGAATCGGTACTCATCTGGTGAGGCCACGGTTTTCCATTCGTCTAAGGTCCAACCGACATGGTCACGAGCCCAGGAGATGTAGTGCAGGCGATGTCGTGCTAATAGCAAAGGCTCTCGAGTCGATCTTCTGCAGCCATAACCCATTAACGCCAAATTTCGCCACACTGTCTCAACGTATACGTTCGGCGTTCGTCCCAAATTGCTTTCTGTGTTTTTTTCATGCAGTGTTGCTTGTCTGTCAGCACTGACTACTCCTGCTGTCGATCGTTTTGTGATGGTTGTCATCCACTGCGGTCATATCCGCGTTGAGAGGTAATGCCTGAAATGTGTTAATCTCGGCACTCTCTTGACACTGGCATATTAAATTCTCTAACGAATGATTCCTGTTGTGCGCCCGCAATCACGCCGGAAACTATTTTACATGAATCGCCTGACTACTATGACAACTCCGAGAATGCACTACTCTTTAATACTTTGTGTATGCGATACTAACGCTATCTGTATAAGTGCACATCGCTATCCCACTATTTTTGTCACCCCGCGATAATATACTGTACAAGAATAATAGAACTGCGTAAGAGAATCAAACAATCCTCCGCATATCAGAGGGAGGAGGAGGAGGAGGATATTAGTGTTTAACGTCCCGTCGACAACGAGGTCATTAGAGACGGAGCGCAAGCTCGGGTGAGGGAAGGATGGGGAAGGAAATCGGCCGTGCCCTTTCAAAGGAACCTTCCCGGCATTTGCCTGAAGCGATTTAGGGAAATCACGGAAAACCTAAATCAGGATGGCCGGAGACGGGATTGAACCGTCGTCTTCCCGAATGCGAGTCCAGTGTGCTAACCACTGCGCCACCTCGCTCGGTGCATATCAGAGTCAGAGACAGTATACATCATTGATGCAGCGAAGATTGCAGCATTCAGCTTCTGCTCAAGGTCTTGAAAGGAATACTTCCATCATAGATTCCCCTTTTCTCTTAGCGTTAAGAATTTAATTTTAGCAGACTTCACGGACTGTTTAACGACTTTGGAACGGAAAGAATCTGTTTTACAATAGTTCTTTATGGTTGATGTGTTCTCCAAAAGCAACGTATTCATCTTAGTGACTGGCTCACTAAATTCAGAAACTGCATTACGTAGCAGGTCATTTGAAGAACAGTTGTGTTATGTGCAAACAAAAAACATGTAATGCCATTTGCCTTGTTTACTCGCCGGCCTGTGTGACCGAGCGGTTCTAGGCGCTTCAGTCTGGAACCGCGCGACTGCTACGGTAGCAGGTTCGAATCCTCCCTCGGAAATGAAAGTGTGTGATGTCCTTAGGTTAGTTAGGTTTAAGTAGTTCCAAGTTCTATGGGACTGATGACCTCAGATGTAAAGTCCCATAGTGCTCAGAGTAATATGAACCATTTTTTTCTTGTTTAGTCGCAGATCATTAATACCTGTCAAGAAAGGTACCGGACAGAGAACAGAACTCTGTGGTATCCTTACCTTCAAACCTTTCCTTCTTTGTTAACACTGGAGGATTACTTTCTTCTTCCTATTTTCTACGAGTATGTACTGAGTGAACCATTTTGAGCTTTTCCCAAACCATCACAAGGTACACATGATGAAGCGCTTTTGTGTTATCACAGAAAATACCCACAGTCGTCAGCTTATTGCTGAGTCATGATATCATGATAGAGAATGACAAATAAAAGAAGAAATAGCATTTATTGCTGAACATAGAAAACGATATGCAGCTCTAAAATATTGTGAGTGAAAAGTTACTGAACAGCGTGGATTGTTAGCTCCAGATTTCTTTTTACGCTAGATGATAAGTCTACAGAACCTTGTACTAATTTCCGCAGTTTTCGTGCTCGACCCGGTGCAGTGGTGGCCCGCAGCCATGTCCCCATTAGCACTAGTTGGCTGCGTCTGCTGGCGGCTGGCGTACACACACAGGCCGTGGGAGCCGGCGTCATTGTCGCGCGACTATCCGCCCACACGGCGAGGGGGGGAAGAGGGGGGGGGGGAAATCGCTGCCAGGCAAGCCACCAGCCATTCGGTGACAACAAGCCATTAGCGGCGCCTTTTGGCGCTCGCGGCAGCCACTCGAAGGATACGGCCACCGAGAGCGGCGGACCATTCCTTTTAGTCTGCGCGTTGTGCCCGCCATGTAGGGTTACGGGTCTTGAAATCGCTGTCGGTTGGTGAAGTCACTGCAAGACTCAAAACGGTTATGCACCTGATGTCTGAAACGAAACGAGTCACAGTTTTTCATGATAGTGAAGTGAGTAACTGTTAAAATATACACGGTGATTCACGAAGATATACAAATATATTAATACGTTTTTCTACTAGTAAAACTTAAGAAAGATGTTCATATAAACATAGGTCCGCAAATGTTAAGTTACGGAGTTACGGTGAATAAAAGATTTTGTCCGACATTTAGCAACTGCGCTAATATGAAGCCATCACTAAACTGTACGAGATTGAAGTAAAGCAGGAATTCCATTTATTTTGTTGTTATTGATCTGGTAAATCTAAGAAAAAATTTCTCAGACGTGTATCAGCAGTAGTTTTCCAGAACATCTAGAGAAGCAAAGAAGTGATTTCGTATAATTTTTAATTTATTAACAATCTGGTCCAATTTGTTCTTTAAATTCCAGACAATTGCACAAAGTTTTCAACAGAAGTTGTAGAGAATTTTATTTTGGAAACATGACAGTAATAACGTTAACTGAAAATATATTAATGAGTCAGATTATCTGCTTTTATTAATACCACAGCACACATGGATGCACGTTTAACCGGAAAAAACAAAGCTCAGTATTAAGGAAGTTGTACAGTGTACACAGAATTTCACAATACATTCACAATAAATGTTCAAAAATGTCCCCCACCGTGAAACTTCCTGGCAGATTAAAACTGTGTGCCCATCCGAGACTCGAACTCTGGACCTTTGCCTTTCGCGGGCAAGCGCTCTACCATCTGAGCTACCGAAGCACGACTCACGCCCGGTACTCACAGCTTTACTTCTGCCAGTATCCGTCTCCTACCTTCCAAACTTCACAGAAGCTCTCCTGCGAACATTGCACAACCAGCACTCCTGAAATAAAACATACTGCGGAGACATGGCTTAGCCACAGCCTGGGGGATGTTTTCAGAATGAGATTTTCACTCTGCAGCGGAGTGTGCGCTGATATGAAACTTCCTGGCAGATTAAAACTGTGTGCCCGACCGAGACTCGAACTCGGGACCTTTGCCTTTCGCGGGCAAGCGCTCTCCCCAGTTCGAGTCTCGGTCGGGCACACAGTTTTAATCTGCCAGGAAGTTTCATATCAGCGCACACTCCGCTGCAGAGTGAAAATCTCATTCTGGTCCCCCACAGTGTTCAATACATTTAGCTGCACGTGTATGAACAGATTTTGTTGCTCGTTTCAGTTTCACAGGATTGTTCTTAATTTCGTCTACTGATTTTAATAAAAGCAGATTATCTGACACATTCATACAGTTCCACTTAACGTTATTACCATAATTTCTCCAAAATTAAATTCTCTACAACTCCTGCTGAAAACTATGTGCAATTGAAAGGAATTTAAAAAAGCAATCGGGCAAGGTTTTTAATAAATTAAAAATTTTACCAAATTACTTCTTTGCTTCGTTGGAGGTTCTGGAAAACTACTGCGAATACCCGTCTGGGACATGTTTTATTAGATCCACCAGATCGATAACAAGAGAATAAATGGAAATCGTGCTTTAACGTCGAGCAGTTTTGTGATGGCTTCATATTAGCGAAGTTGCTAAATTTCAGACAACATTTTTTATTAGCCGTTACTCCGTAACTAAACACTTTCGGACCTGTGTTTATATGAACTTTTTTCTTTAGTTTTACTTGTAGAATAACATATTAAAATATTTGCATATATTCGTGAATCACCCTGTATAAAGAACAGACAACATACAAGCGTGCAATTAAGGCGAGACGGCCAGTGATCTCTTCAGTGTAGACTCACACGAGGCGCGAAGTCTTAGGGGACTCGGAAAAATGCTGCGAGTAATGAGGATAAAGTGCAAGAGGCATTACATTAGTAGTGTGTGGATAAACTGAGAATTTGGGTCTGACGGAAGACGTGCTAGGGTTGTCAGTGCAGTTGCGATAATTACTGTGTCTGGATGGCTTGTGGTCAGGGCACCTGCCTAGTAAGCAGGAGACTCGGCTTCGAATCCCAATGCAGGACAAATTTTCAACTTTCCCCACAATGAATGCCCGCTAGCAGCCATTCTCTGTAATTCGTTTGTGTCTTAATCCATTATGGCTGCTGGATCAAAATGATGTATGGTATCAGTTGATTTGAACATGTCCGGCGACACGGCCAACTATCTCTTCAATATAGATGCAAATCAGGCTAAAACTGTTATGGTGTTTGGTGAAATGCCGCGAGTATTGAGGATAATAGGGATTACAGTAGTAGTTGGCTGGATGGTTGATTTGGAGGAGGGGACCAAATAGCGAGGTCATCGGTCCCATCGGATTTGGAAAGGATGGGGAAGGAAACCGGCAGTGCCGTTTCAAAGGAACTTTCCCGGCATTTGCCTGAAGCGTTCTAGGGAAATCACCGAAAACCTAAATCAGGATGGGCGGGCGTGGGTTTCAACCGTCGTCCTCCCGAATGCGAGTCTAGTGTGTCAACCACTTCTCCACCGAGCTCGGTAACTGGTAGTGTGTGGGAGCATTTGGTTCTGACAGAAGGCGTTATAGGGTAGTTCCTACAATTGCAGTGACCACCGTGTCCAGATACACTCCTGGAAATTGAAATAAGAACACCGTGAATTCATTGTCCCAGGAAGGGGAAACTTTATTGACACATTCCTGGGGTCAGATACATCACATGATCACACTGACAGAACCACAGGCACATAGACACAGGCAACAGAGCATGCACAATGTCGGCACTAGTACAGTGTATATCCACCTTTCGCAGCAATGCAGGCTGCTATTCTCCCATGGAGACGATCGTAGAGATGCTGGATGTAGTCCTGTGGAACGGCTTGCCATGCCATTTCCACCTGGCGCCTCAGTTGGACCAGCGTTCGTGCTGGACGTGCAGACCGCGTGAGACGACGCTTCATCCAGTCCCAAACATGCTCAATGGGGGACAGATCCGGAGATCTTGCTGGCCAGGGTAGTTGACTTACACCTTCTAGAGCACGTTGGGTGGCACGGGATACATGCGGACGTGCATTGTCCTGTTGGAACAGCAAGTTCCCTTGCCGGTCTAGGAATGGTAGAACGATGGGTTCGATGACGGTTTGGATGTACCGTGCACTATTCAGTGTCCCCTCGACGATCACCAGTGGTGTACGGCCAGTGTAGGACATCGCTCCCCACACCATGATGCCGGGTGTTGGCCCTGTGTGCCTCGGTCGTATGCAGTCCTGATTGTGGCGCTCACCTGCACGGCGCCAAACACGCATACGACCATCATTGGCACCAAGGCAGAAGCGACTCTCATCGCTGAAGACGACACGTCTCCATTCGTCCCTCCATTCACGCCTGTCGCGACACCACTGGAGGCGGGCTGCACGATGTTGGGGCGTGAGCGGAAGACGGCCTAACGGTGTGCGGGACCGTAGCCCAGCTTCATGGAGACGGTTGCGAATGGTCCTCGCCGATACCCCAGGAGCAACAGTGTCCCTAATTTGCTGGGAAGTGGCGGTGCGGTCCCCTACGGCACTGCGTAGGATCCTACGGTCTTGGCGTGCATCCGTGCGTCGCTGCGGTCCGGTCCCAGGTCGACGGGCACGTGCACCTTCCGCCGACCACTGGCGACAACATCGATGTACTGTGGAGACCTTACGCCCCACGTGTTGAGCAATTCGGCGGTACGTCCACCCGGCCTCCCGCATGCCCACTATACGCCCTCGCTCAAAGTCCGTCAACTGCACATACGGTTCACGTCCACGCTGTCGCGGCATGCTACCAGTGTTAAAGACTGCGATGGAGCTCCGTATGCCACGGCAAACTGGCTGACACTGACGGCGGCGGTGCACAAATGCTGCGCAGCTAGCGCCATTCGGCGGCCAACACCGCGGTTCCTGGTGTGTCCGCTGTGCCGTGCGTGTGATCATTGCTTGTACAGCCCTCTCGCAGTGTCCGGAGCAAGTATGGTGGGTCTGACACACCGGTGTCAATGTGTTCTTTTTTCCATTTCCAGGAGTGTAGATTAGTGGTCGGAGCCTCTGCTTATTAGCTGGAGTCTGAAGTTCGAATCCTGGTCCTGGATAAATTTTCAACTTTCTCCATTGATATAAATCAATACCAGCTTGCAGCCAGTGTTTGTGATTCCTTTGTGTCTTAACTGTTAATACCTAGTTGTTATGCAGAAATGTGAACTATTACTTAGTGCTGAAACTAGAAAAGATATACAGCTTTCTTCTGGGATGACGTATAGCAAAACCATTCTGAGATTAGAGGGCGGTCTCACATACAGCCAAGCTTTCCCCGGGAAACCCTTACACGTGGTCTCTCCCCATGAGAGTTTCATATCTTGGAAACCCTGCATATAGGCAGTCGTGGTTCTCGATTAGCCTCGTAGGAATAAGTACGCATCTGGATACAATCATAATTCCGTAGACAACGGCCAAAGTTTTTCCATGAAGCTGTTGACGCTCTTGTCTCACAGTGGGATAAATGTATTAACAGTTACGGCGATTACTTTTGAAATAACGAACAGCTTACTTATTTTTTCCCACTTGTCTCGTTTTCATCTGACATTTGTAATTAGATTCTCGAAATTATAATAAGTTTATTTTCCGACTTTTGTAGGCGATTGCTGTACGTCAGTACGTGTTTAAGTGAATGGCCGTTGGAGTCATTGTATACTATTATGCCGCGGAGTAAAGGGCTAGTTGCAGGATTTGTCTGCACAGGTCTAACTGACGCGAAAATTGTACCTGCGTTGTCGTTTTTTTGTTATGGTTTTCGAAGCAAAGACTCATTTAATGGAACCCTGTGCACTATTCTCTCCTGTGCAACGTTTCTACATCTCTGAATAACTACTGCAACGCTGCAGAACTTGCTTACCATACTTATTCCCAGTTCTCCCTCTACAGTTTTTAACCTCCAGACATCCCTCTGTTACAATTAACTGATACCTTCTTTTAGTTTCCTTGTATCATAAATGTTTCCATTTCGATTCAGTACCCCCTTGTTAGTTACTAGATCTACCTGTCTAATCTTCAGCATAGCTCTTTACTACCAGATATCAAAAGCTTCTGTTCCCTTCTTGTCTGAACCACTTATCGTAAACGCTTCCCTTCCGTACAGGCTACATTTCATACAAATTCATTAAGAGAAGGTTTCCTGACACAGAAATTCATATTAGATGTTAAAAAAATCCTCTTTAATAGAAAGGCCTTTCTTGCTGTTGTCACTCTGCATTCTGTGTCCTACCTACTTCGGCCTTCATCATTATTTGAATCATTAATTGACTAACCAATTTTTTTTTGTTTCTTCTTTCCGAACTTTAATCTATTTTCAAATTTATCCTTGGTTTCCTTTACTGTTTGCTCAATATACAGATTGAATAATATTGGTAATGGGCTGCAATCCAGTTCAACTCCCTTCTCAATATCTGCTTACCTGTCATATCCTTAGACTAAATTAAACGCAGTTCGGCTACTGTGTAAGTTGTCTTTTATCCCTGCTACCTTCCAAACATCAAAGACAATAGAATGTCAAAGACTATAATCACGTAATATTTTAAATGCCATTTTAAATCTACAAGCGCTACAAACGTAGATTTGCATTTGTTTAAGATATATTCTAAGAGTAGTCCTGTGATCAGTATTGTCTTACATGTTCCTACATTTCACTGGAACACAAAATGATCTTTGCAGAGTTGGTTTCTACCATTTTCTTCACTCTTCTGTAAATAATTTGTGTCAGTATTTTACAATCATGACTTATTAAACTGCTAGTTCAGAAATATTCATACACGTAGGTACCCGTGTCGATAGAATTATTATATTCTTGTTGATGTGTCGGGGTGTGCAGCTTGTCTCTAATATCTTGCACAGGAAGTGGAACAGGTTTTAAAAGGATAGCTATCCCAAGGGCATCAGCAATTCAGCGCGAAAGTAGTCTACTAAACAGGCTTGTCAAATTCTCCTCGCAGTATCATTTCTCCCAACTCTCATTAATCTACTTTATCTTCCATTTACATAATATCCGATAACATTGTGTGTGTGTGTGTGTGTGTGTGTGTGTGTGTGTGTGTGTGTGTACGTGTGTACAGTGAGCTGACGCATGTCATGGGAAAGTTATGAGCGCATAAAAAGATAGCAGCAGTATCGAGTAAACTAGCTATAAAAGGACAGTGCACTGACAAAGCTACCATTTGTACTCAGGGGAATCTTGTGAATAAATTTCCGACGTGATTATGACCCACGACGGGATCTAAGAGACTTTGAACGCGGAACGATAGCCTGAGCTAGACGCTAGGGACATTCCATTTCGGAAATAGTTCTACAATTCAATATTCAGAGATCCAAAGTGTCAAGAATGTGCTAAGAATACCAAATTTCAGACATTACCACTCATCACGGACAATGCAGTGGCCTAGGGCTTCCAGTTAAAGACCGGTAACAGCGCCATTAGCGTAGTGTTGTTAGTGTTAACAGACAAGCAACACTGTGTGAAATAACTGTAGAAATCAATTTAGGACACGACGAATGTATTCATATGTATAATGCAATGTATTGTACCCGTGGTCTAGGGGTAGCGTCTTTGATTCATAATCAAAACGTCTTCGGTCCCGGGTTCGATCCCCGCCACTGCCTAAAATTTCGATAAATAATCAGCATTGGCGGCCGAAGACTTCCGGCATAAGAAGTCAGCCTCATTCTGCCAACGGCCTTGTCAAAGAGGGCAGAGAGCGGATAGAGGTTCAGGGCACTCTCTTGTCCTAGGGGTGGGAAATTGCCCGTAAGGGCCGAAGAATCAGCAATGATCAACGACATGAGGATGCAGAAGGCAATGGAAACCACTGCATTAAACACACGTAACGTGTATCCACAGGACATGTGGCCTGTAATTGAAGAAGTGTCATGATGATCTCTCCATTGGCAAAAGATTCCGGAATAGTCCCCTATTCGGATCTCCGGGAGGGGACTGCCAAGGGGGAGGTTACCATGAGAAAAAAGATTGAATAATCAACGAAAGGATAACGTTCTAAGAGTCGGGGCGGGGAATGTCAGAAGCTTGAACGTGGTAGGGAAACTAGAAAATCTGAAAAGGGAAATGCAAAGGCTCAATCTAGATATACTGTAGTAGGGGTCAGTGAAGTGAAGTGGAAGGAAGACAAGGATTTCTGGTCAGATGAGTATCGGGTAATATCTACAGCAGCAGAAAATGGGATAACAGGTGTAGGATTCGTTATGAATAGGAAGGTAGGACAGACGGTGTGTTACTGTGAACGGTTCAGTGACCGGGTTGTTCTAATCAGAATCGACAGCAGACCAACACCGACAACGATAGTTCAGGTATACATGCCGACGTCGCAAGCTGAAGATGAACAGATAGAGAAAGTGTATGAGGATATTGAAAGGGTAATGCAGTATGTAAAGGGGGACGAAAATCTAATAGTCATGGGCGACTGGAATGCAGTTGTAGGGGAAGGAGTAGAAGAAAAGGTTACAGGATAATATGGGCTTGGGACTAAAAATGAAAGAGGAGAAAGACTAATTGATTTCTGTAACAAGTTTCAGCCAGTAATAGCGAATACCCTGTTCAAGAATCACAAGAGGAGGAGGTATACTAGGAAAAGGCCAGGACATACGGGAAGATTTCAATTAGATTACATCATGGTCAGACAGAGATTCCGAAATCAGATACTGGATTGTAAGGCGTACCCAGGAGCAGATATAGACTCAGATCACAATATAGTAGTCATGAAGAGTAGGCTGAAGTTCAAGACATTAGTCAGGAAGAATCAATACGCAAAGAAGTGGGATACGGAAGTACTAAGGAATGACGAGATACGTTTGAAGTTCTCTAATGCTATAGATACAGCAATAAGGAATAGCGCAGTACGCAGTACATTTGAAGAGGAATGGACATCTCTAAAAAGAGCCTTCACAGAAGTTGGGAAGGAAAACATAGGTACAAAGAAGGCAGCTGCGAAGAAACCATGGGTAACAGAAGAAATACTTCAGTTGATTGATGAAAGGAGGAAGTACAATCATGTTCGGGGAAAATCAGGAATACAGAAATACAAGTCGCTGAGGAATGAAATAAATAGGAAGTGCAGGGAAGCTAAGACGAAATGGCTGCAGGAAAAATGTAAAGACATCGAAAATGATATGATTGTCGGAAGGACAGACTCAGCATAAAGGAAAGTAAAAACAACCTTTGGTGACATTAAAAGCAACGGTGGTAACATTAAGAGTGCAACGGGAATTCCACTCTTAAATGCAGAGGAGAGACCAGATAGGTGGAAAGAATACACTTAAAGCCTCTATGAGGGTGAAGATTTGTCTGATGTGATAGAAGAAGAAACAGGAGTCGATTTAGAAGAGATAGGGGATCCAGTATTAGAAACGGAATTTAAAATAGCTTTGGAGGACTTACGGTCAAATAAGGCAGAAGGGATAGATATGAGTCTGGCGATGTACCATCTGACTTTCGGAAAAGCATCATCCACAAAATTCCGAAGACGGCAAGTGCGAGAATTATCGCACAATCAGCTTAACAGCTCATGCATCAAAGCTGCTTACAAGAGTAATATACAGAAGAATGGAAAAGAAAATTGAGATTGCGCTAGGTGACGATTAGTTTGACTTTAGGAAAAGTAAAGGGACGAGAGTGGCATTTCTAACGTTACGGCTAATAATGGAAGGAAGACTAAAGAAAAATCAAGACACTTTCATAGGATTTGTCGACCTGGAAAAAGCGTTCGACAATATAAAATGATGCAAGCTGTTCGAGACTCTGAAAAAAAGTAGGCGTAAGCTATAGGGAGAGACGGGTCATATACAATATGTGCAACAACCAACAGGGAATAATAAGAGTGGACGATCAAGAACGAAGTGCTCGTATTAAGAAGGGTGTAAGACAAGGCTGTAGACTTTCGCCCCTACTCTTCAATCTGTACATCGAGGAAGTAATGATGGAAATAAAAGAAAGGTTCAGGAGTGGAATTAAAATACAAGGTGTAAGAATATCAATGATACGATTCGCTGATGACATTGCTATCCTGAGTGAAAGTGAATAAGAATTAAATGATCCGCTGAACGGAATGAACAGTCTAATGAGTACACAGTAAAATAACCAATGACGGACGGAGCAAGGAGGACATCAAAAGCAGACTCGCTATGGCAAAAAAGGCATTTCTGGCCAAGACAAGTATACTAATATCAAATACCGGCCTTAATTTGAGGAAGAAATTTCTGAGGATGTACGTCTGGAGTACAGCATTGTATGGTAGGAAAACATGGACTGTGGGAAAACCGGAACAGAAGAGAATCGAAGCATTTGAGATGTGGTGCTATAGAGACGAATGTTGAAAATTAAGTGGACTGATAAGTTAAGGAATGAGGAGGTTCTATGCCGAATCGGAGAGGAAAGGAATATGTGGAAAACACTGATAAGGAGAAGGGACAGGATGATACGACATCTGCTAAGACATGAGGGAATGACTTCCATGGTATTAGAGGGAGCTGTAGATGGCAAAAACTGTAGAGGAAACAGAGATTGGAATACGACAAGCAAATAATTGAGGACGTAGATTGCAAGTGCTACTTTGAGATGTAGAGGTTAGCACAGGAAAGGAATTCGTTGCGGGACGCATCAAACCAGTCTGTAGACTGATGACAAAAAAAAAGAAAAGCAACAAATCATGTCGTCAGTGGGCTATGGCAGCTGACAACCGACATGGGTGCGTTTGCTAGAGACTGCAGCGCCTCTCCGGTCTCGCGATTATATATTGGTTTGACCCAGTACGACTGGAAAACCTCAGTTTGTGAGAATTGTTGACTGGTACGAGCTGATGGTAGGCTCTTAGTGTGCCAAGGACCCAAGTTGTCAAAAAGGCATTGTGCAAGCCGGTGGTGGCTCTATAATGGTGAGAACTGCGTTGACATGGAACGGACTGGGTCCTCTGGTCCGAATGAATGATCATTGACTGGAAATGGTTATGCTGGCTACTTCGAAACAAGTTACAGTCATCAGTGAACTTCACATTCCGAAAGCGATGGAATTTTTATGAGTGGCAATGTACTTTGTCAATGGCCAAAATTTTTCGCGACTTGTTTGAAGACCTTTGTGGACAATTTGAGTGAATGATTTGGCCACCTAGATGGGCCGACATGTATCCCATCGAAGGAATATGGGACAAAATCGAGAGGCCAATTCTAGCACAAAATTTTGAACTTGCAACACTTATGGCCGGCTGTAGAGGCAGCCTGGTTCAATATTTATGCGGGGGACTTGTTGAGTCCATGACATGTCGAGTTGCTGTGCTAAGCTTGGCAAAAGGAGATCAGACACGATAATACGAGTTATCCCATTGCTTTAGCCTCATTATATTTACCTCTACTCATAACTGATTTAAAGCAAGACTCCTGAAGGCACTGAGCAGATTGAATGAATTTCGGTAGTCGAAAAAAAATGGTTCAAATGGCTCTGAGCACTATGGGAGTTAACACTTTGGTCATCAGTCCCCTAGATCTTTGAACTACTTAAACCTAACTAACCTAAGGACATCACACACATCCATGCCCGAGGCAGGATTCGAACCTGCGACTGTAGCAGTCGCGCGATTCCGGACTGAGCGCCTAGAACCGCGAGACCACCGCGGCCGGCCCGCTAGTCGCAGGTCTTGCGGAGCTGACAGGACGCTTCTGGTCCATTTCTACAAGACCTGATGATATCCATTTTTCGCGACTTGTTTGAAGACCTTTGTGGACAATTCGAGAGAATGATTTGGCCACCTAGATGGGCCGACATGAATCCCAACGGTGATTAGGCTAGACACATTTGTCTGTTGGTCGAGCCTCATCCACAGCTGCTTTGGTAAGCCAAGAAAGCCGCTACAGGGATCCAGCTCTTTATTGTGGCTCAGGACTACCGTTTCCATACTGTTCCAACTCACAGGCAAACCGCACCGTGTGTCGTTCTGCCAAATTCAGAAATCGTGCAGACGATGACGTTGAGGCAGTTGGCTTGAATCAAATACCAACGCTAACGTAAGGTTAGAAACGTCTGCCACCTTACCGTAAGAGGCCCAGCCAGATACATTATTAGTGAGCATGTTTTTAATTAAAGAAACTTTAAATCACTGCATTTACAAAAATGTATAAGCGGGTGTCTCTTGATTGCTCTGTGGTTCTGCCTCATCGTTTCCACAATATTCATTCACCAAACGAATTTACTCCCTGTGATACAGAATTGCATGCAATTCTGAAGTCACTTGAGCGGACAGAACGTAACCTTGCTGACAAGTTCTTAGTATGTTAAGAATTCCTATGTGCCCTTGAAACTATGCATCAAATGTATTCACAGACAAATTTGTTCAGAATATGCAGAATTTCTTTCCCCACACGCAAAGACTGGGGAAGATGGTAACATGACTGCTGGTAGTGACGGTCACGAGAACCTGCGGTCGCAAGAAGAGTGGACTCTGGACATTCACTTGGCACTACCGAGGGGGAGGATTATCGCGTTCGCTGCTTGGCTGTGCTGCATCGTCCCGCATCTGCATCAGGAATTTTAGGGGCAGTTGGCACCACAGTGACACAACTGACAGTTACAAATATCGGTTACTTGAAGCATAGCTCTGAGCCAGATGATTTGTTGCCTTGCATTCCACTGACTCCAGATCATCGCCATTTGCGTCTTCAGTAGTCTCAAGCGAGATTTTTTTGGAGGACAGGGTGGAGATCTGTTGTTTTTTTCTGACGAAAGCTGCTTCTCGGTGCCAGCTATGGCCGTGTGTTGGGTAGAAGGAGGCTAGCGGACGGCCTCCAACCAACCTCTTTGACTGCTATATACACTGGACCTGCACCTAGACTCATGGTATAGGGAGCGATTTCGTATGACAGCGGGAGCAATCTCGTGGTTGTCTCACACACCCTGACAACAAATTGGTACGTCAGTCGGATGATTCAACGTATTGCGTTCCCATTCATAAACAGCATTCCAGGATGCGTTTCCCAAACGATCGTCCTCGACCTCATACTGCTTTTGTAACCCAACATACTCTATAGACTGTCGACATGCTGCCTTGGCCTGCTCGATCACCACTTCTGTCTCCAATCCAGCACATATGGGACATCAGTGGACGCCACGCCCAGCATTATCAGCAACCATCATTAACCGCCGCTGTATTTCTTTTTTTAATTTGCGCAAAGATCCTCTGGGACCAAACTGCTGAGGTCATCGGTCCCTAGGCTTACACACCACTTAACCTAACTTAAACTACCTTACGCTAAGGGCAACACACACACCCATGCCCGAGGGAGGCCTCGAACCTCCGAGGGGGGCAGCCGCGCGAACCGCGGCAAAGCGGCCTAGACCGCTCGGTTACCTCGCGCGGCCCGCCCCTGCATCGAACGATCAAGTCCAACTGGCATGGAACACTGCCTCGAAAACTGACATCCGGCACCTGTGTGGCGCAATGAATGCTCACATTAAACTTGCAGCATTAATCACTTGTTTAGACAAATGTATTCCGTAGTTTCGCTATTCTAAATACAATTTTAATTTGCGGTTTTTTTTTCTCTCAGTCGATGTTTCCGTTCGTATTTCAATTAAATACTTTATCACTGACAAAGTAAAATATTTTACAGTCTTATACATTGCGTATGAAACGCTAGATGAATGTCAATGAAAATGGGAGTGAATGATTATAGAGTGATTGTTACATTGAGTGATAACGTATTTCAGGCTTTTGTAATTTTAGCTCTTGCAAACACATTGCTTTCCGACTGTTTTTGTCCGGTCGCTAGTTTAGCGCAATAATTCCACGAACATGCACACGTAAAACTTTAAGCCTGAAGTATTTAACTGTATCTACATTTCCCAAACAGACAGTATGTCATTGACATATAATTTCCTAGCTGTAGAGCTCAATTAGAACAATGGTTTCTGAAACTCAGTGACCTTGAATAGTCGGGTATGTCACCGATTCCTGTGACTACTAGTGTGAAACGTTGTAGTAACTGTCAGTGACTACCTCAACTGTAAGATCGTCCCATCTTACTTAAATCAGGGGCTGTGGAACTGACGACTATTCTGTAATACAATTGCTGTACGTTCGAAGTAGTTACAATTTTCTATCTATCTGCAAAAACATCAGTTCTGTTGCTGCCTCCGCCCCCCCCCCACCATGAACCATGGCAGCTGATACCATGTTAGACAAGTACGAGAGGAGAGACCGGACTAACATGTGCTTCCTGAAGACGGGCAGCACTCGTTTCAATAATTTAAGTTGGTTAATCACGCTCTGTGAGATTAACCACAATGGAAATGCTACTGATAATTCTAGAAAGAAAAGCAACCGTTATAAACCACGTGGACATCAATCCTACATAATCATTTAATGTCGATAACATATCGGCGTGTATAACACAGAGAAGCTGAAATAATTCATATATAAGTCTATAGAAACGTTCAGTGACGAACGCACCCCTTGAATAAAAATGCTTGAGTTGAAAACAGCCAGAAATATGAATATACGATAAGGAATACTCTGGAAGATGTCGTAAGGTAAGAGAACAAAATACGTTAGTGTTCTACGGTTCGGATTATGGAGTGTTAGATTTCATAATCGTGTTAATATGCCATATACTCTAAAATAAAAATTGCGTACGTCAGTGGTAAATTGACTGGGAACCAGTGAAGTGTGGTTGCAGTAAGAAGTTTTGTGGTCAGGTAAGCGTAGGATTACCAATATAATCCCAGAGCAAGAAACAATGAATGTGACTGGATTACTAGTAGCAGCATAATAAATTGATCACAATGTACAAATCGGAAATAACTCTACTACGTACCAAACTATCAGAAGTATGTCCACTAGATCTGAAACAAACAGAAATAGTGGCTCTGCACTGTAAGGGACAACAAAATTTAACTGTGACAGGGCGTTTGAATAGAAGGAAAGAAAAAGACGGGAAATATTATAAGAAAGTGGGCTGATGCAAAGAATTTTCCACAGAGCATAAATTAAACATTTTAAAGTCTTCAAATAACAATCATGATACCAGAAAATTTCAGAAAGGTTATATAATGGCACCGCAGATATTCAGAAACGAGGAGGTAAGCGAAAATTTACAGAACCAGATATCAACTCCATAATTTATTAGTCACCAAATACAGGGAATAGCTTAATAAATTGCAGAAAAGTAGGTAATAATTGGCTGAGACCGAGACCTGTTGAAACAAACTGAGTTTTCTGAGAGTTTTGAAGGAAGCATTAGTCATGACTGCCTGAAATAAGAGAAAGACATATAACTGAAGACGAACGGGTACCTCTGAGAGAAGAAATAGGCATCAAAAGGACAAGGGAATTATACAGCCCATTAGTTATTTTTGCTTACACTTGAAATATTAAATGTAGTGGTTTATAGGGGAAAATAAACAAATCCACCAAATCAAACAAGTAAAGGTAATCATAGACGTCTAAAGTCAGATGAATGAAGAACGTAATATGGCAAATAAAGAAAAACTAGAGGAGAAACAGAAAGCTTTTGCAGCAAGCACGGCTGTAGGACACCGCCAGTATGAATATTAAAGAAATGTTTGGAGGCAGGGGAAACAGCCGTATGACCAACTAGAGCTGAGATGGCAAAACAGCAGGGGAAACAGCCGTACGACCAATGAGAGCTGAGATGGAAAAACAGTACAAGTAATGAAGAAAAAGCCCAATGGTGACAGGAATATAAGAACTACATAAGGAATATGAAATTTAATGACATTGTTATGAGTAGCGAGGAGGACTTGAATGAAAATAACATTGGGCACCTGAACTGAATGAAGGAATTAACAGAATTATTCTTGGCAGAACAAACAATTACAATACTGTCAATCTAAGTTGTATTGCGTATGAGGCAGGCGAAATACTCTCAGACTTCAAGGAGAATAATCCCAACACCATGTAACCAGATGCTGCCGGTATACGAAGTGATTAGTTTAAGGAGACATGCTTTCAAAAAACTGACACATATTATATAAAGAAGAATGAAGCGACCAGGAGAAGTTATGAGAAGAGGATCAGTATAGGTTTTGGAGAAATGTAGCTACGTAGGACATAAAAGTGCCCCTACAGTTTATTTTAGAAGATTTGTCGAAGAAAGACAAACCTGCGTTTATGACATTCGTAGATTCAGATAAATCTTACAAAAACATAGAGTGGGATACACTCTTTGAATTTCCTAAGATATAAAATAAATGGTGCAAGACATTAACTAGAATCTGTAGATAATTAATTGCAGTAACAAAAAAAATGTTCAAATGTGTGTGAAATTTTATCGGACTTAACTGCTAAGGTCATCAGTCCCTAAGCTTACACACTACTTAACCATTGCAGTAACAAAAGCCAAAGACTAGAAACGGCGGTAGATATTTAGAATCCTATACCCTTCATTAGTCAGTCTATAAATAGAGTAAGCAATAGTGGGGAACAAGTAATTTTGTCAAGAAGTTAAACCAGAAGAAAATAAACTAAATTTTGTTGACTTCCTTACAATGGAATCGGAGATGGCAAAGGGTTTATCCGAATGGAAATTGCGTGGAATATATCATTAGACAAACAACAAAAAAATGATATAATAAGGAGTATGTGGTGTAGTTGAATTAAGTGATGTAGTGCTTAGGGAATTGCGTAAGAAAATTACAAGCCTAAAGTGACAGATAAGTTTTGCAGTTTGTATAGCCAAATGACTATCGATAACAGAAGTAGAAAAGATATAAAATGCTGACTGCAAACAACAAGAAAATTAATTACGAAAATTAGACATGTTACCATCTATAATAAAATAATGTATTATGAAATAATTTCTGAAAGTATTTGTCTTCGGGGTACATTTATATGGAGGTGCGACGTGAACATGCGTGAAGAGAAATGAATCTTTTGAAATGTCATGCTGAAGCACAGTATCGAAGAATACATATAGCTGATGAAGATGGACTGGAGTTAATTAAGGTAAAAAGTTATTACAAAAAAATGCTAGATGAAATAGGATACATGCTTAGGCATCAGAGAATAGTTAATTTAGTAATTGGGAGACGTGTGCTTTAAAATAGTTTTGAGCAGGTGGAAGAGAATGTATATTGTAATAGTTATGCAGCGGAGGCTTGTACGGGGTAGAGTAGAGTGGACAGCTGTGTGAAACACACTTCAGACTAAACCACAACAACAAAAAGTTAGGAATACCGTGTGTGTTGGAAGCGTACGCATTACCATCATCTTTCAGCTGCATTAAATAAGTTCATGAAGTGATTTATGGTTTCCGTGTGCTAATTATACACAAGCCCGTATAATTGAGGTAAATTAGATTAATCTACGATGTCAACAATAGTCCTGTCATCATCAGTAATAGCTGTTGTTAAACAGAAATGATACACTTGAACATTATCCGAGTTCATGAAATACTGCAGCGTGGAATAACTCTCCCACCTCATCACCAACCGCTACCAATTTTTAGTTAATAATCAGGTCAGTTGTCGATTATTCTCACTCTCGTCAGTTTTAATTCACATCAGCAAACACTGTTTTTGGACTCACCATGGTTGCAACATAAACTCCAATGTTCCTATTGTATCAATTCCCTTTATCGTTCTTTCTTTTCCTTTATTACCCACTGTAAGTCACTGCAGCTACGCAATAATTTAGCGGACCTACTCCTTCTCCGCCCGTGCGTAAGTTCACGATTCAACGGAAACTTGGCGTCGTCATATTCTCTTGCGGTATCATTTTAATTACATACTTAATTTCACTGCAAACCTCATTAATGAAATTTGTTCTCACAGCCGACACCCAACGTGTTGGCGGCGTCAGTAGAGCTTTACTCCCCTCATTAACTTCCCTCATCAGATGGAGTACGACTCCGCTAAAGGGTACCCTGTATGATCACATGTCACAGAGCACAGAAAATTTCCCTATTCTCGAACCTCATCAACAGTGCCTTTTAATGAGCGGGTGAACACTTCTGAGCCCGATTAATGCTGCTACCCTTTGTACAGCGGCATCTACTCGGTGTCCGTAACTAAAATTCCAGTTCCAAAACGCTACATGACGAGAACCCTTACTCAAAATGTCGTGAAATTTGCAGTGCATATTATTAACATAGGGGTAAACGTTATGGAAAAAATTAACGAAAATTTGTCCAGTAGATGATGGGGTAAGCGTCAGAATATGCGCCAACAACAGACTCGCTGTAAACGCCTGTTCCTCAGTATGTGTCTGAGACGTCCAACATGACTACTTTTTCTCATAATGTGTCTAATATTGTATTTTAAATATGACAGTATGCCATGTTAGGCACTGTATAACATTAAAACACTTGATAATGGCGCTTTAAAGCCGAAATCATGATCGCGTGAATGTAATACTACAAATAAAGAACAGTCTAATGGCGGTACTGACTTAAAGTCGAACATGACTGTCTGCATGGAGAACGGTGGTCTGCTGGTAATTCTCTTTTGCAAGAACGGTGACTGTGCGCCAGTAGTCCTGAAGACGTTTCTGACACTGGAGGGTACGAAAAAAGGCACTGGCCCGATGTCTGCTGCGAGTCTGGAGAAAAATATTACAAAATTCGTGAAGACAGGTGCTTTTGAATTGCAGTTTGACAGAGGAAGGAAAGCAGTTCATCCAACATCTGTCGAGGATTTGTCCGCAGCATTTCAGCAGGGGTCGAACGGTTTTGTGCAGACTTGCAGCGTATGGGGAACCGACCGACCGTTGGACACGCCCCGCGAGCACGGTGCATACAATCCTACGAAACATCCTGCATTGCTATCCACACAAAATCACCCATGTTCAGGACATGCTTCTTGTTGACATGCCAGCAAGACAAATGTTCTTCCTCGCATGGAAGTGGACAATGAATGCTGTGGAACATCCTGTGAACAGGCAAAGTTCATTTCCATCTCCACTTTAGTACGCCGAAGTACAGAACAAGGAGAGTAGAAAATCCGCACGCACATAAACTGCTACCACTTCGTTCTGCAAAGGTGAAGTGTGGTGCGGGTTGACGGCAACGTTTATCGGGGGGCCGTATTTTTTCAAGGAGATGAGCCCAGCGGGTCATGTTACCTGTACCGTCACTGGTAAGCTCTATGGGAGACTTTTGGACACCACCGTCATTCCAGCCCTTCAACAGCGTGGATGTGTGGGTAGGATCATTTTTGTTCAAGATGGTGCCCCTCCGCACAGCACACAGTTAGTATCATGGCTGCTGCAGAGCCTTTTCGGAAATGCTAGAATTATCATCCGTCATTTCCATACAGCCTGACCATCTAGATCTCCTGATCTTAGTCCGTGTCGCTTCTTGCTATGGCGTTATCTGAAACATTTGTTCAGTGCTCCAGTTACGAACGTAGCTGAACTGAGGCCACACACTGCGCTACGCATTCTAAACGTGACTCCCCAAACACTCTGATCTGTTCTGGAACAAGCTGTTCCTTGATTTCCACCTGAGGCAGAAAACGCTGCACAGCATATTGACCATGTCTTGTTCCAGTCTTACGACAATTAGAAACCGATGTAATTTCGGTTTTTATGCAGTTTTGCCCTCAGGAAAATTAAAACCGAATTTCCCCATTCGATGAGGTACGACGCTGCCGTGGTCGATGATCTTGCCTAACTAACAGTGACATAACTGTGCAGTCGTGTACACTGAACAGCAATGTGCAACTCAAACCATAGCAGTCGTATTGCGATCCACGTATCGGTTTTAACCGACCCCACTTAGGCTACATTAAGACGCTTACAGTGCCATCTACTGGTATAGTTTTCGTTATACTTTTTTGTTCCATGACGTTTCCCTGTGCGTCAGTAATATGTTGTTCAAATTTGGCGTCACTCTGAGCAGTCGTTCACTTTCTGTACTGTTCTGAAACTTGAACTTTTATTATGCCCTGTATTACCAACCGAAGTGGATTACAAACGAAAAGACCACTCGCAGCCACGCAAAATATATTCACTAAGCTTATTATAGCCCTACTGTAACAGGTATTTCTATTGGTTTACGACAGGACGTGGCACCAGGAAGGGTTCAGACGGTGATGTAAAACTGTCGTCCACGATATCAGGCTTTGTTACTAAAAACAACTGAACGAAAATACATTGCCGATCGCCAAAGTATTATGGACTGTTCATGTACAGAACAGCTGTCCAATCCAAGCAAGAAGACCATTCGATGTGGACGGGAAGTGATTGAGGGAAGATTAGCGTTTAACTTACTGTCAGCGACTAAGTCTTTATTCCCAGTGTAAGTAAGATCCAACAGGATAAAGAGAGAAACATGTCGTTTCCTCAACAATGTTCACGTTTTATTGCCTATTGAGCTCCGTGGCTGTTGATGATGTAATTTTAATAACTACAGCAACCAGCCAATTCCTTTTTGGCATTTTATTTAGGCTAGTGTGCCTTACGGGCTTTCGTCTACCTTCAGAAACCGTAATTAAAGTGAGCCCACAGTTGCAAATCGACAGAAAATTGGTTGCTGTAGCTGCCCTCTGCAAAATAAGTTTTATTTAGCTACTACACTTCGCGACTTTTATATTATAGATATATTGCTTTATAGTGAACGTATTTTCTGCTCGTCCGCAGCTCGTGGTCTCGCGGTAGCGTTCTCGCTTCCCAAACACGGTGTCCCGTTTCCAGAATGAGATTTTCACTCTGCAGCGGAGTGTGCGCTGATATGAAACTTCCTGGCAGATTAAAACTGTGTGCCCGGCCGAGACTCTAACTCGGGACCTTTGCCTTTCGCGGGCAAGTGCTCTACCATCTGAGCTACCGAAGCATGACTCACGCCCGGTCTCACAGCTTCACTTCTGCCAGGAGACGAGATACTGGCAGAAGTGAAGCTGTGAGACCGGGCGTGAGTCGTGATTCGGTAGCTCAGATGGTAGAGCACTTGCCCGCGAAAGGCAAATGTCCCGAGTTCGAGTCTCGGTCGGGCACACAGTTTTAATCTGCCAGGAAGTTTCACGGTGTCCCGTGTTCGAATCTCGGCGGGGTCAGGGATTTTCACCCGCCTCGAGATGACTGGGTGTTTTTGTATCGTCTTCATCATCATCATTCATCCCCCATTATGATTGGAAGAAGGCAATGGCAAACTACCTCCACTGGGACCTTGCCTAGTAGGGCGGTGCGGGTCTCCCGCATCGTCCCCTACGCTCTGTTGCGGAGTGTGGGACTTCATTATCATTAATATCTGCTCTGTTTGTCGATGTTGTAAGTATGTGCTGACTGAAAACTCAAATATCTAGTACGCTTACCGGAGATGGGTGAAAGCCCGAACCGCATATTAGTTTAAATAAGAGTACATAACGAAGTGACTGGTTGCTGGTCGTTTCCCTTTCTAAATAATCGTGCATCCGTAATTTTCTGTAGCCCTGCAAGTGCCTATGGGTATAATTTGTGTGGTGAAAGACACCAGAACCTAAGTGATACTGAAAAAGTCTTTCAAAAGCCAATATCGTACGAAGTACCTTTTTATTCAAGACGACCGGTTTCAAATGTCTTAGCTGTCATTTTCAGGTTTTAAACACTGTTTTTGGTTGTAAAACACTTCCATTTTCCAGTGACCTCATACACAAGATGTCAAGTGGTTAAAACTCAAAACATAATAAATGTCTGTCATCGCTAAAATATTTATATTTGGTGAGTTTGATCTACCTGACATCTTGTGCATGAGCTCAGCGTAAAATGAACATGTTTTACTATAAAAAAGGTTGAAGACCTGAAGATGACAGCTAAGACTGGTGAAATCGACCATCTTGGATAAAAAATATATTTTGTGTGATCTTGGATTTTGAATGGTTTTAACAGTTAAAATAGATCGCCCTTCAGTATTCTCCTATTGGGAAAATTCAATCTGTATGATACTGTTCACACTTCATGCTCTCTTGCGAAAGGCCATTCCTTGCAAGGTAATATCCCAAACCATTGAAATATGTGGTGATTAATCAGTAAACATAATGATGAAATCACACTGTAGTAACTACATGTTGTAAGATCTAGTCACATTTTTCTCTCTCACGCTGGTTCTGATAAATACTTGAGTCCACTGGTTCAGATACACACTCGTGTCCAAAATATCGTGACCACCGTCCAACGTGACACTGGATACCGCCTGGCAGCGTATTATTCACCTGACGTGATAAGTAAAATATGGAAGCGGGGTAGAGTCGGATGAGGAATAATTCTATTGGCGATGTGGGCAGTAAGTGAGGAAACTCACTGAGGTAAGCAACTTTAACAAGAGGAAGATAGTTATGCCCGCCTCTGGAAACGATCGTCTCGGAAACAGTGGCGGGTCTCTGTGTGCTCCTGTTGCGGGCATCTGCGTTTGAAGAACGGCGGGACTACGAGCAGACGACAAGGTTTTCGACGTCCGCACCTCATTACAGAACGTGTACTTCAGAGACTTGCCTGCGATGTAAACGGCGGAAGTCGGATCTGACGACACAGTACAAGCCTCTGTGGCACAGCGTTCAACGCACCTTACCGAACATGGAGCTCCGCAACAGACGTGTTCCTCTGCTGACATAACGACATCGACAGTTACGATTAGAATTGGGTACAGGATCATCGATATTGAACCGTCGAACAATGAAAACCTGTCGCACGGTCGGATGAATTATGCATCTGCTTAACCCCGACTTTTCCGCTGGCGAGACATCTTCCAGCTGGAAACTGTCTGTGCCACAGACTCTGTTTCGAGAAGAATGATAGTGTACCCGCGCTGACGTTTTGTCCAAAAAATTCCTTTCATATAAACCCGGTGAAACACATCTGGAACGCTACAGAACGCCACTTCTGACCCAAAGGCCATCGGCTCCTAATTTACTAGATTTGCGTGACCTGTGTGCTTATATCGGGTTATATATCCTTCTAGAATCCTACCAAGTACTTTTTGGATCCATATCGCGTTGAATTGCTGTTGTATCGCGTTTCAACGGCGGCTCATTATGTTACTAAGCCGGTGGTCGCAAATTTTTTGTGATCATTTTCTCCATTCATCTATTTGTAATTTTTGAGACTGTCGGGTAACACAAGGAAAAAGTCATTTCGCAACAAAAGGCTCTTAGCATTATTTATTTATTTATTTTGGATTGGGACAGCTGCAATAGACGTGAAATGTAAGGAAAAGCTCTGGAGAGTAATGAGTGTGATGCAGAACAAATGTGAACCAGAATAAGAAATATCACTTTCCTTAACACTCACTTGAAAACAAGGTCATTTTCGGACGTGATTTTAATTCCAAATTTTACGTGTAATTTTACCAACGCATGCGATCAGTAACTCTTGTTCATACTTGCATGATAATGATTTTGCCTCCAGTACATAAGGAGAAACAAATCCACTGTGGGAGCTCAGTATGTATGGGGAGTAAGCATGGCTGGTTGGACACATGCCCCAGTGTTGTCACCGATCAGGTAAAATAAATGAAACTCCGACGAGTGAACTCAGCCACAGAAGAAGGACTAGTACCAAACTCTCATAAGTTGGAGCGGCGAGTGTAATTAAGACAGACAGCCATCAGTGAAACCAGAATAATATGTCACTGTCATACGTCTTACATAGTAAGACACTGCTATGACATTTGCTGTGCGAACACATCCAGAAGTTCCGTGCTTTAAAGCCGGTATAGCGAGATGCTGATGTAGCCTGTGCAGTGGTAAGAGAGTTTCCAACATGTAGACTGGCATGCATTAACGCCAACTTACAGCGAGAGTCTGAAACCTTCAGAGCGTCCTCGTCACGAGCGCGTGGTTACGCTCAGCAGGACTTAATTCACGCCATGTGACGCAGCTGCTTTGCGCATCATAACGCACTGTACGGGCAAAATTAAATTTTACCCGGAATTTTCCCACACCCCGGTCCCCCTACCCACTACACCCAAGCTTACTCCGCTTTTGCCCTTATAGTCTTGAAGTAATCCCGACACAGTTCTGTCACGAATGTAAAAGACCGTCAAGAGGGGTAACGTTGGGAAATTTTAAATTAAAAACAATATATGTTAAGCAATTCACCGCTTTCATAGATGTACCAGTTTTCCTAGTGATTTCTCCAAAGAAAGTTATGCTACACTGAACCTTCTCACGAAGAACGAATGATATTTCAATTTATGCGTCTTCCATCAGGCCATTTGGCTTCTTTAACTAATGCAGCATTCGGTTCCTCGTCCGAATTGTTTCATTATACGTTTTCGGGCAGCAGCCAAGCAGAGTAACTTACGTCTCAAAAATGGTTCAAATGGCTCTGAGCACTATGCGACTTAACTTCTTAGGTCATCAGTCGCCTAGAACTTAGAACTAATTAAACCTAACTAACCTACGGACATCACACACATCCATGCCCGAGGCAGGATTCGAACCTGCGACCGTAGCGGTCACGCGGTTCCAGACTGAAGCGCCTTTAACCGCACGGCCACACCGTCCGGCACTTACGTCTCAGTCCTAGTGTCTGTGAACATAATTCTTCTTCTTGATTTTCTATAAATGTTTCTGCAACACCTGCAATCAATTTGTCACATTTCGTCTCTGCTCTTTCGCCCTCACCGCATTCTCACCCCCCCCCCCCCCCCCTTACTCAGCTAATTTGAACTTTACTCACCGCATTGCAATAGAGGATGTTTCCGTGATAATGGATGATGATAATAATTGTAGGGAAGATGAAGAAGAGCTGGATCATCAGTTTCGGATAAGCGATCTTCATACGGAAACGATAATTAGATAACTACCAAACCAAATTTCTTGAGGTACATTCCGGCGGTGGAACTAGAATATACGAACTGTTCTTTGTACTTCATAATAAAATTATTTATGATGCACGTACTTCTTAAATCTCCCCGATATCTGCACACGTTAGCATACTCATTATGGGATTCAGGGATACGCGCCTGCCCAGGGATCAAATCAGTGGATCGTATCTTTGATATCCTGTCACCTTGAATTTTAATCCCACTCCTGAACCTTTCTTTTATTTCCATCATCGCTTCTTCGATGAACAAACTGAACTTGTACATTACATATATTGCCCGTCTCCTACTACAGCTTACCCAAATTTTTCTCAGCATTTCCAACCTCTTGCTCCATTTTACATTGTCGAACGCTTTTTCCAGGTTGACAAATTCTAAGAATGTGTTGCTCTCATTATCAACCGCAACATCAGAACTTCCTCTCTGGTGCCTTTACCTTTCCTAAAGCCAAACACATTGTCATCTAACACATCCTTAATTTTCTTTTTACAAGGCCGTTGGCAGAATGAGGGTGACTCCTTATGCAGGAAGTCTTCGGCCGCCAATGCTTATTATTAATAAAAAATATAAGCAGTGGCATCTTTAGAACTGGGGCCTGAAGACGTTAACCCTAGACCACCTGTGCGAACTTCACAGAAACAAAGGCCTTCGAAGTACTCTTTCCACCTGCCCGATCTCTTATCTGTAACTTCCATTGCACCGTTACTGTTACAAGGCCGGAGTGGCCGAGCGGTTCTAGGCGCTTCATACTTGAACCGCGTGACCGCTACGGCCGCAGGTTCGAATCCTGCCTCGGGCATGGATGTGTATCATGTCCTTAGGTTAGTTAGGTTTAAGTAGTTCTAAGTTCTAGGAGACTGATGACCTGAGAAGTTAAGTCCCGTAGTGCTCAGAGCCACGTTTTTTGATAGTGTTACCACCCTTGCTTTTAATTTCACCGAAGACTGTTTTGACCTTCCTGTATGCTGAGTCAGTTCTTCCAACCTTCAATTCTTTTTCGATTTCTTTCACATTTTTCATGCACCCATTTCGTCTTAATTTGCTTGCACTTCTTATTTATTTTATTCCTCAGCTACTTGTACTTCTGTATTTCTGAATTTCCCTGAACATTTTTATACTTCCTTCCTTCATAGATCAACTGAGGTATTTCTTCTGTTAGGCACGGTTTCTTCGCAGATTCCTCCTTTGTACCTATGTTTTTCTTTACAACTTCCGTGACTGTCCTTTTTTGAGATGTCCATTCCTCTTCACTGTACTGTCTACTTACTGCTGCCTCTATAGCCTTAGATAACGTCAAGCGCATCTCGTCATTCCTCAGTACTTCCGTATTGATTCTTCCTGACTAATCTCTTAAACTTCAGCCTATCCGTCATCAGCGCTATATTGTGATCTGAGTCTATGTCTGATCCTGGGGACGCCTTACAACCCAGTATCTGATTTCGGAATCTTTGTCTGACCATGATGTAATCTAATTGAAATCTTCCAGTATCACTCGGCTTTTTCCAAGTATACCTCCTCCTCTACCAATTCTTCACGAGAGTATTTGCATTTACTAGTTTAAATTTATTACAGAACACAGTCTTTCTCCTCTCGCATGTCTTGTTCCAAGCCCATATTCTCTTGTATGCTTTTCTTCTAGTCCTTTCCCTACATCTGCATTCCATTCCCCAATGACTATTAGATTTCCATCTCCTTTTACTTACTATGTCACCATTTTAATATCCTCATATACTTTCTATATCTCTTCATCTTCAGCTTGCGACGTTGGCACGAATACCTAAGCTATCGTTGTCAGTATTGTTTTGATGTCGGTTCTTATAAGAACAACCCTATCACTGAACTGTTCACGGTAACACACTCTCTTCCCTACCTTTCTACTGATAACGAATCCTACTCTTGCCATACAATTTTCTGCTGCTCTTGACGTTACCCTATACAAATCCTTGCCAGAAATCTACATCTACATATCTACATCTACATGGATTCTCTGCTAATCAGATTTAAGTGCCTGGCAGAGGATTAATCGAACCATCTTCGCAACAATTCTCTACTCTTTCAGTCTCGTACAGCGCCCGGAGGA
The DNA here is from genome assembly GCF_023864275.1 of Schistocerca cancellata. Classification (NCBI taxonomy): domain Eukaryota; kingdom Metazoa; phylum Arthropoda; class Insecta; order Orthoptera; family Acrididae; genus Schistocerca; species Schistocerca cancellata. Next base: position 679,505,977 of record NC_064630.1, read on the forward strand.
AGCGAACACCTACATGTTTTGGTGCGAACACTGATTTTCCTTATTTTATAATGTCGGTCGTTTCTGTCTATGTAGGTCGGTGTCAACAAAATATTTTTGCTTACGCAAGAGAAGGTTGGTGATCGTGATTTCGTGAGAAGTTTCCGCCGCAAAGAAAAATACCTTTTTTAAAATTATGTACACCCCAAACATGTAACATTTCAATGAAACTCTCTCCCCTCACTCGCGACAATACAAAAATGCTGCCCTTCTTCGAACTTTGTCGATGTACCGTCTCGTAAGGATCCCACACCGCGCAGCAGTATTCTAAAAGAGTAGAGATAAGCGCAGTGTAGACAGTCTCTTCAGTAGATCTGTTACATTTTCTAAATGTCCTGCCAAAAAACGCAGTGTCGGTTAGCCTTCCCCACAACATTTTCTATATGCTCCTTCCAATTTAAGCTGTTCGTAATTGTAATTCCTAAGCATTTAGTTGAATTTTTGGTCTTTATATTTGACTGACTTACCGTGTAACCGAAGTTTACCGGATTCCATTTAGCACTCATGTGGATTACCTCAGACTTTTCGTTATATAGAGTAAATTATCAATTTTCACGTCGTATAGTTTTGCAATTTCTTTTGAACTTCTGATGACTTTACTTGTCGATAAACGACAGACAGCAAACGATAAACAGCAAACAACCTAAGACAGCGGCTCAGATTGTCTCCTATATCGTTTACGTCGATGAGGAACAGCAAAGGGCCTATAACACTAGCCTGGTGAACAGCTGCTTTACTCGATGAATTTCCGTCAATTATTACGAACGATCTATCTGACAGGAAATCACGAATCAGGTCACGTAACTGAGACTATATTCCATAAGCCGCTTGTTTGGTAAGTGTCAAACGCCTTCTGGAAATCCAGAAATACGGAATCAGTTTGAAATCCCTTGTCAATAGCACTCAACTCTTCGTGTGAGTGAAGACCTAGTTGTGTTTCAGAAGAACAATGTTTTCTATATCCGTGTTCACTGTGTGTCAATAGAGCATTTTGTTCGAGATTATAAAGTTAGAACAAAATATATGTTCCAAAATCCCGCTACCTATCGACGTTAATGACGTGGGCCTGTAATTTAATGGACCACTCCTACTACCTTTATTGAATAATGGTGTGACCTGTGCAACTTTCCAGTCTTTGGGTACGGATCTTTCATCGAGCGAACGGTGTATACAATTGGTAAGTATATAGCTATTGTAGCATGATACTCCGAAAGGAACCTAACTGATATACAGTCTGGCCCAGAAGACTTGCTTTCATTAAGTGATATAAGTTGCTTCACTACTCCGAGGAAATCTACTTCAGCGTTACTCATGTTGACAGCTGTTCTTGATTCGAATTCTGGAATGTTTACTTCGTCTTTTTTGCTGCAGGAATTTCGAAAGACTGTGTTTAGTAACTTTGCTTTAAAAGCGCTATCATCGATACTGTTTCCATTGTTATCGCGCACAGAAGGCATTCATCGTGACTTGCCGCTAGCATTCTTCACATACCACCAGAATCTCCTAGGATTTTCTGCCAGGCTTCGAAAAAAAACTGTTGTGGAAACTATTATAAGCATCTCGCATTGAAGTCCGCGCTTAATTTCGAGTTTCTGTAACTGATCGCCTATCTTGGTGATTTTGCGTATTTTAAATTTGGCCTGTTTCTTTCGTTGTTTCTGCAACAGAATTCTGACCCTTTTTGTGTACCAAGGAGGATCAGCCCCGTCGTTTGTTAACTTATTTGCTCAATAGCTGCCGATACTATTTCTTTGAATTTAAGCCACATCTGCTTTACACTTACAATATTAATTTGGAAGGAGGGGAGATTGTCTCTGTGAAAGGCGTTAAGTGAATTTTTATCTGCTTCTTTGAATGAGTATGTTTTTCGTTTATTTTTTGAGGATTTGAGGGTTACAACATTCAATCTCGCTACGATAGTCCTTGTCTTCTTTCCATTTCACTTCATTGACCCATACTACATCTCGAGTTAGACTTTGCATTTCCCTTTTGAGATTTATAGCTTCCATACCACGGACAAACCTTAGAAATTCCACGCTCTGACTAGTAGAACGTTATTCTTTGGTTGGTTATTGGATGTTTTTCTCATGGTCACCTCTCCTTGGGCAGTCCCCTCCCGGAGATCCGAATGGGGGACTATCCCGGAATCTGTTGCGAATGGGGAAATCAACATGACACCTTCTCAATTAAAGGCCACATGCCCTGTGGATAAGCATTATGTGTCTTTAATGCAGTGGCCGGCCTGTGTGGCCGAGCGGTTCTGGGCGATTCAGTCTGTAGCCGCGCCACCGCTACGGTCGCAGGTTCGAATCCTGCCTCGGGCATGGATGTGTGTGATGTCCCTAGGTTAGTTAGGTCTAAGTAGTTCTAAGTCTAGGGGACTAATGACCTCAGATGTTAAGTCCCATAGTGCTCAGAGCCATTTAATGCAGTGGTTCCATTGCCTTCGGGAAAGACGCTTTCCCCTTGTAATCTCCCCACGGAAATTTACCCTCTACCACGAAATAATTAATATTAGTTAATCAAATCATCCACATTTATTCACTTTTAGAAAGTATCTGATCGGATTTCTAGTAATATATGCGCCGACAGCCCGTCGACGCCAAGGTATTTTGCTAGTAAGATTATTCTTTGGAATAACAGAGATACATAGATGTATTCTCCATGGTTATTATAGATAGAGAGAGAGGGAGTACAGTTTCGGAAGTATCTGTCGGAAGATTGTCGGGTTGCTAAAAGAGATATTTGCTCTTCTTCTCGCTAAAACGAGCTAGTAAAGTTTGTGCCACTAGCGTGTTATTGGTGGATAGAGAAAAACGGTAAACGAAAATTACGTAAGACTTGGAATCAACAGAAAACGGAACATGTAATGGAGATGGATTGAATATACTATTTTCCTCAGAAATAATGTTTGTGACCCTTTTATTCTAGAGTGAATGACGAATGAGTTCTCTGTCTGAATCATTGATGATTGTCTTGGCCCTGTAATTAGTGGGGAAGTTTCAGCTGTGACGAAGAGAGCCTGCAGTCTCCGAGTTTTGATAAAATCGTCCAAAAAGGCTTCGTCCACATCTGAAATTCTAAATCTGTCGTAAAATGAACGAATTGTTCAAACGATCGATTTTTCCCAACTGAATGCAGCGCTTAACAATAATAACAAATGTAAAGATCTTTTCCAGCAAACCAGCCGCTGAATATTAAGACGAAGGGCTCCACCAGAGATTCTATTGGGCTGATTCCACGTAAATAAAATAATAGATTTAAAACTGTACACAGACAAAGGACAGAGAGAGAGAGAGAGAGAGAGAGAGAGAGAGAGCGAATGAAACTCGAGAAAATACTCAGAATCCTCAATTAGCATAAGTGTTTGCCTGTCTTATCACGGAGAAGCCCAAAAGATAAAATAGGAGGCCCTAACTGTATTGCACCGATTTATGTGTGAGAGTGAAGGGCTAATAAAGGCGACAGATACACCTCTGTACAGACAAAACATTACACGAAGTCAGCGGCAAGCTGCATTCACATACTTTCATCAATTACAGCAGAATTCATTATAATTGCCAATCCGTGACAGGACACGTTTTTGGACGTTGTTAAAATAATTTTGTTCTCTGTTTCATGTGAACTACGACGAGCCAACTTAACTGACGCTTGGAAAAGAGAAGAAATACTCGCAGTCACATTCAGGAGATCTACAAATAAGAACATAAACAAGACGGAAAAAAAAAAAAAAAAAAAAAAAAAAAAAGGTGGCCGCCAATGGCCCGACGGACCTGTATACACAGCGGAAGAGAAAGCAGAACTAATGGCCCGAACACTCAGAGCGCCATTCACACCGAACCTGGTACCATCAGTTCCAGCGCTCACACTTGTCACTGACCAAGAGGCTACACGCATTCCAGCCCAACCATCGCGCGACGACATTCGACATGCTAGCACAGCCGAAGTCTCCTGGGCCATAATGCATTCCGCTGCTAGGAAAGCCCCTGGTCATGATGGCATTCAAAACCGTGTCCTCCAGGAGCTCACAGATAAAGCAACTGAGTACCTAACACACATAACGAATGCCATACTAAAACACCAACACTTCCCCGCCTTTTGGAAGACGGCCAAGGTCCTGATGTTCAGGAAGCCTGGGAAAGACCACAGCCTCCCACAAAATTACCGACCCATCAGCCTTCTGAGCTCGCTCACTAAGATTGTTGAGAAGGTGATTCTCAAACGCATCACTAGGCACTGCATAACTCAAACGCATCACTAGGCACTGCATAACAAATGACATCCTGAAACCGGAGCAATTCGGCTTCAGAAATCACCACTCCACAACACAACAACTCCTACGGGTCGTTGAACACATAACACATGGCTTCAACATAAACAAAGCTACAGGGGCAGTGTTCCTGGACATCGAAAAGGCTTTCGACCGTCTATGGCACAACGGCCTCATCCGCAAACTCAGCGACGCGGGGTTCCCCGGTTCAGGAAGCCTGGGAAAGACCACAGCCTCCCACAAAATTACCGACCCATCAGCCTTCTGAGCTCGCTCAGTAAGATTGTTGAGAAGGTGATTCTCAAACGCATCACTAGGCACTGCATAACTCAAACGCATCACTAGGCACTGCATAACAAATGACATCCTGAAACCGGAGCAATTCGGCTTCAGAAATCACCACTCCACAACACAACAACTCCTACGGGTCGTTGAACACATAACACATGGCTTCAACATAAACAAAGCTACAGGGGCAGTGTTCCTGGACATCGAAAAGGCTTTCGACCGTCTATGGCACAACGGCCTCATCCGCAAACTCAGCGACGCGGGGTTCCCCGACGGGCTGCTGCGTCTAATACACTCATACCTCACAGACAGGAGTTTCAACACTGACGTGCAGGGAAAACAGTCAACACGACACGGTATACTCGCGGGAGTACCCCAGGGAAGCATCCTAGGGCCCCTACTGTTTAACCTCTACATAAACGATCTCCCAACCACACACAACACAATGATGGCAATCTACGCGGATGACACAGCCATCCTTGCGCAAGATTGGAAACCATCAAACATTACGTCACGCCTACAGACTGCACTCAGAGTGGCCGAGCCTTGGTTGGAGAAATGGCGTGTTAGAGTAAACGTCGACAAGTGCGAAGCCGTTCTGTTCACGAGAAGACCGAAGCAACTGCGCAAACACCGCTACTGCAGACCAATAACTCTACATGCACGTCCAATACGTTTCCGCGAGAAAGTCAAATACCTCGGTGTCTGGCTGGACCGGAAATTACTCTGGGGGGACCACATACAACACATGACCAACCGAGCTAGCGCGAGGCTCAAACAGCTCTATCCTATGCTCAACAGGCGTAGCACACTGAACAGAAGGGTGTCGAGGTCCATGTACATGACACTTATCCGACCCCTGATGACGTACGCAGCTCCCGTCTGGGGATACGCTGCGCCTACACGCCTGCGCCGTCTGCAGCTCATACAAAACAAGGTACTCAAAATCATAAGCAATGCTCCACGATACACACGCATCGCGGACCTTCACCGGGAATACCGACTTGAGACTCTCACGGAGGTAATCCACAAACTCACCACAAGACTATACAGAAACTCCAGACATTCGCAGAACCCGTTTATTCTGAATCTGGGGAACTACGACCACAACCATAGATGGAAACATAAAAGACCAAAAGACATACTTGCAAGGACATAACATCTATGGCCAAGCTTACGCAAACTTAACGGCACAGGCGAGCCCCTGTTAATCAGACGCATTTACTGGATATCCAGCTGAAATACACTGCCGAATAACTGGCACCATACAGGGAAGCCGTACCGTACACTGCATGCAAACAAGCTCCACACATCCCCCACACAGTGAGATGATCTATGGCCGATCTCCCACTACTGTATAACGATATTGATTGTTCCAGGAAAGTAGCAGCCGCAGCAACTGGGACACATCGCCATCGCCTGTCACGGTAATGATGCATGATACCTATACTAACAAATCCAACCTTGCATGAACTATCGCAGCTAGTAAGCCACTACTGCTCTTACTACCCATCCCACTGTCGCAGAGGTTTTTTTCCCACGGCACGAGCCATGACACTTTTTTCCCTCTGCTCTTCAAATCGCTACCCTCACTCGCGTTTCGTCCACTATCTATCACCTAATGGACCGTGTTAATGCGTAGCCTTACCCAGACGCACGGACAACATCACAGCCCAGCGTCCTGTGATCCACCCACTAGATAACTAACATGTTTACGGAGGTGACAGTAGAACTTTTGGTTTGGTCACCACGTTGGTGCGGGCGTGGAGGGGCCCCATCTCTATTTTTTTTTTTTTTTTTTTTTTTTGCTGGGCGCAGAGAAAAGGCCAGATCTATAATTTTATTATGGAAGCTTGCTAGAATAGATGAAGTGTACGCTTTTCTGTATAGTACTATTGAATATTTGAACGTTGACTAATTGTGTTCATGCTAGATGTAGTTAGGCCTGCCCCAGTTGCTTTTATCTGTATAAGTACAGTAAGAAAGTAGCCACAGAAGTACTCTTGTGTGAAGGGAGATATATTTATATAGTGACAGTAGAATATTTATATGGTTTTAACTAGGGCAATGTTTAAGATGAGTCAAGCAGAGCAGAGCAGCACGCAACAGCCTTCAGCTGTTAGCACTGATAATAATGACGTAGTAAGAAGTGTTGTAGAACCGATCGCTACAGATAGCGCAATTGAACGCCCGGTAGACACGGCTGGAGATGTAACAGCAAGTACGCAACATGGATTAGATCCATTGGTAATTATCATGAGACAGATGCAGATGATAACCGAGAGCATGAATAATTTGAAAATCGACATTAACGCGAAATTAGCCTCAGTTACTGAAGGGCAAAATGATTTGAATACGAAATTAGCGTCAGTTACTGAAGGGCAAAATGATTTGAATACGAAATTAGCCTCAGTTACTGAAGGGCAAAATGATTTGAATAAGAAATTAGCCTCAGTTACTGAAGGGCAGGAAAATTTGAAAATCGACATCAATACGAAGTTAGCCTCAGTTACGGAAGGGCAGGAAAATTTGAAAGCTGAGATTAAGCAGCAGTTACAAGATAGTTTTTCCGAATTAGAGCAGCGGATAGAGACGAAGACAAAGGAACTTAAAGATCGGGCCGAAGAGACGGAACGAAAATTAACTGCACAAATAGAACTGGTGAAAGCTCAATGTGAGGAATCTACTCACCGCGTACGTGTAGAAATGAAGGAGTATGTGGCTATTAAGATAGATACCGTACGGGAACAGGTGGAAATGGTTCCGCAGTTAGTACAAAAGCAAGATGCCATGTCATGTGCAATTGCGCAACTTCCTGAATTGGCACGTACGCAGACTAACCTAAAGGAAAGTGTTGAACATCTGACAGAGCGTCAAGATGTTATAGACCACCAAATTAATGTATTAGCGGGTAAATTATCCGAAATCACATTAGAGAACAAAAGGCTAATGTGTGAAAACGTTGAGCAAAATGTTAAAGCAGCCTTCCAGAGTCCATGTGGCAAACAGGAAGAGAATTTGTTTGCGAAAGGACTTGAGGAAGTGCGACAGCAGTTAGGTGCTGATTTGAGCATTGGAAACAAACGATAGAAGAGTCGCTACGCGTTTCACAACAAGGCTCAGAACAAATGAATACAGGCCAGCAGCAGAAGTTGGCAGCGACTATAGAGCCAGTTACTGCACATTCGCACACGATACCGACTTGTGTAAGTAACTCAAATATTAAATTGCCACGAGCTAGTTGTTCGCGTGAAGTTTTATCTGAAGGAGATTACGAAAGCCTTTGCCATGCCGAAGAAAAAATGATAAAGCATCGGCAATTCCAGATTTTTAACACTGACAAAAGGGGGGTCCATCCGATTGTTTTTATTCGAAGTTTCAGAGGAGTGCTACCCAGAAATTGGTCGGAGTGGCAGAAGGTCAGTTTCGTGACAGGATATATACAAGGTTCGGGGGCGATCTGGACCTCGGACATGACTTCTGTTTGCTCGACATATGACGATTTTGAGAAAGCGTTTTTAGTAAAGTTCTGGTCAGAAGGGGTACAGGAACGCCTAAGGCAGGAGTTGCTCTATCCGGAGCCTTTCTCCTTTTCAAAAGGAAGCCTGAGGAAGTATTTTGAAAAGTATATAAATAAAACTAGATACTGGGACAGACCTATGCCCTTGCCAGACATAATAAACATACTTAAGGCAAGACTACCAACTAGCATCCGGAATCAATTAATCGACGGCAACGATAAAGACTTGGAGTCGTTCCTCACGACGTTAGACCATATAGATATTATCGAAGAGAACAACCAGAAAGCCCGGAATAACAGATTCCAATATAGGGAGATAGAACCTCCTCCAAATGGTAGGCAAGGGAATGCACAGAGATCGCTAAATAGTGGAGAAACCCCTCAAAATCTCAATAGTAATACCGGCAATACTCTTGCGAGGGGCTATCCAAGGAACAACAGGAATGGGAAAAGATACAATCCCGTGTTGGGGAACGAAAGGAATTTCAGACCACAAGCTTGGAACAATAACAGTAATAGAAAGTGGAACCAACCGGGGGGAACAAACTCAAATAACCAACATCAGTGGGGACGCACATCTGCGAATCAACCGGTAATTACCGAAGTGACGGATGAGGTCAACCACCAGGCGAATCAAAATCCAACAAACTTGTAAGGACCCACTCGTGCCCCGGAGGAGCGGTCAATAATAGGTTGAGGGGCAACTTATGCTAACGTATAATGATGGACGATTACTGGCAGATGAATTGACCGAGGACTTAGAACCCCAAGATGAGGATAAGGAACAGGTGGCAGTAGCCGAAGTGCAAGTCATTTTGGAGACTGTACCTATAGTGGCGGTTTTAGACACAGCTGCAACCACAAATGTTATTTCGGAGGCTCTATTCAACAAGATCAGAAATATAAGACGAGTACCAATTTTTCCAGTTCAAAATTGCAGAATAATAGGCGCCGTTGGGGCTAGATCGGCTAATGTAAAAGTGCAGTCACTACTTAGTGTAGAAGTCGGAAATGTAGCAATATTAAGCACATTCCTTGTTGTGAAAAATTTGGTGGTAGACTGCATTATCGGAGTCGACAGCCTACGTCAATACGGATGCAGAATAGATTTTAAAACAGGAAAAATTTGGTTAAATGTAAATAAACAAGAAATTGAGTTGGACTTGTTGAAAAAAGAAAGCCTTACCAGAAAATATAATAGTGGGATCAGGGTGCAAGTAATCAGGACGGCACAAAATTCTAAACAGCACGTAAATAATGAGTTCCAAGTCAAAGGAGATTTCGGTCAATTAGTGTATGAGAAGTTAAATGAATCCGACTGCATTATTGAAGATCAGAAGAAGCAGCTCAAAGAATTATTATTAGCGTATGAAAACGTGTTTGATGAAAGGCCAGGAGTTATTAAGGGATACATATGCCATCTCTACGTTAAGCCGTACGAAACGTATTGTAGAACTTTTTATCCTGTTCCCTGGAGGTTAAAGGCTCAAGTTCAAAAGGAAATAGATCGCATGTTGAAATGGGGTTTGATCGAACCCTCTACAAGCCCATACTGCTCCCCATTGTTGGTCGTGCCAAAAGCAAATGGGACTGTGAGACTGGTACTCGACGCCAGAGAAATAAATAAAATCATAATTCCAGTGAGAACACATCCGGAAAACATAGACGAACTCATACAACGCTTCCAGGATGTCCAATATTTGACGAGCATTGATTTGCGGAGTTCTTATTGGCAAGTCAAGCTGGATGAATTATCAAGGAAATATAAGGCTTTCATTTATTCTGGAAGAAGTTACCAATTTACTGTAGTTCCTTTCGGACTCAACATTAGTGCTGGAATCTTTATAGCAGCTCTAGATTATGCACTAGGCCCAGAACTAAGAAGCAGGATAACAGTGTTTGTTGATGATTTGCTTATAGCATCGAAGACTTGGGAGGACCATATTACCTTACTGAGTCGGGTGTTGAACGTGTTCAAAACTATGGGAATAACCGCTAACCTACAGAAATCCCATTTTTCACTAAACAGAATCAAGTTCCTGGGGCATATAATTGACGCAAAGGGAATTTTACCAACCAAGGAGAAGCTAATTGCGATTAGTAAGTTTCCAACACCCAGAAATAGGAGGCAATTAAAAGGGTTTATGGGTCTTGCCTCATTTTTTAGAAGATTTATAACAAATCAGGCAATGAACGCAGCAGCTCTAAATAGTTTGCTGAAGAAGGATGTGCCCTGGCTCTGGACATTAGAGTGTCAAGAAGCATTCGAAGAGATAAAGAAGCAATTAGTAAATGCACCGCTTTTGTACCATCCGGACATGCAAGAAGAATTTTACTTGTCAACAGATTCGTCGAATGTGGGTCTTGGAGCGTGCCTTTTCCAAGTACGTAAGATAAATGGACAACTTACCTTCTGTCCTATTGCGTTTTCTAGTCGTGTTTTGTCCAACTGTGAACGAACTTACACGACGACAGAATTAGAGGCACTTGCGGTCGTCTGGGGATTTAAAAAATTTCATTATTATCTATATGGGTCAAAGACTATCGTATATTGCGATCATCAATCATTAACGTTTTTACAAACGTGTAAACTGTTACACCCTAGACTCGCTAGATGGACTCTCGCTCTGCAACAATACCAGTTTAAGATCGTACATGTCTCAGGGCAGCAAAACATTATTGCTGACGCTCTATCAAGGTCACCGCAGGGTTTACCCAAAGAGATTGAAATAAATAATAACTCAGAATTCCCTGTATTGCTGCTGCAGGAAAATCCATTTAAGACGTACTACGTCAATTTGTGTGTGCATATGGCCCAGTTACAGAAAAGAGATGCTCAATGGGGAAGTGTCATTCAAAGATTACAACAGCAACCTTGGATCAGATGGCAAATTATTACAAGCTGGTAAATGGCGTATTATTTTTCCGCTGCGGAAGGCCAAACAAAGTCCGTTGGTGTGTTTGTATACCTGAGGCGCAAATAGAAAAACTTGTATGGTTCACTCATTTAACCTGGGGACATTTCGGTGCGACAAAATGTGCAGACAAGATAAGTGGGTATTGTTATTTTCCCAACATAAAGCGCAGAGTGCATGAGGTCTTAAAGAGATGCATAATCTGTCAAAAAACAAAGCCGGATTCAAAAGGGACTAAGCACCCATTATGCTCTATATTAGTCCAAGAACCAAAAGAATTAATTTCTTGTGATCTGTGTGGACCGTTACCTACTTCAAGAGGTGGTGTTAAATATGTGTTGGCATTTCTCGATGTGTGTACGAAATACGTAAAGCTATACCCGATAAAGGCGGCTACAGCCAAAGTAATTGTATTAAGATTGATAAGGGATTATCTTCCACATGTTGGTACACCTAAGGCGATCATAACAGACAATGCTAAAATATTCACGGGACTCCGATGGAAACAGACTTTGTCTCAAGTCGGTGTGAAACATATACTAACATCATTTTACCACCCACAAGGCAATTTGGTTGAGAGGATTTTTAGAGAATTCAATCGATTTATGAGGACGTATTGCCATAATAAGCATTCTGCGTGGGCAAATTATGTGGAAGAGTTTGAGCAGATATACAATAACATGCCCCACTCCTCAACTGGACATACACCTCGTGAATTGATGTTCGAAGCAAAAGAGGAAACCTTCTGGACTGACCATATGCCCAAAACTCAGGAAACTGAGATGTCTTGGGAAGAAAAAATAAGACAAGCTATCATAAATATGACGAAAAAAGCTGATCAGAGAAAACAACAATATGACAAATTAATCAAGAGGGTACAGACATACCATGTCGGAGAGAAGGTACTAGTCAAAAGACATACCAAATCATCCTTAATAAAGAAAAGTATAAAGAAATGGGAGTTACTATATACTGGCCCATACATTATCCTACAAATTCCGAATCCTGGGGCTTATCTGTTAGCATACCCGGGATCGAACAAAATAAAAGGGTTATTTTCCCATAACGATTTGAAAAAATTTAATGAAGATAAGAAGATAGGGAGGAATGGTGTTGCGAGTGACAGAGATGAACACTCGTAAAAAACAATAAACTGTGTGTGTAGTGTTAGAAAACTTTAAATTGAAATAGTTAATCAGTGACATAGATTATAGAAATAGTGACTAACTATTACTATCAAGTGTTGTAAAGAAGAGAGTGGAGATAGGCTTCACCTGTGGTTGGGGTGAACATGGAACTTTAGCATTGCTAATGTCATCAAGATTTATAAAGGATCTAACGGACCTTCAAGAAGAATGAAATGTTTCCCGCAAATGACGCTGAATAATCAAAAGAGATTCCGAGTGAATGTCCATATATAATCTCAAGTACACGCTTAGATGTGTAAACGTGTGAAGGGATGTGTTGAGGTAGTGAATAATGAGTAACGGTTAACGCCGCAAAGATAATTTCCCGCGCAAAACAGTTGACGTCGGCGCGAGAGTAAAAATCGATATAGACGACACAGATATGCTTTGTAAGAGACTCGCACCAAACGCGAGGGTAAACTGATTCATGTTGAACTGTAAAAAGAAAAGGTGTTATAATTAGAAGTTAAGAGTTTTAATTTATTAGTGAACGATTAAATAAAGTAATATACATAGAAGTAGTAGTTATTTAAGGGTTCGTGTTCGTTTGGGAATTTTGTTTGAAAGATCCATTTCCATATATGTGCATGTATGAACGCCGTATGAATCACTGAATAAATGAAAGAAGTGAATCCGCATTCCTCAATGCTAATAACTTTTACATCACAGCAATCAAGCGGAGAAATAGATGTATTTCGAATTAAAAGTTTTGAGTATAGATAAATTATATGACTTTTCAAGAAAATGATGGATTATGTCTTTGTATAAAAGGAACTACACTATCCATTATTCGATGATTTGAATCCAAAATCTATTGTAAGTTGCATGAATCCTTTAAATTACGAAGAACAAATCAGTGATAGAAAATATGTCAGGACTTTTGGACTTATAAGCACAAGTGGGGATGCAAAGTCAAAAAGAGTATTCAAACGAGAGTAAATATGATGATTCTTTTGGGCAACATCATTAGTTAATGGCTAAATTCTTTGAAGTATGTCGTAACAAAAAGGATGCATGAAGCCATAAGGATTTTGCTTTCAAAAAGGAGAATCTTGGACGGTGCAACCTAACAAGTTCTCTTACTGGAAGAGTTTCCCTTTTGGTCATTGCTAATTCTTTTGGGATGAATTTTGCATGTGAATTCGAGTATCCCTGTCCCTTCTACTCTTCCCATTGTGGGCCGCGTAGAAGACCAACTACAAAGGGGGCCGCGTAGAAGACCGACTACAAATGTGGACGTCGGGGACATGCAAGACCCGGGGGAGTTTTAGCACCGCAAGATATTGTCCTAGGAAGAAGATTGTAAAACGAAAATTCACGCTATTTATTGTAAAATGTTTTTTTTTTTTTTTTTTTTTTTTTTTTTTTTTTTTTTTTTTTTTGCTAGAGGCACAAACCACTCTTCTCCAAATCGTGACATAAATTGACCCCTGTCTTTCCTTTAGAGATCTATTTCAAAATTATTTTTTGTTTCTTCTATAGGCTTTCCTATCTTCTATGTACCGTAGGCTGGGGGTCTAGGCTTAAGAGGTTTTCCAAGGTTTCCCTGCTTAAGAAAGTTCCCGAATGGGTAGACCCTAATAACGGTCGCATGAAAGATCATCTTCCTTGGTTGTGCACAGCAAACATAACACCTGGATGCACGTAAAAGCAATACAGCCGCGGTACCTGTTTCTTCATTTTTTCTGTTTTCAACATTTCTTTTCTTCGTCTGTCTTAAATATAATATTCTCCTTTTCAGTCGGAGGACTGACAATCATCACTTCCGGGTTATCCACACTAATAGATAGCTCGCGAAGTGTGTTCGGTAAATCAAAATTGAGCTCACAAACTTCGCTCGCTGCGAGGGGCATTGTAATCTCCCCACGGAAATTTACCCTCTACCACGCAATAATTAATAATAGTTAATCAAATCATCCACATTTATTTACTTTTAGAAAGTATCTGATCGGATTTCTAGTAATATATGCGCCAAGGTATTTTGCTAGTAAGATTATTCTTTGGAATAACAGAGATACATAGATGTATTCTCCATGGTTATTATAGATAGAGAGAGAGGGAGTACAGTTTCGGAAGTATCTGTCGGAAGATTGTCGGGTTGCTAAAAGAGATATTTGCTCTTCTTCTCGCTAAAACGAGCTAGTAAAGTTTGTGCCACTAGCGTGTTATTGGTGGATAGAGAAAAACGGTAAACGAAAATTACGTAAGACTTGGAATCAACAGAAAACGGAACATGTAATGGAGATGGATTGAATATACTATTTTCCTCAGAAATAATGTTTGTGACCCTTTTATTCTAGAGTGAATGACGAATGAGTTCTCTGTCTGAATCATTGATGATTGTCTTGGCCCTGTAATTAGTGGGGAAGTTTCAGCTGTGACGAAGAGAGCCTGCAGTCTCCGAGTTTTGATAAAATCGTCCAAAAAGGCTTCGTCCACATCTGAAATTCTAAATCTGTCGTAAAATGAACGAATTGTTCAAACGATCGATTTTTCCCAACTGAATGCAGCGCTTAACAATAATAACAAATGTAAAGATCTTTTCCTGCAAACCAGCCGCTGAATATTAAGACGAAGGGCTCCACCAGAGATTCTATTGGGCTGATTCCACGTAAATAAAATAATAGATTTAAAACTGTACACAGATAAAGGACAGAGAGAGAGAGAGAGAGAGAGAGAGAGAGAGAGAGCGAATGAAACTCGAGAAAATACTCAGAATCCTCAATTAGCATAAGTGTTTGCCTGTCTTATCACGGAGAAGCCCAAAAGATAAAATAGGAGGCCCTAACTGTATTGCACCGATTTATGTGTGAGAGTGAAGGGCTAATAAAGGCGACAGATACACCTCTGTACAGACAAAACATTACACGAAGTCAGCGGCAAGCTGCACTCACATACTATCATCAATTACAGCAGAATTCATTATACCCTTTTTTTAAATTTTTATCTATTTTTTTATTTGGTTTTGTGTTTCGATTTGTTAGGGCCACACTCAGCTACGGGTAGGAGAAGACAAGATGGGCAACGGTCGAACTCCGTGGCCTGGCCACGATGTCTCCTCCTTTCCCGTCGCCGTGATGCATCCTCAGTCTACGCGTTTTAGTTTTACTTATTTATTTATTATGTTTTTTATGCACATAGATACAGAGATGAACAAGTTACAAACAAGTTCACCCAACCGGAACACTGGAAAGCCCGCAAGGTGATGCGGGATGGCAGGCAGGGCGAATCCAAGGTGAAGCGTGTCAATTTTCACTCCGAATGGGAGGACACCTGTCACGCCGGGAACACACCAACTTGGTGGAGGCGTGGTAAAAACGCTATTAAGATAATAGGCAAAATGCGAGCGATAACGGAAACTGCGCGCAACCACTACATGTGCAGTCTGCAAACGTTGCCACAAATCAACGCGCGATTGATGGCCATCTTCAAATAGATACGTCGAAGTCCAGCCCTTTATACAGAGAACCGCCCTCCGACTTTGTTGCATGAAAGTATTCCACAGCTGGGTAAAGAAAGGACTCGGGGTCAGTAACACGCGACGGCAATCGTAGAAAACACGTGACCATTCGTCGGCCCAACAACCAGATATCCGTAGCGGCTATGCAGTTGAAAAGGTAATGCTCATCGTCGAGATAACGACAGATGGCTCAGAGACGATAATCCGTCAGTCCTATAACATGGAGCCGTTAATTAATTGGATACTTCCAAGTCGATCTGAAATGCTCCGAAAAGAAGATATAATGAATATGCCGCCAAGTCCTAATCCAACGCAACAATGGGAACTTCTGTTCTAGTACGCTACAGGCGACACCATGCAAGAAAAGAAGGCTCATAGAAATCCTTCGCCCGCAACAGGCGCTGTCGTGGAAGTTCGGCGCCAGCATACACTATCTGATCAAAAGTATCCGGACACCCCCAAAAACACACGTCCTTCGTATTAAGTGCATTGTGCTACGACAGGTACTCCATATCAGCGACCTCAGAGTCATTAGACATCGTGAGAGAGCAGAGTGCGGCGCTCCGCGGAACTCACAGACTTCGAACGTGGTCGGTGATTGGGTGTCACTTGTGTCATACGACTGTATGTGAGATTTCCGCAGTCCTAAACATTCCTAAGTCCACTGTTTCCGATGTGATAGTGAAGTGGAAAAGTGAAGGAACACGTGCAGCACAAAAGCGTACAGGTCGACCTCGTCTGTTGACGGACAAAAAAATGGTTCAGACGGCTCTGAGCACTATGGGACTTAGCATCTGAGGTCACCAGTTCCCTACAACTTAGAACTACTTAAACCTAACTAACCTAAGGACATCACACAAATCCATGCTCGAGGCAAGATTCGAGCCTGCGACCGTAGCGGTCTCGCGGTTCCAGACTGCAGCGCCTAGAACCGCTCGGCCACACCGGCCGGCTGTTGACTGACAGAGACCGTCGACAGTTAAAGAGGGTCGTAATGTGTAATAGGCAGACATCTATGCAGACCACCACCTGGAATTCCAAACTGCATCAGGATTCACTGCAAGCACTATGACAGTTAGGCGGGAGATGAGAAAACTTGGATTTCATGGTCGAGCGGCTGCTCATAAGCCTGGAGATGCCAAACGACGCCTCGCTTGCTGTAAGGAGCGTAAACATTGGACGATTGCACAGTGGAAAAACGGTGTGTGGAGTGACGAATCAAGGTACACAATGTGGCGATCTGATAGCAGGGTGTGGGTATGACGAATGCCCGGTAAACGTCATCTGCCGGCGTGTGTAGTGCCAACAGTAAAAATCAGAGGCGATGGTGTTATGATGTGGTCGTGTTTTTCATGGAGGGGGCTTACACTCCTTGTTGTTTTGCGTCACACTATGACAGAACAGGGCTACATTGATGTTTTAAGCACCTTCTTGATTCTTACTGTTGAAGAGCAATTCTGGGATGGCGACTGCATCTTTTGACGCAATCGACCACCTGTTCATAATGTACGTCCTGTGGCGGAGTGGTTACACGGCTATAACATCCCTGTAATGAACTGGCCTGCAAAGAGGCCTGATATGAATCCCATACAACACCTTTGAGATATTTTGGAACGCCGACTTCGTGCCAGGCCTCACCGACCAACATTGATACCTCTCCTCTGTGCAGCACTCCGTGAAGAATGGGCTGCCATTCCCCAGGAAACCTTCCAGCACCTGATTGAACGTATCTCTGCGAGGGTGGAAGCTGTCATCAAGGCTAAGGGTGAAACAACACCATATTGAATTCCACCATTACCGATGGAGGGCGCCACAAAGTTGTAAGTCATTTTCACCCATGTATCCGGATACTTTTGTTCACATAGTGAAATTGAGTTCTACAATGAAGGCTGCGACGTCTGCAAACGCGAGCCTAATGCCACCAACCGGGACCGGAGCAGAGATGGACAATTTCACAAGCACGGAACGTAAATTATGCGTAGCAGAGGCGTCGATACTGCGACACTGTTTGCGCTTCGTAGTCTTGTAAAGTGCTGCAGCAGGATAACGGACGTTTGTAAGACCAAGCCCTCTTGCACGCGGCGGGCGAGTGATTGTGTCACAGCGTACTTTGATGAAGGACACAGTCGTCAGAAAATATTTGAATACTGCTTGTATACAACGTCCTGTCGTTATCGGCAGCGGTAGAATATGCTCAATTAGAACCATTCTGCATGCTAGATAGGCATTCACGTAGTCAACACGCTGCAAAGGATGGAGGCGGCACAGGGAGCTGTGACTGATCATCATGCAGGTAATTCTCAAAACTTGACGAAAGCTGACCGCCACTGTACTGTATAGCAGGGATATTGGATACAGGGCAAGGGCGATAGATCTTCCGGCGGGTAGCCCGCGAGGAATAGACAACGAACATTCATCACATTTTCAGCCGCTCTCCAGTAAGCAGCTCAAATGGCAGTTGGAACATGCGAATAGTTCTAATACACATGACCACGCCGACGTAACCGGTAGCGTGTCGGAAACGGAGCCCCTGTTTACTCGCTTTCAAACCGCGCTCACACGAAGCGTCATTGACCATTTTAAAGTAAACGGTGTTGCTGAGTATCGAGATATGGGTACCGTGAAGTTCCGATGGCGGAATACTCGCATCCTCACGGAGGAAACCTTCATCATCTGAGGCTTCTGATCGTGTAAATTCCGGGCAAAAGTTGAAACGTTCAGTTCCTGAACGTATTTGCCATGATCTCAGTGCGATAAACCCGCTCGCAGGCTAACTCACAGTGTAATTAAACACGAGCTCACACGCTCCGCAGGCAGTGGTACGGCTTGTCCACTCCGATTGGCCGCTAAAGCCAGACTGCTCCTAGCCAGACTGCACCTGTTCCAGATTGGCTCTTTTACATATTATTAATTAGCCGTCTTCGCCTGTAGCACCACTTCTCAAACGCTTCTATTCTTTTCCAGTTTTCTCACAGTGCATGTTTCACTACCATACAGTACAGCTCGAAAAGTACTTATTCCTAAAATTTAGGTCCATGTTTGATTCTAGTAGACTTCTCTTGTCCTCCTCCCTCCCTCAGTCACGGGTTATTTTGCTGCCTTGTTGCCTTATCTCCATCTTCTCGCAGTTCACATTTCTGCTGCTTCTCATTACTTTCGTCTTTCTTTGATTTACTCTCAGTCTGTACTCTGTGCTGATTAGTTTCTTCATTCCATTCAGCAGATCCTGTAATTATTCACCACTTTAGCTGAAGATAACAATGTCATCAGCGAATCTTATCATTTTTATCTTTTGACCTTGAATTTCAGTTCCACTCTTGAGTCTCTCCTCTACTTCCGTCAGTGTCCTTCGATGTATACACTGAATAGCCGGGGCGAAAGACTATATCCTTAGGTTCCACCCTTTTTAATCCGAGTGATTCCTTCTTGGCCCTCCACTCTTTTTGTTCCATCATAGCTCTTGTACATATTGCGTAATATCCGTCTTTGCCTATTGCTTACACCTGTTTCTCTCAGAATTTCAAGTATCTTGCACCATTTTACATTGTCGAATGCTTTTTCCAAATCGACACACCATATGGACATGTTCTGATTCTTCTTCAGCCTCACTTCCATTATCAAGCGTAACTTCTGAACTGTCTCTCTGATGCTTTTACCTGTCCTAAAGTCAATCTGATCATTGCCTGACAAATCCTCAATTTTCTTTTGCTCAGGCAGTAACAAGTGCCAAAACCAGAATAACACGCCGACCCAGTGATGACACAGGATAAGCTCTGGAAAAAAGAAGGATATGTTCGTATTTGTTGTCAGAGCAGGTTGGGTGTTTTTTACACTGCACACTCACATTGTCCATTCTAAAGTTTGTAAGACCTCAAAAGTTGTAGGGTAGAGTCGAAGAGTCCTTGTGAAATAATGTAGAAAACCGTTACAGGTTCAGCAGACATGATTTTCGTATACAGTCAAGCAGATGTAAATTCTAAGGAAGCTGATGGGATGTATCCGGCCAAGTAATCACCTAGCAGACATCCGACACTCATCATGTTTTCAGCCTTTCACAGGGTAAGAGAAAAAGGGAACCTTGTACTACCACATAAGGACAGAGGAGCAATATGAATTGTACACACCCCACCTACTTCCGTTTTCGAAGGAGCAGGTCTCTTGCTAGAGGTATGATTAGTCATAAAACGTATTGTTTCTGAAGAATCCCAGGCCGTATCAGTTGAAACAAGCCATTACGATTAATAAGATTTTCCGTGAAACGTATCTACACCGATTATTTAATAATTTAATCCAAGGAGCATCGCCGGTCGGTGTGGCCGAGCGGTTCTAGGCGCTTCAGTCTGGAACCGCGCGGCCGCTACGGCCGCAGGTTCGAATCCTGTCTCGGGCATGGACGTGTGTGATGTCCTTAGCTTAGTTACGTTTAAGTAGTTCTAAGTTCTAGGGGACTGATGACCTCAGATGTTAAGTCTCGTAGTTCTCAGGGCCATTTAAACCATTTGAACCAGAAGGATCCTGTCGAGGCCAAGCTTTCCGTGGCATAATAATCTGTGTGTTTGAGTATGGATGACTTACTGGGCTGCGAAAGGCGAGTGTGGCGATCATGTTCAACGCATCTTTCACGAACTGTGCCGTTGTCTGACTAATGTACGCTCTGCTACACTGACAAGGTGTCCTGCATATTCCAGTCTTCCGAAAGCCCAGATCGTCCCTTGCCGAATCGAGAAGAGCACAAGTCTTTGTAGGCGGGCGGAAGATTACTTTGACATAATGTTTCCTTAAGATTCTGCCCAATTTCGAAGAAATATTGGCGTCGTACGAGAGGAGCCTCCGGGACATAAACCATCCATTGTCCTCTTGATCTTGTTGATAGTCACGTTTCTTCTGCCTAAAAACTGTGCAGATCTGGCGTGGAGAATATCCATTATCTTTGAACCCATATTGTAAGCGTTCATGCTTCTTTGCTAGCCAGTCTCCCTCAGACACAACATGTTCCCGGTGCACCAAATACAGGGAACAATGAGACTGGAAGACCCAGAACGAAGTGTTCGGATTATAAAAGGGATGTAGTCTTTCGTCTTCCCTGTTCAATCTATATATCGAAGAAGCAATGGGGGAAATAAAAGAAATATCAAAGTGGGATTAAAATTGAAGTTGAAAGGATATCAATAATACGGTATGCTGGTCACATTGAAGTATTATAGGATCTGTTGAATGGAATGAACAGTCTCATGATTACGGAATGGACTGAGAGCAAACCAGAGAAAGACAAAGTAATAAGCCGTACCAGAAATAAGAAGAGCAAGAAAGTTAACGTCAAATTTCTTGGTCTCTAATTTCATAAAGTGAACGAGTTCTGCTACCTTGGAAGTAAAATTATCCATGGCGGACGGAGCAAGGAGGACATAAAAAGTAGACTAGCACAGGCAAGAGAAATCTGCTCGTATCAAATATATTCCAAAACTGAGAAAGAAATTTTATAAAACGTACATCTGGATGATAGCACTGTCTAGTAGTGAATCGCCGGCCGTTGTGGCCGAGCGGCTCTAGGCGCGTCAGTCCGGAACCGCGCTGTTGCTACGGTCGCAGGTTCGAATTCTGCCTCGGGCGTGGATGTGTGTGCTGTCCTTGGGTTAGTTAGATTTAAGTAGTTCTAAATCTAGGGGACTGATAAGCTCAGATGTTAAGTCCCATAGTGCTCAGAGCCATTTGAACCATTTTTCAGTAGTGGATCATGCACAATAGGAAAACCAGAACGTAAGAGAGCCGAAGAAGAATGGTGAGGATTGGGTAGACTGATAAAATAAAGAATCGGTAGGTTCTCCCAGAATCATCAATGAAAGGAACATATGGATACCAATTACAAGGAGAAATTGTAGGACAAGTGTTACATCAGGGAATATACTCCATGATACTAGAATGGGCGGTAGAGGGTAAAAACTGTAGAGGAAGACATGGATTGGAATATGTGAAGCAAACAACTGACGATGTAATTTGCAAGAGCTACTCTGAGATAAAAAGTTTGTTACAGGAAAGGAATTCGTGGCCCTCCGCATCAAACAAGTCGGAAGACTGACGTGTATATGTAAGTGCAACCTAATACCGCAGCCAAGCTAACCCACTTGGACATGCTTCGTCCCTGACAAAGCGTCGGGTTGCAGGTAGAACTTCATGGTGAATCTAAAGAAATTATGATCAAAGATTAGCGTAAGTATTTATACGAATCCACACGTCTGTTCTGTATTAATTTTCTTATAATTTTATTAGTCTCTATTCCAGACATCCACTTGTCTGGTGATGAAAATTCAGCTGTGAATCAGATGGGGATGTCTTTAATAAATTCCAAGGAAATGGTCTGTGAAAATAGTCAATGAAAGTAGTTTTTCAAAATATTTACATTATACATATCACACATGAACTCAAAGAGTTTAATGGAGACATGCTTGAATATGTGCGTATGGGGGACG
Organism: Schistocerca cancellata; assembly: GCF_023864275.1. Taxonomy (NCBI): domain Eukaryota; kingdom Metazoa; phylum Arthropoda; class Insecta; order Orthoptera; family Acrididae; genus Schistocerca; species Schistocerca cancellata. The sequence continues at coordinate 679,528,123 of NC_064630.1, forward strand.
ACAGATGTTGGGTGTACTAAATTTAAACGAACTTATGCAAAAATGGAATCAAGAGCTCAGATGGTATTCGGACTGCATTCAAAATAATAAGGAGGAAGAATTTCTTGTATAGAAGAGCTATACACGGAAACCAACTTGATGATAGTATTACGTACACAGATGAGGAAGTAGCTGAACATGAGGTGGGATGAGCCGACCTCGGGGAAGACCTATTTGGGTTTCAAATAAATGGAAGAAAGACTGACTGCTTTTGGAAAATAAAAAGAAGAGTCGAATTTACGGTTATGGCATTTCTAGTTTTCAAGAAAGTGTGACGGGAATACATTACATGAAATTATGGAGACAGCAGCGATACAACACAGAGAGCGAAAAGCTATCTACAGCTTGTACAAAAAGGAGTCAAAAGGGAAAGAGTATTTGATAGGGGAGTTATTGTGTATCCATGTGTACAATAAGGAAGCAGTAAACTAAAAACAGTAGAAATTTTGAAAGGGAACTGAGGGAGAGCGAAGGAAAATACAGTGAGTCTCCCCAATCACAGTCAAAGTCTGTCAGAGTCGGTAAAGACTAGGAAGGTAAGCTGAGCGGAATTAATAGGGTGTTGAGAAGAGTTTGTAAGATGAATACCAGCAGAAGTAAAACGGGAGGAACAGGGTGTAGTCGAATAAACTGAAGCGATTATGAGGGAAGTAAATTAGGAAATTACACTAAAAGTAGTAGGTTAGCTTTGCAGTTGTCAACTGAAGTACATTACGAATGCCGAAACAGAGACGGTGAAAATGTAGACTGGCAAGAGACAAAAAATCCATTTCAGAAAGTGAGATATTTGTTAACAACAAATAAATATTTAAGACTTAGGAAATGTTTCTTGAAGGTATTTGTCTTGCTTGAAGCATTGTACAGAAGTTAAACGTGGACTATAAATACATCAGACAGGAACAGCGTTGGAAACACAGTTCTAGACATAATGCTGAAGATTAGATGGGTACATCTAACAGTTACTGACCAGACACTCAATCGATTCAAGGTGTAAGGAAATTGTGTGGCACATCTTGGCTAAAAAATGCTATTTATTGGATGTTCACATGTTTGAAGTATCGAGGTATCTTCAATCTGGAAATGGAGGGAAATGCAGGGAGTAAACGATATGAAGGAAAACCGAGGCTGGACAACAGGAGGAAGGTACAAACGGATATACTTGTATGTGCTGTCGTTGTACGAAGATGAAGACGGTTGTACGTGATAGACTAGCGAGGACACTCATCAAACCTGTCTTCGAACTGAGGACCACAGTAACAAAATAGGGAAAGAAACATGAAAACAGGTCAAACGGGAAGTTGATAATAGTCGTGAACGTAACGTACTATGCTGTTTCACTGATTACGAGATGCATTCAAGTTCTAAGGCCTCCGATTTTTTTTCTCCGGACTGGAAGGAGATAGAAACATGCGCATTGTTTTAAAATGAGGCCGCGTTCATTGTCAATACGTCCCAGAGATGGCAGCACCGTACGGTAGATGGAATTTTACCGCCAGCAGCGAGAATGAGAACTGTTTTAAATACTTAAAATGGCGACGTTTTCCTTACTTGAACAGCGAGCAATCATTCGTTTTCTGAATTTGCGTGGTGTGAAACCAATTGAATTTCATCGACAGCTGAAGGAGACATGTGGTGATGCAGTTATGGATGTGTCGAAAGTGCGTTCGTGGGCGCGACAGTTTAATGAAGGCAGAACATCGTGTGACAACAAACCGAAACAACCTCGGGCTCACACAAGCCGGTCTGACGACATGATCGAGAAAGTGGAGAGAATTGTTTTGGGGGACCGCCGAATGACTGTTGAACAGATCGCCTCCAGAGTTGGCATTTCTGTGGGTTCTGTGCCCACAATCCTGCATGACGACCTGAAAATGCGAAAAGTGTCATCCAGGTGGGTGCCACAAATGCTGACGGACGACCACATGGCTGCCCGTGTGGCATGTTGCCAAGCAATGTTGATGCGGAACGACAGCATGATTGGGACTTTCTTTTCGTTGGTTGTGACAATGGATGAGACGTGGATGCCATTTTTCAATCCAGAAACAAAGTGCCAGTCAGCTCAATGGAAGCACACAGATTCACCGCCACCAAAAAAATTTCGGGTAACCGCCAGTGCTGAAAAAATTACGGTGTCCGTGTTCTAGGACAGCGAGGGCGTAATCCTTACCCATTGCGTTCCAAAGGTGCATCCTACGAAAATGTTTTGAAAAACAAATTCCTTCCTGCACTGCAACAAAAACGTCCGGGAAGGGCTGCGCGTGTGCTGTTTCACCAAGACAATGCACCCGCACATCGAGCTAACGTTAAGCAACAGTTTCTACGTGATAACAACTTTGAAGTGATTCATCATGCTCCCTACTCACCTGACCTGGCTCCTAGTGACTTTAGGCTTTTTCCAACAATGAAAGACACTCTCCGTGGCCGCACATTCACCAGCCGTGCTGCAATTGCCTCAGCGATTTTCCAGTGGTCAAAACAGACTCCTAAAGAAGCCTTCGCCGCTGCCATGGAATCATAGCGTCAGCGTTGTGAAAAATGTGTACGTCGCAGAGCGATTACTTCGAGAAGAAACGCCAGTTTCAACGATTTCGGGTGAGTAGTTAATTAGAAAAAAAAATCGGAGGCCTTAGAACTTGAATGCACCTCGTATTAACTATTTCGACATATCCGGATCATCACTGCAAAAAACCGCATGTAGCTTTTACTTTGACCGTATTGATACGATGTGTCAAATTACTCTGTTACTATTTAAAGATATACCGTAATGCTCCAAATAAACATAATTTGCTATGTTATTCTTATTACACGACATGTTGTGAAATATCTGCAAGCATTCGCTGCGAGCCACCAGGAATTTGCTTTATGCACGTTTCCAAAAGGGGCGTCACTCAGATAATCTGTTTTTAAATAAAAAATAACATTTTTACCTGGTAACCTTTGTCGTCTGATCGTGATAAGGGCTATGTTTTTCTTGGTAATGTTATGTCGCTTCCCACAGCAGACCCATGTATAATTTTCCTTATATTTTTCTTATTAAAAGCACACATGCGCTAGTTCTTCATAAAAGAAGAAATCCGTCACCTACTCAACGACCCACGTCAAAACAGCAATGATGCGCCATTCCTCACCCAAGAGGCAGCTTAACGCATGCGCAGATGGCATGATTGCTGTCAATTGCTCTAATCGGCCAGCCTGTATAGCTCTGCCGCTGAGAGGGCCAGTCTCAGTCGGGAGGGGCCCAGCGATAGGTCGCTGAGAATGAGCTCCGTCTAATACTGAGAAATTCAGCGAGCAGCAGCATCACACGTCGTAAGCGGTATATAATTCACACATTTGTCAATATGTTGAATATGAGGTGTTCGTCAAAGTTTCTGCCCAATTACTTCTTTCTTCACTGTCGAAACTACTGGCATCTGTAACTATTTTTGCAGCTCAAAGTTATCAACGAAGTAATAAGTAGCAAAACCTTTTTCGATCTTTACAGGTTGCAGTCTGAAATGATGGCAGTTAACCGTAATAAGATGGTACGGCGGGCAGCAGCAACAACCCGGCACATCCCGTTGATCCTGGTGCTTATGATTTCCCTACAGAATGCCGCTGCACAGGGTGAGCTAACAATTAAACTTTTCACAGAACTAGGGGATGTTAGTATACTGTCACATACCATTGATCCTTCACCCTACCAGCAGCGATTTTTGGCCTAAGGTTAGGTGCTAAGTGTTCCAGACAAAACTGTCTCTTCGTATACAGGGTGAGTCACCTAACGTTACCGCTGGATATATTTCGTAAACCACATCAAATACTGACGAACCGATTCCACAGACCGAACTCGAGGACAGGGGCTAGTGTAATTGTTTAATACAAACCATACAAAAATGCACGAAAGTATGTTTTTTAACACAAACCTAAGTTTTTTAAAATGGAACCCCGTTAGTTTTGTTAGCACATCTGAACATATAAACAAATACAGTGCCGTTTGTTGCATTGTAAAATGTTAATTACATCCGGAGATATTGTAACCTAAAGTTGACGCTTGAGTATCACTCCTCCGCTGTTCGATCGTGTGTATCGGAGAGCACCGAATTACGTATGGATCCAAAGGGAACGGTGATGGACTTTAGATACAGAAGAGACTGGAACAGCACATTACGTCCACATGCTAACACCTTTTTATTGGTCTTTTTCACTGACGCACATGTACGTTACCATGAGGGGTGAGGTACACGTACACACGTGGTTTCCGTTTTCAATTACGGAGTGGAATAGAGTGTGTCCCGACATGCCAGGCCAATAGATGATCAATGTGGTGGCCATCATTTGCTGCACACAATTGTAATCTCTGGCGTAATGAATGTCGTACACGCCGCAGTACATCTGGTGTAATGTCACCGCAGGCTGCCACAATACGTTGTTTCATATCCTCTGGGGTTGTAGGCACATCCGGTACACATTCTCCTTTAACGTACCCCACAGAAAGAAGACCAGAGGTGTAAGATCAGGAGAACGGGCTGGCCAATTTATGCGTCCTCCACGTCCTATGAAACGCCCGTCGAACATCCTGTCAAGGGTCAGCCTAGTGTTAATTGCGGAATGTGCAGGTGCACCATCATGCTGATACCACATACGTCGACGCGAATCCAGTGGGACATTTTCGAGCAACGTTGGCAGATCATTCTGCAGAAACGCGATGTATGTTGCAGTGCTCTCCGATACACACAATCGAACAGCGGAGGAGTGGTACTCAAGCGTCAACTTTAGGTTGCAATATCTCCGGATGTAATTAACATTTTACAATGCAACAAACGGCACTGATTACGTATTTGTTTATATGTTCAGATGTGCTAACAAATCTAACGTGGTTCCATTTAAAAAGACGTAGGTTTGTGTTAAAAAAACATACTTCCGTGCATTTTTGTATGGTTTGTATTAAACAATTACACTAGCCCCTCTCCTCACGTTAGGTCTGTGGAATCGGTTCGTCAGTGTTTGATGTGGTTTACGAAATATATCCAGCGGTAACGTTAGGTGACTCACCCTGTACTTAATACCAGTTTTTGCTGAAAATCTGACTGTATGAAGATGATTGAATTTCAAATACTTCAGCTACAGCCATTAAGAGCTTTCAAGGAAAAGCTCTACTACACGAGATAATTTATTACACATTTTTTATTGGTTATGTTCATAATATCGAGAGACCGCCTGTATACGAGTCTTTCCATTAAATTTTCAGAACAATAACAGTGGTTTCATTTCATTCCAAATGACAGTTTTCTCTGTGAAAAACATGTTTACTGTAATGCCATTTAAAATTCTGGATCATAGCTGGTGTTTAGTTTACTGCATTACCGTGAATTCCAAACTAGATGTGACAGTTCTTAGTTACAGCCTTCCATCGTTATTTAATCTATCGGATGAAACTTCCTGGCAGATTCTGGAATCTATCGGATACCTATAATTATATGTACTTAACGCAATCAGTCAAAGCGTATATAAAAACTTGATCGATAGAGGCGCATAAGCAGAGGATATAGTATACAGAATCTAACACCTGACGATAACAAACTGAAATCTCTTACATACTGATTGATTTCCAAGAAGTACACCTTCAAAACGAATGTTGAAGAAAGTCAAACATTTTAAGAGTAGAAGGCACATGTTCAGATCTTCCGTTAAAAGCTATAACAGGAATCACGAAAAAGGAATTATTTTTCTTAGTTTTACGATTTCAATTGCCTACTATCTAGTTGGGAAAAATGCTTTGATTCACCGTTACAATTAGGCTTGAATCGTTTTGTTATCTGTCTTTCAAGGGATGATGGAAAACAAAGCGAATACACATGATCATCTGTGGATGATTGGTTCAATACTGTCATCCCCAAAACGCAGTTAATATTAGCCGGTAGTCAAGGAAAGGAAATCATTGACGATATTAACCTCATAGAAGCTTGACCTCTTGTGCAACTTTTTCTGAAGATACCTCATGAGACAAAAGATACCACTTAAGACATTCCGTGCCTGCAGCGTAGTTTATAATGCTCACTTTGTGTTGGAACCTATCACTGAAACAAAGTACAATATCAAAAGTAGAAGTTAATAATACACGCCTATAAAACAAAAAAATGGCACTGAGTACTATGCGACTTAACTTCTGAAGTCATCAGTCGCCTAGAACTTAGAACTAATTAAACCTAACTAACCTAAGGACGTTACACACATCCATGCCCGAGGCAGGATTCGAACCTGCGACCGTAGCGGTCGCTCGGCTCCAGACTGTAGCGCCTAGAACCGCACGGCCACTCTGGCCGGCGCCTATAAAACATTTGAGTGTGACAAACTGACACAGTTCCATGAACTACATATCTATACTGTGATTAATGAGCTCCACAAACCTGTTGATATCGTTTCGCAAAGTTGTCCAGCAAACAAATATATTGTTACCTACTATCGCAACACGTACGGTCTTCGAGCTGAAGAGGTCCTAGTAATTAGAACCCAATCGTTCTTCATAGGAAATAATATGTAAGGAAGTAGTTTCGGTAATACTTTGAGGTACCGTTACAGGTCTAATACGGTTCACGATAGCGTTTTTCGCGTTGAGTCGAAAGAAAATTTTTCTCTGGAATCACACAATCATGTTTTAATATTTTCCTTAAGACTCGTCAAGTGTAAATCTTCAGTTATCTGCAGCCTATCTCGTGCCATCATGCAGACAAAGTGCTTAGTGCTAGTATGTCTTACCTAGTATAAGGATTTACTAACGAAGGAAGGAAGTGAATTCCTTACCTGTAGAAGGGGTGTTTTCCTGACATGGTTTTTCTGTTAGAAATTATGTGAAGTACACTCTTATAATCATAGGAAAGTCATCGTTAAATATGTATAGAGAATTACGCCCTTTACGACTTCTGTGTCTAGGATGTTCATATTTCGACACCTAGTGTATCTAGCATTGGAGTTTCACCTTCCAGTTAACTGTTACTGATAATTTACTTTCGTTGTCAGCATTATCTAACCCCTAAGGTTCACCAGGTTTTAAGAGCTTATACATTTAATATTATTTTCTTGAGAGCACAGACAGACTTTCTTATCAGAGTATTGTTAACGAATGGCTGCTACAGTATTTCCCAGTAGGTGACTGATAAATTTCCGGAACTATAGGGTATGAACTTCCACAACTTTCGATTCAGCCACTTGTTCACTGAGCCACTATGTAACTAGGGTAGTTAAAACCGACTCTCACCTCGATCGTTAAATATCAATATCAATCAGGTGCTGGAATTACTGTTTCTTTTATTAATGCGCTCAACATCAAGTCATCAGTGCCCTCGCAAGTTCTTCATACATCTGGTTAACATATACTTCCGGGAAAAAATTTGTACAAATGGAGAGAGGACATTGATTTTGATCTGATGACGGCATATGCTACCACAGGATAGTAGTTGTACTGATAATGGTTTCAACATCGTCCGCCAATAGCATATTTGTTTAGCTACCATTGCGCCATCCATCCCTGTACATCCCGATAGCTGAGTGGTCAGCGTGAGGGATTGCCATCCTACGGGCCCGGGTTCGATTCTCGGCTGGGTCGGCGATTTTCTCCGCTCCGGCTGTGAGTAATGTATTGTCTTCATCGTCATTTCATCAGCATCCGGCGCGCAGGTCGCCCAATGTGGCGTCTAATGTAATGAGACCTGCACCAAGGCGGCCGGACCTGCCCCGCAAGGGGCCTCTAGGTCAACGACACCAAACACACATTTCCATCTATCCCTTAAAAGAGAATGCTCACAGTATGGTGCAAACGCGTGAAGCAAGGAGGCAGCCATGCCAGGGAGACACTTTAGTGCTTCCTACAGTCATACGCGCGAGTTTTAAATGGCTCAGATTGTAGCCTTCCGAGTAGCGGCCAGTCCTTCAGGGGACCTGCCACTCAAGCTGAACGTGCTGCATCAGTTGAGCAACGATGCTGGTATCACTGGTTACGAGAACAATGTAATACCGTAGAGGAGGTTCTGGACGTACACACAGCACAGACGCCCACGAGCATCGTCTTATTGTAAGGCCAGCAGTGGCACATCGTACAGCTACCGCAGCACAGATAAGCGAGCTGGTGAGCCCAGACGTTTCAACACGAACAATTACGAACCGGTTATTGCCAGTGGGACTACGGGCACTCACACTTCTCATCCAGCTTCTACTCACGCCACAGCATCGACGTGCACAGCTGAACTGGTGCCGTGAGAGGATCAACTGTAGTCTTCAGCGATGAAAGCAGATTATGCCTCCATGCAAGTGATGGTCGTTGCTCGAGCACGACGTACACACGATGGACGCTGTCTCGTACACTGCATTCGCGCGATATACAATGGCCGCACCCCAGAATTTATGATCTTGGGTGCGATAAGCTACAACAACGCTATGAAAATCGTTCACCATTGGTGTTTCTGGAGGGAACGCTAACGGGGCTCGATACATGCGGAATATTGTTAGACCCGTTCTTTTGCCGTCCTTGCGACAGTAAGGTGGTGTATTATTCCAAAAGGATGTTGCGCACCCACACACTGCCCATGACACTCAGCGTGCTCTGCAAGATGTGCAGCAACTTCCCTGGGAATCACGATGCCCAGTTTGGTCTCAAATCGAGCACCTTTGGCGCATGAGGGGATGAGAAATGATTCGTGCGACTTTACTAACAACTCTTACATAACTACGTGAACAATACGAGCAGGCGTGGATTAACGTACACTAGGACAGTATTCGCCATCTGTATGATTGACTGGATGTCGGAGTCAGTAACATCATTGCCGTCCATGGAGGCCACACCACACATGCTAATATGGAAGTTACAGTACAGGTCGATATCTGACACCTCAGAACCACTAATGTAATTGAACTGTACAAGTAACCATTTCATTCACTCAAGATTCACTGTTGCAATGATAAATCTTGAGTTAATGGGAAACCTTTAAAAGGTGTACTAACTTTCTTTCCGTCAGAGTATATGAAATTCAGAGACATTAAAGCTGGATAAAGTCACATTTGGTGTATCCCGCTCATTATCATATTAGCACACAATGTCAATCTGATGTGTGAAAAACTGAAATCTGTTGACATAATTTGTGTCTTAGGGCATACTAGCCATTTGCTAACTGGATGTACCAACTATCATCTGTTTACACTGACGTCTTCTGCCTCACAGCCGGCCGGTGTGGCCGTGCGGTTCCAAGAGCTTCAGTTTGGAACCGCGTGACCGCTACGGTCGCGGGTTCGAATCCTGCCTCGGGAATGGATGTGTGTGATGTCCTTAGGTTAGTTAGGTTTAAGTAGTTCTAAGTTCTAGGGGACTGATGACCACAGATGTTAATTCCCATAGTGCTCAGAGCCATTTGAACCATTTTTTTTCTGCCTCACAGTTTTGGAAGAAATATGACACAACTGAAAGTGTTTAAACACGTGCTACTTCCATGTCATGGCTACCTAAACTTGCAGGAATATCTACTAACAGACTTCATTCTCCCCCTTGATTATTATGTGAAATACAGTCAGTTACACTGAGGTGAACTGTAATCGAAACGTTGCTGACACCAAAGATTTGCAAGGCTTCATGTCTTGGAAAGAAGCCGTGTGTCAGTAAACTCTACTCCCAAGATTCATCGAACTGGCCGGAAGGATACTCGCAATGATCTTACACTCGATTTTACGACCGCAATTTGTTATCCATCACGCCCTGCAACTCATCTCTCCATAGACGCATTACTGATAGCTAATTGGGTCCAATTCGTTAGGGTACAATACCACTTATCAGGGGTAGCAGCTACATGTCCTGGTATCCAGCAGAAAAACAGTGCATTCTCTTTCCTTTGTGACTAAACAAGGATGTCTTTGATATTCTTGACTGTTTTGTCTGCGGTGTTCATTCGCTGAATGCTCTGCAGAGCGCTGAGTAAGTTGTCACACGTCAGGAACTCAGCCATTATTTACGCCTCATCTCCTCAGTACTCAGAATCGCACAGATTTTAGCATGAAATACATTAACCTCAGTGGAGAGACGGGTCCTGAGAACAACGTCTTGTAACGTCTGGCGACACGGTGGCAAAGCCAATAGTGGTCCCTAGTTAGGATTCATATGTAAATGCTACGTTAAAATATAGATGGCCAATTAATTGTTACAAATGTTTATGTTAAAAAAATAGCATACTGTCAAGCATAAAATTAACCTAGCTTTTATCAAGAGTTCGAGTAATACTTAGTTCCAACACTGACACTTTAATAAACGCAAGTTGCACCTACATACCTTAAATTCTGTTTTGTTTGTAAATCGTTTCTGTCGCCCTTGAGCGAATGTGTGAAGCCGGTGAAAGACGCTAACTGGTGCTGTTACTTGAATGGTTGTTTAACCACAAAAAATATCCACATGTCTCTAAGCACAGTGGGACTCAACAGCTGAGATTATCAGTCCCCTAGACTTAGAGCTACTTAAACCTAACTAACTTAAGGACATCACACACATCCATGCCCGAGGCAGGATTCGAACCTGCGACCGTAGCAGCAGCGCGGTTCCGGGCTGAAGCGCCTAGAAAAGTTCGGCCACAGTGGCTGGCTGTTTGACCACAAGGAGCGTTCTTGGATCAGCCATCAGCTGTTCAGCTACCTACGCGCATACTTCGTGATGTCAACTACTTTAAGGTCTCCATCGATGTGATTGACAAGATATTTTCTTACATATTAAGAGCCCAGACAGGTAACTGAGTATTTAAAATGCACAACAACACTTTTTAAAATATCTGATGAATTAAAACGAGATAATTCGTTATTAAAAAACCAACAGGGCAAATTTTCCAGGGGGGAAATTAAAATCCGTTCTGCGGTAGAGTTCTCGCTTCCAACGCCCGGGTTCCCGGGTTCGATCCCCGGCGGGGTGAGGGATTTTCTCAGTCTCGTGATGATGGGTGTTGTGTGATGTCCTTAGATTAGTTAGGTTTAAGTAATTCTAAGTTCTAGGGGACTGATGACCATAAATGTTAAGTCCCATAGTGCTGAGAGCCATTTGAACCGTTTTAAAATCTGTTCCTCCTGACCATCCCTTCTCTTCGTAAGTGTCATTTGTGATTGGGGAGAGTATGACGTGGGACTAGAAGGAAATGTAGAAGTCGTTTCCAAAGAAGAAGAAATTCACAGGTCACCTCATCGCGGGGATATAGTATTGATAGCAGTTGCAAATAAAGCCTTGTTACTCCAACTGACATTAGTTCTGCCTAGTTCTCTGTCTTCTCGGCAGGCCTTGTCTCGCTGTCCGAACTGCTTCTAGAGTTTTGGCATTTGCTCTACACTGGAATCTTCTCAGCACGGTGAGCACTTCCGTTGTTAAGAATCGACTCTTACCGTTCCAGCAAGGGACAGGCTATATCCTATGATGGCCTGAAGATATTGGTGTAGACGTTCAAGCGGCAGAGATCGTCACGTTTTCAGTATGATTAAGCCTCACTAGGAGACTGTCGCAGCGCTCGACATACTGGCTATAAAGGTTTCAATTTGTTTGCTGAGCATATGTTTGGATAGTTTACCTAATGACTCTGTTTTGTGTATGAGGCTGACAGAAAGTGAGGTGTGGTCATTCCAGTGGTGCTCGTCTACCCTTACCTAAAGAGAGTAGGACAGTTTGTGTGACCAGTGCCTGTTGCAGTTCAAAAATATTTCTCCATCGTGTTGTGGTGGCACAAGTTTCCAAATCTGATTAATTTCAATCACTCAAACGCCGGTCGGATTAAGATACAGCTACATAACGTATTATGAGCGCTGAAAGCTTCTGTAGAATGAAAGGTGAGGGAAATCGGTTCAGATGCTTGAAGGCCCATCCTGTGAAGCGGTTCCTGTGGCGGGAAATAAATGAACACATTGTAACTTGAATATCCTGTAGAGTGGACACTATTTTCTCAAAACTGAATGTTTTCTGGAACAGGTATCACACGCTGTCGGAGATATGAAACCTTCTTTTCCAAAAGTGACTGTGTAGATCAAAACCTTACCGCTTCAGAGTCTCTTGCTTGCAGTGTGATATAACACATTAATACCAGCCCACTGGCGTTCTGCAGTTGGTATCGGAAATGCAAGTTTCTGTTAGACGCCGATAGTGGTCGCAAGACATATGGCAGAACCAATTATGCGCACCCACTGAGCCACATCTCCAGCATCTGTGGACTATGAGCGCCCTCTGCTGGCGCAATACAGAACGGCCTACGACAGTGGCAGAGCCCAATCGCGCTTGGAGCCACTTCACTGTGGGACGCTATATCCTAGATGCTACTGTACAAGCTGGACTCTTTTTTTCTGAATTATTTGTAACGTGTCATCGTGTACTTGGACAAATATAAGTTACGTAAATCTTCTGTTTACAGCGTTAACATGTTCAATAACCATTTCTGCTCTTGTCCAACTTTCCTACGGCGACAGTTGCCGCACCCCTCTATTGGCCACCTTTCCTCATCATTTTGTACTATATTGTACTCAGATGCAGTACGGTCAGGACTTTTCGGTATAGAATGGAGATACCGCGTAAATGAGGCCGTAGCCCCTTTCAACAATCCCGAAAGCGTCTGACATCATTGTGGCCATTTAGTCTAACAGTTCCTTACATTTTTAGAAGAACGTCTAGGAAGGTTGCCGTGATGTATCCTCTTGTTCGGCTGGGTATTTACATGCTAACTTTTGGCACACTCCATCGACTAACAGAGTATTCTTAAAAGGTAATTGGCTTCTTTCGCGTTACATAGACACCGGTGTAAAATGAGTTCACCCAGATTCCTGATTACAGGCCAAGCCTTGTACAAACTGAGGTGCGGGTGGCTTCCCTTTAACAACTGTTCCACATCAACAGGCATTCATACCATAAAGCACGATGCACACCATCAGATACAGGGATTTTTTATGGGGGGGGAGGGGTTTGTGCCATCAACGTGATACAGGCTGAATCTTATCTAGAGCTAACAGTTGCAGAGGTTTGCTTTCACCACAAGCAGCACGGGAATCGCAGTTTCACCGAAGCTGTACCCACTCAAAAAAGACGGAACTTTCTGAGATGCTCTCTATCTGGCACGACGTAGGAGCAACGTGTGGCTTGTCGAATGCAATGGACGCGGCGAGCCTTAGGCCATCATGCTGAAATATATGCTAGTGAATTGAAGATGATTGTTAGGTATACCTTACAGTGCGATCAGAATGCATTTCTCATTTCAGAAATGCGATAAGGAGACGATCAATAGTAATTTTAGCATAGTATAACAATCCTTAACTATAGTGGAGGCAGAAAAAAATTATCCTGGCACCTATTATACTTTCGGTGGAGTGTTCGAGATACCTTCTTAACTTCTGTATATGTAGTTTTGGTACACAACCTGATGTTAATAAGGGAGAGATCTGGCTACAGAGGTGTATCTCTCTTAATTCGAAATTACGTTAGCAAGAGATACCGATCATGAAACGCCACAAGTTGTGAAATGTGTGATTTTTTTCCACAACAAGTTTCGGCACTGCGTTATTCTGTTATCAATTTGCTATAAACTTCTTTATATAACTTGACAATATGGTAACATAGTCCCGTTACGCGTTCTGGGAAAAATTTTAAAAATCACTAATTTCGCAACTGATGGCATAACGTTCTCATGAACGATCCATAAGACATTTGTACAGTGGCTTCTCTACAGATAATATGATCATCTGTTGCTTTGTATTTTACGTTTTTAAAGATTTTTTTAAGGTATTGTCCATTAGTGGATACAGCATTATCTAAATGGGCATTTATGAACATGCCTGTCTCGTATTTCGTAATTTATTGGTCCATTTTTAATCAAGATGGTTTACTTATTACGATATTTTGCATCCATATGATTTAGTATCTAGTAGTACAGTAATTTTTTTAATGTGAATTTTCTCGTCCTTCGTCAACACAGCTGTCACACAGACGATGTGACCTAGTCCTGTAAGCAAACTCGTAGCGTGTCATATGTCTATATCTATACGTCACAAATCATCTTATGGTGCATGGCGGAGAGTACTTCTGGAAATCACAATTGGTGACAAACAAGACCGACTGCATGAGCTACAGTTCTTTTCACTTTCCGGTCAAGGTCAGTTGATGAGGCGAAACTAGTATGTTGGCACTTACCGTTTCGGATTTTCAATAATAAATCGCTACATAATACACAACGAAACACCAACAGCCAACTGAATGCTGTCTGCAAGGAAGACCTGAAAGCAGGCGTGAATTTTTCGGATACTCAGCAAGCTCGAGTTTAATTCATGAAACGACGGCAGAAAATTGCATCGAATACTTTTCGAAAGTGAAAACATTATATCAACTTAGGACGTATTGTCTACTGCGCTTCGAAGTTCATGGAGGAACAGAACGAAATGAGTTTCACAAAACTCAGTTTACGGAATCCACGTTTACTATTTACTAAATAATTACAGTTAAATTCCGTACATTCAAAAATGGTTCAAATGGCTCTGAGCACTATGGGACTTAACATCTGTGGTCATCAGCCCCCTACAACTTAGAACTACTTAAACCTAACTAACCTATGAACATCACACACATCCATGCCCGAGGCAGGATTCGAACCTGCGACCGTAGCGGTCACGGGGTTCCAGACTGAAGCGCCTAGAACCGCACGGCCACACCGACCGGCTCCGTACATTCGTTACATATTCTGTGTCTGTGTAGAATGCACACAGTAACGGTACATTTAATTCCCAGACAGGTGTCATATAAATGATTCTAACTCTAATTTGAGGAGAAGTGTTGCTGTAGCGAGGCCGCAGAGTCCAGAAAAGGGAATTTTGTTGTGTTACAGTGTTACATGGTAACGCTCACAAAGTTGTTCAACTCAGTCTACTTACAGCTATCTACAGAACCATCCGCATTCCATCAGAAAGGAACACATATAGAGACGGTTCTCATAATAATGTAGCACGAATCTCTAGTCGAGACACACAGAGAACCCGGAAGCGATCGGCGATCAAACACACGTCGTCCGATGAGATGACCGACCGAATGACCAACCAAGGTCGTCCCTACTCAAGTCATGTGTGTTGGCAACGCTCGGGCGAGTCATGGCTGTCCGGTCCTAACTGGTGCTCCGTTCCGACCGAACTCCCGACACTCTTTGTTTGTTTGAATCAAAAATATTTAAGCCGCAAAAGAAATATATTTGACACATTTGTCGTAAAAAGGCAGCAGTTAAATCAGATTTAAGCACTACTCTCCTGTGAATCGGTTTATCTTGATATCGTTTACAGGAAATGACTCTAATATGAATTAAAAAACTAACACGTCCCAGTAACCGTAAGGTTTACCATCTTTTTATAGTTTTTAACAACTATAAGATATTGTATGTTCAAGAGTGATCTATAATGTACCTTAATCCAAGAAGTAAATATCTATTGAATATACACTCTAAGACAAACAAAAACGACGCACAACAACAGAATAATCCGACTGGGACGGCAATCAGTTCATGTGATGTTCAAATACACGCAAACAAATTTTTAGAATTTCAGAAAAATTAGATGATTTATTCAAGAGAAGTAGCTTCACAAACTGAGCAAGGCAATAAAGTGTTCCTCCAGCAATGTCCCTTATGCATGCCGATATTCGGCTTGGCACTGACTCACAGAACTCTTGGATTTGCACCTGAGAGATATCGTTTCAAATTCTGTCCAACTGATGCGTTATATCGTAAAAATCCTACGTTAGTTCGGAGGGTCCTGTCCTTAATGCTCAAAAGGTATAATTTCTGGAGGTATCCGGGGACCTCGCTTGCCAAGTTAGGGCTTGGGATGCACGATGACAAGCAGTAGAAACTATCGCAATGTAAGGCCGAACATCATCTTGCGAAATGTAAGTCTAGGATGGCTTCCCATGGAGCGTAAACTGTCGTGGACGTACCACTGTATTGTGAGGGTGCTGCCGTTGACCGTTAAAGTGGCTCTACTACGAAAAGAAATGGCACCCCAAACCATCATTCCTAGTGTCGGGCCACATGCTGTGCGACTGTCAGGTTGGTACCCAGATACGTCTTTGGCGTAGAATCTCTTTGCCTGTAGTGAATTTGTCTTCACTGATCAGTCCCGCCTCGAGGCGAACCCGAAGACCAGCGACGACGAGTCTGGAGCCGCCCCAGACAGCGGCGGTATACCAGCCTGGATATTGCTTGCCATGTGGCCCGACAACCAGGGGTAATGGATAGGGTCGCCATTTCTTTTCACATTAGGATCCCGTTGTTTATCATCCGCTGTAGCACAGTGGTACATCAACGATGTTCTGCGCTCTGTTTTGATGCCCTACGTGGCATACATACAACCTGGGCTTGCATTTCAGAGAGCTAATGTCTGTCCCCACATGACGTGAGTTTCTATTGCTTGTCTTCCTGCTTGGTAAATCCTGCTTAGGACAGTAAAGTCGCCGAATTTCTTCCCAACTGAGAGCATAATTGGTTGGGCCCTCCAATCAGCTCGGCATTTTAACGGTCTGCAGCGCCAATTGGACATATTTTGGTGCGATATCCAACAGAATGGCATCCAACAATTCCATCGATAAATGCCAAGCCAAATAAGTGCTTTCATATGGACCAGAGGTGGGCCATCTTGCTATTGACTTGCTCAATTTGTGAAGTTCTTTCTCTTAAAGAAATCAAATGGTTCAAATGGCTCTGAGCACTATGGGACTTAACTTCTGAGGTCATCAGTCCCCTAGAACTACTTAAATAACTAACCTAAGGACATCACACACATCCATGCCCGAGGCAGGATTCGAACCTGTGATCGTAGCGGTCACGCGGTTCCAGACTGAACCGCCTAGAACCGCACGGCCACACCGGCCGGCTTTAAAGAAGACATTCAAGTTTTCTGAAATTATAATCATTTGTGTGTCTGTACATATACGTCACAACGACAGATTGCGTTCCATTCGGATAATTGCTTCGTGGTGCGTCGTTTTCATATTCACTTTTTCTTTTTCTTCTTAGAGCAAATCATAGTTGTTAATAATGTATTGTAAATTTTAAATTTACATTTCTCTACTAGCGCTGAATCTGAGGGTCTTCCTTTGCTGAGAGCAGATGTTATTTCTGTTTTACATTCTGTCTCTCCGGATGTGGAACTAATATATTTTGTAGTCCAATATATTTTCTAGTTCATTTTCATCGCGAAGTCTTCGCGCAGGGAATCGACGCACATTTCTGTAAGAGAGCATATCTCTAAGAGAGCACAATTCTCCCCTTCTGTAGTTTTCATGAGCCTAGAGCATATTCTACAGTCGAATGTTGTAAGAGCTCATAGGGAGGCAGAGGCTTCGATCAAAGCACCTGTATAGGCCAGGAGAAATCACTCGGATGAAACTGAACATGCTTCATTCACACTCGAAGCCTTGTATGTAATTTGATGGACGTGAAAACGACAAACTCTGTTCCCTTAAATTTTGGAAAATTAATCGGAATAGTAAAGCACTAATCATCTTGAGGTTGAAGCTCTTTTGTCTGTGTTTGCTATAACAATAACATATGTTTTTGGGTGGGGTCCGCCATTAGCAAAAGACAATTTTGTTTTTTGTCCCAGACATGTTTCACGGCAGTTGCAGTATCATCAGTGGGATTTTCATTTTATGGCTGCTAACGTAAGCAATGTTCTTTGCTGTTTATATACATGTAAATATTAGTTTGCAAATCGCAATTACAGATTTTTGAAGATCACATAAAATTATGTGTTGACACCTTCTCGCCAAATGGTGTAGTTTTCCTGCTGTATTAAATTTGTTTAGTGTCTGTTTTCTTCACAGTTTGTCAACTGCAACTACATACAACTTAATGTAGACACAATATTTACCCTTTTAGCTACATTAAGTGGCATATAGTTGCAGGTGATCCCTATATTTCTTCCTATTTTGGTCATTCTGTTATTGATGGTTCCACATAACTTGTCGGCAGTTGATAACCGACCAGAAGATAAACAAGAAGCTTTGTCGACTCGTCCGCCTTCTCAGGGCCAGGCTGTAAAATTTGGGTGGTGCCATTATTGACCTCATGATCCCGTAAGCGTTCCTGCATTTTTCTGGTCAAAATTAAATTATCCACTACAAATAACTTTAATGGTCCTGTACTCTATTCATTTATTGTCAGTTTTGCTTTGACTGCGAGCTCTAATTCACGTATGTCAGCGCTTGAAACAAATTTTTGGAATTTGCGATGAAAATGTTAGACAAAGATGAAGGTGCCGTTGCAAACGATGAAAGTGAGTCTTCTTACATTAGTGAAGACGAAACTGCTCTGTGTCGTCGTGCCAGCCAGAGAAAGACAAACCAAGAGTGTACCTGCTACAATCGTCCAGTTTGCCAAACTTGTCATTCACAGATGTGCGAAGCGTATGGAGAGGAGAACTTGGTTGAATATTGAACAATGGCGAAAAACTGTGAACCAGTGCGTATGTGACGTTCATTGTATACCGTCCATTTTTCACACACTATGTTCCTCTTATAGCAACATAAGTTTTTATAGCAGGGTAAATTTTTATGTTTCATTTCACATCACTGTTATAAAAGGTTTCATAAACATTTTTTACTTTTGCGATTTATTTTGAGTTATTTTCTGACTAAAATTATGTTTCGCATTCTAATAGATGTAAAAATGTTGTTGTTGTTGTTGTTGATGATGATGATGATGATGATGATGATGATGATGATGATGCAGCTCTCCATGCTACTCTATCCTCTGCAAGCTTTTTCATCTCCCAGTACTTACTGCAACCTACGTCCTTCTGAATCTGCTTAGTGTATTCACCTCTTGGCCTCCCTCTACGCTTTTTACCCTCCACGCTGCCCTCCAATACTCAATTGGTGATCCCTTGACGCCTCAGAACATGTCCTACCAACCGGTCCCTTCTTCTTGTCAAGGTGTGCCACAAACTCCTCTTCACCCAAATTCTATTCAACACCTCCTCATTAGTTATGTGATCTACCAATCTAATCTTCAGCATTCTTCTGTAGCACCTCATTTGTCAAAACTATTTATCGTCCATGTTTGACTTCCATACATGGCTACACTCCATACAAACACTTTCAGAAACGATTTCCTGACACTTAAATCTATATTCGATGTCAACAAATTTCTCTTCTTCAGAAACGCTTTCCTTGCCATTGCCATTCTACATTTTGTATCTTCTCTACTTCGACCATCATCAGTTATTTCGCTACTCATATAGCAAAACTCCTTTACTACTTTAAGTGTCGCATTTCCTAACCTAATTCCCTCAGCATCACCCGACTTAATTCGACTACATTCCATTATCCTCGTTGTTCATCTTATATTCTCCTTTCAAGACACTGTCCATTCCGTTCAACTGCTCTTCTAAGTCCTTTGCTGTCTCTGACAGAATTACAATGTCATCAACGAACCTCAAAGTTTTTATTTCTTCTTCATGGATTTTAATACCTACTCCGAATTCTTCTTTGGTTTCCCTTACTGCTTGCTCACTATACAGATTGAATAACATTGGGGTGAGGCTACAACCCTGCCTCAGTCCTTTCCCAAACACTGCTTCCCTTTCATGCGCCTCGACTCCTATAACTGCCATCTTGTGTCTGTACAAATTGTAAATAGCCTTTCGCTCCCTGTATCTTACCCCTGCCACCTTTAGAGGTTGAAAGAGAGTATTCCAGTCAACATTGTCAAAAGCTTTCTCTAAGTCTACAAATGCTAGAAACATAGGTCTGCCTTT
Source organism: Schistocerca cancellata (assembly GCF_023864275.1). Lineage (NCBI taxonomy): Eukaryota > Metazoa > Arthropoda > Insecta > Orthoptera > Acrididae > Schistocerca > Schistocerca cancellata. The sequence goes on from NC_064630.1 coordinate 679,547,920, forward strand.
CCTTAATCTTTCTTCTACGATAAGTCGTAAGGTCAGTATTGCCTCACGTGTTCCAAGATTTCTACGGAATCCTAGCTGATCTTCCCCGAGGTCGGCTTCTACCAGTTTTTCCATTCGTCTGTAAAGAATTCGCTTGAGTATTTTGCAGCTGTGACTTATTAAACTGATAGTTCGGTAAAAAAAATCCATGAATAAATATTTGTGATGTAAGTAAGATAAATTAACTGTCGTTAATAAAGCGAAGACGCGTCGCTTGGGATCCCCGAACACTGCTTATGATACGAGGGAATCACCGCTCCGTTTGAGAGTCATTTCGAGAACGGTACGTAATAAGGTAATAGAGAGCAGGGTATTCCCCGAGGAATATTGCCTGTCAGGGTCAATCTTGTGCGGTGTTGCAGACGGGTCGCCGCCAGCCAGCATCCTGATTAACATCGAGCAGCCACTGACGGCAGGCCTCGGCTACGAGATCACGTGCCGCGCTGTGGACGGGGAGTCACCGCCAAACATCTTGTGGTGGCTTGGTGAGCGGAAGCTGCACAACAGTATAGAGCGCACACTGGTACGTGCTGCTTTGTTTTCCATAGGAACGCAACCCGCACAAAATAACTTAGGCACCTTCTATGCCGTATGTTGCCATGTCGTACGACCAGAAAGATGTAAACATGCGGAATACGTCAGAACTTTCACTATGTATCTGAGAAGTCACCTCTAACACAAGTAACGTTTTGGAGCAGTAGCTAGTAACAGTATATTATCATACTCTAATTTCTTCCACTACAAGCGACTACGTCATCCTGTTGGTGTGCGAGATCCATTGCCCGTTACAATTTCTACCATGTCAGATATCAAAGATTGCCTCGGTGGTTCATTGGGTGGTATACAACAAGACTCAAACTTCTGGTGTCAGTCCTCAGCCAATCGATGGGTTTTTCCTTGACATATACACTGACGTGACGAAAGTCATTGGGATATTTCTTAATATCGTGTCGGACCTACTTTTACCCGCACTTAGTCCTTGAAAATCCAATGTAGGAATAATGATCTACGCTGCCTCTACAGTCATCCAATATTGTGCACGAACTAAACTTTAGATTATGTCGCATATATGATCGATTGGATTCATGTTGGGTGGTCTCAGTGGCTGAATCATTCGTCCGGATAGGCCAGATCGTTCTTCAAACCAATCACGAGCAATTTTGCCCGGTGACATGGTATTCTGTCATCCATATCAACTCCTTCGTAATTTTTTTATTTATTTACACGTCAAGTTACGTAGGACCAAATTGAGGAGCAAGGCCATGGAACATGTCAGTACACGTAATTACAACTTAAAAGTAATAACAGATAAAAATAAAATGTTTATGAACACGAAAAATATCAATCCATAAATAAACGCAATCAACAATACAACAAGAATGAGATTAATTTTTCAAGCAACACCTCGACGGAACAGGAGTGATCCATGAGGAAACTCTTCAGTTTCGATTTGAAAGGGCGTCGAATACTGCTAAGATTTGAATTCGAGCGCTAGCTTATTGAAAATGGATGCAGCAGTATACGGCACACCTTTCTGCACCAGAGTTAAGCAGGTTTGATTTCTGCCGGGTATTAACTGATTGAAAGCTGCTTATTCTCGGGAATAGGCTAATACTTTTAACAACAAATGGCAGTAAGGAATATATATATATATATATATATATATATATATATATATATATCAGGAGGCCAATGTCAAAATACTCAGACTCGTGAACAAGGGTCGACAAGAGGTTCGCGAACTTACACCACGTATTGCCCGAACCACCCGTTTCTGAATCAAAAATATCTTTTTAGAATGGGAAGAGTTACCCCCAAATGTAATACCGTAAGACATAAGCGAATGAAAATAAGCAAAGTAGACAAATTTTCGTGTCACTCACTTCAGATACCATTCGAATAGTAAAAATGGCAGCACTAAGTCTTTGAACAAGATCCTGATCGTGGACTTTCCATGATAGGTTACTATCTATCTGAGCACCTAAAATTTTGAACTGTTCAGTTTCACTGATCATATGCGTATTCTGTGAAATTGAAAAGTCTGGTTTTGTTGAATTGTGTGTCATAAACTGTAAAAACTCAGTCTTGCTGTGATTTAGCGCCGGCCGAAGTGGCCGTGCGGTTAAAGGCGCTGCAGTCTGGAACCGCAAGACCGCTACGGTCGCAGGTTCGAATCCTGCCTCGGGCATGGATGTTTGTGATGTCCTTAGGTTAGTTAGGTTTAACTAGTTCTAAGTTCTAGGGGACTAATGACCTCAGCAGTTGAGTCCCATAGTGCTCAGAGCCATTTGAACCATTTTTTTGTGATTTAGCGTTAGTTTATTTTCCACAGGCCATTAACTTTACAAAAAATTACAAATACCATGCTAGCGTCATCAGCAAACGTGAGAGTTACCTGTAATACTAGAGGGCATATCATTTACATAAATAAAGAACAACAGTGGCCCTAAAACTGATCCCTGGGGCACTCCCCACTTCACTGCACCCCACTTAGACACCACATCACTGCCATTCTCAACACCGTGAATAATGTCCTTGTGAGCTACTCCCTATATTCCGTAATGGTCCAACTTCTGGAGCAATATTTTGTGATCAACACAATCAAAAGCCTTATTTAGATCAAAATATATGCCATGCGTTTAAAACCTTTTGTTTAACCCATCCAGTACCTCACAGAGGAAACATAATATAGTATTTTCAGTCGTTAAACGACTCCTAAAGCCGAACTGTACATTTTACAGCAAATCGTGTGATATAAAATGGTGAATTAGCCTTATATACACATTCTTTTCAATAACTTTAGGAAACACTTATGGCATAGAAACAGGTCTAAAATTGTCTACATTATCCTTTTCTCCTTTTTCATAAAGCGGTTTTACTACTGAGTAGTTAAATACACTCCTGGAAATTGAAATAAGAACACCGTGAATTCATTGTCCCAGGAAGACGAAACTTTATTGACACACTCCTGGGGTCAAATACATCACATGATCACACTGACAGAACCACAGGCACATAGACACAGGCAACAGAGCATGCACAATTTCGGCACTAGTACAGTGTATATCCACCTTTCGCAGCAATGCAGGCTGCTATTCTCCCATGGAGACGATCGTACAGATGCTGGATGTAGTCCTGTGGAACGGCTTGCCATGCCATTTCCACCTGGCGCCTCAGTTGGACCAGCGTTCGTGCTGGACGTGCAGACCGCGTGAGACGACGCTTCATCCAGTCCCAAACATGCTCAATGGGGGACAGATCCGGAGATCTTGCTGGCCAGGGTAGTTGACTTACACCTTCTAGAGCACGTTGGGTGGCACGGGATACATGCGGACGTGCGTTGTCCTGTTGGAACAGCAAGTTCCCTTGCCGGTCTAGGAATGGTAGAACGATGGGTTCGATGACGGTTTGGATGTACCGTGCACTATTCAGTGTCCCCTCGACGATCACCAGTGGTGTACGGCCAGTGTAGGAGATCGCTCCCCACACCATGATGCCGGGTGTTGGCCCTGTGTGCCTCGGTCGTATGCAGTCCTGATTGTGGCGCTCACCTGCACGGCGCCAAACACGCATACGACCATCATTGGCACCAAGGCAGAAGCGACTCTCATCGCTGAAGACGACACGTCTCCATTCGTCCCTCCATTCACGCCTGTCGCGACACCACTGGAGGCGGGCTGCACGATGTTGGGGCGTGAGCGGAAGACGGCCTAACGGTGTGCGGGACCGTAGCCCAGCTTCATGGAGACGGTTGCGAATGGTCCTTGCCGATACCCCAGGAGCAACAGTGTCCCTAATTTGCTGGGAAGTGGCGGTGCGGTCCCCTACGGCACTGCGTAGGATCCTACGGTCTTGGCGTGCATCCGTGCGTCTCTGCGGTCCGGTCCCAGGTCGACGGGCACGTGCACCTTCCGCCGACCACTGGCGACAACATCGATGTACTGTGGAGACCTCACGCCCCACGTGTTGAGCAATTCGGCGGTACGTCCACCCGGCCTCCCGCATGCCCACTATACGCCCTCGCTCAAAGTCCCTCAACTGCACATACGGTTCACGTCCACGCTGTCGCGGCATGCTACCAGTGTTAAAGACTGCGATGGAGCTCCGTATGCCACGGCAAACTGGCTGACACTGACGGCGGCGGTGCACAAATGCTGCGCAGCTAGCGCCATTCGACGGCCAACACCGCGGTTCCTGGTGTGTCCGCTGTGCCGTGCGTGTGATCATTGCTTGTACAGCCCTCTCGCAGTGTCCGGAGCAAGTATGGTGGGTCTGACACACCGGTGTCAATGTGTTCTTTTTTCCATTTCCAGGAGTGTAATTCAGGGAACTGACCATTCCTAAAGGAAAAATTACAAATACGGCTAAATACAAGACTAACATGTGCAGCAGAGTACTTTAATATCTGCTAGGCACTCCATCATATCCATGAGAGCCCTTGGTCTTCAGTTATTTAATTATTGACCCAATCTCCCCCTTGTCTGTATCACAGAGGAATATTTCAGACATTAATCTTGGAAAGGCATTTGCCAAGAAAGTTGTATGATTAACTATAGAAACTAATTTAATTCACTAACAATGCTCAGAAAATAATTTTAAATACATTACATATATCTGATTTATTTGTAACAGTTATATTTTTACTGTGGACTGACTTTATATCGTCGACTTTGTGCTGGTGACCAGACACTTCCTTCACCACTGACCATATGGGTTTAGTTTTATCCTGTGAATTAGTTGTTCTATTTGCATACCACATACTGTTTGCCTTCCTAATAACAATTTTAAGCACCTTACAGTACGGTCTGTAATGGGCTCATGTAGCTTGATTGTGACTACTTCTAACATTTTCATATAATTCCCACATTGTTCTACAAGATATCCTTATCCCACTAATCAGCCACCCAGGCTGCCTACTAATGCTAGTATCCCGTTTCGAATGTTCTAATGCAAAGCAACTCGCAAAGAGCATGAGAAACGTGTTAATGAAAGCATTATATTTATCATCTATGTTATCGACACTATAAACATCCTGCCACTCTTGTTCCTTTAAAAGGTTTAAAAAAGTCTCTATCGCTGTTGGATTAACTTTCCCACATAGTTTGTAATTATATGTGACATTTGTTTGAGTACAAAATCATTTTAGTGTTAAAATTTGTGCAGCATGTTCTGAAAGGCCATTCACCCTTTTACTAACAGAATGCCCATCTAGCAATGAAGAATGAATAGAAATATTGTATCTGGCTGTGCTACAGTTCCCCTGCACCCTAGTTGGAAAAAAACGCTGCATTAGATCATATGAATTTATATGGTCTGCCAACATCCCTTTTCTTGCTGCGTCACATAAAAAATTTATATTGAAGTCACCACATATAACTAATTTCTGGTACTTCCCACAAAGTGAATCAAGAACCCTCCCTAGCTTGAGCAGATATGCTATGAAGTCAAAGTTAGGGGACCTATAACCAACAACGATTAGAACTTTAGTTTCACCCTAATTCTACTGCCCCTGCACAACATTCAAATATCTGTTCAGTGCAGTGCCATGATGCGTGTATGTACTCAAATGGAATACCGTTTTTTTTAAGTAGATAGCCACACACCATCCCGCATGGAACTCCTTGAAAAACAGCCAGCTCAAGTGTATCCTGGTTAAGGAAGCATCTGAATTGTCAAATTATTTAAGTGGTGCTCCGATACAGCAATAATTTCAGAGTCAACATCTATAAGCAGTTCACTGACTTCATCTCAAATACCTCTTAATTTTGATGAAATATGCTAATTCCTTCACGACTTGGGAACATGAAGTCCTCTGAAGCTGTGCCCTTAGTTAGAGGGACTTCCTTTAAGCAGGTATATCTATTAGCAAACTTCAATCTAAAGAAGGTGCACGTCTAACACCAACTACTACAGGAGTTTTTCCATGAGTGATCCCACCACCACCCACTACACTGTCACCTATAAGCTTTGCCAGCCTCCCCATACTTACTGCGGTGCAGGCCATGCCTGGTAAAACCCGATCTACTGAGAGACCCAACTGGCACCACTGAAGTGTGACACATGGCCTCGGCCTTCAGCGCCTACTCCAGTCCACGAATGGCTCCAGTTGGTCTCGAATAGCCGAACATAGCCATTTACAGTCAATGATCAGTTCAGTTGGACCAGAGGACCATTCCGTGTAAGCACAGCCCAGACAATTATAGAGCTAGTACAGTGCTTATTTGAGAACTTTGGCTTCGTGGGGAGGTCTGCTACACACTCGAACCCTACCATCTGCTCTTACCAACTGAAATCGGGATTCATCTGACCAGACCACGGATTTCCAGTCGTGTATGGTCCAACCGATATGGTCACGAGGCCAGGACAGGCGCTGCACGTGATGTCGTGATGCTAGCAAAGGCACTCGCATCCGTCGTCTGCTGCAACAGACCCTCAACGCAAAATTTTGCCGGACTGTCCTAACGGATACAACAAGGGCTTCAACACAATAAATAAATGACGCTTACGTCTGTTGGGTCACATTTTAATGCTCCGACAATCTCTATTTTCAGTTTAACAACCTTTTTTCGCTGCCATACCACCCAGAGCTGTAGACGTTTGCTACTCGACTCAGGATGGTCTTTCTCAATTCCATGAGTCTGATACCGATTAGCTTATTTTTTTGGCACGTTTTTTTCTTTTTTACATTTTACATCCATCATGAAATTCAACCAGTACAGCTACAATGTTTTCACCAAAAATTTCGAAGCTTGTCCGTGTTTCACCTTCTGATGCTCTTAAGCATAATCACATTTTCCTGAAGCTGACCTCTTTACTAAACAGGCACCCTTATAGATTGAACAGTCCAGGGATTTCTTCACATTTCTCCGTGAGTGTATTACTATCTATGAGCTCTGCCATCGATACTTCATCTATTTTCAAATTCCCTTCACTTCCCTCGCTCCATCTTCGACATAACCGGTAACCAGCTACAAGCTACTGCTCGATCTTTCACTGATCCTACAATTATAGCGGAATTTTCTATGTCGTATTTACTAATCTAACTTGGTTCAAGGAGGTACTGTTGGTAAATAATATGTCTCGGTACCACAGTTTGATCCCTTTGTACTTCTTGGGGGTTTGTAAGAGTCTGAAAGGTTCAATACTTTTTTCATATTTTCACTTCCGTTACGAAGTGCTTTGCTTGTACGTAACTTTTACTTTATACGAATCAGAAATTATCTGCGATTTTCATCCAAAAACGCAATAAAAGATTTTTTTCCCACATCCCGCACGTCTCCTACTACTCAGAAACAATTTGGGACTGTTATTTTTCCTCACTTTTACATTGAATTAAAGCTTTACCTAGGAATGGTCAACATACTTAACGAGGCCATTACAATATGTATGCGTTTGTACTATGGATGGGAAAAACCGATCACTTAAGAACGATACCAGTATTTTAGTGCTGAGTACTTTTCGGTATTTTTTGGTCGTGACTGTAGCAGGTGGTTTCATTTTTTACTACTAATAAAGTTAAAAAAATTGAAATATTCGTTAGCCGTAGCGGCAGTGATAAAATTTATCGTTTCTAAATAAAACCTTTTTTAAAAAAGGAATAACTTTTATTCCCAAAATTTGCATTGGTTTAAAATATATCTTTATTACAGAGAATGGGAAAAACAATCTGTGCTATTATAGTAACAATGCCGACAGTAAAGAGCGACAAACACATGGCATTGCTGAGACAATAATGTACATGTTAACGATATGGCGTGACTTAAGGTACGCGTGTACTTGAGGTGTGCGAGACTTGCGCCCTCTTGGTCTGTACGCTAGTTTCTCACTGTCGTGGTGAGACATCCGTTGTATTGCTGAATGGCTCCAACCCTAGCACGAAATTATTTTTACGAAGTGACACAACAATTAAATACAACGCTTCGTTTGCTTTAAGAGATTAGAAATTGTTATGCCTCTTCTATGAGACAATAAAAGAGCGAGAAATTTACGGTAACAGTTATAAATTAAAAATTTAATAACAGTTCATTCACAGCATGCAATAAAAATATAACTTAGCTGATCTGCTTCCTGTGTCTACGTTACATGCCTTTCCTTGCCTGTAGCCCCAGAAAAGTGACAAATTAACACGAAAAAAAGCGTTACTCAACATCATTTTTCACCCGATATTATTCAACCTTTATATTGAGCAAGCAGTAAATGAAACAAAACAAATTAAAATTTTGAGGTTCACCGATGACATTATAATTCTGTCAGAGACAGCAAAGGACTTGGAAGAGCAGTTGAACGGAATGGACAGTGTCTTGAAAGGAGGGTATCAGATGAACATCAACAAAAGCCAAACGTGGATAATGGAATGTAGTCGAATTAAGTTGGGTGATGCTGAGGGAATTTGATTAAGAAATGAGACACTTCAAGTAGTAATGGAGTTTTGCAATTTGGGGAGAAAAATAACTTATGATGGTCGAAGTTGAGAGGATATAAAATGTAGAGTGGCATTGACAAGGAAAGCGTTTCTGAAGAAGAGAAATTTGTTAAGAGTGAGTATAGATTTAAGTGTCAGGAAATCGTTTCTGAAAGTATTTGTATGGACTGTAGCCCTGTATGGAAGTGAAACGTGGACGATAGATAGTGTTGTGAATTGGCAGGAGCCAATTCACGGAGTTTGGAGGAAGCCGAAAGGCACGCGATTAAGCTCACGCAGGCTGGTGTGAGGTCTGGAACAGGTCAGAGAAATAAGACTAGCAAAACAAGAGTAACTGGTAGAATACTTAACTTTAATCTACAATTGGTGAACATCTCTCGTTACTGTACATGCTTCACAATATTAATTATCAAATGCTATGGCGCCTTGCTGGGTCGTAGCAAATGACGTAACTGAAGGCTATGCTAACTATCGTCTCGGCAAATGAGAGCGTAATTGTCAGTGAACCATTGCTATTGACGTCGGCTGTACAACTGGGGCGAGTGCTAGGACGTCTCTCTAGACCTGACGTGTGGCGGCGCTCGGTCTGCAATCACTGACATTGGCGACACGCGGGTCCGACGTATGCTAACGGACCGCGGCCGATTTAAAGGCTACCACCTAGCAAGTCTGGTGTCTGGCGGTGACACCACAGATAGCTTGGATAAGAACGGAATAGAAGCATTCGAAATGTGGTGCTGCAGAAGAATACTGAAGATTAGATGGGTAGATTACATAACTAATTAGGAGGTATTGAATATAAATGGGGAGGAGTTTGTGGCACAACTTGACTAGAAGAAGGGATCGGTTGGTAGGACATGTTCTAATTCATCAAGGGATCACATATTTAGTATTGGAGGGCTGCGTGGAGGATAAAAATCGTAGAGGGAGACCAAGCGATGAATACACTAAGAAAATTCAGAAGGATGTAAGTTGCAGTAGGCACTGGGAGATGAAGAAGCTTGCACAGGATAGAGTAGCATGGAGAGCTGCATCAAACCAGTCCCAGGACTGAAGTCCACAACAACAACAACAGAGAATACTGGCGATATTTTATAGTATTCAATCACTTATCACTTTTCAAGAAAAGCAGCGGTGGACGGACCAAGTTTTATTTTATTACCCTGTTTAATTTAATATTTTGATTCTATGTATCTTTAAATGAGAGAGTCAAAATTTTTCTGTCTGTTCGATTTCTACGTTTATTACATGAAGTAACAGGGAAAAAAATGAAAATCGGTTATTTCAGAAGCTGTTATATTGAGCTGTTTACATAGTAAAGTTAAACTGGCGTGCAAATAAAACGGTGTAACCAGAAACTGGTTGTTTGAGCGATAAACGCCTTAACTACTTTGCACCAGGTGTTGATGTTACTTTTCTCCATGTTCTTGACGTAGAAGTACATCAGTTCGTCCAGCCAACTACACACAGTGCAATGAGTGTCTAGATATGGCAGTGGCTGCTCTCACAGCGGCGTGGAGAAATACAGTTGACCATGTGTTGTAGGCGCTTCCGCCGACCTGGCGTCTCTCTATAACTCGTGTGCTGTCGATCTGGAGGCTTTATCACGAATAAATGAGACCAGCAGCGCGTAGAACTGAAATTTGTATTTACAAGCAATGGACAAGATATTGGCCATTCAGTTGATGAATCCGAATGATACCTAGACAACATTGATATAATTCTTCATTCGCTCCATTCTTAAATATTTCCCGACATTTTTATGTAGGGATCAGTACAGAAATCAATATCTTTTCAATAGAACTCGATTCAAACTTATGTTTATCCAAAACAAAACCAATCTGATATGCATATATCGAGATTTAACCCTAGAGCAAAGGCAAAGAATAGATATCTCATGGAGCGTCTGCAACAAGTTCATTATACCTCCGCTCAGTAAGTATCTTTACACTAATTCTGAATTACTATGAATGCTCTTTTTACACTAATCTTTATAATAGTACAGCAACCCCCCCATGAACCACGGACCTTGCCGTTGGTGGGAAGGCTTCCCTGCCTCAGGGGATACAGACAGCCGTACCGTAGGTGAAACCACAACGGAGAAGTATCTCTTGAGAGGCCAGACAAACGTGTGGTTCCTGAAGAGGAGCAGCAGCCTTTTCAGTAGTTGCAAGGGCAACACTCTGGATGATGGACTGATATGGCCTTGTAACACTAACCAAACGGCCTTGCTGTGCTGGTATTGTGAACGGCTGAAAGGAAGGGGAAACTACAGCTGTAATTTTTTACGAGCAGCTTTACTGTACAGTTAAATGATGATCACGTCCTCTTGGGCAAAATATTCCAGGGGTAAAAATAGTGCCCCATTCAGGTCTCCGGGCAGGGACTACCCAGGAGGACATCGTTATCAAGAGAAACAAAACTGGCGTTCTACGGATCGGAGCGTGGAATGTCAGATCCCTTAATCGGGCAGGTAGGTTAGAAAACTTGAAAAGGGAAATGGAAAGGTTAAAGTTAGATATAGTGGGAATTAGTGAAGGCAGGAGGAACAACGCTTCTGGTCAGGTGAATACAGGGTTATAAATACAAAATCAAATATGGGTAGTGCAGGATGCAGGAATCGGTCTAATAATGAATAAAAAAATAGGAGTTTGGATAAGCTACTACAAACAGCATAGCGATCGTATTATTTTGGCCAAGACAGAGACGAAGCCCACGCCTACTACAGTAGTTTATAAGTTTATATGCCTACTGGCATCTAGCTCCGCAGATGACGAAAAGATTGATGAAATGTATGATGAGATAAAAGAAATTATTCAGATACTGAAGGGAGATAAAAATTTAATAATCATAGGTGACTGGAATAAATAGTAGGAAAAAGAAGAGAAGGAAACATAGTAGATGAATATCGAATGGCGGAAAGAAATGAAAGAGGAAGCCGACTGGTATAATTTTGCACTGAGCATAACTTAAGCATAGCTAACACTTGTTTCAAGAATCATGAAAGAGGGTTGTATACTTTGATGAGGCCTGGAGATACTGGAGGGTTTCAGATAGATTATACAATGGCAACAGAGAGATTTAGGAACCGGTTTTAAACTGTAAGACATTTCCAGGGGTAGATATGGACTCTGACCACAATCTATTGGTTATGAACTGTAGATTAAAACAGAAGAAAGTGCAAAAATGTTGGAAATCAAGGAGATGGGACCGGGATAAACTGACTAAACCAGAGGTTGTACAGAGTTTCAGGGAGAGCAAAAGGCAACAATTGACAGGAATGGCGGAATGAAAGACAGTAGAAGAAAAATGGATACCTTTGAGGGATGAAAGAGTGAATGCAACAGAGGATCAAGTAGGTAAAAAGACGATGGATAGTAGAAATCCTTCGGTAACAGAAGAGATATTAAATTTAATTGATAAAAGGGGAAAATATAAAAATGCAGTAAACGAAGTAGGCAAAAAGGAATACAAACGTCTCAAAAATGAGATCGACAGGAAGTGCAAAATGGCTAAGCGGGGATGACTAGAGAACAGACGTAAGGATTTAGAAGCATATCTCACTAGGTACTGCCTCCAGGAAAACGAAAGAGACCTTTGGAGAAAAAAGAACCACTTGTAAGAAAATCTGGAGCGCAGATGGAAACCCAATTCTAAGCAAAGGAGGAAAAGCAGAAAGGTGGAAAGAGTACACAGAGGGTATAAAAAAGGGCAATGTACATGAGGATAATATTACGGAAATGGACGAGACTGTAATGAAGATGAAATGGGAGCTATTATACTGCATGAGGAGTTTGACAGAGCACTCGAAGACCTATGTCGAAACAAGGCCCCTGGAGTAGAGAACATTCCAATAGAACTACTGACAGCCTTGGGAGAGCCATCCCTGACTTTTCTCTACCATCTGGTGAGCAAGATGTATGAGTCATGTGAGATACCCTCTCGCTTCATGAAGAATATAATAGCTACAATACCAAAGAAAGTATGTTTTGACAGATGTGAAAATTACAGAACTCTCAGTTGAATAAGTCACGGCTGCATAATACTAACGCGAATTATTTACAGACGGATGGAAAACCAGGTTGAAGCTGACTTTGAGGAAGATCAGATTGGATTCCGTTGTAATGTTGGAACACGGAAGGCAATGTTGACCCTACGACTTATTTTAGATCCTAGAATAAGGAAGGGCAAACCTAAGTTTCTAGCATTTGTAGAATAAGAGAAAGCTTTTGAGAATGTCGACTGGAATACTCTCTTTCATATTCTGACGGTGGCAGGGGTCAAAGACAAATTGTACAGAAACCAGATTTGAGGGGCGTGAAAGGGAAGCAGTGGTTCGAAAGGGAGTGAGACAGGGTTGTAGCCTATCCCCGATGTTTTTCAATCTGTATATTGAGTAAGCAGTAAAGGAAACAAAAGAAAATTCGGAGTAGGAATTAAAATCCATGGAGAAGAAAAAAAAACTTTTAGGTTCGCGAATGACATTGTAATTCTGTCAGAGACAGCAACCTGGAAGAGCAGCTGAACTGAATGAACAGTGTCTTGAAAGGAGGATATAAAATGATCATCAACAAAAGCATAACGAAGATAATGGAATGCAGTCGAATTAAATCAGGTAATGCTGAGGGAATTAGATTAGTGGGTGAGACACTTAAAGTAGTAAATGAGTTTTGCTATTTGGGGAGCAAAATAACTGATGATGGTCGAAGTAGAGAGGAAATGTAGACTGTCAATGGCAAGGGAAGCGTTTCTGAAGAAGAGAAACTTGTTAACATCGAGTATAGATTTAAAAGTCAGGTGTTCTTTTATCATTGTATTTGCATAGAGTCTACCCATGTAAGGGTGCGAATTATGGACTATAGATAGTTTGGACAAGAAGAGAATAGAAGCTCTCGAAAAGTGGTGCTACAGAAGATTGCTGAAGATTTGATGGGTAGTTAACATGACCAATGACTAGGTATTGAATAGAATTGTGAAGAGGAGAAATTTGTGGCACAGCTTGAGTAGACCAAGTGATGAATATACTAAGCAGATTCAGAAGTATGTAGGTAGCAGTAGGTACTGGGAGATGAAGAAGCTTGCACAGGATAGAGTAGCATGGAGAGCTGCATCGAACCAATCTCGGGACTGAAGACCACAACAACAACAATAGTACAGCTTGACGTCAAAAGTGGATAATAAAGAGGATAATGTATCTGCTTTCTACTGTTTCATACTTTTAGGCGATTCCGTTTACTGATGTTAAATACTGACATCTCTCTAGAACTTTTGTCTCGCACACTTCAACCCACTACATAGCTAATTACACTCCTGGAAATTGAAATAAGAACACCGTGAATTCATTGTCCCAGGAAGGGGAAACTTTATTGACACATTCCTGGGGTCAGGTACATCACATGATCACACTGACAGAACCACAGGCACATAGACACAGGCAACAGAGCATGCACAATGTCGGCACTAGTACAGTGTATATCCACTTTTCGCAGCAATGCAGGCTGCTATTCTCCCATGGAGACGATCGTAGAGATGCTGGATGTAGTCCTGTGGAACGGCTTGCCATGCCATTTCCACCTGGCGCCTCAGTTGGACCAGCGTTCGTGCTGGACGTGCAGACCGCGTGAGACGACGCTTCATCCAGTCCCAAACATGCTCAATGGGGGACAGATCCGGAGATCTTGCTGGCCAGGGTAGTTGACTTACACCTTCTAGAGCACGTTGGGTGGCACGGGATACATGCGGACGTGCATTGTCCTGTTGGAACAGCAAGTTCCCTTGCCGGTCTAGGAATGGTAGAACGATGGGTTCGATGACGGTTTGGATGTACCGTGCACTATTCAGTGTCCCCTCGACGATCACCAGTGGTGTACGGCCAGTGTAGGAGATCGCTCCCCACACCATGATGCCGGGTGTTGGCCCTGTGTGCCTCGGTCGTATGCAGTCCTGATTGTGGCGCTCACCTGCACGGCGCCAAACACGCATACGACCATCATTGGCACCAAGGCAGAAGCGACTCTCATCGCTGAAGACGACACGTCTCCATTCGTCCCACCATTCACGCCTGTCGCGACACCACTGGAGGCGAGCTGCACGATGTTGGGGCGTGAGCGGAAGACGGCCTAACGGTGTGCGGGACCGTAGCCCAGCTTCATGGAGACGGTTGCGAATGGTCCTCGCCGATACCCCAGGAGCAACAGTGTCCCTAATTTGCTGGGAAGTGGCGGTGCGGTCCCCTACGGCACTGCGTAGGATCCTACGGTCTTGGCGTGCATCCGTGCGTCGCTGCGGTCCGGTCCCAGGTCGACGGGCACGTGCACCTTCCGCCGACCACTGGCGACAACATCGATGTACTGTGGAGAACTCACGCCCCACGTGTTGAGCAATTCGGCGGTACGTCCACCCGGCCTCCCGCATGCACACTATAAGCCCTCGCTCAAAGTCCGTCAACTGCACATACGGTTCACGTCCACGCTGTCGCGGCATGCTACCAGTGTTAAAGACTGCGATGGAGCTCCGTATGCCACGGCAAACTGGCTGACACTGACGGCGGCGGTGCACAAATGCTGCGCAGCTAGCGCCATTCGACGGCCAACACCGCGGTTCCTGGTGTGTCCGCTGTGCCGTGGGTGTGATCATTGCTTGTACAGCCCTCTCGCAGTGTCCGGAGCAAGTATGGTGGGTCTGACACACCGGTGTCAATGTGTTCTTTTTTCCATTTCCAGGAGTGTATGTCATGATGTTTCAGGACGTATCTTATTAACCCATGCCTTCATTTCGCCAAGTTGTTCTATAAATTCCTTTTACCGAAAATTTGAAGCAGTAAATCTATATTAACTACTTGACCTAACCATT
The DNA here is from genome assembly GCF_023864275.1 of Schistocerca cancellata. Classification (NCBI taxonomy): domain Eukaryota; kingdom Metazoa; phylum Arthropoda; class Insecta; order Orthoptera; family Acrididae; genus Schistocerca; species Schistocerca cancellata. The sequence continues at coordinate 679,563,233 of NC_064630.1, forward strand.
TAAACTTTAGTTCCTTTTCTGTAGAATCACTGTTCAAAATTTAATATTATCTATCACTATGCATCGCTGACCACTTCCATATTATGCTATAATCTAGTTACTTTCAAAAAGAAACAATTTCTGACGATAAAATTTACAGTACATATAAACCAGGATCTCTTTTCCAGTATCATTTTTTTTTACTTGTTTACGTCAGTCACGTGTTTTGTTGAATAAATTGAAACCCTCACCTGCTCTATCGCATGCATAAGTTATTGACTACCGATGCCTATGTAAAACAGCACGGAGCTCTTGAATAAACTCATCTAAATGTGATTATGAGCGTCAAAATCGCCATGCTATAAGAATTTGTGTCATTTAGATCGACCTTTCTTCCATAAATGGATTCAGAAAAACATTATTACCCTTTACAATTACATTTCACGCCAGCATCATTCCCGTATCTCCTTCTCCCGTTAGGCACAATTGCTGATTTATGTTCCTGTGCACAGACAGAGGCGATGAGCGAGCGCAGACGAATAACGGTTAGACTGTTTTGCGGATGGCCGTTATGTTGCACGCAAACGAACGTCGCTAACTACTATGTGAACTACAATCTGTAGTAAACAGTTACTCCCATATGCTCATAAGTCTAAATATACAGAAGCAACTAAAATATTTCTAAACATACGAATTTTAGTTGCGATTGTGTGCTCCCCTACAGACATCAACTTTACAACTTTACAACTTATTGCCTTAATGGCAGTGTGATATTTTAATCTGTTTGGGGAGATTTTGCCAGAGAGCTTGAAGTGGGATTATTCTTTGTCAGGGCGTGTTGCAGGGTGCAAGACGAAACATTATTTTAAACAGTAAAGTGAAAATGTAATCCATTTACAGTTAGATTATTATCTCACTATATTTCGTGATTGCTGTGCGTCCTACCATAAGGCGACAATAAAAAGAACTAAAAAATGTTCATTCAAAAATCGCAAACTGGCCAAGGACTTTTGTTTGTTTCTAATTCTTTGAATTAAAGCAGAACCTGCTAATGTAACCTCAAAATGACTTTGTTCAAATTTAGGAACGTAGGACAAAGATTTTTTTATCTTAAATATTTCCTAAAAAATTGCATTTGTTGGTTTATGTTTCAACAAACCTCTTTTCTGCCGAAGGTAACTGAAGATGGGAACGAGACTGTATCAATACTGTTGCTGACGCCGTCACCGGATGACAATGGGCAAACCCTCAAGTGTCAAGCCAAGGGCGCTCGTGGTGTGCTGGAGAAATCAGTGGAACTTCTTGTCCACTGTAAGTCACACATCCACCGTTTCCTTTTTTTCTGTTACTGATGTTACTTTCATATTAAAAAAACTAGCTTATACGGTTTTTCTCATGAAATCGTGTTCGCCCCTGTTGAGGTGCCCGTACCGTCTAAGGGTGTTTTACGTAATGTGTTCCTGATATCTTTCACTTTCATGGCTTCTCTTACTTGCTCGTTTCTATAGTAACCAGCCTTACAATCAAAAGGATGTGGTTTGGCAAACCGACTCTATCGGGAAGAATGTTTAAGAAACACCGCTCATAGTACAATAGGAACAAAATAAAACACAAATGGATGGGCTAGAAATGCGATATGTCATTACAGTTGTAATGCGTGAACGCTTCAATCGCTAGTATAGCAAATTATTATACTTTTAGGTGACATTATCGGGATGTAACAGCGATTTTTCAGTTAAGTAAAATTAGTAACAAACTTTTATTAAAAATGGATTTATGATCGAGACGGTTTCAATAATTTTATCAAATTATTATGTCCCAAAACCGCAAGAGAAAACAATTGAACTTTGTTCATGTAAGTTTGTCGCATTCCACGGACAGGGCCAATTTGAATAAAACCAGTTTGAGTATTAGGATGTGTCATTATAAAACAACAAGACAAATAAAACGTCTAAGTTTCCACCGTCTTAGCAGCAGTCGTCTTCAGGTCAACCAAATTCTAGATTCGATGGAGGATTCCCCTATATACTGATTATTCAGGTGGGTACTTACGTTATACTCTGAGATGCCATTGGAGAGTTTGAGGTAAAGATGGCTACGTAGGGTTGGCTGTATGGTAAGCTATTGCTTGTGCTATCCGTATTTGGTACTGAGGGGAAGTGTATTCCTGCAGCGAGACATTGGTGATGCAAGACATTTCTCTTCTCTCCGTGGTGTGTCAGTGTTGTAGGTGTATAGTGAGTTACGGTTACTAAAGATGATCAGGTAGTGAGTAAGGAAAGGGCTGGGAACTGCTTTGGGAGGTGCTGAGACTAGATATATTCTCAGACCACTAAGTTTAGAAGGATTTGATGACTGCCAGGAAGATACAAATTTCGGTTTTTCGAGGCTTTTTCTTTTCCTTTTTATTAAATGCAGCCCTCCACGAATTCCCATCCTGCGCCAACCTCTTCATCGCAGAGAAGCACTTGCAAACTAAGTCCTCAGTTATTTGCTGCATGTATACCAACGTCTTTGTGTCTCTACAGTCTACAGTTTTTGCCCTCTACAGCTCCCTCTAGTACCATGGAAGTTATTCCGCGATGTATTAAACAGATGTCCTACCATCCTATCGCTTCTTCTTGTCAGTGTTTTCCATATAGTCCTTTCCTCGTCGATTCTCCAAAGAACCGCCTCATCCCTTAGCTCATCAGTCAACCTAATTTTCAACATTCCTCTATAACACCACGTCTCACGTACTCCATGTTTACTAGCATATAATGTTGTGCTCGTACATTCTCAGAAAATTCTTCCTCAAATTAAGTGATAAGTTTGATAGAAGTACAGTTTTATTGACCAGGAATGCCCTTTTTGCCTGTGCTAGCACTAGCCTGCTTTTTATTTCCTCTTCGCTCCGTCCGTAATGGGTTAGTTGGGAGCTCCAACGTTAGGCGCGTTACGGGGCCCCTTAGGGACATGGCTCACAAGAAGGGTAAGAAAACCAATGTGCACTCCGTGTGCATACTGGGTGGAGTCATTCCAGATGTGGAAAGGGTCTTCCCGGATGCCATGAAGAGCACAGGGTGCAGCCAGCTGCAGGTGGTTGCTTACGTCGGTACCAATGATGTGTGTCACTTCGGATCAGAAGAGATTCTCTCTGGATTCCAGCGGCTAACAAAAATTATAAAGGCTACCAGTCTTGCTTGCAAGATGAAGGCAGAGCAGACCATTTGCAGCATAGTCGACAGGACCGATTGCTGACCTCTGGTACAGAGCCGAGTGGAGGGTCTGAATCAGTGGCTCTGACGCTTCTGTGACCATGTAGGCTGCAGATTCCTAGACTTGCACCAAAGGGTGGTTGCGTTTCGGGTTCCGCTAAATAGGTTAGGTATCCACTATACGCAGGAGGCGGTTACACTGGTAAAAGGGGCTGTGTGGCGTGGACTGGGCGGTTTTTTAGGTTAGAGGGTCTCGGGAAAAGACAAGAAGATCTTCAGTTACAAAGGGTGCAGGCTGAACACAGGAAGAACGTAGATACGGGAACCATTGCCATAACAGTTGTAAACTGTCGTAGCTGTGTTGGGAAAGTACTAGAGCTCCAAGTGCTATTAGAAAGCAGGGATGCTCTAATCGTTATAAGCACTGAAAGCTGGCTACAGCTGGATATAAGCTCAGCCGAAGGTTTTGCGAAGAACCTGACGGTGTTCCGAAAGGATAGGCTAAATACGGTTGGCAGTGGCGTGTTTGTTGCTGTTAGAAGTAGTTTAACTTGTCACGAAATTTAAGTAGATAATTCCTGTGACTTAGTATGGGCAGATATCATTGTTGGCAACCGGAATAAAATAATAATTGGACCTTTTACCAACCTCCTAATTTAGATGATAAAGTTGCTGAAAGCTTCAAAGAAAACTTGAGTTTGATTTAAAACACGACCTGATAATAGTTGGTGTTGACTTTAATTTACCCTCGATATGTGGGCTAAAATACATTTTAATTCCGGAGGTACGCATAAAATATCATCCGAAATTGTGCTAAACGCATTCTCTGATAATTATTTCGAGCTGTTAGTTCATGAGCCCACGCGAATAATAAGCGGTTGTGAAAACACACTTGACCTCTTATCAACAAATAATACTTAGTAAATAACGAGCAACAAAACCGATTCAGGAATTAGTGAGCACAGAGTTGTCGTAGCGAGATTGAATATTGTAATCCCCAAATCATCGAAAAATAGGCGAAAAATATACCTATTCAAAAAAAATACCTATTCTAAAAATTCACTTGACGCCTTCCTAAGAGACAACCTCCACTCATTGTATCGGCAGCAATTGAGAGATTTATACCAAATAAGTTAACAAAGGACGGAGCTGACCCTCCTTGGTACACAAAACTGGTTAGAACACTGTTGCAGGAACAACGAAAGAAACATGCCAAATTTAAACAGACGCAAAGTCCCCAAGATTGGCGATCTTTTACAGAAGCTCGAAATTTTGCGCGGACATCAATGCGAGATGCCTATAACTGTTTCCACAACGAAAATTTGTCTCGAAACCTGGCAGAAAATCGAAAGTGATTCTGGTCGTATGTGAAGTACGTTAGCGGCAAGAAACAATCAATGCCTTCTCTACGCGATATCAACAGAGATACTATCAAAGACAGTGCTGCCAAAGCAGAGTTACTAAACACAGCCTTCTGAAATGGCTTCACAAAAGAAGACGAAGCAAATATTCCAGAATTCGAATCGAGAACAGCTGCCAACATGAGTAACGTAGAAGTAAATATCCTCGGAGTATTGAAGCAACTAAAATAACTTAATAAAAGCAAGTCTTCTGGTTCAGACTATATACCAATTAGGTTTTGTTTGGGAGTATACTGATGCATTGGCTCCATACTTAACAATAATATACGACCGTTCGCTCGACGAAAGATCCGTACCCAAAGACTGGAAAGTTGCACAGGTCACATCAAGATTCAAGAAAGGTACTAGGAGTAATTCATTAAATTACAGACTCATATCGTTAACGTCGATATGCAGCAGGATTTTAGAACATATATTGTGTTCGAACATTATGAATTACCTGAAAGAAAACGGGCTATTGACACACAGTTAACACGGTTTTAGAAAACATCATTCATGTGAAACACAATTAGCTCTTTATTCACATGAACTATTGAGTGCTATTGACAAGTGATTTCAGATCGATTCCGTATTTCTGGATTTCCGTGAGGCTTTTGGTACTGTACCACACAAGCAGCTCGTAGTGAAATTACGAGCTTATGGAATAACGTCTCAGTTATGTGACTCGATTTGTGTTTTCCTGTCAGAGAAGTCACAGTCCGTAGTAATTGCCGGAAAGTCATCGAGTACAACATAAGTGATTTCTGGCGTTCCCCAAGGTAGTGTTATATGCACTTTGCTGTTCCTTATCTACATAAACGATTTTGGATACAATCTCAGCAGCCGTCTTCGGTTGTTTTCAGACGACCTTGTCGTTTATCGACTAATAAAGTCATCACAAGATCAAAACAAACTGCAAAACGAGTTAGAGAATGGTGCGAAAAGTGGCAGTTGACCCTAAATAACGAAACGATGAGATCATCCTCATTAGTGCTAAAAGGAACTCGTTAAACTTTGGTCACGCGATAAATCAGTCTAATCTGAAAGCCGTAAATTCAACTAAATACCTAGGTGTTACAAATACGAACAACTTAAATTGGAAGGAACACATAGAAAATCTTGTGGGGAAGGCAAATCAAAGACTGCGTTTTATTGGCAGGACACTTAGAAAATGTAACAGACCTACTCAGGAGACTGCCTACACTACACTTGTCCGTCCTCTTTTAGAATACTGCTGCGCCGTGTGAGATCCTTACCAGATAGGACTGACGGAGTACATCGAAAAAGTTCAAAGAAAGGCAGCATGTTTTGTATTATCGCGAAATATGGGAGAGGGTGTCAGAGAAATTTGGGCTAGAAATCATTAAAAGAAAGGCGTTTTTCGTTGCTATGGAATCTTCTCACGAAATTCCAGTCACCAACTGTCTCCTCCGAATGCGAAAATATTTTGTTGACACCGACCTACATAGGGAGGAACGATTACCACGATAAAATAAGTAAGGGAAATCAGAGCTCGTACGTAAAGATATAGGTGTTCATTCTTTCCGCGAGCTATACGAGATTGGAATAATAGAGAATTGTGAAGATGGTTCGATGAACCCTCTGCCAGGCACTTGAATGTGATTTGCATGGTATCCATGTAGTACTAGTAGTAGATTTCGCTGCCTAGGTAGCGGAATTCCTTAACTTCATCTACTTCATGACACAAATTCTGATTTTTAGTTGCGCGCTATTCTCATTTAAGCTTCTTCTCATTACTTAAGTCTTTCTTGGATTTACTCCCAATCCATATCCTATATTTATTAGACATTCAACTGATACTGTAATTCCTCTTCACTTTTTTTGAGAATAGGACGTCATCAGTGAATCTTATCATTGATATCACCATGGAATTTAATCCTGCACTTGGACCTTTCTTTTATTTCCTTTATTGCTTCTTAGATGTATAGTTTGAACAGTAGTGATGAAAGACTACCGTCTTACACCCGTTTTATTCCGAGTACTTCGTTCCTCGTCCTCCACTATTATTGCTCCATTTGGCTCTAGCACATATTTTATATTACCCGTCTTTCCCTACAGCTACCCCTATTTTGTCTGGATTTCGAATATCTTGCACCAGTTGACACAGTTCCATGTTTTTTTCTTGTCGACAAATCCTGTAAACGTGTTCTGGTTTTTGTTCAGTCTTCCGTCCATGATCAACCGTACTGTCAGAACTGCCTCTCAAATGCCTCTACTGTTCCTGAAGTCAAAGTGATCGTTATCTAATAGTTCCTCAATTTTCTTTTCCATTTTTCTGTATATTATTCTTGTCATCAACTTGGATGCATAAGCTGCTAAGATAATTGTGTAATAATTCTCGTACATGTCGGCTCTTGCAATCTTCGGAATAGTGTGGGTTGCGTATTTCCGAAATGTAGATGGTGTATCGCCAGACTCAAACATTCTACACACCAACGTGAATAGCCTTTTTGTTGCCACTTCCAGCCAGTATTTGTACTACTCCCAATTAAAATTTGTTAGGGATCGTTATTAAATATGGGAAGTGGCAGTACAGTGCGTGGATTTGGGCTCACTGAAAGACTACCTAGCGTGGTGACGTGCAGAAGGAATATGCTTTAAGGATGGAGTCATTTAGGGGGTCTCCCTGTTTGAGAAAAACTCCTCCAATGGTGGTGCAGACAAGAATGCAAAGCGAGTATTTCCTATAAAAAGTTTTAGGGAAATTATAGGTGAAATAAATGAAAGGGTACTAGACCTTGCCTCTGTCATTATCTGTTTCTCACAGCTTTGTTTATCTGTCGAAGAACTGCGACGATTTTACTTGCTTTATTGTAGGTGGGAGAACTGGTAGTTTATGCCAAGTGTAATGTACCGTAAAAAAGAGCTGGCATATGAATGCACTGTTAAGAGCAAATATTTATGAGTCTGTCCAGAAAAAAATTTGGAAATTTGTGGTAAGGTCCTATGGGACCACACTGCTGAGGTCATCGGTCCCTAAGCCTACACACTACTTAATCTAACTTAAACTATCTTACACTATGGACAACACACACACACACTCACCCATGCCCGAGGGAGGACCCCGAACCTCCGACGGGGGAAGCCGCACGGACCGTGACAAGGCGCCCTAGACTGCGTGGCTACACCGCGAGATTCTGTCCAGACTTGATGCTGTGCTAGGCACAGTTCTTTAAAAAAAGGCATGAAGTTAACTTTGATTGACGTTGTCAGTAGGTAAAAGATCCATGGTCATACATAGAAAGAGGTGCACAGAACGAATATAAAATAAAGACAGAGGATAGAGACACAGAAGAAGGGTACATAACTGACAAACCCCCAGCATTCCATAAAGAAAAAGTTTTCAATAAAAACTTTCGAATGAAAAAAAGAGTGAGTATTAAAGGAAATGTGTCAGTGTGTCAACCAGGAACAGACAGTGTACTTTCCTGTTGCATTTGACGGAAACTTCAGCACAGTTACAAACGTTTTCACAGATTATACTCTAGTTGATAGGCGCAGTATAAGATAGATCTTTAATGGCCTTTTAGATATCTGTTCGCAAACAGGAACAGAAATACTGAAAGAAAGAAGACAGGAGCATGTGAGTTGGAATTTTCTCCTGGTTTAATAATTGTTGGTAGTCTCCTTGGGACTGCTGCCGGATCCTAAAATCACAATGACTCATTAACTGTCAATGGATCTGAAGTGAAAAGTGTTTCCTTTCAAGTACCAAGATTAGGGCACTACTCTGAGTCGCCAAGGAAGATCTGGGACTTAAGAAGCTTGTAGTACATAAAATTCGGTGTGAATGTGATTCGCACAGTTCAAGGCAGGTGGGCACAACGTCACCGTCACACTAGTCTGCAACAGCCTGAAGAATCGGCGACTGCGGAATACCTTACAATTTTGGAACGGTGGTCACAGGACGGTTGTTGAAATTAGATTGGCAGACGATTAGAATAATGGAGACATGAGTTAACCTTATAGTAGGACGAAGAACCCTGTACTATCGCGCCTCCAAAATAACATTCTGTGGTGCAGCCTGCGTTAGTGTTTGAGGATGATCTTTGAGTGTCGCATGTCGTTGGCACCGGTGCAGCGTCAGAAACCCACTCTTGGGCAGAGCATCAGGCGTTGGTGGAGCATGCGCCCTGCGTGACATGGGTGCCTATGTAAGACGACATTTTCCTGCCATGGAACACTGTGGACAGTGATGGTCCTACCACATTGTCTTGCGGTACTCTGTCGATCTGGTTCCGTTAAGAGCGACGTGTCGAGTTCAGTCTGCAAGGAAATCTCCAATCTAGTCGACAAGCTGGTCCGATACCCGGTATGCTCGAAACGTTTTCATTAAACGGCAGCGCGAGACGGTGTAAAATGTCTTCCTGGCGTCAAGGAACGCGGTACCAGACTGAGCTCCGTTGCCTACGTCGCTATGGATCGCAAGGATGAACAGAGTGAGCTCAATGTCACAACATTTCTGTTTCTGGAGTACATGTTGATATTTAAAAAGGATAATTTTCGTTCTCCTAAAATGACGAATTTCTAGAAAATAAAACAAGTTCCATAATTTTACAACAGACTGACGTGAACAATATTCGCCTGTCATTATGTGCCCATGTCCTACAACTCTTCTTGGTAACGAGAATGACCTGCGCTTTCTTACAATCGCTAGCTACCCTTCTTTGCTCCTATGATAAACTGCTGATAGAAGGGAAAGTTCTGTCACGTAAACTTTGTAGAATCTATCTCATCTGGTCTTGATGCCTTTTCACTACTAAGTGATTGCAGTTGCTTTTCTGTTCCGCGATCAGTTATCTCAATATATACCATTTCAATGTCCATACTATTACTAAAAGGAGGGAACCAGTTATGACTTTCCTCTGTGAAATAATTTCGTATGACAGAATTCAGCATTTCCGCTTTCTCTGTGTTATTTTCTATTTCAGTGTCAGTGTGCTCAAAGTGGATTTTTCACTGCTTACTGATTTTATATATGTCCAAAACCTCTTAGGGGTTTCAGTCACGTCAGTTGACTAAATTTTAGTACAAACGTCATTGAACGCTGCTCTCATTGCTCCTCTTACGCCACTTTACGCTTCGTTCAGCTTTGTCAACTGTGGTTGTCTGTTATTCAGTGTGTGCTGATGCTATATTGGTTTACTTATAATTTTTCTGACACTACTATTAAATGACTGTGTCTGTCCCATCCTTAACGCCTTGCTCGGAACATACTTGTCTAAGGCATATTGAATGACACTAGCAATTTTTTTTTTATTTGTGCTCCACATCTTTGTCGTCAGCAATGAGTTCTTGATACTGATTACGTAGATACTGTGCAATTTGTATCCCGTCACTATTCCTAAGCAAAAATAGTTTCTTATCTTTTTTAACGTTCCTTGTAATACCTGTAGTTATAGCTGCTGTCACAGCCTTATAATAACTGATACTTCCCCTATGTTAACTGTTACACTCATGTCTGTCTGTTGTTAGGAGGTCTAAGACGTTACCTTCTAGAAAGGCTTCTCTAATTATCTGCTCGAGCCGGCCAGTGTGGCCGTGCGGTTCTAGGCGCTTCAGTCTGGAACCGCGTGACCGCTACGGTCGCAGGTTCGAATCCTGCCTCGGGCACGGATGTGTGTGATGTCCTTAGTTTAGTTAGATTTAAGTAGTTCTAAGTTCTAGGTCACTGATGTTAAGTCCCATAGTGCTCAGAGCCATTTGAACCATATCTGCTCGAAGTAATTTTCTGACTAGACTTCCAGAATAATGTGAGACGAATCCCATTCTCTTACACCAGTTCTGATTGCATGATTCTCCCATTCTCTACCAGGCAAGTTGAAGACTGCCTATATCGATCAGGAAAACTACTAACGGTATTCTGCACTTTCTCTCTGAAGTGCTCTACCACTACACCTCCTGACTTTGGCGCTCTATAAAAAGCTTCCTATTACCATTTTGGTCGACCTTTGATGCTTGTATTCACCCACAATAATTCAAACTCGGGCTACGAGATAACCCCGCTGGATGTTATCGCGTTCCTTACTACAATCAATAAGCCGCCATAATTGACGAAAAACGTACCTGTACGATTAATATTCCAATCTGAACTTAAGATTTCGTTGCTGTTCACTTCCGGTTTCTATAACTTTCTCTTCCTAATACTACCTGGGAATTATAACTTTCAATAAGCGATTAAATTCTTGTACCTTTTGTATAGTCAACCTGCGAGGACAAGCATTCTATGAGAACACTGTGGTTGACGTAACTGCGATTTCGACCGGGCGGCGAGGGGGGGGGGGGTCCTGTATGAAGGGAGTCTGTAGCGTAAAAGACCATCGTGTACACTCCACATGGCACATGGAGTCCAGTACACTAGTAGCTGCTTCCCTCACGTAGTGAACACCTGACCCACTAACGGAAAAGGTTCAGATCTTCATCCTACAGCTAAAGTCGATAAATTCGCATTCGATATCGCCATAGGGTAGTCTCAGCCTCTTGTTTAGAGGCCCTGGTTTAGACCTACTACTCGGCCCTAAACAAGAAGACAGCGATCGCCCCTAATACAGTTAGCTTAACCTGCACCCCACCTGTGGGGCTAGTTGCCATCACCAGATCAGTCATTCGCCGAAAGGAGCCGAGGATGGCGACAGAACTCAAGCAGCAGGCTTTAGTCCTGCCCACGTGTGTCACTATCTCTAGCCAGCTGCACCCGCTGCTCTCGATAGGCGCCAGAGGCTCTCATCCACGTCACGAAAGAGACTCTTGCCAACATACCGAGTGCACACTGGCATTCTCCCCAACCCTGCGTGCTATATCCATGACGTGCCCCATCACCCACCTAATACCGCAGCTCCAAATGACTGCACATGTCCGGAAAGCATGAAAGTCAGCCGCTAGACCCACCGAAAAGACATCCTGCGATGGCTCAGAAATATTGTGAGCACAGGATAACACCTCGCACATGTTACTAAGGCCTAAGGAGCCAGCCGTGCAATCTGTTCCCTCTTTCGCCTTCCACCCTGTGACACGCAAACCCACCTCTGTCTACCATTCAATCTTGAGTGAGCACGCAATGGTCAGATGTGTATCGGAAGATAAAGTGACAACCAAGTCACCACGGGATACCACCACACCAAAGGTGTTGCAGATCGCGACACTGGCACCCGAAAGCCGTCGCAGCTTTGAGCAGCGTCCAGAAACCTGTTGACCACGGCCAGTACAGCTTTCAGCTAAATGTGATTTGAGACTTTCTCGGCGTATTCCATTCGTGAAATCTTCTCGGGTGATCAGCCGAGTAAAGGCGTCGTCTTCTCGCAACGTTTCGAAGGGTTTCGTACCCATCATCTTCAAGCGAAGTGTCGAGATGCTGTGTTGCGCGGTCCTATAAAGGCTCCTGGACCAGTGACTGATCCCGGGCGCCGACCAATCAGGTACCTGCGGAATCGGCCGCCGCGCCAGTGGTGGGGGGTTCGCGGCGCGGACCGGGCGTCGAGTCCCTGCCGGTTCCTACTACGTCTTTGACCGCTACCGTCTTCGTGCCGGAGCGTTCTCTTCTAATTTTAGTTATTGCGGGATTCCAAGCTGTACTAAGTTGGAAACCAGTGTCTCGATTGATCAGGTTGCTGTTCAACCGAATTTCTACAGCCTCTTTGAAAACCGAATCCCAAAATCCTTTAACGTCACACAGCTTCTTCGTACCCTCAAAGAGGAAGGTGTGTCCTTCGTTAAGGCTATGTTCCGCAACCGCCGATTTTTCCGTCTGACCAAGGCGTACATGTCTAATGTGTTCCGAGCGCCTCTGCGTGATGCAGCGCTGCGTTTGTCCGATGTATTTCGTACCACATTCACATTCAATACTGTATACGCCCGGAGTCTGCAGTCCTAGGTGGTCTTTGACTGAGCCAAGTATGTCTTTAATTTTACTTGGGGCATGAAAAATTGTCTTGATGTTGTGTTTCTCCAGAATGCGGGCAATCTTGGCTGTTGGCGGTCCCGCGTATGGTAGAAATGCCAGGCATCTGGTCTCATCTTCTTCTTCCGGTGTGTCTACCTTCCTGCTCTTGTGTAGGGCGCGCGAGATTTGCGTCTCATTGTAACCGTTGCTGCGGAAGGTCTTCCTTAGGTGTTGTAACTCTGCAGGTAGGCTGTCATCATCACAGATAGACTTGGCCCTGTGCACAAGTGTGTTAAGCACTGAGTTGGGTTGTGCCGGGTGGTGGCAACTCTGTGCATGAAGGTATAAATCCGTATGTGTCTTCTTCCTATACACAGCGTGACCCAAGGAGCCATCAGGGTGCTTCTTGATTAGAATGTCAACGAAGGGCAAGCTTCCGTTTTCTTCCACCTCCATAGTGAATTGTATGTTGTTGTGTATGCTGTTCAGATGTCGCAGGAAGTCTTGCAGGTTCTCTCTGCCATGTGGCCACACGACAAAAGTGTCATCCACATATCTGTGGAAGGCTTTAGGTTTCAGTGGGGCGGTGTCCAGGGCTATGTCTTCAAAGTGCTCCATGTAAAGATTAGCGATGCCTGGAGCTAAGGGGGACCCCATGGCTACACCATCCACTTGTTCATAAAATTTGCCTCCACATTTGAAGTGGGGGAAACCCTTCGAAACGTTGCGAGAAGACGACGCCTTTACTCGGCTGATCACCCGAGAAGATTTCACGAACAGTTTTCAGCTGTTTACGGACAGCAGCAAATTCTCCTCGTGAACGCCGGAACAAGCACCGTCTCAAACTTTATTGTACTGTGCAAAAAAACTAAATAACATGTCAAATGAACGCAAGAAGCATATATTCCCAGAATATCTAAATATGTCTTATGTACTTTCTCGTGTACTTTCTGTTTCCAGATCCCCCGATTGTCTCTCTGTATATGGATCGTCCTCCACGTCCCGACGGAATACGCGAATGGGATAACATTACTTTGAAGTGTTATACACAGTCAAATCCGCCCACGTGGAGTGTGAAATGGATGTTACAGGTCAGTATGCAACTGAAACGTTTTGATTTATTCATGACATTGAGTAGTTCTGGACTATGGTAACCAGGAACGTCTGCCTTATCTATATCTTTAACAAATAAAAACTAACTAACGGTGCATATATGACTTCGCGTATGTACAACACAGAAAAAATGAATACAAGCAGTAAAACGACTCCAAAGTGTTTATTCTTATATGCGTTTGGATTATTTTTAGATTGTGGCTATTTCTATTGTATTGTTATTTACTCACCAGTTGTGGTGGTCATCTGCAACATACTCATGTCAGACAGATAACAATTTACGGTTCGATGCGCAGAGTATATTTTCATAGAGAAAGAAACATTAAAGAAGATATAAATGGGGGTGGGGTGGTAAGTCACACATTAAATGATTTCATCTTTACAAGTGTTCATAGTACCACTGTAGACAAAACGCCTGATAATACGAACCATTTGATAAAAGCAACCAAAAGTCAATCCGTGACTGGACGTGAGATGGAGGAAACAAACCATTCATATCCGATGCTCGCTCTGAAACTGCTTGTCCCACTTGTATCGGGCTTGCTTATTGGCTGTCAGTGGGCTTGTTACCAACTTAAAATTTGAAGTTATTTCAACGGCATGATTGCGAAATATAATGTTAATTTTTTTATATCAATCCCGGTCGTAATACTAAAAACTACGAGGGTTGCCCATAAAGTAATGCACTGCAGTTTTTCTTCAACGATTCTTTATTGAACATGACAAAAATTGCACACGTGAAAGAATGGTATTTTATCTACACACCCTATTTTTCAACGTAATCTCCATGCCGTTCTTCGGCCTTCATCCAGAGTGAAAGAAGGGCATGTTTGACCTGTCGTGAATCACCTTCTCATCGTCCTCATAATGTGTTGTACGAATGGCACCCTTTAATAGCCCAAACAAGTCCGACTGGGCTAGGTCAGGGCTGTAGGGTGGATGGGGTAACACTGTCCAACCCTGTTTTGCGATGTGTTCAGCAGTCCTCAGACTTGCGTGGGGTCGAGCATTATCGTGTTGCAGCAAAACATCTCCTAGGTTGCTGTGGCGCCAAAGTCGCCGGAAGCGCGTCTTGAGTTTTGTTAATGTGATGACATATGCTTCTCAATTAATGGTACCACCCCTTGGCATCACATCAATGATAATCACGCCTTCACAGTCCCAGAACGAGTTGATCATGACCTTACCGGTGGAATCAGATGCTTTAATTTTTTTCTTTTGTGAGGAGTGGGAATGGCGTCATTCCATCGACTGTCGTTTTGTTTCGGGCTCAAAATGGTGAACTCAGGTTTTATGACCTATCACAACCCGGGACAAGAAAGCCTCCGCCTCAGCTTCAAAACTTTGCAACAAATGAAGAGAAATGTTTTTTCTCTGCGATTTCTGATCCGCCTTTAGACACCATGGGACCCACTTGCACACCCGTTTGCATATCCCAGACTGTGAATAATTGCATCCACATTTCCTTTGCTGATTGACAGAGGCAGCACCAACTCTCGAGCCGTAATGCGTCTGTTCTCGCGAATGACATCAGCTCGCTGCAATATGTCGAGTGTGACAGCCTTGGATGGTCCCCCCGAATGCTGCAAATCGTGGATTCCGTCGAACCGCCTTCTCGTGATGTCACCTACCGTGACCAGTGACTGACTGTACTTCTGTCGACAGCAGATGCTCTGTACAAGTGTTTGTGAATATTTCTTTTTCTGCAGTGAGAAATTCAAAGACGGCACATTGCTTGTTACGTACATTACCTACAGACGCCATTTCGAAACTGTCCTGCAGCTACGCTATGAGTCGGAAGTGACAGAAACTTATCGCTCTGACTCAGGAGGCTTCAAACAATACATACGTAACGTTTTTCATTCGTAGCATTGTTTTCGGCTGAGAAAAAAAAAATCTGTGCATTACTTTCTGGGCAACCTTCGTATATGCGTGAACATAAGTAACTATACTGTGTAACACAATTAAAGGATCACTTTTCCGGAACCCCATAATAGTCTCCCATTGCGCCGCAGACGTTTGGTATTTGGCTTTATGATGCCTACACACGTTCTATGTAATGGTGCAAAAGCCATCATCCTCGAGCACGGCGACGCTTCAGACTGCAAGGTGTCGACACATGCTAAAACGAGATCAGATCACTGATGTTCATGTGACGCCTAAGGTCGCATTTGCTCGAAATTTCATCACAATCCTGCCCAACGGTGCCATGGGCGTGTCACATATGGGAATGTCGTCGTACACCCTCGTTAGCGTATTTTGCCCCTGCTTCTGACGCCTCTGCAACTGAGGCCAGAAACATGACACCCAGCGTTGAAATCAGGTGGTTCACTCATGGGTGGCTGAGGAAAACATTTCAGATACACCAGCGCTCAAAATCGACACGAGAGCGAGAATTTCTAATGCGATGAGTAGCAGGATAACGTTCCGAAGTACCTTTGATGCTTATTTGTTTGTAATTTCTGCCACCAGTCCCTTTTCTTATTTTTTTGTTTTATGTTTAATCTCTCACAATAAAACGGGTTTCGAATATGTTCTGTTCGTCTTCAGGTGTTTATAAATACATACATACAGAGAAATGTAATGTTTCTGTATGTACGAAATACTTTTACAACTTGGCTGGTTGAATCATAATTATTTTCGGCCATAACGGCTACGTTTGTGAACCGTGACACACAGTCACGGTTCACAAACGTAGCCATCATAGCCTAAAATAAACTTTTGATGCTGCTGACACCTCCGGCCGATTCAACCAATTCTACGTAGAATGTCTAAGAACAATGTACGTCTGAACTGTCGCTATCGGCCGTGAAATGTGTGGGTATCAAAGCCCAAAGAAAATAGGTTGTTTCACGGATCCCTTTTAGTGTCGATTCTGAGAGGTAGTGTATCCGCAATGTTTTCCTAGGCCACCTACGAGAAAAGCACATGATTTCAACCCTGGACTTAACGGCACTGACCTAAATCGCTGAGGCGCCAGACACAGGGATAAAATGTGTGAACGAGGTCGTGCGACGTCATTCCAGTTATACGATACGCCCTCGGTGGCGCTGGACGGAAACAGTGAAATTTGGAGATAATGTGACCTTAGACCTCACATATCACATGAACATACGAAATCTGATCTAGTTGTCGTAACATCTTGGAGCCCGAAGCGTTGTCGCGCCCGAGAGTGACATCCCAGGGTGGTGGCATGCTTTTGCAGAGGAGGAAGGTGCCAAATATGAAAGTTCTGCTGCTTAATGGGAGACGATTACTTGGTTTCGTTAAGTGATTCTTTAATTATGTTGCTTAGTGGACTTTATTTACACCTGATTACAAACGTCTCAGTTCAAGTAGTACATGTTATGTAATTATTTTCAGTTGGTACCTCTAGTTTCATGTGTCCTCGGAGTCTTTCGCGACGGCATCCATGAATAAAACGTTTTCGGTTTTCCAGCCGCGTCAATTCGAAAAAAATGCTCGAGTTTCCATGGCCATCTCCGCCATCGAAAGCTCGAGCATTTTATTCGAATTGACGCTGCTGGAAACCCGAGAACGTTTTATTCACCTCTAGTTTCAGTTTCTTGGATGGCGGTGAATGCTTTGCAGACGACACATTTCATCACTGATTTTCTATGTTACTAAGAGGCTGAAATGGTCACTCGGAATACCGATCTCAGTTGAAGGCTCTTTAACGTCTTTGAAAGGCAAAAAAATTGATTTTCAGTATTCTGTAAGTAACTGATCCTGTTTAAAAATCTGAAATAATCTACTTACTCACAAGTACAAATCAAGTGAAGGATGTAACGCAATAAATGAAGCATTAAAATTAGATCCTGTGTAGCTATCTGGAAGTAGTGCAAGTCAGGTCATGTAAATTACGCTGAACGTATTCATCCAGTATTGTGAATAGAGCACTTAGCCACTTCCAGCTGTTTTATACATAGTTTAAAATCTCTTAGTAACTCCCTCCCCAGCCCAGAAAATAGAACTAAAGCTGTTTTATACATAACTTAAAATCGTTTAGTAACTATTTATCACTGACCTTTCTCCTTTCCCAGCCCAAAAAATAGAACGAAAAATGCTTATCGTGCACTACAGTTTCGCTGTGCATTCAGTAAATCTTCAGCCTCAGGCATTATATTTTAATGTATTGCTTGTTCACTGCTAATACCTTTTTACAGACACCATGCACATATACTACTGAACTTACCTGCAGAACTTATAGCTTACGACATTTAGTTCAGATTATTTCACGTTATAAACGTTGAGATACGTGAAAAAGTACAATGTCTTCAACGATACAGATTTTGCATGATTAACGTCTAATATTTAACGCAGTAATTCATTTGTAAAGAAATCTGATGTCGCCCGACCGGTTAGCCGTTCGGTCTAACGCACGGCTTTCCAGATTGGAAAGGAGCGCCTAGTCCCCGGCAGGAATCCGCGCGGCGAACTTGCGTCGAAGCCCGGTCAGCCGGCCAGTCTGTGGATGCTTATTAGGCAGTTTTCCATCTGCCTCGGCGAAAGCGGGCTGGTTCCCCTAATTCCGCCTCAGCTACACTATGTCGGCTATTACTGCGCAAACAAATTCTCCACGTACGCGTACACCACCATTACTCTACCACGCAAACATAAGGGTTACTCGTCTGGTGTGAGATGTTCCCTATGGCGGGGGGTGGGGGGTCCACCGGGGAAAGAACCGCACAATCACCCTGAATGAGTGGGTCAGTGTGGGGCGGCGGAGGGGTGAAGTAGACTGCGGTAGTCGTCGTGGGATTGTGGTGGACCACTGCGGCTGCGGCGGGGACAGAGCCTCTCCGTGGTTTCTATGCCCCCAGTTAACATACGATACAATACAATACAATCTGATGTCTGAAGCTGCTTTACAAATAGCTTCTCGATTGTGACCGAATTTTAAACAAGTGGACGGTGTCGCCAGGGCCACCATGGTGGCCTACTATTTCATGGAAGACAGTGAGGTAAACAGAGCACAGGTGGTCTCAGATACCTACAGTCTGACTGGTGAGCTACAACTAAGAAAGCAATTAAGACA
This sequence comes from Schistocerca cancellata, assembly GCF_023864275.1. NCBI lineage: Eukaryota > Metazoa > Arthropoda > Insecta > Orthoptera > Acrididae > Schistocerca > Schistocerca cancellata. Next base: position 679,581,860 of record NC_064630.1, read on the forward strand.
GAATAGCTGTTCTGATAGATAGATACACCATGCATTCCATTCCGAGCAAGTTCACAGAAGGGACGTAAATGAAGATGCGGAGGCACCCAATGCAACGGAGTTCTTGCCGTGCTTTGGTGGCATGTCTTGAAGAATGGAAATAAGCCTCAAGAGACACGACAGCAAGTGTGTTTTTCGGCCACCAGCAAGACTGAGGAATTTTTGGTGGTCCGTTAAAGACGATCTTCCCCTTAGAAACGTGTCACGCCAGTGTGGGAAGTCTTATATTGGGCAGACACGAAAAACTGCAAGAACGTTGGCCGGCCAGTGTGGCCGTGCTGTTCTAGGCGCTTCAGTCTGGAACCGCGTGACCGCTCCGGTCGCAGGTTGGAATCCTGCGTCGGGCATGGATGTGTGCGATGTCCTTAGGTTAGTTAGGTTTAAGTAGTTCTAAGTTCTAGGGGACTGATGACCTCAGCTGTTAAGTCCCATAGTGCTTAGAGCCATTTGAACCCATCTAAAGGATTTCACTTCGAAACCCGACGTTTCATCCCCATCTGCGGAGGACATTTTCAAGGGGGATCGTAGCTTTGTTGAAACATATGACGTCACGCCACTGCGCGGAAGCTCGCGAAAGCGGAATCTTGCCTTAGTCAGTAGCGAGCCAGAGTGTGTAGCGGACATTCAACAAAGCTACGATGCCACTTGAATACGTCCTCCGCAGATTGGGATGAAACGTCGGATTTTGAAGTGAATTCCCTTAGACCACGTTATAATAGCCTGGAATATTTTATTAATTGTGACAATGCCAGCAATGAAAGTTTACATTTAGCAACTGGATTTTCCTGTGCCAACACGTGTTGATTGTGGCTATTGAATAAACAGTCTCGGGTAAAGGCTGTTTCATCCGTAAGAAAGTGCGGTTCGATTAGTCCTGCTCAATGAATGTCAGAGATAATTTTTATCTTACGGATCCATAGCACCTCCTTTTATTGTAATGGTTCCACATTCACTGTCACACATTGAATAGAATATGTTTCAACAACTCTGGCAGAGTTTCTCGTAAAAAGACTAACTACCTGTTGGCGTCCAGTCGCCGGGGGAACATATATGGACCGACCAAATTACCGCCTACCAAGCCGGCCCAAATGAGACAGCGAATCGATCTTGGTGACAACGAACGAAGTCGGTGTTCGAATGTGCCTGTCACAATTAATAAAATATTCCAGGCTATTATGCTGTGGTCTAAAGGATTTCGCCGGCCAGTGTGGCCGAGCGGTTCTAGGCGCTTCAGGGGACTGATGACCACAGATGTTAAGTCCCATAGTGCTCAGAGCCATTTTTTTTTGCAAGAACGTTGTGCAGAATACCATCGTCAAACCAAACACCATTGTCATACATAACTGGATCAACCTGATAAATCAGCCGTAGGAGAGCATTGCCTGGACACGGGACATCGCATGTTTTACTAGAAGACCGTGCTTTTATGCTCAGGATATCTTTCTGGGACTGTGTTTTTAAGGAGGCCAGACACATCCGTACGGTGCACTATCTTATGTACAGATCTGTAGGTTTTGAATTAAGGGCCTTTTGGAATCTTGCACTAGCTGCCAGTAAATCAAATCAGAAAAAAACAAGATCTCCCGATTCACAGCTAGAAGCAGCGTACTGCTGAGATATAACACAACTGTTAGCCAGAGGGGCGTCTGGCAGAACGGACAACGTACTATCGGAAGGCCTTTCTGTGGCTTCTGACGCACGCATATTACAGGGCTATTACAAATGATTGAAGCGATTTCATAAATTCACTGTAGCTCCATTCATTGACATATGGTCACGACACACTACAGATACGTAGAAAATCTCATAAAGTTTTGTTTGGCTGAAGCCGCACTTCAGGTTTCTGCCGCCAGAGCGCTCGAGAGCGCAGTGAGACAAAACGGCCACAGGAGCCGAGAAAGCGTATGTCGTGCTTGAAATGCACTCACATCAGTCAGTCATAACAGTGCAACGACACTTCAGGACGAAGTTCAACAAAGATCCACCAACTGCTAACTCCATTCGGCGATGGTATGCGCAGTTTAAAGCTTCTGGATGCCTCTGTAAGGGGAAATCAACGGGTCGGCCTGCAGTGAGCGAAGAAACGGTTGAACGCGTGCGGCTAAGTTTCACGCGTAGCCCGCGAAAGTCGACGAATAAAGCAAGCAGAGAGCTAAACGTACCACAGCCGACGGTTTGGAAAATCTTACGGAAAAGGCTAAAGCAGAAGCCTTACCGTTTACAATTTCTACAAGCCCTGACACCCGATGACAAAGTCAAACGCTTTCAATTTTCGGCGCGGCTGCAACAGGTCATGGAAGAAGATGCGTTCAGTGCGAAACTTGTTTTCAGTGATGAAGCAACATTTTTTCTTAATGGTGAAGTGAACAGACACAATTTGCGAATCTGGGCGGTAAAGAATGCTCACGCATTCATGCAGCAAATTCGCAATTTACCAAAAGTTAACGTGTTTTGTGCAATCTCACGGTTTAAAGTTTACGGCCCCTTTTTCTTCTGCGAAAAAAACGTTACAGGACACGTGTATCTGGACAATTGGAAAATTGGCTCATGCCACAACTGGAGACCGACAACGCCGACTTCATCTTTCAACAGGATGGTGCTCCACCGCACTTCCATCATGATGTTCGGCATTTCTTAAACAGGAGATTGGAAAACCGATGGATCGGTCGTGGTGGAGATCATGATCAGCAATTCATGTCATGGCCTCCACGCTCTCCCGACTTAACCCCATGCGATTTTTTTCTGTGGGGTTATGTGAAACATTCAGTGTTTAGACCTCCTCTACCAAGAAACGTGCCAGAACTGCGAGCTCGCATCAACGATGCTTTCGAACTCATTGATGGGGACATGCTGCGCCGAGTGTGGGAGGAACTTGATTATCGGCTTGATGTCTGCCGAATCACTAAAGGGGCACATATCGAACATTTGTGAATGCCTAAAAAAACTTTTTGAGTTTTTGTATGTGTGTGCAAAGCATTGTGAAAATATCTCAAATAATAAAGTTATTGTAGAGCTGTGAAATCGCTTCAATCATTTGTAATAACCCTGTACTTGCTCCTGGTCCGATAAGTCTCGACAACGCAGCGCGCCTATCATGAGCCGCGCCTTGCAGCAGCAAAAGCAGCTACTGCCACCTGAAAATGTCGAACAGTTGTATCGACGAAATATTTTGGGATTAGCACAATATGATCCGACGGCTAACCTGAGAAAGATATTGTAGCATCCTCACTTCCAAAATTCGTGGAGGTGTGGACTGGGAGGTGGGGAGAGATATTTCATTATAAGCTTGTCCTCACTTAACAAATCACTAAGATATTACGTACTTTTGATCTAGAGATGGACTGTGTCTATTTGCATTCTTGTGATATTCACAAACGGAGTTTTAGGACTGCCGCCAACGAAAGAAAAAGGGCAGTGCGAGCATATGCATAAAGAAACCCTGTTAACAAATTATTGAACGCCTCAGAGTTCTCAATGACATTCCACATTCACAATAAACGAACTTATTCGCTAGCTGCAGAAAAAATGCAAGTATTAACAAACGTGCAGTTCAGGACTTTTGTAAGTTTTTTACCTTCAACAGAGGAAAGTGTTTTATCTTGGAACCCTTTCGTCTCTAGCCAGCCTTGTTAACAGAAGCTCAGTAATGTCATTACTCCATTCTGAAAAGATAGCATTCACTTTAAGTGTGCATCAGACTTTTTCTGAAATTACAAAAGCTACTCGAGAAAAATAAGGTTGTTCCAAACGTAAAAGACTGTTCCAATGTACAACATAGTCATGTATCTAGAAACAAATATTCTATTAAAATTTAAAGGTATGACAATCGAGAAAATATTGTCAATAGTGTATTTAACAGGCCATATGTTACATTATTACTCTAGTGCACACCAATAATCAGTAAATGAAATCAAATTAGAAGTGTTATCAAAAGTCAGTAACAAGTTAAAACTATTTTGAAGTGGAAGCACTTGGATTATAACGCACGCTTCCATTTTCAACAAAGGGGAAGTAGCTACTATCTTAATAAAAGTCAGTTTATTGGCAAAGATCATGTGTTATTTTGGTAGAAGAAATGCCGTTTCAAGATATAAAACGATGCATCACCGACGAAGTATTGCTCAACCATCCATACTGTATGTAACCAATTTTGGAAAATTTACAAAATTTTACTCATCATAGACGCTATAACGGCACACTTAACAATATCCTCCAAATGTCTATAACACAATGTACAGCTATTAATTATGTGGACTCGTAATATTTACAGACACTGCTCAAAACACAGTCTCGTGTTTCGCAACAACGAAAGCAATGGAAAATGACTGAAGCTGTTTGAGGCAGTCTTTAGTGCGCATTCCTTCATGTAATTAATAGCTACAATGCTACAATACACGCAATCAGTTCAGAAACTTTACGAGAATACAACTTAAAATAATTTATATATTGTCGCTTAGCGACGTGTAACGAACCAGCATCGTCACATCTTCATTAAAATCGGATAAGAGGAAGAGAAGATAACGTGATTCCCATGCGTTTTCCACGCGTAACTTAAACGTAGCTTGGGGCAACATGTTTGCTTCATTACATCAAAACCGGAACACAGAAAGAAAGATACCGTAATTTAAATTTTTTTCTTGAATCGCCTGCTCAGCTCAGTTGTTGAATGTTTATTAATCATGGTATAGCACACGAAAGGGGCAATAGATGACGCTAAGAGTTTCGTTTTATACCAAAGTACTAATAGATGGTGCTGTTAGTTCATTATTATTATTATTATTAATATTCAGTTTGTAAGTAGGCTGTTTAGGTTTTTATATTGGTTACGCCACGTAGCGCTCTGTATGAAAATCACTGACTCTGCTGTGTGCAATCTGTGGCTGGTTGACATTGTTGGAATATTCGCTATTGTAGTGTTGAACACGTGGATGTGAACAGCGCATAAGAGTTGCGCAGTTGGAGGTGAGCCGCCAGCAGTGGTGGATGTGGGGAGAGAGAGGGCAGAGTTTTGAGAGTGGACGATCTGGACGTGTGTCCGTCAGAAAAAGGAAATTTGTAAGACTGGATGACATGAACTGATATATATATTTTACGACTTTTTAACTTTATTAAGGTAAATACATTGTTTGTTCTCCATCAAAATCTTTCATTTGCTAACTATGCCAATGAGTAGTTAGTGCCTTCAGTAGTTAGAATCTTTTATTTAGCTGGCAGTATTGGCACTCGCTGTATTGCAGTAGTTCCAGTAACAAAGATTTTTGTGAGGTAAGTCATTCATGAAAGGTATACGTTATTGTTAGTCAGGGCCATTCTTTTGTAGGGATTATTGAAAGTCAGATTGCGTTGCGCTAAAAAAATATTGTGTGTCAGTTTAGTGATGATCAGAATAGGCAAAGAAAGAAATGTCTGAGTACGTTCAGTTTTGCTCAGCTGTTCGAAAAACAAATAACGTAAGAGGTTTACCAGCACTGTCATTCTTAATTTTTCTAAGGGGATGATTCAAGTTGTAGACGTATTTTCAGACGTTTACGTCAGTAACAGGATTAAGCGGCACTTCTCATGTTTATGAATACAAACTAACATTGAATTTACTTGGCTACAGTATATGGATTTATTGATATTGCCTTTTATATTAAATTCTTAAGACATTTGATAGGTTTTATTTTTATTCTTTGCCGGGAAAAACGAACATTTTAGGACTGTTTTATTATTTGGGTGCCTTACTAGAGTCTAATTTCGTTTTGTTTACGATTAAATGTCCTTAAAAACGGCCGAGTCTTTCTGAATAAGCGGAAACCGAGGCATGACGTAATTCTGATTGAGAGCGTCATACATTATTTTACTCCTCACAACCCTTGGCATACAGAGACTTAAAGTTACTTGTCTCCAACACAGCATCATAGAAGTAGTGCAGGCAAGTCAGTTTTTATACCTCGAATCACTCTTATTGTTAGCAATTTTAAACTGCGATTTAAACGGATACTATTTCTAGTGAGTTTGCTTATACCATGACCATAAAGAAAGCACATCGCCACAGACTAAGTGTTGCGGACGCGAACGTTAGTGTCAGTGGCTTTTCGCACGGCCAGCTCTAAACGGCTCTGTCTCATGTTAGGAAGCAAGCAAGGTTTTCGTTCATGTTTGCAATCTTACTACTTAAAATACTTTATACAAAAAGGTAAAAATAGTCCATGTTTATAAAGTCTCTGGCATAGACATTAACGAAAACCCAGGCAACGCTGCATAACTCAGATAGCATAAAATAATTTTCGAACTGCACTGACAGCTGTAGTGTCCCTGTGTTAAAGAAGATAATATGACATAATCGTATAGTAATAGAAATAAAGTTCTTACGCATCCTGTTACTTATGCAAAAACTATACAAGATCTTTCCATTGTAATAAGTACTCATTGCTAATGTTCGTTTCCAATAGCACCCGTCGTCTAGTTCTGGCGTCTTTGAGTAGTGCTCAAAATGTCCTTGGTTCCCGGATTTGAACCACACCACTGCCAAAAATTTTGATAAGAGTAATCAGGAATGGCGGCCGAAGACTTTCGGCATAAGAAGTCACCCTCATTCTGCCAATGGCCTTGTCGAAGAGAGTGAAGAAGAGGACAGAGGTTCAGGCTCTGTCTTGCCCTTATAGATGGGAGGCGTCCTGCAAATAGACGGAAAATCAACAAGGATCAACGGCATGAGGATGCAGAAGACAATGGCTACAACGGCGTTAAAGACTCGAAATGTGTACACACAGGACGTGTTGCCTATAATCAAAAATGTGTCTTAACACTCTCTCCATTGGAGAAAGGTTCCGGAGCAGTTCACCTTTGAATGTCCAGTAGGGAATTGCCAAGGTAGAGGTGACTATGACAAAAAGATTGAATAACCAAAGAAAGGATAACGTTCTACGAGTCGAGACGTCGAGTGTCAGAAGCCTAAAGGTGGTGGTAGAAGTTTGATTATAAGGCGTACCCAGGGGCAGATAAAACTCAAGACGCAATTTGGTAAAGAAACAGTGTGAAAATAAGTGGGGTACGCAAATAGTAAGGAAATAAAAAATAATTGATTGGGAAGGACTGACTCATCATACAGGAAAGTGAAAATAGCATTCCGTGAAATCGTAAACAAGGGCGGTAACATTAAGAGTACAGTGAGAATTCCACAGTTAAATGCAAAGGAGAGAGCGAATAGGTACATTGAAAGCCCCTTGCGGAGATCGATTTGTCTGAGGACTGACAGAAGATGCAACACGAGTCAATAGGGAAGAGACAGAGGATCAAGTATTAGAGTCAGAATTTAAAAAAGCTTTGGAGGAATTAAGATCAAATAAGACGGAAGGGATAGACAACATTCCATCAGAATTTCTAAAATAATTGAGAGAAGTGGCAACAAAATGAGTATTCACGTTGGTGTGTAGAATGTGTGAGACTATCAATATACCACTAGACTTTCGGAAAAAAAAATCATCCGCACAATTCGGAAGATAGCAAGACCTCGCAACTGTGGGAATTATCACGCACTGAGCTTAAGAGCTCATGCATCCAAATTGCTCACAAGAATAAAATACAGAAGAAATGAAAAGAAAACTGAGTATCTGTTAGGTGATGATCACTTTAGCTTTAGAAATGGTAAACGCACCCAGAGAGACGGATCTGACTTTGTCATTGTTAATCGAAGCAAGCCAAAAGATAAATCAAGAAACGTTCATATGATTCGCCGACCTGTAAAAAGCTTTCGAGGATGTGAAATGGCGCAAAATGTTTGGAATACTGGGACAAGTAGAGGTAAGCTGCAGGGGAAGACGTGTACTACACTGGGTTAACGAAGGTCATGGGGTAACTCCTAATAAAGTGACAAGAAGCCTTTCGCCCGGGATAGTGTAGCAACTTTACGTGGAATGGAACCTGACAGGTCACTGGAAATCTCTTGCAGAAATATTGAGACATGCGGCCTGTATAGCCGTCTATAATTTCGGAAGTGTTGCCGATATACACTCCTGGAAATTGAAATAAGAACACCGTGAATTTATTGTCCCAGGAAGGGGAAACTTTATTGACACATTCCTGGGGTCAGATACATCACATGATCACACTGACAGAACCACAGGCACATAGACACAGGCAACAGAGCATGCACAATGTCGGCACTAGTACAGTGTATATCCACCTTTCGCAGCAATGCAGGCTGCTATTCTCCCATGGAGACGATCGTAGAGATGCTGGATGTAGTCCTGTGGAACGGCTTGCCATGCCATTTCCACCTGGCGCCTCAGTTGGACCAGCGTTCGTGCTGGACGTGCAGACCGCGTGAGACGACGCTTCATCCAGTCCCAAACATGCTCAATGGGGGACAGATCCGGAGATCTTGCTGGCCAGGGTAGTTGACTTATACCTTCTAGAGCACGTTGGGTGGCACGGGATACATGCGGACGTGCATTGTCCTGTTGGAACAGCAAGTTCCCTTGCCGGTCTAGGAATGGTAGAACGATGGGTTCGATGACGGTTTGGATGTACCGTGCACTATTCAGTGTCCCCTCGACGATCACCAGTGGTGTACGGCCAGTGTAGGAGATCGCTCCCCGCACCATGATGCCGGGTGCTGGCCCTGTGTGCCTCGGTCGTATGCAGTCCTGATTGTGGCGCTCACCTGCACGGCGCCAAACACGCATACGACCATCATTGGCACCAAGGCAGAAGCGACTCTCATCGCTGAAGACGACACGTCTCCATTCGTCCCTCCATTCACGCCTGTCGCGACACCACTGGAGGCGGGCTGCACGATGTTGGGGCGTGAGTGGAAGACGGCCTAACGGTGTGCGGGACCGTAGCCCAGCTTCATGGAGACGGTTGCGAATGGTCCTCGCCGATACGCCAGGAGCAACAGTGTCCCTAATTTGCTGGGAAGTGGCGGTGCGGTCCCCTACGGCACTGCGTAGGATCCTACGGTCTTGGCGTGCATCCGTGCGTTGCTGCGTTCCGGTCCCAGGTCGACGGGCACGTGCACCTTCCGCCGACCACTGGCGACAACATCGATGTACTGTGGAGACCTCATGCCCCACGTGTTGAGCAATTCGGCGGTACGTCCACCCGGCCTCCCGCATGCCCACTATACGCCCTCGCTCAAAGTCCGTCAACTGCACATACGGTTCACGTCCACGCTGTCGCGGCATGCTACCAGTGTTAAAGACTGCGATGGAGCTCCGTATGCCACGGCAAACTGGCTGACACTGACGGCGGCGGTGCACAAATGCTGCGCAGCTAGCGCCATTCGACGGCCAACACCGCGGTTCCTGGTGTGTCCGCTGTGCCGTGCGTGTGATCATTGCTTGTACAGTCCTCTCGCAGTGTCCGGAGCAAGTATGGTGGGTCTGTCACATCGGTGTCAATGTGTTCTTTTTTCCATTTCCAGGAGTGTAGGATTTTGTGCACAAACTAATCTCTCTATTATTTCTCATAAATTTTCGATGGCACTCATGTGGAACGGTCTGGAACCCAATCATTGGCTCGAGTTGCCTAGAATGCTTTTCAAACCAGACGGAAGCAATTTTGCTCCACTGACATCGATGCTTGGGAAAATGAAGTTCATGAACGCAAATGATCTCGAAAGTTGCCGAAGATAACCATTTCCAGTAAATGATTAATTCAGCTGGGTTAGAGGACCCAGTTCATTCCATGCAAACACCGTTATGGACCTAGCACCAGCTTTCGCAGTTCCTTGTTAGCAAGCTGAGTCCATGACCTTGTAGATTGTGTGCCACACTCGAACCCTACCATCAGCTCTTACCAAATGAAATCTGGGCTCATCTGACCACGCCACGGTTTTCCAGTCGTCTAGGGTCAAACCGGTATTGTCACGAGCCCAGGAATGGCACTGCAGGCGATGTAGTGCTGTTAGTAAAGGCACTCGCGTCGGTCGTCTGCTGCCAAAGCCCGTTAACGACAGATTTCGCCGCCTGTACTAACGGAGACGATCGTGGTGCGTCACACATTGATTTCTGTGGATATTTCACACACTGTTTTTTCTCTATTAAACTGACTTCTCTATGCAACCTCCGCTGCTCTTGCTTTTGAAGTAAAGGTCATCGGACAAAGCGTTGTCCTTGTTCAGAAGTAATGCCGTAAATGTGATATTCTCGGCACACTTTTGAGACTGTTGATCTCGGAATACTTTATTCCCTAACGATTTACGAAACATAATGTCCCATGTCTTTAGCTCCAAGTACCATCCCGTGTTCGACTATGTAAAATAATGCAAGGCCTTCGAATATACAATATGTACAAGAACCAAGAAGGAACAATAAGACTAGAAGACCAAGAACTAAGTGCCGGGATTTAAAATGCAGTAAGGCAGGGATGTCGTCTTTCGCCCCTACTGTTCAATTTACACATCGAAGCAGCAATGACGTAAATAAAAGGAAGATTCAAGTACGGGATTAAAATTCAGGGACTAAGGTTATCAATGCTAAGGTTCGCTGATGAGATTGCTGTCCTCAATGAGAGGGAAGATGAATTGCATGTCCTCCTGCATGGAATGAACAGTCTAATGGAGACAGAATATGGTCTGAGAGTAAATCGAGGAAAGAAAAATATAATGAAAAGTGGCAGAAATGATATCTTCTAGAAATTTAACATCATAAACGGGAATCACAAAGTATACGAAGTCAAGGAATTCTGCAATCTAAGCAGCGAAATAATCGATGACGTAAGGATCAAGGAGGACATAAGAAAAAGCTTTGGCAAAAAGGGCGTTCCTGGCCTAGAGAAGTCTACTGGAATCAAACATAGAGCTTAATTTGAGAAAGAAATTTCTGAGAATGTACGTCTGGAGCACAGCACTATACGGCAGAGAAACGTGGGCTGTGGGAAAACTGGAATAGAAGCGAATCGGAGTATTTGAGATGTGGCTACAGAACAACATTGAAAATTAGGTGGTCTGACAAGGTAAGGAATGAGGAGCTTCTCCGCAGAATCGGAGAGGAAAGGAGTTTAATGAAACACTTAAAAGAAGAATGACTGAACGTCTGTTAAGACATCGGGAAATAGCTTCCGTGGTACTGCTTGCAACTATAGAGAGTAAAAATTGTAGGGGATGACAGAGTTTGCAATATAACCAGGGAATAATTGAAGCTTTATGGTGCGAGTGCTGCTCTGAGATGAAAACGTTGGCACACGAGAGGAATCCGTGGCATGGCGCGTCAACCGATTCAAAACACTAATCGCTCAATAAAAGTTAATTTGACTTAAGCATCTAAGACTTGAATAGTTACATCATCGAAGACTACTCAAGAGAATAGTACAGATTTCTTTGCACACTGTTCAGTCAGATTAATGAGCACTGCCTTTGTTCGATGTCAACGTGCAATAACCACCCACAAACGGCTGGTGGCCATTCTAGCACTAGAAGGTACAAAAAGTTTGACGGGGGTTGCAGAATACAGCGCAGTCTTTGTCATAATGTTGAAACTAAGCGATTTGTCTGACATGCACAATGGTATGGTCTTTCGAGCCAAGAGTGGAAGTGTTTCCAAAACGGCCAATTTTTTGAACAGTTTGAATGTCGCCGTGGTAAAAGCATGTCCCGTGTGGCAAAATGGCACTATCTAAAACCGGAGCATTAATATAGCAGTTAAGATCTAATGAGTTCTCCATCTAGTAATAACGTAAAATAATGCCGGACTCCATCCTCTTCAGTCAGATACAAACAACAGGAAACGTTGTGGCAGACATTGAATAAGCGAACATTGAATAAAATAATTTAGGAACGGAATTCCCACAGGGATTGTGTAAGGCCATACTAACTGTTCCTTATCGTTGCACAGTAGTCTCTGGACACAGAAGGATGTTGTAAATCACTGAATGTTTGAGCTTACAATGCCTCTTGTTTGTACATGAATTGCATCTATTATGAGTGTAGAATGTCGGTCTAAAGTCAACACCAGAGGTTCACTGGTAATGTTAACATCTCCCACTTAGTGAAAACAAAATTACGTACAGGGTGTTTATAAATGAATACTGGGGCTTTAACGTTTTATGATATTTATTATATTGAACTCACAGTTATAAATGATATCTCAAATGAAAGAGCAACTCTAACAGTTTTACCAAGAACCTTATAAATGTTCAATGTGAGCACCATTTGTCACACGGCAGTGACTTGAGTGATTGTAGAAACAGCTGCTTCAATCCCGTTTCTTAATTCATGGAGGTCTGCTGGTAGTGGAGGCATATACACACGATCCTTGATGAAGCCCATAGGAAAAAATCACATGGCGTTAGGTCGGGTAAAGGTGGAGACCATGCAAAGCTAGCCCTGTCATTGGGTCCCTTGCAGCCTATCCAGCACTTGGGTAGTGTGAAGTTCAACCAATCGCTTACTTCGCTATGCCAGTGCTCAGAATGAACATTTATAAGGTTCTTGGTAAAACTGTTTGAGTTGCTCTTTTATTTGATGTATCATTTATAACTGTAAGTTTAATGTGATAAATATTACAAAGCGTTAAAACCCGGATATTCACTTATAAACACCCTGTATTTATAAATGTTGAAAGTGGTGTGCTCTATAGTTCTCGTACCTGAGCATAATAATAATAATAATAATAATAACACTAATAATAAAAAGTACTGGTATTCACAAAATTGTCCTACAGAAAAAAAAGATGTTACAGAAGTTTGCATCACTGTTGAAGTGCTGCAATTACCTTGTGTACCTATGTGAATTGCTACATTTACATGAAAAATGCAAAATTATGTGTACATACAGAAAATATTTACATTTGTAAAACACAAAAATTGTGGTAAGTAATAAATGATAGTCGCATCTGCTTACATATTTAAGTTCGATCACATTACTGGTCTTCTTTCTTCAATAAGAGTAAAGAATAACTTATTACTATATCCCAGGAAGTATAGGTAAATATTAATTTTCTTTCCTCTTTACGTTACACTATATGTAAATCTAGGCAGTATGGATGGAGTTAGACAGTCCAAAACTGTTCGCACTTCGGTTCCCCTAACATGATCTGCAGAAAGACTGGGATCTAAATGGGCTTCAATCTAGGGCTAAATGCAACAAGAATCATGATTTCTCTTACCTTAAGCGTCAGAACTTGTTCATGCACATTAATTCTGCGAAACAGTCTGGCCGATACGGCACTGATATGGTAACCATTAAATCACCGAGTGTTATTTTCAATAATTCCCATCCCGTTGGTAAAACAGACGTAAACTGTGTTCCATGGGCCTACAGTCTGCCAAGAACGAACCAGTGGGGTTCCTGTCGGTATCCTTTACTTTCTTGATTTTGTATGAATGTCTGCAGTGTGAACCTTACCGACAGTCCTTCCACACTAACAGCTGCATAACCAATTTTCGCGCCTGCCAGAATGGAGATGGTGCCAATGTTGGTTTGGCTGTCAACAATGCCTATCCGGTCGTCATGGTTTCAGTTTCTAGTGTGACACTATGGACTGTGACCACACGGCCTTGACCTGTTACCAAATCTATGCTGCTCATGTCTGCAGCGACAGTTTCCGATAAGTGCATATGTTGCTTGTTGGCACTGCGTGATCGCTCATTGTTATTTGAATACTGAAGCCGTGCACTATGTGCTGCCTTCTTATCACCATGTATCAAATTAACATTCTCTTCAAAAAAGAAAGATTCCCGATCCTCATCCAGTGAATTTAATAGTTTTTCTCGTGTCGTGACAGGTAACTTGGATTTTAAAATTCGCAACACGTTGGAAGCCGTTTACATCTCATTCTAGTATTTCGATTCATTTATATATTTTTCTATGTACCAGGGGACAGTTCCTTGCTATTCACTGAAAGGTTATTGTTTTTTTTTATTTACATATTTTTCTATGTACCAGGAGACACTTCGTTGCTATCCACTGAAAGGTTATTGATTAAATACTTCCTTCTGAAAGTTTTTTATAACACCCAACGACTAATATTATGAAGAAAAGAGCATTCCAAATCTTTGCAGGTTTTAGATGCAGCCTCTGTGGCCCAGAGTGCTGTGTCATTTTGCGTATACTCACTCACGAGATTTATTTTGTGAATATCATTCTATAAGCGCAAGAATATGCAAGTAAGTGATAGAATGAATAGAACGGTTTGGGATGACTTCTTTGCTGGAGAAAGTACTTTCATTTGCTAATGGCAGATCATAGTCTCCTCCAGCATTTCATGTGCAGTGAGTGGAATGGGTTCTAAACCAAACAATACATTAAGAGTAGCAACGTTAGGACGCTGGTCTGTTTTCGGCCCAGCACTTGGTACAGAAGTACAGGCTGGTGCAGAAATATCGTTAACTGAAAAAAAATTAGTCTTCGCTCTCAATTATTTAGTTAACTTCCTCTATGACTCTTTTAACTGTACCAACTTCTTTTACTACAGCTCCTCGCCACTGTTTTATTTCATTGTTGACGAATTCCTTAACACTGGTTATCTGGGCAGATGTTGGTGTTAATTCGTCAGGAATTATGTTACCGACATACTTGTTGGGTTCCTTCATAAATAACTGGAATGCCTGTTCATTCCGTATTTAGAACTCTTGTTCGCATTGGTAAATCTTATTCTCGATTGTTTTGTCAAACTATCGTTCCTTGTCTTTTAATCAGTTGGTTCTTTCTTTTTTCGTCGTTTCTTGATGTCGATTGAACTGCTCTTTTAAGAGCTTCTGTTGCTCAATACATAGGTTTTGTAATTTTTCCAGCATTTCAGTTTGAATTTTGATCTCGTGAATTTGTTGTATCTTACTGAATAAGAGAAATTACATTGATTTGTGTAATTAAGTTGGCTTGCACCACTGACGATGCATCCTGAGCGTGTCCCATTTCATTAATTTTTTTCTGTTAAATTCACTTGTGGGGTAGACGATTCATTCTGAATGTGCGTGATTTCTTGTTGAGAAAGAGACATTTCGTTTATGTGGGTAGATAAACTCGCTCATCACGCCATTAATTCTGGTTTAGTCTGTTATTACCTTTATAGGACGGTACTCATTGTTAATGTCAGTGTTTCTAGTTTACTTAACAGCTCATCAATCTGACTAATGAGAGATCCTGTTGTTCAGAACCAGACTCCGTTTAATATGACAGAAATTTAAAAATTCGCAAAATGTTACAGAAAATAACAATATGAATTAATAACACATTAATTAGTGTAGAAAAATAAAGATAATGTAGCGTCCACTAGTTGAAGAAGATGACATGGGATAACACAAATAATATTCATATACAATTTGTTAATTATGCGAAAACCGTGAGAGAGTTTCCAGGGCTCTCGGGTGTCCGACAGGATGCTATCGGTGAAGTCTCACGATATTTCGGCGTATAATGTTTCCACCATCATCAGGTGGTTGAGATGGAATGGTCTGTCTACTCATTGTCGGTGGTACGTCCGTCAGTAGATCTTCGATTCCCTGCGCCGACGGTACGATTGTGGAGCAGGGAATCGAAGTCCGACTGAGAGCCCTGGAAACAACACATACGCCGGGAACCTTCCGATCACATACGATGAGAGAGTTTTAGGTAGCAACAAAGATTTACTACTAATTTCGATTTGACTTTAACTGCTAAAACTTAAATGACTGTCACCAAGGCTGCTAGGTGGCTCTATCTAGATGCTAGAAATTAACATTTAGCCATACAGGTACATATTGCTTCACATTATAGTATTTTTTTTTTGTTTACGTCCACAGGTAAATATGCGGACAGCCACAAAATTACATATCTATTCTTAAACAGATTAAAACACGAAAAATTATGACTGCGTTCCTAGGATGGTTAAATGATAGCACGTAATAGATGTGTCTCAGACTTACCGTATATTTCAGATTGTTTCAGATTGTTGTTGTTGTGGTCTTCAGTCCGGAGACTGGTTTGATGCAGCTCTCCAAGCTACTCTATCCTGTGCAAGCTTCTTCATTTCCCAGTACCTACTGCAGCCCACATCCTTCTGAATCTGCTTAGTGTATTCATCTCTTGGTCTCCCTCTACGATTTTTACCCTCCACGCTGCCCTCCGATACTAAATTGGTGGTCCCTAGATGTCTCAGAACATGTCCTATCAACCGATCCCTTCTTCTAGTCAAGTTGTGCCACAAGCTCCTCTTCTCCCCGATTCTATTCAATACCTCTTCATTAGTTATGTGATCTAGCCATCTAATCTTCAGCATTCTTCTGTAGCACCACATTTCGAAAAATTCTGTTCTCTTCTTGTCTAAACTATTTATCGTCCACATTTCACTTCTGTTGTGGATTGGCAAGAGAGCCAACCCACTATGAGAGGAAGCCGAAAGGCACGCGTTTTAGCTCACGCAGGCTGGCGTGAGGTCTGGAACAGGTCAAGGAAATTAGACTAGCAAAAAAGGACGTAGCTGTGGAATATTTAACTTTAATCCATAACTGTTGAACATCGCTCTTGACGGAACATGTTTTACAGCAGCAATAGTAACTGGTAATGGCGCCTTGTTAGGTCGTAGCAAATGACGTAGCTGAAGGCTATGCTAACTATCGTCTCGGCAAATGAGAGCGTATTTTGTCAGTGAACCATCGCTAGCAAAGTCGGCTGTACAACTGGGCGAGTGCTAGGAAGTCTCTCTAGACCTGCCGTGTGGCGGCGTTCGGTCTGCAGTCACTGATAGTGGCGACACGCGGGTGCGGCGTATACTAACGGACCGCAGCCAAATTAAAGGCTACCACCTAGCAAGTGTGGTGTCTGGCGGTGACACCACAACTTCCATACTTGGCTACACTCCATACAATTACTTTCAGAAACGACTTCCTGACACTTAAATCTACACTCGATGTTAACAAATTTTTCATCTTCAGAAACGCTTTCCTTGCCATTGCCAGTCTACATTTCATATCCTCTCTACTTCGACCATCATCAGTTATTTTGCTCCCCAAAGAGCAAAACTCCTTCACTACTTTGTCTCATTTCCTAATCTAATTCTCACAGCATCACCCGACTTAATTCGACTACTTTCCATTATCCTCGTTTTGCTTTTGTTGATGTTCATCTTATACCCTCCTTTCAAGACACTGTCCATTCCGTTCAACTGCTCTTCCAAGTCCTTTGCTGTCTCTGACAGAATTACTATGTCATCGGCGAACCTCAAAGTTTTTATTTCTTCTCCATGGATTTTAATACCTACTCCGAATTTTTCTTTTGTTTCCTTTATTGCTTGCTCAATATAAAGATTGAATAACATCGCGGAGGGGCTACAACCCTGTCTTACTCCCTTTCCAACCACTGCTTCCCTTTCATGCCCCTCCACTCTTACAACTGCCATCTGCTTTCTGTACAAACTATAAATAGCCCTTCGCTCCCTGTATTTTACCCCTGCCACCTTCAGAATCTGAAAGAGAGTATTCCAATCAACATTGTCAAAAGCTTTCTCTAAGTCTACAAATTCTAGAAACGTAGGTTTGCCTTTCCTTAATCTTTCTTCTAAGATAAGTCGTAAGATCAGTATTGCCTCACGTGTTCCAACATTTCTACGGAATCCAAACTGATCTTCCCCGAGGTCAGCTTCTATCAGTTTTTCCACTCGTCTGTAAAGAATTCGCGTTAGTATTTTGCAGCTGTGACTGATTAAACTGATAGTTCGGTAATTTTCACATCTGTCAACACCTGCTTTCTTTGGGATTGGAATTATTATATTCTTCTTGAAGTCTGGTGGTATTTTGCTTGTCTCATACATCTTGCTCACCAGATGGTAGAGTTTTGTCAGGACTGGCTCTCCCAAGGCTGTCAGTAGTTCTAATGGAATGTTGTCTACTACGGGGGCCTTGTTTCGACTCAAGTCTTTCAGTGCTCTGTCAAACTCTTCACGCAGTATCATATCTCCCATTTCATCTTCATCTACATCCATTTCCATAATATTGTTCTCAAGTACATCGCCCTTGTATAGACTCTCTATATATTCCTTCCACCTTTCCGCTTTCCCTTCTTTCCTTAGAACTGGGTTTCCATCAAAGCTCTTGATATTCATGCAAGTGGTTCTCCTTTATCCAAAGGTCTCTTTAATTTTCCTGTACGCAGTATCTGTTTTACCCCTAGTGAGATAAGTCTCTACATCCTTACATTTGTCCTCAAGCCATCCCTGCTTAGCCATTTTGCACTTCCTGTCGATATCATTTTTGAGATGTTTGTATTACTTTTTGCCTGCTTCATTTACTGCATTTTTATATTTTCTCCTTTCATCAATTAAATTCAATATTTCTTCTGTTACCCAAGGGTTTCTACTAGCCCTCGTCTTTTTACCTATTTGATCCTCTGCTCAGATTATCTTATCATAAATTCATTCGGTAAAATAATGGTGCGTCAGTGCCTGTGCTGCTGGCCTATCAATACAGCAGATAAGATCCAATAAATTTTCCGTCTTGCAATAATCTAGAGCGATAGCGGACTCAGTCCTGTTCGCTCAGATACCACACCAGAAGATGTAGAGGAAGACAATGAATAAGTGAACATCAAGTAAAGTAACTGAGGAGCGTAAACCCTACAGCGCTTGTGTAAAACTATGCTAGCTGTTTCTTATCTTTGCACATGAGTGGAAAAATTTCTTGCTAAGTGACAGCAATATAGTAAATTAGAAATGTAAATACACTTAGGTTTACACATAGTTCTCCACAGAAAGAGTCGATGCCACATATACTCATGTCTGCCATTTGTGCTCGTCAGTCTAAGAACAGACTTCCCATCAAACGAATCACATTGTCTCAGTACAGACAAATTTCTCATTAACAACATTCTCACTACACTCAGGATCAATTGAAACAGATATTGATAATGAGCCAGCCGTCAGTGGTGGCTTGGGGAGCAGACAAATTCAGAAACGGATACTGACCATCATTTGTAATAACAACACAATTTATTTTATCTGCCGGTGCAGAGTAAAATTCGAACAAGATAACAGTGTCGTTAATATAATATTAAAGTGCAAATGCACAGTTATCAACAATCAAGCCGATCCCTGGTGCTACGGTCGCAGGTTCGAATCCTGCCTCGGGCATGGATGTGTGTGATGTTCTTAGGTTAGTTAGGTTTAAGTAGTTCTAAGTTCTAGGGGACCGATGACCTCAGAAGTTAATACCCATAGTGCTCAGAGCCATTTCAATGGTTTCGATCGCTGGTGGCACCTCGGGAGACTGGACTCATACCCCAGTGGCACCAACTAGTCTGTAAGTGCCACAGTACACATTCGTCAGGTTACGAAAGCAATGGTCACATAACACTTATTTTACAATGCACATCTTAAAAAAATAAACCTAAAATTACATGAACACGAGTCAACCCCCCTATTTAACAAACATTTTAAGAAAATGTAAATTTCTTTTAAAATAATAATAGTTACAAACTGTCCCTTTAAAATAATACAATACAGTGAAATTTAGAAAACCATCCTTTCCTAAATTTGTGAATTTCCAATAACCGACCACAAGCCAGTAACACTTATAAATACAGGAAAATTTTAATATAGGGAATTTTGCTCGGTAACAAACAAGGCACTATTAGCAGAAAAAATTAGTAACACCATGCAAGGTAACCTTAATCCGGAAAAGAATTTACGAATAATGACCCATTTCAACGTCATCTAAGTGTTGGGGTTCTTGGGTTCATTCTTTTAAGTCCTGTTCAAGCACTAAATTAATACCGTTAAAAGCTGTCTTGAGTTGTGCTAAACATTTATTGATTTGATGAAACCTAGCTCGTGTAGTACAGTTACAATAAATTACTTAATTTTTTCCTCGTTTTTAGCTTAAAATAGAACAACGGTGAGTTTCCCCCTGTCGTCGCGTCCATGCCGTGTTATGTGCCCCCCCCCCCCCCTTCACGGTGTTTACCACGATTCCGGTCACCAAGCATCACAGATCAGTCCACTTACGGTAGCCGCACGAGTGACACGAGCGCAATGTATCAGAGTCTGGTAAGTGTTGGTCTTGAATGCAAGCTTTCCTCATGCTTCGTCTATCAGGTGGCAAGCTGACTGGCGCTTACTGCAGCGCTAGGTTGTTATTTGGTTTAACTTGGGAGCTTAGCTCGTGACTTCCACCGAATGCCCTGTGGTGGATTTATTTTTATAGATTGTATGCATTACCACTGGAAGTTTTTGGAAATTAGGAACTTCCCCAGGCCGCGATCGAAAGATAGAGTTCTTTGCGGCCACAAATTGAAGGTCCACATACGGTAGATTTTTGCCAGTTAGTTTTTAAGCCATGGACATGACGTCCTACAAAAGCCAGATACGCTATTGTTGAATCATATTATCATTTTTTTGGTTTCTAAATGTCAGTCTTTAATTTCTCAATTGTTTAATGGAGTAGGCCACAACTGTTGTTTTATTTCAGATTTCAGATACACCTGATGATGGGACTAAAACCCCGAATCCATGGTAGTATATAGCGTGCAAGACTTTGGTCAATAACTTTAAGACTATCGTGGATTTGTTTACCATGAACAAAAAAAGAACAGCAACAGACGTTAATCACGGATATGCTCACCTGCTAGGTGCCGCGGTATAAAGATTCCAATGTTGCCGACGTACTGCCGCATCACAATCATACTTTAAACAACTCAGAACATGCTTATCCGGTATAGTCATTTCGCAGGGGTTGCTGGTGACAGTAGATTCGTAAAGGTGTAGTGTCCATTGTCCGACAGCAAACGGTTCCCTCCTCTGTGGGCTCTTCCTGACACAGTCTCTTGTCCACGCTTGAGCAAGAGAGTAGCAATTGAACTGTTGTCTTATATGTACTAAAATGGACCATCTACAGCCGTACTTACGATGTTATTTGTTATATGCCTACCAGATTCCTTGCTTCTATAGACCATCTTCAGGCCTTAACTGACGCTGAGGTAGTAAACCCCATTCTATACACGAATGATCAGTTGCCGACATCTGTGAACTGGTTTTCGCAGACTACCTGTAACAAAGATGTTGTGTCTGCAACCATCAACAACCAAGTTGGTATAATAAACAACGTCGTAAGAACGTCTGTAGGTGGTCCATGTGATTACATAAGTGAACGGCTGAAGTCCCTCAAACCTCCAATGAAAAGGATGGACATGCAAAAACTTCTTGTCCCTCCGGTGCAGGTATGCGCCAGACAAAAACTTCTTGAATCGGTTGCTCAAGGTGGGCGGCTAGTTCTGTCCAGCTGGCCACATTCTGCTCGGCTCTGCTAACAAGGGAACCTCCCCATCGCACCCCCTTAGATTTAGTTATAAATTGACGCGGTGGATAGACATTGAAACCTGAATACAGATCAATCGAGAAAACAGGTAGAAGTTGTGTGAAACTATGAAAAAATGAACAAAATATACAAACTGAATAGTCCATGTGCAACATATGGAACATCAAGGACAATGTGGGTTGAGGAACGCCGTGGTCCCGTGGTTAGAGTGAGCAAATAAGGAACGAGAGGTCCTTGGTTCGAGTCCTCCCTCGAGTGAATATTTTACTTCCTTTATTTTCGCTAAGTTACGATCTGTCCGTTCATTCATTGACGTCTCTGTTCAAAAAATGGTTCAAATGGCACCGAGCACTATGGGACTTAACATCTGAGGTCATCAGTCCCCTAGAACTTAGAACTACTTAAACCTAACTAACCTAAGGACATCACACACATCCATGCCCGAGGCAGGATTCGAACCTGCAACCGTAGTGGTCGCGCGGTTCCAGACTGAAGCGCCTTTAACCGCGTGGCCACACTGGCCGGCTCTGTTCACTGTAATAAGTTTAGTGTCTGTGTTTTGCGACCGCACCGCAAAACCGTGCGATTAGTAGACGAAAGGACGTGCCTCTGCAATAGGAACCGAAAACATTTGATCGCAAGGTCATAGGTCAACCGATTCCTCCACAGGAAAACACGTCTGATCTATACGACACTGGCGACGGCATGTGCGCCACATGACAGGAATATGGTGTCGACCCACCTAACTTGCACACTTGGCGAATGGGTAAAAAGATTCTTCTACCTTGCCCGATTTAGGTTTTCTTGTGGATGTGATAATCACTCCCAAAAAAGTGATGAAAACATAATAGTTTGTCACATAAACTGCAACAAAACAATGCAACAGTTTCACAGTCGCACAGTTTTCCCTGTGCTCTGTCAAAACATATTTTTTTACGTTTTCAAATGTTTCCGTGTGTAGACCGTCAAATCCTGCGTATATCGAAGCAAATCTAAACATGTACTGGAATTCTGGAGACCGAAGTTGATTATGTGTGAGTGCCTGAACTTAAATAATTGTCTGAAAATAAAAAATTAAACTTTTCACTCGAAAGAAGATTGGAACCAAAAACCTCTCGTTTCGCAGCTGCTCACGCTAACCACGGGACCACGGCGCTCGTAAGCGGGCCCTCTCCTAGTTGTGGCCTAACTTGCGCATGGACTACTCAGTTTGTATATTTTGCTTATTTTTTTCATAGTTCCACACAACTTCTTCCTGTTTTCTCGATTGATCTGTGTTCAGTTTTTCAAGGCCTATCCCTGTGCCAACTTATAACTAAATCTGAGGGGGGTACGATGGGGAGGTTCCCTTGTAAGTTCTCTCGCTGCACGCGCACAGAGTGATCGCTAATGATGACACAGGGCTGGTAGACACTTTCTTCCAAGCAAGCAAGTCATGCTTTCAACTGCCGCACACTGCTCGGCGTGTCCACTCACCATGAGAGCTCGGTGCGGGCCATGACCTCCTTCTGGAAGTTAAAGTTACCCGGAGTAGCTCGGTGCAAGCCGGCCGCTGCGGCCGAGCGATTCTTGGCTCCTCAATCCGGAACGACGCAACTGCTACGGTCGCAGGTTCGAATCCTGCCTCGTGCATGGATTTGTGTGATGTCCTCAGGTTAGTTAGGTTTACTTAGTACGAAGTGTAGAGGACTGATGACGTCAGATGTTCTGTCCCATAGCGCTTGGAGCCATTTAAAACGCTCGGTGCAAGCCACGTGCTCCTCGTGCCAGTGTTACGTGTGCAGAAGCAGTGTGTGTGCCGCGACCTATCGATTTTCGCAGCGTGGCTCAGATAAAACGACCGCGAAAGTTTCGCTTTGAAGATGGTGTTAATACGCCATAGCATTGCCACCATTAGATAAGAAAAGTTGACATCTTATCACTTACTCTCGTACATGCAGATTCGGCGACCTGCATAAACTCGCAGGCGACATCTTATCCAGCTGCACAGACGTGAAGATAGCGATAACTGCTGCTTATGCCTGTGCCCTGTCACACCACGGTTTCAACTGCCAGATTACATAAAATATGCGAAATGAGTAGGGAAAACATTAGGTTCTCTATAAAACTCACAGCACAGAGCGAAATAGTTCTGAATTAAAAGATTGTGTTACTTTGATACTTTGATCCTAATAAACTCAATTTACATCATCCAACATTCCCTGCTCATTACCTTGTCACAGGTATTGTTCGTTAATAGAGAAAAGTAGCTTAACGCTAGGGCAATCAAACTCGAGGAGTTGGGCAGCGAACGCCCTCCACCACATTAGCATAGGGTTGCCAGGTATATTTCTTTCAAGAAGATAATTGAGAGTTCGGTATTATATAGATTTTTGGCAGGGTTGGAACTGGAACATTTTTATGGGTCCTTACAAGTCGCCAACCATCATCCATGATATTATAAATATACTATATCTCATGTCTATGAACCCATCTACAAACTGTCGTATGGGCGTCCTTGACCTAATGCTGTAATCACAGCATGTGAAAACTGTACCGTGACGAACATGACTGTTCCCTCGGTGCCAAAGACTATGATGAGTGTTGTGGTGCACTTGTTCCGCCGGAAGGCAGACGAGGCAGAAGTTGTAAGTAGGCTGTTTATGTTTTCTTTATGTAAGTAGGCTGTTTATGTTTTCTTATTGGCAGAATTACGTAGCGCTCTATATGAAAATCACTGGCTGTGCTGTGTGCAGTCTGTGGCTAGTTTGCATTGTTGTCTGCCATTGTAGTGTTGGGCAGCGGCAGCTGGATGTGAACAGCGCTTAGCGTTGCGCAGTTAGAGGTGAGCCGCCAGCAGTGGTGGATGTGAGGAGAGAGATGGCGGAGTTTTGAAATTACATATATTATGACTTTTGATGATATTAAGGTAAATACAGTGTTTGTTCTCTATTAATATCTTTTATTTGCTAACTATCCCTATCAGTAGTTAGTGCCTTCTGTAGTTTGAATCTTTTATTTAGCTGGCAATAGTGGCGCTCGCTGTATTGCAGTAGTTCGAGTAACGAAGATTTTTGTGAGGTAAGTGATTTGTGAAAGGTATAGGTTAAAGTTAGTCAGGGCCATTCTTTTGTAGGGATTTTTGAAAGTCAGATTGCGTTGCGCTAAATAATATTGTGTGTCAGGTTAAGCACAGTCGTGTAAAAATTGTTCTACGGGGACGTTCCAAAGTTTCAGGGCCGTTTGTACCGCCACCAACGAGCTGGAGGCGTTGACGGTCGGTGGCAGAGTCTGTGTCCTGGAATAACACAAACAATACAATTTTGGGTGGAGCCAAGTAAAAGGGTCGCAAGAAGTTGGTGTGTGGGTAGGTTACCAGAAGAGACAACGGTGAGCACGGTTGCGGGTGCCCTACCAAAATAACATGGTAGATCGGTTGCTGTCTTTCCCTGGCAGACGTAACTCTAGTCAAGGGTAAGAAACAGGTTCAGCAGGAGCTACGGAGCATTACATGTCTGAGTTCACAACTAATGGCGGCATCCTGGTAGCATTGTGATTGAGGCGCTGCAGTAATTACAATAGCCAAAAAAATTTTACTTTTTCCTGTAAATGGCATGAAAACAGCTAATCTTTATATTTTTGGGTGATCTGATATAGAAAGTGTTACTTAAAACGCAAGATTAAATCTCGTTTTGAATTTATGATTACCTTACGTTATTGCCTATGAAAGCATATGCACGTATTTACCTTGGTGTTATCTCTCGGAGGAAGGTCATTGAAGGCGCAACCGCTTTGGCTGGCTTTTGTAGTTTCTTGCTGGTGATTCCCTGATTAGTGTACAACAGTAATCGCCCTCACACATGCACTCCACTTTACTTGGTATCTCATTTCTATGCCCGAAATTTTCTGGTAGAAGCGTTCTCCGTGCTCGTCGGTTGCAATACCACTGTTGTCAGGAAAGAAGTCGACTTGAGAATCCAGGAAAGGTTACTGTAAGGACATGGTGCACCCCAGTGTACTGTGGCAGTCTAGACGATTTCGCAGTTTTCCCCCTCTCTTCTGACAGAAAGTTTGTTAACATTTGGACAGAGACATTCCAGGTTAACTTTGCATCACTTGTCAGGATCTTTGTACATTTTTCGTATCTGGAGACCAACGAAGACCATGACGAGGAAATTTCTCACCCAAAGAGAGAAATGCTTCTACGGTTTTTACCTTGGTACTAATGGAATTTCCCAATAGGCCCAATGTTATATGAAGGGCAGAGAGAATTATGTTGTTAGTTTCGACAAGTTCTTCGTTCATAATATTGTGATATCGTGGTTCAAGTGATCGACACTTAGCCCAGTTTTTCGTCTTGTAACTAATTGCTTTCCCAGAGGCTTAGGAAGCAACAGAATTTTGTGTAGCCCTGTTGTATCCCAAGTAATATGACTATGTCTTTCATATCACCGGAAATCTGCAATTAAACTTGACATAGTTGAATCACAATATCTTGTTATATATTTCATTCATTTAAGGTTCATACCCAGTCGGAATCCATGATAACACGTTGCCATTACGCAGTAGCACACGCTTGCGACTTACTTTGAAGGAGTCAACGAACTACCTTCACTGATCACTTTCACAGACAATGCCCATAGCTGCCATTAGTCATTGTGAATGACTATGAAATACCAAGTTCTTTCCACTTTCGAAAAATGGAAGGAATGACGGATGGCGGTTATAGAACGCAGTCACATTTATCGTCTTATAAAGACAATTCCATTGTAGTAGTCTTGACACTAACAGTTCAGCTTTACCTTTCGCCAGCTCCAGATCTCTCACTTGCTCATTGAGTTTACACTGTGTTATTTTATGTATCTCTGTGCACTCCCTGTTACACAAAAAAACGGACCTTTCGAAGAACGGGGCTTTGAAGGTGATGGTGCAGCACTAGTTTCACTACCGACCTCGTCACTATCATAAACACGTGGGACAGGAACAGGCTGTCCTTTTTCGCGGGGCAATGGCCACATGGCAGACGGTATGTTAGCATATGTCTGAAATGCCATATGTTAATGCAGTTGTCATATGAAAGTAACAATCATTCCCATCGTTTGAATGTTCTCCCCAGATCAAGGATATAGCAAAGCCCATGGAAGATCTTCTACGATTCAAACGCGAATGAAGATTCAAGACAGAGGATATGCAACATACATCATGAGCCCACGGCTTTTCGTGGTCCCGATTTCACAGCCAAAGAACAGTCTCTACGCCTTCCTAATATATGGCGTTATTGGCTACCTTTGTGATTTCAATGTAGCCTGTCCACAAATGTACCACAATTGTCAGCGCTGTTTACATATTTGCGAGGCGTATTGAATCACAGGAATTACAGTGACCTCACGCACTAGCTACGCATCAGTAACACGTTCTACCAGCACACAAACAGAATACAGCTTGTTTACAAACTGAAACTAAGCTTAAATCAAACATTCTGCGCTCCTCCCTTCCTCTTTCCCTTCCTGATGTTGCTGAGAACACAGGCTAGAAATAGGTAGAAAATATGCCCAGACATTGTTCCCTGAAAATCCATCTATGTGTCTACTATCAGCGGCGTTTCGAAGCCTATACGGGAAGGCATTGACAATGAACGCTAATAAAGTATAATTACAATTAAATGCACCCACTTTAACTCGGAAACGAGAATTAATCCGAGTTTTTAATTGTCATTTTCATTATCGGCGTGGTCGATATCGTTAATAAACGTTTTTTTCATCCTAGTGACATTTTCACTGTTGGCTAATGTTACGTGCGAACAAATCAGTGAGTGCAGCCACCTGTAGATATCTTCATAAGTGGAAGTCTTTGGATATTACGTAACTACTGGTTGGCTATTTGTTGCATGCGGAGCGTGCGACAGTGGGTGCTGTGAGGCAGAGTAGGCATAACTGTGTCATTCCACGCTGTGGGCGTGATTTAGAGTGTTTAGCATAATATGACTGTTTACCACTGTGAACACGAACCGATTGGCTACCTCCAGTGGTTGTAAGACATTACTATGTTATTAATTGTATGTGGCGAAGCCAGTTGCTCTCACTTGTTGTATTACGATTTTTTTGGCATTATGTGAATCAGCTGTTACGTTTTTCATTGTATAAGAAGTTATTCGGACATAAGCATCGGCTGTTTATTGGCGTTGAGGATTGGTGCTGTTTTACCAGTGCGTTGACGGTAGTACTAGTAGATCAACGTGTAATTAGAAGCTATATTTACTGGTCCCAGAAAAGGTTAAGTATTCCTGGGCATCGTAAAATTGACAGTTATTAATGATATAGGGGGGAGCGGTAAGCTGCGTTTGTAGAATTTACGTTGTGGCGGCACTGTTGTTCGAATAGAGGGGGCTGTGGGCGTAGTTTATAGTGACCTGTGGGAGGTTTTTATTCAACTGTTGTTCAGTTCCAATAACGCAGTGGACACGTGAGGAGCCCCATTTTGTGTTGAAGTGTGTTTCTCGATTTCCCACTCGATCATTGCAGTGCAGCGTGCTTTTCATTTGCGATTTGCAGTACCCCCACGCGGGCGTGTTCCTGGACGGCAATCAATTTTAGATTGGGTAATTGCATTCAGAACAACAGGTGATGCGTCATGCGAAGTAAGAGGACTTGAGAGAAGGGTTACAACACCACAAAATGTTGAACTAGTTAGAACAGCAGTACTGGATGCTCCGAAACGCTCAGCTCGGAAAAACGCACTTGCTCTTGGTATTTCAAGACGTTCTCTCCACCGGATTCTTAATAATGAACTAAATTTTCAACCATGTAAAATGTGCGTGGTCCAGCAATTGTCACTACGGGTGACACGAAGAACATCTTGTGAAGACTTGCTTGCAACCATATCCAATGACGCAAATGTGTTCTTTTCTAATGAGGCACATTTTCACCTCGGTTGGTGTGTAAACAAACAGAATATGTGGTACTGGAGCGACACGAACCCCAGGCAAATTCACCGGAGACCCCTGCACTCAGACCGTATCACTGTGTTGTGCACCGTATCAGGTGAGGCATCATTGGCCCTTATATTTTTCCAGGAAAATCTTCGTGCTGTAACTGTGAAATTCGGATCGCTACTTAACTGTGCTGCAAGAGTTTTTCCAGCCGGCATTCGAGGCAATGTGGTTGCAGAATACCTTATTTCGACAAGACAGTGTCACTGCACACACAGAGGGCTTTACCATCAATTATTTGAGGCAAACGTTTCCTGAAAGATGTATCTCTCGGATGGAGGATCTCAACTGGCCGGCAGGATCAACGGACTTAGCCCCATGAAATTTTTTTCTTTAGGGTTACCTGAAGTCCAAGATGTATGGCAACCGTCTCAACATCCTGGAAGACCTACAGAACAGTTTTGAGGCTGAAATTGCAATAATACCAGAAGACTTGCTTGCAAGAGTGCATGAAAATATCAGAAAACGACTGCGGCAGGTGTGGATTCGGAAGGTAGACAGATATTTGGCAGGTATACCGTTTAAACCATGTAATTACAAGCTTCCATTATTGTCTAATATGAGAACAATGAAGATGTTAGTTTCTAAGTGTTCACTTTTTTTATGTCATTCCTAAATCAACAATCTACCGCGCTCCACCCTGTAGTTGTGGCCAAGTGACAGATACTATATATTGTTATGTTGTTGCGCGCTTGTCCATTATAGGGCAAGTTTGAATTTGCTAGCCGGCCGTTGTGGCCGAGCGGTTCTAGGCGCTTCAGTCTGGAACCGCGCGCCCGCTACGGTCGCAGGTTCGAATCCTGCCTCGGACATGGATATGTGTGATGTCCTTAGGTTAGTTAGGTTTAAGTAGTTCTTAATTCTAGGGGACTTATGACCTCAGATGTTAAGTCCCATAGTGCTCAGAACCATTTGAACGATTTTTGAATTTGCTGCTTGAGAAGTCCTGTACATTTTGTTTTATTTTATTAGGTTTACTATTTTGTTAACTGCGATTTACATGTCTAATGAAATAATCTTTGATTTGTGCCCCAAGTCCACATAATCCCCAGATAAAACCACACTCCATATAATTCCCACGCTACGAGAGCAACAGTGGAGGAACCGAACTCACGGTCGACAATGTTTCACCGAGTTCTGATGTCCCTAAATTAATTATACAGCTTCTCTCAGCTATGAATAATCATCGAGTACAGAGTTTTACACGAGGACAGCATTATCTCTCGACCAACTTACACATCAAACGTTATATCCTCTAGTTATGTACAGGTGAAAACGTCCACGTTGTTTCGAATTGACGCCCGCTGTGGCCGAGAGGTTCAAGGCACTTCAGTCCGGAACCGCGCTACTGCTACGGTCGCAGGTCCGAATCCTGCTTCGGGCGTATGACGTCCTTAGGTTAGTTGGGTTTAAGTAGTTCTAATTCTAGGGGACTGATGACCTCAGATGTTAAGTCCCATAGTGCTTAGAGCCATTTGAACCATTTGTTCCGAATTTTAATAAGGTCTTTCTCTATTTTTTCTATTGACTTAATGTGTGTGTATGTGTGTGGGTGTGTGTGTGTTTGTGGGTGCTGAAGAGGCTGGGTCGTTCCCTGCGAATGACGGCAAGCGATTACTGCTGCTGTTCTGCTCAACATCTGCACCTGCATGTAGGTGACAGGAGAGTGTGACTTCATATTTGTGTAGAACAGTGTAAAAAGCTTGTAAGGGTGTTGCAGGGTATGCTTTGCAGGGACATAGTTGTTAGGAAAAGAAATTGATACAAGCGCTGTTACAGAGTTCATGAGTATTGAAGTTAGACAATGAGGCCGTTGCGAGCGCACATTCATGTGGCCGCCAGAAGCAATTAGAGTCTGTTGTTGTCATAAGATAGATGACATCGCTCGAGACTACTCGGCCTTAGGCTTGGGTTCGAGACTTTCTACCGTTCCATCGAAAGAGGTGGCGCAGTGGTTAGCACACTGGAGTTGCATTCGGGAGGACGAGACGGTTCAATCCCGCGTCCAGCCATCCTGATTTAGGTTTGCCGTGATCTCCCTAAATCGCTCCAGGCAAATGCCGGGATGGTTCTTTTGAAAGGGTACGGCCAATTATCTTCCCAGTCCTTCCCTAATCCTATGAGACCGATGACCTCGCTGTTTGGTCTCCTCCCCCAAAAAACCACACCCAAACCCAGCTCCCTTACAACCGTCCCAATTTTTTTATCGCTCTATTGTTCAACACAACGATTTTTTTCTTAATAATTACTTGTCGGTACTATCTACCCTGCCGTACCCTTACAAGCGTTTCACTTTGTTTTGAGCACCCTGTATATACGAGGGTTGGTACTTAAATAGTGGCAACTATTTATTCACAACCGATACAGAAGAGTTACATGTTTGGACATGCTACTGACGTTCAAAGTAGTCACCAGCGTTGATTAGAGCCCGTGTCCAACGATGTGGAAGGCGTAGTATACCATTAGCAGAGCCTGTTCTGTTGATGGTGCGAATGGAGCAGTCTACTGCCTGTCGAATCTCTTGAACAGTTCTGATGCGAAAGCCACGAAATGGTTCCTTCATCTTCGGAATAAAATCTAAGTCACAAGGACTTAAGTCGTATTACTGTTCGTTTCTGGAGCATCACCTGCGACCAACTTTTCGAAAGAAGGGGCGACACTTTCTGCGCAACCCACCCATCATTTTGCACTACAATGCGCAGGGGCATACAGCGCAATTGTGGCCTCTCTGTTCAGTCGATGGGACCATCTACCATACTCCCCGAACTAAAGTCCTTGTGACTGTGATTTGATTCCGAAGATGAAGTAATCACTTCGTGGCATTCGCTTCAAACTGTTCCAGGCATTCGACAGGAAGTAGCACATTCGCACTATCAACAGAACAATCTCTGCTAACGGTATACTACGCCTCCCACATCGCTGGCAACGGGTTTTACACAACGCCGGTGACTGTTTTGAAGGAAAGTGACGGGTGGAAACATGTAACTCTTTTGTATCTATAAAACTCTATCTCTTTTCTCCGTCTTAACATTCCCTCTGCAACTACGGGTCAAAATGGCCCGAGAGCGACAGTTACGCGCATGCGTCAATATCAGGCTGTGGAGGAGAAATAAATATTTAAAAAAGTATGCTTCAATTTCCCGTAAAATATTGAAAAAGTCACATCTCACCTAAAAATGAGTTGGGCAAAAAGACCCGATAACATTAAGGTGGTAATGTAGTAACGATTAATTTGACGCATTTACGCAAACCTTCTTCTGCAGCCTGTTACAGTAACAGCGTTGTACATAAAAAATATGGCAGCATTGTATAAGTAAAGAGAATAGGATCAAATGGCTCTGAGCACTATGGGACTCAACATCTTAGGTCATAAGTCCACTAGAACTTAGAACTACTTAAACCTAACTAACCTAAGGACATCACACACACCCATGCCCGAGGCACGATTCGTACCTGTGAGCGTAGCAGTCCCGCGGCTCCGGACTGCAGCGCCAGAACCGCTAGACCACCGCGGCCGGCAAAGAGAATAGGCTACATTGACGTAAAACAGTGTTCTGCGTTTCAGATCCGTGCTACAGAAGATCAAACGCCCAATCGCATTGTGGAATGGCTAAATAAACTGTACGAGAGTGCTACAGCAGCCGTTAACACCGTTGGCCGATGGATTCGTCGCTGTATTGCAGCTGAAGTGCAAAGACATATGGTTCAAATGGCTCTGAGCACTATGAGACTTCACGTCTGAGGTTATCAGTGCCCTAGAAGTTAGAACTACTTAAACCTAGCTAATCTAAGGACATCACACAGCCGGACAGTTTCGCCGAGCGGTTCTAGGCGCTTCAGTCTGGAATCCAGCCTCGGGCATGGATGGGTGTGATGTCCTTAGGTTAGTTAGGTTTAAGTAGTTCTAAGTTCTGGGGGACTGATGACCTCTGATGTTGAGTCCAATAGTGCTCAGAGCCATTTTTGACATCACACACATCAATGTCCGAGGCAGGATTCGAACCTGCGACCGTAGCACTCGCGCGGTTCCAGACTGTAGCGCCTAGAACCGCTCGACCACTCCGGCCGGCAGTGCAAAGACAGTTGGCTCATGAAACATAGAGCGGTCGGCCAGTGACTCACTTCACACAACATCGAGCGTGTAGATTAAATCATCGTTCAGGCTATCATCCCTTCGCCTCACTAAGAGAAATTCATCGGGGTCGTCATTTTCAAGAGGTGGAGACCTTGACAGATTCTGTGCACGAGTAAGTGATAAAGCATGACCGGACAGGTATAATTTCTGTTGGTTCAAGGTGGAGGAAAACTACAGACGAAGATGAAGATCATATAGAAACGTGATAAATTTATCATGAGTGTTGCAACTGTTATCTCATGTATAAAGGTTGTACATGTTTACTTCTCTTCTAATATAAAAATTAAGAAACGTTTAAAGACTCAAGTAGTAAAAAGTATTTAAAGATAGGCGGGACTCTTCTCTTTCGGGACAGTTTAGGGCTTTAGCCTCTGTCATTAATAACAGTTGTAAGCTGAAACTTAATTTGAGTTCCGTGAAGACTCGAAGAAACTTCAAATAGTGCTGCACTAGGCAAGTACTACTGACGGAAATTAATGGATTCATGCTGGTTGTAAATGGTGACTGCATTCATACGTGCTGGACAGACTTCCATTATAACTATTTCAGAGCAAACCAGGTGGCTGACAGTATTTGCGAGCATTTTTCTCGGCCTGTGCTTCGCAAGTACAGACAGTACCCTATTTCCACTATCGTCAGATGCTGGTTGTGTTTTACTTCCGCAACACTCAGTACAGAAATATGTGAAGTCCACTTATATCACCGATTGTTTTTTTTTTTTTTACCACGAACCTACAGATCTAAATAGAATGAAGACATCCAGATGCCTGCATGTGGATGCTCCTAGATAGCGACTAAGTCATTTGCCCAAGCATTGCCTTACCACACATAAAGTAGATTCGCTGATTAATACGCCGAGCGATACGCATTCTTAAACGGGCCCATTATGAACCATAAGCCCCCTGGTAATGTCATAGTGTGATTAAATATTCCACAAAATACGGAAGCATATGCAGAGAGATGAATATTGTCTGATACCTCATTACGCGTTAATACTAATGCTCTTCATTGTAATGTCCACTTAACACATAGAGCCTTTCCCTAATTCCGGGCTCTCTTGAGCGTGTTGAGTACTGCTAAACTATTAGGATTAAAACTGAAAGCGTGGAGGTGGAGAGAAGAGCGTTATTAATTAACATAATTGATACTTTCGAGCTATAATAACAGCCGAGGTCTGTAAAATGGATTGTGTTGTCCAACTGACCGATAGAACATTAATCTGAAGTTGAAGGTGTTGTTGTTCATTTCATTTTACAGGGCCACCCGCTGAAGGAGGAAACTTCTAGTGGGCCACTCAACCACGAATATAGTCTGAGACTGAACGACATCAACCGCACACAGGCTGGCAATTACACCTGCATCGTTTCCAATGCAATAGGGGACACTGAGAGCTCTCCGTTGCGGGTGACCATTAAGTGTAAGTTACATCACCACTGAGCACCCCAGTTTTTCTATGAATTATTGTCACTAAATTGAAGTTTTTAACTGCAAGTATGTAGTAACCATACTCATAACACTTGTCTATCCGATATAGAGATAAATGGTGCGATGTCTAAGTAACAAAGTACTGCTGGGAACTTAATTTTGATTGGGTTCATGTGTAACTATAGTTACAGTGAGAGTACGTACGCGCTTGTCACATTTGGCAGTTGCTGCTACAGAACACGACGCCATAACGCAAGTTATTGGTCAAAGCAGTTATCTTGATAGAAGATCTTAACCGGTAGCTCATCAACCAAAAATACACTCCTGGAAATGGAAAAAAGAACACATTGACACCGGTGTGTCAGACCCACCATACTTGCTCCGGACACTGCGAGAGGGCTGTACAAGCAATGATCACACGCACGGCACAGCGGACACACCAGGAACCGCGGTGTTGGCCGTCGAGTGGCGCTAGCTGCGCAGCATTTGTGCACCGCCGCCGTCAGTGTCAGCCAGTTTGCCGTGGCATACGGAGCTCCATCGCAGTCTTTAACACTGGTAGCATGCCGCGACAGCGTGGACGTGAACAGTATGTGCAGTTGACGGACTTTGAGCGAGGGCGTATAGTGGGCATGCGGGAGGCCGGGTGGACGTACCGCCGAATTGCTCAACACGTGGGGCGTGAGGTCTCCACAGTACATCGATGTTGTCGCCAGTGGTCGGCGGAAGGTGCACGTGCCCGTCGACCTGGGACCGGACCGCAGCGACGCACGGATGCACGCCAAGACCGTAGGATCCTACGCAGTGCCGTAGGGGACCGCACCGCCACTTCCCAGCAAATTAGGGACACTGTTGCTCCTGGGGTATCGGCGAGGACCATTCGCAACCGTCTCCATGAAGCTGGGCTACGGTCCCGCACACCGTTAGGCCGTCTTCCGCTCACGCCCCAACATCGTGCAGCCCGCCTCCAGTGGTGTCGCGACAGGCGTGAATGGAGGGACGAATGGAGACGTGTCGTCTTCAGCGATGAGAGTCGCTTCTGCCTTGGTGCCAATGATGGTCGTATGCGTGTTTGGCGCCGTGCAGGTGAGCGCCACAATCAGGACTGCATACGACCGAGGCACACAGGGCCAACACCCGGCATCATGGTGTGGGGAGCGATCTCCTACACTGGCCGTACACCACTGGTGATCGTCGAGGGGACACTGAATAGTGCACGGTACATCCAAACTGTTATCGAACAAATCGTTCTACCATTCCTAGACCGGCAAGGGAACTTGCTGTTCCAACAGGACAATGCACGTCCACAAGTATCCCGTGCCACCCAACGTGCTCTAGAAGGTGTAAGTCAACTACCCTGGCCAGTAAGATCTCCGGATCTGTCCCCCATTGAGCATGTTTGGGACTGGATGAAGCGTCGTCTCACGCGGTCTGCACGTCCAGCACGAACGCTGGTCCAACTGAGGCGCCAGGTGGAAATGGCATGGCAAGCCGTTCCACAGGACTACATCCAGCATCTCTACGATCGTCTCCATGGGAGAATAGCAGCCTGCATTGCTGCGAAAGGTGGATATACACTGTACTAGTGCCGACATTGTGCATGCTCTGTTGCCTGTGTCTATGTGCCTGTGGTTCTGTCAGTGTGATCATGTGATGTATCTGACCCCAGGAATGTGTCAATAAAGTTTTCCCTTCCTGGGACAATGAATTCACGGTGTTCTTATTTCAATTTCCAGGAGTGTAAATGCTGATAACAAACAAATTCCAGAAATGAATGTCATTGATTGTTCATCTGTATCGTCATCAACTTTCCGACTACTTAAGTAACACATACGACGAATTTCCCGAGAATTTAATAGCTACAGTACAATTTGATCAGAAGAGTGCACGTTCGTGTCCTCCTCACAGTCGCCATGTTTGTAGTGTAGCTGCTAACATATGTAGTAATTTTCCCTTACGTTACGATGGATAAAGCCTTATTTGTTGACATCTTTTGCATTCAGAATCGTGTCACCAGTAACACAACCAGATTCTTTGTAAATATGCCATTTCTGTTTTCCCTTTCTAATTCGTATAATCATAATGTTTCTATTTTAAGTAAAATTGACCTTGAAACAGATTCCTTTGTAGGTGCCCCGGTGGTCCCGGTCGCCTACGGTGGACTGGAGGCCGAGCGGTGACTTCTCCAGTTGTCAGGATGCTAGGAAATGACTGTGGTTGCGTCAGAAACGCCAAAGAAACATTATTAATTCATGACACCTTTATTCCTGCCGAGTACAAGATGGCCCGCGTAACACAGGCTGGCTGAGCTTGGTGATATCAACGACCTTCCCCGAGTCCTCGCTGACTCATAGCGATGACACCAGCTCCGGGCCGCACCAGTCTTGCTAGCACAGCGCTGCGTTCTTTGACGTAGTGGAGGAATGCCCTTACTTCTGCCGAGCGTGACTGGCGGCGTCCGGCTGGCCGGCGGTTGCAGGCCGCTGCGCATAGGAGGCTCCGGGTTGGAGTCCCGGTGCTATCGGCACGAGAACCGTTCTAGTAGTGTGGAGTGTACTCTATCCCACCCCGTCTTCTTCCCTGCTCCTCCTGGTGGCTCGCCCGCCGTGGATGGGCGGAACGGGCTGCAATCCCCCAGCGTCTTCGGCTCACCTGGTTGTGACGGCGGATCCACAGGGCCTAGGCGCCACACGATCTCGGCGACGGTTCTGATGTGGTCAGCATTGGCGGCGAGCGAGTCTGCCGCGATGTCTGCTAATCCTGGGTTGATGATTGACAGTGCAGCAGAAAGGACCAGAGCTGGTACTGTCCCCTCACGTCTGCTGCTGGATGGGCCACCCTTACTGCAACATCTCCTTAATAAAGACTAACATGTCTATCACCGAGCTGCGCGCTATGCAGCGACGCAGTACACATCTAACTGCAAGTCTGTCTGCGAGTGCCTTGTTGCTATAAAAGCTGGTGTATTTAAAGGAAGCACGAAGCGATGTCCTGACGTCATGCTCGTTTGTAACGAACACATTCGTTCCACTTATATTGCTGATTTTTTTGTCGTACTCGCCCCTTAGGTGTTCTTGTGACAGAGTTATGTGTTGTTACGGCAGACTTACGTGAAGTTGTGAAATGCAGTACAGCTGACGCTATACCTCTGTCTTACACTCTAGGAAAGTCTCCGTCTAACACAAACGCGTGTGCTAAGCAATTCTCTCTCGCCTGTTGTGTGTAAACAGGTCACTGCCCCTGCATGACGACACAATCCGATATATGTGCACTCCTCTTACCTCTTGGCTAACCTGTTCCCCCTGGCTCTCGGCATAAGCCACAAACCTTGACAATATTCCACGTTTCCAACTCTTTACTATTCTGCGACATTACGCCTTCTGATACATATTAAAAAAAACGATTTTGTGTAAATTTTAAGCTTATGACTTCAAATGCTCTTATTAGCTAAACGAAATCACTGCCAAACTTTTCAAAGTCAGCACATGCGAGTACCATTGGAGAGATACTGCTTCGAACTGCTTGTGATATTGCCTGACTTAATATTAATACTTTCTGAGTGGAGATATCTTTTGTTCACTTATTATTTGCCACATTTATTCAATTTATTGTAATTTCAATACTTCCTTACATTTTCGTAGATACTGCAGATTAATTATTTTAATATTGATTTGTTTCGCTAGTGGTTAGTGTATAAACCAACTTCAAAAAGTTCTTATTCACTTATAACTTTATTTGCGGATGTATAACTACCTTAACATACAATTCCTTAGTAACATCAACATATTGATTCAATAATGACTCGATGCAGATGTGATTAGCATTTAACGAGACTCATGCAGATCTCCCTAAGAACTGCTACATTTTTTTACAAAATTAAAAAGTAATTTCAGTATAATAATATCTAATGGTAATCTTGAGAATCTCTCCCAGCCGTCGACTTATTCGCTGATAACTGTGCAGTCACTATCATGCACTCGACATGTTAAAAATAAAAAATTCATATTTAATAAAATATATTTATAAAAACTGAATAATATTTCTCAAATAAATAATTATTACATCCTAATAACACAAGAAAGGTAACAGCTGTCTCCAAAAGCCTCGACCACGTGTTAAGACAGAACTGTACATCGTATTCCTTTATACTGGTTCTTCATCTGCATCAATTTGCACTTTGCTTTCACTTATCGCTTTCGGCAACGGTTGTCACAAATCATGACCGCCATACGCCTTATGTGCCTTTAATCCTTCTACAGGAACAGTAAAATCGATGCATACATTTTTCAGAAACTACGAACAACCTAACTGCGCGTTGTGAACCAGGAATGTAATGATCCTAAACGCGAGTCCGTTGTCTTACTACTGCTCTACCATGCGATGCTACCGTAGCGCTTCTGTGATTGCATGTGGTGTCATTCATCTCTTTGGATCAGTCTCTCACCTCTTAGAATGAATTTTTTTAACGGCTAGAGAGATATTATCTACGTGTATAGAGCATTGTTCCTGTCACGGAATATATTCTGTTGATGTGAACAACATGTATCTTTGTTTGAAAATTTTCATTTACATTCTCGCAGTTTTGATTCTGGACTTTATTATCTTTATCGATTTCCTTTCAATTTTCGCTCAAAAATGGAGGTTATGAAAATTCTTCTGTCCTCGGAAACAACTGGGTTCTTCTTATCGACTTATATGTCTGTCGGCGAACTTGCACCCTACGATTCTAAAGTATTGAACGTCCCTATAGATTTTGGTACAAAACTTCTAAACGCACATTTGACTTTGAAATTTCAAATATTTGCTAAAGAAGGATAGTCTATAAGTGAGGAGGAACATTCTAATGAAGGACGAGTTTGTTTCTAATATTTTAATTTAATATTTCAACACATCAACAGGACGTACGTATCTGTACAATGTCATGTCAAGTCACTGACTACATCTGCGAAAAACATACTTTCCTGAAATCTCCATTTAATTTGGTCATAGTGTAGAATATGCTAAATCTCAAGTGCACTAGTCATACTTTAAATGCTTATAGTATTTTGTTGGCCCCTCCTTGGCCCTTAAAACTGTCACGCGTAGCGTGCTATAGTGTGCTGTGAGGCAGAATAGGCGTAGTGTATTTAGCTGAACGTGATTGTTTGCCACCTTGAAGACAATCGATTGGCTACTCCAGTGGTCTTAAGACATTATTTTTATATTGATTTAGTGTGACTGGGCCTGTAACTCTGACCTGCTGTGTTTTTTTCCGTAAGTCTCCCAACTGTTTTGATGCATCCACGTATTCCTCTCCTATGCCAACCTTTCTATCTCAGAGCAGCATTTGCAACCTGTGTCCCCAATTATTATTTACTACATGTATTCCAATCTGTGCCTATCCCTGCAGTTTTTACCCTATACAGCTCCCTTTAGTACCATGGAAGTTATTCCCTGATCTCTTACCCTATGTACTGTCATCCTCCCCGTTCTTCTTGTCAGTGTTTAAATATATTGCTTTCCTCACCGGTTCTATGCAGAATTTCCTTGTACCTTACCTTATCAGTCCACCTAATTTTCAATATTTATCTGTAAAACCACATGTCAGATGATCGTATTCTCTTCTCTTTCGGCTTTCCCACAGTCCACGTTTCACTACCATAGAGTGCTGCGCTCCAAAAGAACGTTCCCAACAATTTGTTCATAAAATTAAGGCCTTTGTTTGATACTGGCAGACTTCTCTTGGGCAGGAATGGCCTTTTTGCAGTGCTACTCTGCTTTTTACATCCTCCCTGCTCCGTCTGCCATGTGTTATTTTGCTGCCTAGGTATCAGCATTCCTTAACTAAGTCTACTTGGTGACCACCAATAGTGATGTTAATTTTCTCGCTGTTCTCATTTCTGGTGATTACAATTATAATGATCTGTCTTCGATTTCGATTTACTCTCAATTCATACTCTCTGCTCGTTAGACTGTTCATTCCATTCAACGCGCCCTGTAATCCTTCACTTTTACTGGGGATAGAAGTGTTACCAGCGAACTTTATCACTGATATACTTTTACCTTGAATTGTAATTCCACTCTTGAATCTTTCATTATTTTCTGTCATTGCTTCTTCGATTCATAGATTTAACACTAGGGACGGAAGGCAGCAAACCCGTCTCACACCCTTTCTAATACGAGTACTTCTTTTTTGGTCATCCAGGCTTATTGTTCCCTTTTGGTTCTTGAACATGTTGTACGTTACCCGTCATTCCTTTTTTCTTAGAATTTCGATCAGCTTGTATCATTTGACATTGTCGAATGCTTTTTCAGGTTCGACAAATCCTATGAACGTGCCATCATTTTTCATTAGTGTTGCTTCCCTTATCAACCGCGACGTTAGAATGGCCTATCTGGTGTGTTTACCTTTCCTAAAGCCAAACTGATCGTTATCCAACACATCTTCAAATTTTTTTTCCATTCTTCTGTATTTTATTCTTGGTAGTAACTCGGATGCGTGAGCTGATTGTGCGATAAATCTCCTCGCACTTACCTGCTCTTTGCAATATTGGTAATTGTGAGGATGATGTTTTTCCGTAGGTCAAATGGTACATCGCCAGACTCATACATTCTACAGACCAATATGAATGGTCGTTTTGATGCTGCCTCCTGCAATTCTTTTAGACATTCTGATGGAATTTTATCCATTCCTATTACCTTATTTGATCTTAAGTCTTCCAAAGGTCTTCCAAATCCTGATTCTTATACTGAATCCTCTATATTTTCTACATTGACTCCTGTTTCTTCTTCTATCACGACATAGACAACTCTTCACCCTCGTAGAGGCCTTCGATGTACTCTTTCCACCTGTCAGTGGAATTCCGATTCCATTCTTAATGTCATCATTCTGACCGTACTGATGTCAATTTGGCGGTGCCACAATTTCACAATCATCTCTAACATCTTCTGTATTGTTACACGGATCTTCTTCTGCAATCCTTTCCCAACCAATAACCACAAATTCTTAACGGGATTAAGGTCTGGTGAATTTCACGGCCACAGAAGTTCCCTGATACCAATATGGTCACTACAAAACGAATATCAAATGATAGGTTTGGACGACATGTAACAGCAGTAACATTGGAAATTGTATTACAAAGAACAAATATCCAAAATTGACCTTTATTGATATGCGGCATGGTAGCAAATATTGTTAGAAAAGGCACTGTGAATCAGGGAAAGCATCCAATTGTGGCTAGATTGGATTACCTCAAAAACTGGATGTTGTAAAACTTGGGACTTGTGATGACCGCGCAGTTGAGCGCCCCACAAGCCAAACATCATCATCATCATCATCATCACATTCGTATTTACAACTGTTCATTGTTACCTTAACAAAGTACAGCGTTCCAGCACTTGGTATGTCACTGATCCACACACTGTTACCGATGGACTACGTTCGCACAAGGCAGTCAGCATCCATACTTCCGTCTGGTTCACACCTGAGAGTTTGCGTCTGGCAGTCATCGGAGAAAATCGGCTTTAATCTGAAAATACCACAAATTACCACTGTTCTTTTATCCAGTTAAACTGCAGTCTGCCTAAGCTAACCTCTTTTTCCTCACTGCAGCAGTTCAAAATGGTTTCTTCGTGGCAACTCTCATCTTTGTTCTCATTGCACACAGACTTTTCTTAACAACTGATGAGCTGGAATCAGCTCCCGTTTCCTGTTTCCATGCTTTTTCCAGTTCAGCTGACGTAGCACTCCTAGTTTTCCGGCTTACCCTACGTAGTATTCTGCCCAACTGGGGCAAAGAAATACCTGGTCGCCCTCTTCTTTTTTTAAAATTTTCCATATTTCCTTTGGCTACCAGTTTTCGCAGATTTGGACCCACAGCTCACCACGAACAGCTGAATCTCTTCCCAATTTCAGTGTTAGCGAGCTCCAAACCTCAGTCAACACCGACACTTTCTGATGCACTACTGGTAGTATGAGATCACATTGTTGCTAGGCATAGGCTCAAGGCACCCCCATCCCTTCTCCGACAAAGGGAAAAAATGCTGTGTTGCCTATAGCTGTGTAACTAACAAAAGAAAACCACTGCAGTCAAAGACGTGAATTAATTTAGAAAAGTGGTGTATATCGCTTTAGGATTACGAGGGTGGTTTGAAAAGTTCTCGGAACCACGATCAGAGTCAGCGCAAGCGCAACGAGTTGTTCCCGTGATTGATGATCAATGTAATCATTGGGCTGTTGCCTGTAAACACGAGCCACGTCAGTGTTCTGGGAAGAGAGCTGTGGCGATGACGTGGCTCTGTTGTTGTTCCCACGTAGTGATTTGCGAAGATGGAAAAAAATCGAGATTCGGACAGTGAATAAGTACTTCATAAAGAAAGGTATGACAGCTAAGGACATTCATGCCGATTTCCAGAATACTCCGCTCCTCCATATTCGACTATTATCAAGTGGACAAAAGAATTTAAATTTGGTCGGGAAAGCAGTCGTCGACCAGGATGGGTCACTACTCCAGAAAGCATTGCAAAAGTGTACAAAATGG
Organism: Schistocerca cancellata; assembly: GCF_023864275.1. Classification (NCBI taxonomy): domain Eukaryota; kingdom Metazoa; phylum Arthropoda; class Insecta; order Orthoptera; family Acrididae; genus Schistocerca; species Schistocerca cancellata. Next base: position 679,624,152 of record NC_064630.1, read on the forward strand.
TCATTGGAGGATCGTCAGTTGAAAGTGCGTGAACTCACGCTTGACAGATGTCATATGAAAGGATATATCACATTTTAAATGAAGAATTAGAAATGAGAAAATTATTGCATGATGGGTGCAGCGACTCTAGACGCTAGATCAAAAACGCATGAGAATGGACATATCGAAACATGTTTCTCCTCTTTTAGGAGAAACGAACAAGATTTTTTGCGCAGGCTCCTGACCACAGATGAAACTTGGTTGCACTACTACACCTCAGAGACAAAACAACAGTAAAAGCAGTGGAAGCATCCTGATTCTCCTCCACCAAAGAAAGCGAAGACAGTTCCTTTGGCGGGAAAGGTCATCGCATCAGTGTTCTGGGATGCAAAGGGGATTGTGTTTGTAGATTATCTCCCCACTGGGCAAACAATTACTGGAGAATACTATGCTAACATCCTGGACAAATTGCAACAAAAGATAAGCGAAAACATTCCAGGTTTGGTAAGGAAGAAAGTCATCTTCCACCAAGAAAATGCACACCGGCACACATGTTACGTCGCCATGGCAAAATTACACGAAATAAGGTATTAATTGTTGCCACACCCGCCGTATTCGCCTGGTATAGCTCAGTCAGACTTCCATCTCTTTCGAAAACAGAAAATTTTTGTTCGTGGACGAAGATTCACTCCAAATGAAGAATTGATAGCGATATTTTGCAAGGCCTGGAGGAAACTCATTTTGGAGATGCGGGAAAGGCTCTGTAACATAGTTGGACCAAGGGCATTACTCTACAACGAGACCGCACTGAAAAATAAGAAAAGTTTCAGTGATGTAAGTACTTTTTTTCTATTCCGTTCCGAGAACTTTTCAAACCACCCTCGTACACTGAGTGACGTCATTGTCCCTCAATAAAAGTGCTGCGGCTGTAGACCCACGCATGGGAAAGACCGTTTAACATTAAGTTCTTTCGTTTAATAAAATACCTTACTTACTGTCATTTGTTAATGTACACTCTTTGACATAAAACTCACCGGCGGCCGGCGCTGCAGAGGCTAAGTCCGCGCCGATCTCCACATGGGACAAATAAACTGACCACCTCGCTAATTCTGTAAGTCCGGCTATCTGCACAATCAGGCAACACTGTAGACTACGGCACTTCCTGGAGGACGTCTTGTCCCATGTTAGACAAAAAGTGGAGTATATACGCCCGTGGTCTAGCGGTAGCATCCGTTGTGTCTGTCTACACTGTCTGTGGTTCGACACCAGCTGGCGCAAAAAAAATTTATAGCCTCTTCTCTCTGAATGCTGAAGACGTGAATGTAATGGTAGCGCAGATTCAATCTATTTCACATTCTGACACACCGATAGCAAAATTTTATCCAGTTTCAATTTTGCGGCATATTTCCTGCAGACAGTCCTCCTCTGGTCGCCGTATGCGGCAACGATCAGGGATCCATTTGCTGGCAACCGGCGGCGGCCGTGGCGACAGCACCGGTGCTGCGCTCCCCCGTTCTGTATCGAAAGCGCCTGCTACCGCTCATCGCTTTTGATAATTTAAAACAATTTAATATTAAATGTTGCTCCACAGAAAATTTCTACGATTTCCACTCTCGCTCGAACGCAACGGAGACAGACGCCCTGATTAGTAATGGTTACTGTATTACATTAACCGGCAAAAGCTGAGTATGGCCCGAAATTAATTTTATAGTCTGGGACGAAATCAAACCACCTCACTACATTCGATGAATTTATAAATGCTTCCTACCTCGCTTCTTTTCCTTTCAAAGCCAATTATTTGTGCAGCTTTTGGGCAATATTCGGGTGCTTTCGTCAAGTCAGAGTGAGCGGCTGTGGTGTAAGGTGTATGACAGTTTTTGTTTCATTCCTTGTGGTAATTCTATGCGATAAACTGTGTGAATACCTTGCAATGCATGCTCTGTAGCAATGCAGGAACATGGAACCTTTGGAGTTCCATGTATGAATTCAAAAGGTATTTAATGTTGATCAGAAGTGACAGTTAAGGTAATCATATGTAAACCAGAAAAATTTATCCTTTTTGAGGTTTCACACAACGGCAAGGAATTGCTAACACCGGTGTCATGATACGTCTACCGTTAAATGCTATTGCAAAAATTTAGAAGACAGTAACTATATTACTCAACATGTTCACTTAATAAACAACCTCTTGACATGTTAGACCTATATATTGAACAAAGCTCAAATTCGTATCGCTGACAGTCGGTTTGAATCTCTTCAGAAAGTATTTTACAGTGTAGCACCTTGGCATTTATAAAGCAGACATCCATGAGATTAAGATAATTCGAAAACGCACGAACATTTATATGTACAGGCATTCTTGAGATTTCTTATAAGGAATTTTTACTAGCAGTTTGCAACTCCATTAATTAAAATGGAAAATAAAAGGTTATGTTCAGCGGCTTTCACCGAGGCTTGAACTGCCATCTTATATAGCACTAACACCGCAACTCATAAGGGAACCAGTGAGTTAACGACACACTGGCGGCAACAGGTGGACTGTAGTCATTGCGATATTGCCTGAGCCCCAAAACGCAACATTAAATACACAAATACGTGTTACTTATGTTAGGAAAGCTGTTCTTAGAGTCCAGAAATCAAATAAAAATAGATGTTACTTATGTGAAGAAAGCCGTTCTTAGGGTCCAGAAATTAAATATACTTTCTAAGTGTCTCATCTTACAGTGGATTATATCGTATGAGTCTTCGATGTGAAAAACTAATGCCAAGTGAATTTAACGGCCGGCCGCGGTGGTCTCGCAGTTCTAGGCGCGCAGTCCAGAACCGCGCGACTGCTACGGTCGCAGGTTCGAATCCTGCCTCGGGCATGGATGTGTGTGTGATGTCCTTAGGTTAGTTAGGTTTAAGTCGTTCTAAGTTCTAGGGGACTGATGACCACAGCTCATAGTGCACAGAGCCATTTGAACCATTTGAATTTAACGAGGCAAGCCGGGCTACACCCGGAAGTAACTGCACTACCACTGTGTTGACAAATACTTGCTACGACGCTGCCAATTCTCAGTTCTCTTACGAGGCAGCTCTTTAGCGAAATGCTTGTCGTCATTAACCGATACGGTTCTTCAGAGGGACACGCGACGCACGTTTGGGTTCTTTGCGGCGTTCTCCCCTGATAGTTTCTGACGTCGTCTTGTCGGCTATCTATACATCTGAGGCATCCAATTATCATTAATCCAGAATGATCCAAGTTTCAGCTTCTATCGTGGAAGAAGGCTGTGACGCCGACGTTATATCATTTCAACGTAGAGAAAGCAAAACGGATGATTCAGTGTTTCTCATTCAGCATAAAGCACGTGAGATAATTTTCCGTAACGTTCATAATCATCCCAAAATACAAAGGAAGTAAAAATACATCGAAAGCTTATTCGAATTGAATATAATGTAAGATATCAAACGCTTTGCACATCGATGTCGAATGTGTCCACGTGCAATCTTTTGCAGCGTACATAGAGAATGTCATGATTACCACAAGAATGAAGAAATATGTTGGTAGGGATGGAAGCAAGAAGAGATGCAATCAACAAATATTCGATTCCTTAAGGCATTCATTTCATTTGAGATTTAAGAAGAGGTAAAGCGGGATATTACTTTCGTTAACACGAAAGATATTCCGCACATATGGATAATGAGGAAGTCAGCGTCTTCATACGTTTCCTCCTTTAAATCTGTATGGCCCGAAATTAATTTTATAGACTGGGACAAAATCAAACTACCCCACTACATTAGATGATAGGCGAATGTGAGAATACTATGTCGCGACCGCGAAACGAAACTTGAATGCTATCGGAATTTGATATTTCGATCGAGTAATTCGGTAAACAATAAAGCGTTAGGATCCAATTGTAAAGCAGGTACGACACAAATAGGATTCATTTGACGAACTATTATAGCCTAAGGACCTGGCACTCGCCACAAAGGTCTGATGAAGAAAATGATGAAGGGTGGATGACTGATTGCTGGGAACCATTAGTTTATAAGTACGAATGTGTGGATTTACCATAATTATTTTTAGTAATGGTCAATTTAAATTCATGATTGTAGTTAGTTTGTTTCAAAATCTGATGTGGAAGTGTAGGAAAATACTATCTCGTGGCTTTAACTTATCTAGCTGCTAACAGAAATTCATGGTAGAAAGTAATGCTCTTAATTTTGATCTGAAGGAATTAGTTTTCAAAGAAGTCATATGTAGCTTGCGTGTGTTTCAATTTGTAATCTGAAGAGTTTCTGAAATTCATGGAAAAAGGCAAGGTTGCTAATTTAACATGAAAGATTCAGAAGTCACCTTTTGTGAAATGAGTGAGTAGAAATTTACGAGTGAAGCCGATTCTTAGAACAACGGGATTTGAAAGATACGTGGGAATCAGTGAGATCGCTTTCCTGAATTGAATGAAGGGGAAACAGCATGATAGTAATTCGTGTAGCCATACTATGCACGCTATACATGAACTGTAAGTATTGTGAAAAATTCCGTGTGTGCATTTAAGTATCTTTTGGACTGGAGGTTCTGGATGGTATATTATTTAACGGTGCAGAGGTATAATTAGGAAATCAGCCTAGGTAAGTTGTGGAGGTTTTTTTTTCAGTTGCAATAACGTGTCGCGCACGAATATGAGGGGAACGTAAATTTCGGAATCGCGGCCTCACGAACTTTACAACCACGCGAGAGTTAGTTAACCTCGAAGCACGTCAATAAATGAGAGGTGTTTTGGGGTCAGACAGTGATTGAAGAAGTTATAGAATTTTTCTAGTACTGGTCCAAGTGGAAATACCATCATTGCTTGGCCCAATGGTAATAAGAGTGATAGTGTGTTGCTGTGACGTAATGAATCAAGCATTGTGGGCTATCCTTCATTCCTTCCCGTGGGTGAGGTTTTCCTAGTAAGAGACATAGGAAGTAGAAATATCTTTTTATGTGCTGTTACAAGATCAGCTGTTAGGCAATTTTATCCTGTATGTTACTGGCAATACCGTTAGTATGTTTTGAGAGATGAAAGTAAGACAGAATGAAAAGAAAAGAAATAGCTTAAAGAACGGAGGAGGAGTTATTATGCAGGCTCAGTTACAATTCCGGTTACTTACGCATTTTCTTTAAACACAGTCGGGTGATTAGCGGTGTACGAAATTTGGGGTTAACATTTCAAAATCAAACATTAATCCGTTGCGCATAGATTCGTTTATTTCTTCGAGTGAAGAATTTAATTATTAGTTACTATGTGTAACAAACACGCAGTTACACATTTAATGAGAATAAACAGGGACCATTTAGCTTTAGTAGGTTTCAGGAGCACTTTAGGACCTCACAACTGGTTTGGCCTTTATTTTTCTTTCTGTACCCTGCCCATCCTCCCTCGTTTTCTATAATTGCTCGAAGGCGTCGGGGAAGTGATAAGGCTCAATTCCTCGAGAGATTGTGATGATGAATTCTCTACATTTTCCCACAGAGTTTCTGAATTCCTTGACGCAGGTGGTAACGACCCCGTATCCGCCGCCCACACATTTTCAATGGGGTTGATGTCCGGAGATTTTGCCATGGAAGGAAGAAGTTTTATTCTCTGCTGACCTTGGAACCAGTTCTGGACGGCTCTGCTATTATGAATCGGGCTATGGTCCTGTAAAGAAATGATCATCAATTAATACAGAAATTAAATACTTCCGACTAATACTATGAATACATAATTTCCATACTGTGAAAAAATTCAACTGAAATCGCTCCGCCGGTGTGGCCGTGCGGTTCTAGGCGCTTCAGTCTGGAACCGCTGACCGTTACGGTCGTAGGTTCGAATCCTGCCTCGGGCACGGATGTGTGTGATGTCCTTAGGTTAGTTAGGTTTAAGTAGTTCTAAGTTCTAGGGGACTGTTGACCACAGATGTTAAGTCCCATAGTGATCAGAGCCATTTGAACCATTTTTTTTTTTTTTTTTTTTTTTTTTTGCAATCGCTCCGTAGTCTAAGCTACAGGCTTATAACTTATTCGGAGAATTCCACATTCCAGAATACTTTGCGAATAGCTGTTGACAAAAACCTACATTGACAAGGGAGGGGTGCTGGGACGGTAATCAGAATACAGAGTGAATGGTAATATAGTTTAAGGTGCCAGTTATTGAACGCAGGTTGGCCTTCTTTCAGAATGTACAGTCCTCCTATGCTTCGGTAATGATGAAGTGGGGTGTAAGTTGTTCAATACAGTGCAGAAGTCTGTTGAACTGTTAGACTCTGTTGCATGTTTGTAAAGCTAACCTGCTTCGCTTATTCAAAACGACTGCTAGCCTTCACTATACAATCCGTTTTTCTTTCTTTCCACTGACAAAGATATACAGTAGAAACAAATCTGTTTTATAGCGAGATATTCTCTAAGGACTTTACACGTGCTTGTTCGCTCAATGTGTTGCATTTCCCGAAGACGACCGTGGCCGCTGACGTCGCCTATTCACACCTCGTGTCAACGCTGCCCCGCACTCGGAGTAAAGGCCTACAGTTGAGATAAAGAGCTGATTTCAGGAATGTTAATGAAATAAGTCTTCCCTTCACATTAGTGAGAACTAAATACCACTACGAGAACGTATCTTCCTGTAATGCTCATTGATCAAGAACAATTCGTGTATGCAACGTTGCTGTTATGACTAAGATCATAAAATCTGTAAATCGTAGCCCAATTCATATATTTGCATGCGCCTACGGAATATTAAACATGAAAACAATTTGTTTCTTTGTCATATTATTTTTAATCAACGCAATGCAGGCAGTTGTCAGATGCTATCAAAATTGAATGTAAAGGAGGAATAGAGAAAAATATATACGAGAAACAAATCTCGAACCGATGAACAACTGTGTACTATCCTGGAAACGTGCAGATGCGGCTATCTCACAATTTCAAAGGATGAGAAAACCATCCTGTCCACTTTCCGAGGACGATATTTCCTGACAGAAACCACACCAGGGTGAACGGCTTTAGGTTGAGACACTAGGAACCTCAAACTACGTGACCAGTACGTTCATTCTCTGATTCCTAGCCCCGTCATCACGCACTTCCCACGTCAAAGTGCTGGCAGAAACGAGCGCGAACGACCTGCGATTAGGTAATACAGACCTACATCCATTTAATATTTTCTTGTCATCTCGATCACATATTGAGAGTAATCACAACAGGAGGAGTGGTTTTGAGTTAGAAAACGTATTTCAGTTCAAAATGGTCGCTTCATGCAAAAGGTGGCCATACTCTCATGTTTCACGTTGCGAGCTGTATACGTCAGCTACGACTATGGTAAGGGCAGTATTTACTCCTGTGCGGACAAGGCACTGCTGTGGTAAAGTGCTCAATTTATATAACTATAGATGTTATTTTTTTCATTGGTTCCAGTTTTTCTGCAAAAGCTTTATCTTATCAATTCCTTCCGCTACTGCTCTTTTTTAGGTTCTAATGCCTAAGGGATCAAGCTGCTAGGGTCTTCAGTTCCTATACGTAGAAACTACTTACACTAGCTTAAACTAACTTATTCTAAGGAAAACACACACATTCATGCCCGGGGGAGGACTAGAACCTCCGGCGGAAGGAACCGCGAAATCTGTGACACGGCGCCCCAGACCGCCCGGCCACCCCACGCGGCAACTGCTATTCTAAAGGCCACATCAAGAGACCATTCATACACCCTCCGTATCATATGTTTTCTCGAAACCTCTCAGGATTTGTGGCAGTAGTACTCTTCGCGAATACCAATTTACATCAACAACAAAACAAGACTAAGTCCCTGAAGAGACTAGAATTAACTGTCATCGACACGAATTTGTGTTATTTACATCACCTAGGTGTCAAACAAGACGGTAACAATTACTGAAGCAATAAACGAGGTTAATATGGATGTATTAACTTTGGCAGCTATGAAGATAAAAACATATAAAAAGCACATCAGTGCATTTTCCCATTGTTCCCTTTCTTCATCAGTAGTCTCACATTACATTCTTCTTTGTCAATCCACCATATGAGTTCCATGTGTTGGACTATTATCCATAATAACACCTGATATTCTAGTAATGTGTAACAAATTTCACTGAAGCTGATCAGTATAAGTACAAATGGTTCAAATGGCTCAGAGTACTATGGGACTCAACTTCTGAGGTCATTAGTCCCCTGGACTTAGAACTACTTAAACCTAATTAACCTAAGGACATCACACACATCCATGCCCAAGGCAGGATTTGAACCTGCAACCGTAGCGGTCTCGCGGTTCCAGACTGCAGCGCCTAGAACCGCACGGCCACTTCGGCTGGCTGTATAAGTACACAATTCATTCATAGATTTCAGTGGTGTAATGTGCTATCGGGTGGGCGTCTGGCAGCGCAACTTCACTTGGGCTGACACAAACAGGCTGTGGATAGCAGTGGGGCCTTTCTGATCTGTCCAATGCGTTCTTCATATTGCTACTATTTTTGGTTCTTGGCAGACCTTTTGATAGTGTTTGGCATACCTGTGGTCATTCACTCTCTTTCAGTATTGGTGCCGGGGGACCATGCACAATTCCCATAACATTATCTTTTTACATTGACGAGTAATCTGGATAGTCGTCACGTTCATGTGCCATCTACATCGCAAATTTAATATTACGGTCCTAGGAACTACCCTGCAATACATTTTGTGTTTCATAATCGGAACTATCTGCATTAACGGTCATCAGAACAATGTCAGGGAACAGAATGCAGCAATGCCTTCGTAGCTACTTGGGGACCTCCTTGAGTCGTGAACTAAGGAAAGGGTAGTTGCTGGTTGACATTATATCACACTAGAGAGAAGTACCGAATTTTCCTTTTTCTCTGTAAACTTCCAGAACTAAATTCAGTAGCAAAATGATAAGAAGATATTTGCATAGTGCCAACTCAACGATCAGCCTATTTTTATAGGTTTTTATTTTCACAGCCATTCTCGTTCTGCATTGCAATAAACTGCATTCATTATTTGCTTGTTCTCGTTAAGATTATGATTGTCATTCTCTCACTCGCAAGAATTATCTCATCCCTATTTCGTATCGATGTACATGAAGAGTGCCTATGAAAGGAGGGAAATCTGAATGTTACGTCATGCAGAATATACTCATTTACTTCGGCACCCCGTGATCAACGCTATAGGAAAAGTGAGATACATAAAGTTGACAATGGGAGGACAGATATGGTGGCACAACTCTGTAACTACTCCTGTTGATTTAATACAGTGTTACCAGATAAATTGGTGCTGCGGAATCGAAAATGTACTACGAACTTCGCCACAGTAGCAGAGAGCTGCTAATTTCGGACCATGACAGCGAGTTACCCTTGGGTCAGCTGCTAGTTAGAAGGGTTGCAGCTGTAAATACAAGGCTTCGTTTGATAGTCTTGTGCTGATTCTGCCTAAATACGTTACGCCAGTGGATAAAAAACGGTTTACTTTTGAGACCTAACACTAGAGGGGTGGGGCGAGGGGGAGGGGGGGAGGCACAGGGGTCTGCTTCATGAATTCCAAGCTAAAAAACACAAAACACAACGCAGGAAGGGTTCGAACAACTATTTTCATGCAGAGACATGGATTTGGAATCTGTTCATCGTTTAAGGCGGCAAACAAGAGAATAACATTACGGGAACAATGATCAGGCTACTTAGTATATAATAGAGCATACGCATTGCAATGAGGAATCGTATGAAGATGCTGACTTCCTCATTATCCATATGTGCGGAATATCTTTCGTGTTAACGAAAGTAATATCCCGCTTTACCTCTTCTTAAATCTCAAATGAAATGAATGCCTTAAGGAATCGAATATTTGTTGATTGCATCTCTTCATGCTTCCATCCCTACCAACATATTTCTTCATTCTTGTGGTAATCGTGACATTCTATATGTACGCTGCAAAAGATTGCACGTGGACACATTCGACATCGATGTGCAAAGCGTTTGATACATTATATTCAATTCGACTAAGCTTTCAATGTATTTTTACTTCCTTTGTGTTTTTAGATGATTATGAACGTTACGGAAAATTATCTCACGTGATTTATGCTGAATGAGATACACTGAATAATCCGTTTTCCTTTCTCTACGTTGCAATGATATAATGTCGGCGTCACAGCCTTCTTCCACGCCAGAAGATGAAACTTGGATCATTGTGGATTAATGATAATTGAATGCCTCAGATGTATACATAGCCGACAAGGCGACTTCAGAAACTATCAAGGGAGAACGCCGCAAAGAAACCAAACGTGCGTGCGTCGCGTGTCCCCTCTGAAGAACAGTATCGGACAATCACGACAAGCATTTCGCTAAAGAGCTGCCTCGTAAGAGAGCTGAGAATTGGCAGCGTCGTAGCAAGTATTTGTCAACACAGTGGTAGTGCAGTTACTTCCGGGTGTAGCCCGGCTTGCCTCGTTAAATTCCCGTGGCATTAGTTTTTCACATCGAAGACTCATACGATATAATCCACTGTAAGATGAGACACTTAGAAAGTATATTTAATTTCTGGACTCTAAGAACGGCTTTCTTCACATAAGTAACACCTATTTTTATTTAATTTCTGGACTCTAAGAACAGCTTTCTTCAACTAAGTAACATGTACTTGTCTGTTAAATGTTGCGTTTTGGGGCTCAGGCAATATCGCAATGACTACAGTCCACCTGTTGCCGCCAGTGTGTCGTTAACTCACTGGTTCCCTTATGAGTTGCGGTGTTAGTGCTATATAAGATGGCACTTCCAACCTCGGTGAAAGCCGCTGAACATAACCTTTTACTTTCCATTTCAATTAATGGAGTTGCAAACTGCTAGTAAAAATTCCTTATAAGATATCTCAAGAATGCCTGTACACATAAATCTTCGTGCATTTTCGAATTATCTTAATATCATGGATGTCTGCTTTATAAATGCCAAAGTGCTTCACTGTAAAATACTTCCTGAAAAGATTCAAACCGACTGTCAACGATACGAATTTGAGCTTTATTCGTCGTATAGGTCTAACATGTCAGGAGTTTGTTTATTAAGTGAACATGTTGAGTAATATAGTTCCTCTCTTCTAAGTTTTTGCAATTGCATTTGACTGTAGACGTATCATGACACCGGTGTTAGCAATTCCTTTCCGTTGTGTGAAACCTCAAAAAGGATAAATTTTTCTGGTTTAAATATGATTACCTTAACTGTCACTTCTGATCAACGTTAATACCTTTTGAATCCATACATGGAACTCCAAAGGTTCAGTGTTCTTGCATTGCTACAGAGCATGCATTGCAAGGTATTCACACAGTTTATTGCATAGAATTACCACAAGGAATGAAACAAAAACTGTCATACACTTAACACCACAGACGCTCACTCTGACTTGACGAAAGCACCCGAATATTGCCCAAAAGCTACATTAATCGAATGTAGTGAGGTGGTTTGATTTCGTCCCAGTCTATAAAATTAATTTCGGGCCATACTCAGCTTTTGCCGGTTAATGTAATACGGTAACCATTACTAATCAGGGCGTCTGTCTCCGTTGCGTTCGAGCGAGAGTGGAAGTCGTTGAAATTTTCTGTGGAGCAACATTTAATATTAAATTGTTTTACATTATCAAAAGCGATGAGCGGTAGCAAGCGCTTTCGATACACAACGGGGGAGCGCAGTGCCGGTGCTGTCGCCACGGCCGCTGCCGGTAGCCAGCAAATGGATCCCGGAGCTTTGCCGCATACGGCGACCAGAGGAGGACAGTCTGCAGGAAATATGCCGCCAAATTGATACTGGATAAAATTTTGTTATCAGTGTGTAGAAAGTGAAATAGATTGAATCTGCGCTACCATTACATTCACGTCTTCAGCATTCAGAGAGAAGAGGCTTTAAAATTTTTTTGCGCCACCTGGTCTCGATCCACAGACATTGTAGACAGACACAACGGATGCTACCGCTTATTTTTATTATAAACTTCAATTATACTGGTTTCTCCTTTCAGTAAACAAAAATGAGTCTCCTTCGTCTTGTTGGCGAAGAAGCAATCTTTTGGAACAAAGAAAAAAAAGTTTCTCAAAGTCAAAATCAAATTTCTTTTTTCCTTTAAGAACAAATTATGAGGAATAAATAAGGAAAAGTTTTTTTTTTAAATTTAAGTCGTCGTGCGTCTTGTAGTTAAAGACCAGTTCTTACAGGAGGTCCTGAAGTGTCTCCGACCACAGCATGCCAGCTCGTCCAAACGTGTCTTCTCATGGCGTAGGCGTTGGTTTCTGGGTAGCAGATCTATTCAGTTCGGTTCGGTTTATACAAGTTTCAGCTTCTCAGGGCTTGGACGTTCCAGCTACTAGGTGGGTCATCGAAAGAGCTCCGTAAGAAATTGGAAAAAACGTTGTTTACAGCGTGGGTTGCGTATCAGGTCGCAGTGTCGTTCGTTGAGATAAGTCCAATATCCTACTGTAGACTTGTCGCCAGAAGTAAAAAGATAGCGGATCGTGTGGCCACAGATCCAATTCACAGAGTGAGTTTTGGCGGAGGGGTAGAAAGTCTTATCGGGGTACAAAAGCATGTGGACGTCGATCTGAGCCGGTGTCTGGCGAGTAAGAAACGCCAAAATTCTCCGCGCAAGTGTCCAGACGTCGAACGCTGTGCCACAGTGGAACCGGTGGACATCCATGTCATCCACTCCACAGTGGGTGCAGTGGGATGAATCGGCGAGATGGATGCGGTGCAGACGATCTCGGTTAACTTGTTTGCCATTCACGGTGATGTACCACGCTGATTGAATGTCTGATTCAAGAAAACGAGCATGGATCGCCTTCCATATGTGTCGCCACACGTACTGTGGATACTTACGTTGGATGGGGTTGGACGGGCGGCACTGTTTTAACAATTCGGAGACTGTTTTCGTGAGGTACAAACGTGTAAGTGGTAAGGACCAGTAGATATAACTGAAATCCAGGAAAAATCGTTGAATGTAATAAAAGGGGGTTGGAATTGTCGATACCAGTACTGGGGCGGGCAAGGAGGCCGGTGCAAAGTTGTGAAGCAGGAGGCTAGTAAGGCTCTGCGAGCAACGATGCCAAAGTTTTAGTTGGGAACTGACGTATAGTGCTTTGACACGAGTCGGCATGTGGATGAGTCCCACCCCGCCACGATCTCGTGGCAGTGCAAGGGATTCATACTGCGCCTTGAATAACATCCCCGAGCTGACGAAGGAGCCGAAAGCCATCAAAAGTCGTCGCGCCAGGAGATTTGGGACTGGTAGTACTTGAGCCACGTGTGGTATACGGGAAGCATGATACATGTTCACGTATTGCGCGCGTTGGATAACGTCGAGAGCTCGTAGCCGGTGATTTGCGAGATTTGCTCTGATTGTCTGTAGCAAGCGTCTACCATTGATAGTCGCTGAGCGGCGCAGGTCTGCTGTGAAATCAAGTCCAAGATACCGTCCGGCAAGCCCTCACCAATGAGCAGGACCTTGGATTTTGACACGTTGAGGCAGCTCCCCGACGCTTCGCCGTAAGTCGCCACCCATGTCAGTGCTGCTCGTACTTCATCTTCACTGCGCAGATATAGTACTATGGAGCAGGGGTTCCAAGGCGAAAGCATACAAAATCGTGGAAAGAGGGCAGCCTTGTCGTACAGATCGTGCGATGACCAGGGACGGTGTAAGGCGACTATTGTACATGATTTTAGAGGTTGCACTACTCAACAGGCGCATAACCACTGTGACAATACCACCAGGAAAACCCGTATGCTGAAGAACTGTCCGTAAATAGAAGTGGTCAACACGGTCGAAAGCCTGGCTAAAGTCCAGTGAAGCCAAGGCGCCAGGGAGACGCTGATAATGCGCTAATGCTATCATGTCTCTGTAACGGCAAAGGGCCGTACGGATGTTGTTGTCGCCTCCTAGGGAAGTCTGGTCGCAGGATGTGACGTAACGTGCGGTGCAGGCGATCGCGATGCCAGTAGCCGTGTGAATATTTTCATGTCGCTCTTGAGCAAAGTAATGGGTCGGTAGTCCTGGACCCTTGATAAACCGCGCGGTTTATGTACGGGGATAATAATGCCTTCTAGAAAGGCGCTCGGGACCTGTGTCATCGGTGACATCAGTCCTTGTGCGATTGCCGTCCATGTGGAAGCCAACAAATAGTGAAAACTTTTATAAAATTCGATGGGTATACCGTCAGATCCAGGAGATCTGTCATCGGAACCCGCCTTGATAGCATCAACCACTTCATCTGTGGTTACGTCGTCTTGGAGGTCATGCACTGCATCCTCCGGAAGAGTGTTCGTAGTAAGCTGAGCGACTTCTGTGATCAGTGCTGCAGAATGCGGTTCGGCTGCGTATAGCCCGGCAAAATGAGCATGGAGAGTACGACCGATGCTTTGTTGGGTGTCGTGAAGGCACCCTTCCACATCAATGAGGACTTGAATCAGAGCTCGTTGTCGTCGTTGTCTTTCCCGAAGGAGGTGGTACATCGACGGACGTTCTTGATGGATTCGATTAGAAGCTCGAGAACGGACTACAGTGCCTTCCAAGTTACGCCGCATGATCAAGGAGATCTGCGCCTTCGTGCGATGGACCATCGACTGCCGGGCTGACGAGAAAGGCACCGTCGTACAATCACGTAGTATGGTGTAGTAGAAGTGCAGGGTATTAGTTTGCCACGCCTTTAATTCCTTCCCGTAACTCATCAGAGTCTTCCTGAGGGTCGGCTTTGCACAGGAGAGCCACCATGATAAGGTGGAGTCATAGGCTTCTCGACGATGATGGCAGCGTGCCCACGCTTCTTCGACCATACGGCGACAGTCTCAGGAGGTCAGGTGAGCGACATTGAGTTTCCACAGACCACGACTATGCCACACTTGCTGTCTGGTGAGAGTGATGTCACAGAGGTACGCATCATTGTCTGAAAAGGCCAAGGGCCAGACTTCCGCACGACGTGTGCCATGAGCAAGGGAGCGGGTAACGTAGATGCGATCTATGCGGCTTGACGAGTGACAGGTGTAGAATGTATAGCCCGGTTGAATTCCGTGGAGCTTCTTCCACGTCTCAACAAGTCGTAGACGGTCGATGACCACTGAGAGAGATGCACAAGAGAAATGTCGCGGGAGTTGGTCCGCGGGCTCTTGTGTCGAGTTAAAATCCCCACCGAGTACCAAATCGTCCTGCGGACCGGTGAAGAGGGGTGTGACGCTTTCGGCAAAAAAAGTTTGTCGGTCATGACAGCGGCCAG
The DNA here is from genome assembly GCF_023864275.1 of Schistocerca cancellata. Classification (NCBI taxonomy): domain Eukaryota; kingdom Metazoa; phylum Arthropoda; class Insecta; order Orthoptera; family Acrididae; genus Schistocerca; species Schistocerca cancellata. Next base: position 679,639,361 of record NC_064630.1, read on the forward strand.
TGCCGGACGGAGCGTAGATATTAATAATATGCACGCCGAACTGTGTGAGGGCCATACCTCGCGCAGTGGGGAGGTAGATGACGTCCTCTGCAGGGAGTCCGTCGCGTAGCAGGATGGCGACGCCGCTACCGGTATCGGATGCGGGGGAAACATGGGCGTTGTATCCGGTGGGAACTAGGAAGTCAGCCACAAACACCTCTTGTAAGAGTGCTATATCCACATCCGCAGAGTAAATAGTGTCTCTGAACATGGCCAGTTTATGGGGGGCATGAATGGTGGCAAGATTCATCGTGGCGATACGATATTGCTGTGTACGGCCATCCTCAGTATTTGCAGAACATGCGGTAGAAGTAGCCGGCAGGCGGAGACCCGCCGGTGGTCCCGCAGTGGTGATAATTACTGGCGGGGCGCCAGCCCCAGTGTCGCCGAGGTGGACTCCTGTGCAGACACGCTGGCAGTCTGTTCCACTTCTTCTTCAACGTCATCGGCCCAGGAAGCTGACGACGTGGACATGTGACGGTCACGTACTTCAGAAACGGGTGTTGTGGATTCCACAATATGAGTGGCAGGGGGACAGCCGTCATCATACGTTGGCAACGGCGAGGACACGTCCCGAACCGGGAGAGGAGGCGTCACAGGAGGGGCGCCTGTTGCTGCTGCATCGCGTGACTGGACGCAATGTGGGAGATCACCGTCAGACTCAGGGCCGTCTGAGAAAGGGCGTCATTGGAAGGCGTTTGTCGTCGTTTCCTGTGTTTGCGAGGCGACCGCTGTTTTCTGATGTGGCCTTCTGAATCAGAATGTGGCCGCCCGTCGTCTGACACCGAACACGTCTGGACAAAGGCAGACGTCGGCACGACACCGAGGTCGACGTCCATGGTTCCAACAGGAACATCGGTTTCGGTCTTCAACCCGGAAGCGAGCACTGGAGGTGTTGACGATGCTGCTGGCGCAATCGAGATTGGTACGAAGGGGTCCTGTGCAACCTTGGCGTAGGTGATGGTTAAGGACGTGACCGTCGAAGCCTGGGTCTCCTCACGTAACGGCGTCTGTATTAAACGGCGGTGTAAGCATTCGGAACGTACATGTCCCTCCTGGCCACATCCTGCGCACGTTCGTGGCTGTCCATCGTACATGACGATGGCCCTCACACCGCCAATCAGCGGGTACGATGGGACACGTTTCGTCAGCTCAATTTTTATTTGCCGGACGCTATTTAATTCGGGGTAGGTCGTAAATGTTTGCCACTTCTCCGCGACGTGACCCAAGACGGTGCCATATGGCTGAAAAGCGGCAATGACCACATCCTGAGGCACCTCGAACGGGAGCTCAAATACCCGCAATGTCCGGAGACCGAATCCAGCATGGGCGACTGTCACAGCACCCATATGTCCATCAGAGTGTTTAAATTTCAGTCCGGTGGCATGACGGTGAATTATGTCATTGCAAATTTCCTCCGTCGACATCTTGATGTAGACAACACTTCCAGGGATGGAAAAATGTATGCCGATTACGTCCTGGGGGTTCAAACGTAGATCCTCACGTATGAACTGTTCGACTTCGAACGCTCTGGGTCGTGGATGTTCGGCCTGAAACGTTACTTTGATCGTTGCACGGCGGTACGAGTGCGCCATGGTGTACGTTAGTACTGGACTCGATAGACACAAACACCGTGACGCGGAAGTAAACACCGCCGAGAGCGGAGCATCGCACGGCGCCCGGAGCAGCTCCGAACGCTAGCACGGCTGCGAGCCGACTGACGCTAGACCACGGGCGTATATAGTCTATCTTTTGTCTAACATGGGACAAGACTTCCTCCAGGAAGTACCGCAGTCTACAGTGTTGCCTGATTGTGCAGATAGCCGGACTTCGAGAATTAGCGAGGTGGTCGGTTTATTTGTCCCATGTGGCGATCGGCGCGGACTTCGCCTCTGCAGCGGCCGGCCGCCGGTCGAGTTTTATGTCAAAGAGTGTACGTGTCTGTCGTCTTCCGTTGGCTGACATTTTGGCAGTTTGTCTCTGCAGGTATCTCAGCAGTAATTTACTTGTATTGCAAAAAAGAATCTTAGGACTGTAAATGAAAATATTCGAGACTGTTAATGTTGTATTATCTTAACAGCAAAGCTGCTAACATCGCACTTTGCTAAGCCATGCCCCTGTTGGAGGTGGTAAGCCGTTTCACTCCTCCGACCAGCCTATTGTATGGAGGCTTACAGTTAAACATCGACCCCGAATTACGAAGCAGTTCGGTAGTTCCCACAGTAGCCATGACTTCCAGAACTGAAAGACTTGATAACTGACAGTTTAAAGTCCTGGAAGGGAATGGGGATCGATCCACATACTTTCGGATTAGTGGTCTGGCACTTTACCACTCAGCAACTGCGTATGTTACTGCCTTTATTTTATAAGTTATTTTCTGCTGTCACCAGTGTTTTGTTAAATGCCTTTTAACGTCTGTACGCTAGGATCATATATTTGTTTGCGAAATGTGACACTTACGTGGGCGCAGCAACGTACTACAACATTAGCAGATGAGTCACTGTTCGGCACGCTCAATATCTGTCACGGTCCACCGATTTTAACCGCTCGCTGCGCTGCTTCTTCAATGAAATAGCACTTTCGAACTGGGAAGGGGTTCTGACTGTTGTTTGAGGAGTGGGCAGCGGTGCACTGGCTATAGGGAGAGAGGGTGTTTCTGTCCTGAACAGCAGCAGTTTGGTGGTGGACGGTGCTCGTAGACGAATGGGCGGTCGTTTGGGTCCCCTTGTGGACGAGCGAGTGAAGTCCATAATAGTGGTTCCTTGCCCGAACAGCGCGTTCGGCCCTTCAAACCTTCGCTACTTGAGAAGGCATCCGAGAAAACCGTGAAAACCGAATCATCGCAGGGCAAGGAAACATTGTGGAAACATTCATAAGCACATTCGGAGGAGAAATAACGTTTTGTTGATTGCTTGTCATAATACGTTCCAGGTTGCAAACGTTACTCAGTGTGACGACCCTCTGCATCCACGACAGCCGAAAACCGCATTTCACTCATGTTAACAGCACTTTTAGAATGGTGAACCATGGAAAATTCAACTGTCGTAACACTGATCACGCTCTGCTCCAAAATCTCAGAGTGCATCCAGCATTCTCAAGAATGGAAACATGGAAACTGTAACGTCTTCAACAACTTGCAGCGCAGATGGCCGCTGGTTTCTCTGAGGAGCAATCCCCAAATAGTCAGTTCGTTCTTCCGAATACCTTTCTTCATCTCCGGTGTGGAAAGAGGATCACTCCATATTCCTTGAATCCGTCGGTATTCGTCGATACCAGCACTGTTTTGATAAAACAGCTTTACAGTACAGCCATACTCATCTTCTCCCTATCCTTGTTGTCTGTCTGCACTTTTAATGCACACTGACGCTTGTGTTTCAATCCTACTTCACCGTAAGAGCACTTGCTCCTAACGCCAAGTCATTACACTAACCCTACTAACAACGAAAAACGTGCTGTACACAGTCCGAAAAGCAGTCCTATATATTTGGGTACCCATACGGTAAATTGTTTCCCATCTACTGTGGCTCAAGTAGCGGTACATCCATACGTCAAAAAAAGTTTTACATCACCTCGATTCTGGGAGAACAGGAACCTGTACAGAAAATAGGAGTAGAGATCAACATAAACATCATTTCCGTTCTTTTTATTCCTCATGAAAACCACACATTGCATGTTGTTCTACCATACAGCGAGACCTTCAGAGGTAGTGGTCCAGATTGCTGTACACGCCGTTACCTCTAATACCCAGTGGCAAGTCTTCTTGCATTGATGCATGACTGTATTCGTCGTGGCATGCTATCCAATAGTTCGAGAGTGAAGTTGCGCGTCATGCCTATTGCAGACAGTTTGAGTCGTAACACGACGTCCTGTGGCAGCACGAAAAGCATTATTGAACATGGTGTCGTTGCTGTCAGTGTTCGTCCGAGACATAATCCATAGGTAGCGGTCATCCACTGCAGTAGTAGCCCTTGGGCGGCCTGAGCGAGGAATGTCATCGATATTACTCTCTGTATTTCCTCCATGTCAGAACAACATCACTTAGTTCACTCCAAGACGCAAGGATTCTTCCCTTGTTTAAAGCCCTTCCTGGCACAAACTAACAATGCGGACGCGATCGAACCGCGTCTTGGCATGGTTGAACTGCAAACAACAGGAGCCGTGGATCTCCTTCCTGGTGGAATGACTGGGACTGATCGACTATCGGATCCCCTCCGTCTAATGCATGCATGGTTGGTTACGTCTTTGGGCGGGTTTAGTGACATCTCTGAAGAGTCAAAGGGCTGTGTCTGTGATATAATGCCCACAGTCAACGTCTGTCATCAGGAGTTTTGGGAACTAGGGTGATGGAAAACTTTTTTTTGATGTGTGTATTTAGGGGTTTTCCCCCGGATTCTGGAGGGTAATTCTTAGGTTAATTGGAACAAAAAATGAAAGTAATGAGATAAGGTCCATCACTAAGAAGTTACAGTAATTGAAAAACAAAGGAAAATGGCAGGAAAAAACTTTTTTGTAGGATTTCACTAACAAAAATTCACTTAATAATTAATGTAAACAATTTTGTAACAGTCTCTTGCATTCAGTGTGGATTTAAAGCATGTGTTGAAAATTTCCTCCCTGCATTTGAAGACAAAGATTCGCACAGGTTTGAACCACGCTAGGAGCATTTCGTAATTTCACAAACTCGTTCGTTATTGACGTCGCGGCTTCGAAAATGCTTTGTATCAGTTCTTCTCGTGTTTCCACCTTCACTTCGTACACGATGTCTTTCATCCACCCCCAGATGCAGTAATCTAGGAGTGTAAAATCTGGGGATCTGGCAGGCCAGTTGATAGGGCCCGCGCGACCTGTTCATCGATGTGGGAATTGCCGATTTAGATAAGCTTTTACCTAACGGTGGAAGTGTGTAGCTGCCCCGTTATGTTGGACGTACATGTGGTGTCTTGTTTCCAGAGAATCATCTTCAAGAAGCTGCGCTAGGTCTTCTCGTAAAAAGTTACCTTACATCTGACCATTTAAATTTCCCGGGAGAATAAACGGCCCCAGTTACAGGTCACTCACAACACAATACCAGACATTGACACTGGATCTGCGTTGAAATTGAGATACTACTGTGGCTTGGGGATGTTCGTCTGCCCAGACATGCATGTTATGCATGTCGTTAATGACATCTCCTGTAAAGGTTGCCTCATCACAGTACGTTATGAAGCGATAGAGATGCCGATTTCCATTTAACCAGTTACAAAAGTGCAAACGGTTGGTACAATCATGTGGCTCTAAATGATCAACTTTCTGCACATGGAAAGGATACAGTCCATTATCATGAAGTATCCTACATACCTTAGATCGTAAAACGTTCAGTCGTGTAGCTAGGCGTCTTGTACTTGAACGAGGACTGCGCTCTACTGAATTAAGAATGTTTTCCTCTTCTTGAACGTCACGATGTCTTTCGGAGTGAATACGAATACTGGGAAGAGTACCAGTTCCTAGCAATGTTCGATATGTTCCACTAAATATTTGTCACTCGGAATCCTACGATCAGGATACCGACAGTGATATTCGGCAACAGCAGCTTTCACATTACCATCATGTTTGTTGTGGTCTTCAGTCCTGAGACTGGTTTGATGCAGCTCTCCATGCTACTCTATCCTGTGCAAGCTTCTTCATCTCCCAGTACCTACTGCAACCTACATCCTTCTGAATCTGCTTAGTGTAGTCATCTCTTGGTCTCCCTCTACGATTTTTACCCTCCACACTGCCCTCCAATGCTAAATTTGTGATCCCTTGATGCCTCAAAACATGTCCTACCAACCGATCCCTTCTTCTAGTCAAGTTGTGCCACAAACTTCTCTTCTCCCCAATCCTATTCAATACCTCCTCATTAGTTACGTGATCTACCATCATAGAAGCTCAAAATGTACACCACCTCTCCATACTCCTGCGACGAAAACTTGTACGACATCGCCAAGTGCACTGAACACAGGAGACAATAACAGTAAACAGTGACTGCAGTATCAAAAACTTGGTTGTTATGCAAACGTACCACTCGCTGCAGTTGTCTACCTAAGACTGATCGTGTGTCCTGTGACCACAAGTGTAGCGCTCCATGTTTCGGAACTCTGTAGAGGCTTCTTAGTTATGGATCTCATCACATTACTGTAAGTACATTTTTTGTTCCAAATAACCTAAGCAGTAACCTCCAGCAACCGGAGCAAAACCTGGTGACTCACCCTGTATATATACTGCCAGGAAAAATTGCAACACGCTCAAGGACAAAGCCATTTTATTGTGTCGCAGGTAGTCAACCAGTGTAGCAGTGTATGATTAAAAAGTCAACGCTAATGAAACACACGTATCGCAATAAAGAGAGCCAAAGCAGTCGCATCAATACAGTGCGTACCCTTCTCTTCAGATATACAAGCGTGTGTTCCCGCTAGCAAACGATCATTAAGCTACCAAATTTCATCCAGCGACAGATTGTCCTAAGCGTCATCCACCTTCTGTTACGAATTGGCATTAGTTCTTATAGGCTCTGGAGAACGTGTAATTGCCCAGTTAAGCATACCAGCTTAGTTTGCGACATATTTCGTTATTTTTCTGGCCAGGGTAATCGTTGGGCACCACGATATGTACGTTATGTCGCTTCAGCCGTATATGAACGTGCATGAAGACATCACCGCCCTGTAGATGAAATGGTAGTACCATGGGGACAACAACTTAAGAAACTTACCGGTCACTGGTTACTTCACCTTGCTGAAATACTACGTCACTACGAGTTGTAACTAATGATACCCTCCCTCCCTCCACAGCTTGATTGCTGGTGAGAGACATGTGAGGCAGGCCACACAGCATGTCTTCACCGTACACGTGTACGTCCACCACTCGCATGCACATAGAACCCACTATCATCACTGAAGACAATGGAACGTCATTACACTCTCCAGTCTACCCTTTCACGACACCAGAGTATGGCGGTGTCACGATGTAGGTGGTAGCCTGGCCACAAGCACACGTAGTCCTAGTCCTGCTGCCAGAAGACGGTTCCAAATGACTCTTGGTGACACAGTAGGTACAAGACGTGTCGGAATATCTCCCTGGATGCTGTTCGGTAGGCCACCGCTGCTCACACAATGCGTCGTCTTTACATGTGTCTGAACTAAGTGGAATTTAAGAGCTTGAGAGTTTGGGAAAGTCCTGCGGACCACTGCAGAGAGCAGCGAAACACCATCGATACATCATACCCTAAAGATGCGTTAGTAATCCATCGATACACACAAAGTATGTTCATGTAGAGCCTAAGCCTCTGTAACTTACAAAGTAATTGGTGAAAGATATATTTATAGAGACAGATCGACGTAAGACTCATTATATTTTCTTCGGGGCTATGAACGTCGTTTACTGAATTGTTTTCCAGAGAGCTGCAGCAACGAGAGACAGTTTTCAAAATATAACATCAGTTTTTTCTGTTGTATCCTGTCTAGTTGTCCAAGATAGGGTGTCTAGCAGACCTGCTTCTTGGATCGCTAGACAACAGTCAAAGCAAATCGTATTAATGAGTTCTTATTACAGAAAATAAATAATTAAATAATTAACTTTGAAAAAAGCAGATGTGTCGCCAGCAAAGGGTGACATGCAAAATAATCAGTGTCTTCCAGTATAACGATTCCAATACAGGTGAAGTAGTACACTGGATGCTTCTATCTAGGTCGATGGTCTTGACGCTTCTGTGGAACAGGGGTAGTCTTCAATTGGGCTGCGACCAGTTGGTAGCGGCCCTTATGTTCTCTTTGCCTAGGGGACGCTGCTGTCGCGTTGTCGTCCTAGAGAGAGGTCGGTCAGTTTGCTAATGGCTGACGTCTTCTTCACAGCCCTCTCTGCTCAAATGTTCCCAACTGGCCGGTATTTTCTATCATGTAGCTGATCTATTGAAACCGACTGTGTACAAATCAGTTTACGTCACATTTCTATAGAGTGCAGGTAGAGTATCAAGTAAGATGTACCGAGCTTTTATCGTCGTCAGTTTAGGTACCCTACTTGAAATTGTCCTTATATACATTAGAGTCCCTATACGCATGTAGAACGACGGTCACCCAGCCCATTCTGCACTTAATGTTGTGCAAGAACTGAGAAACAGGTTACTTAGAAGATGGGCTGCGGTGCCGTTGTCCTCAGGAATGACCCGCACGATTTAACACCTTCGGAGATAGGAAAGGAATCGTGTTTGTTTCACTGGACGCACAACCCCAAGGGTGCCTCGAGGAAGGTTGTCGCTCCGTGACACTGGCGACATTGCATCTAGTCCGCAGGTCGTTTAAAAGTTACGTTGCGTAGTCCATTCAGAAACCTGGGTACACATTTGAAGACCTCAACTCCATCAACATACCACCACCAGAACATCCATTTGCACACAGGCAAGTGTTATGTACAGTACGTTGCATCCATCCCTAACAGTTTGTAGGTTTCAAGCTACCAAAGTAATCGTGACAGAAATGTGATTTAAATTGAATTGTGCACTCCCGGCTCAAACACATAAGCCACATAATAGAAAAACTAATGTTCTTTTTAAAGAAATTGTATCTCGTTGCAGCAACTCTCTGAAAAGTTACTCAATAAACTATATCTATAGCCATGCAGAAAGTGTAACATTTCTTATGTGGACCTAGTTCAATAAATATTCCCGTCGCCCATTATTTTGTAAGTTACGAAAGCATACACTTTATCTGAAACACCGTATGTACCAAGGTGCTCGCCGGCCCACAATGCGACTCCGATCAAAAGATGAAATTGTTCAACAGGACTACATACTCGTCGGTGTTTCATTTTTATTTTCTAAAATGAATGCTGCAAACACTGTCTACCTTTGTGCCACTGAACACAGTCCTTGAGTGCCTTGAAATTTTCCAGTAAGATATATAGGGCGGTTAGAAAAAGTCTGATAAACTTGTATGACTGTGGCAGGGCAGGTTGTGCTGAGAAATATGCCTTCATAAAAAATAGGTATTTTGTGCCTTTTCTGCGTTATTCTGCACTGACGTTAGCCAGTCACATTGTTGCGGTGCGAATTCAAGCGGCACGCTAGAGACAGTGTCGCCAAGGTGTACTTAATTTGGTTTCCTAAACTCGAACCAGAGACCGATACAAAAATTGAACATGGGACGGTAGTAAGGATCGAGCCAAAGCCCCAGGTGGAGCAGTCTCGTCCGCTGCATCTACACACTGAGGACAACTGACACTAATTGTATCCGGCGGACCGCCTGAGTTTGCGCGTGCACCGGCCTGATTCTGTAGCTTCAATGGTAATTAACTTCGAAACGGCACAATGTATGGTATTTTTTCCTGACAGTTATTTCTCAGCAGAACATAACATACAACACCCATACAAGCTTTTCAGTCTGTTTCTGTCAATGCTGTGTATATAGTATACTTCCAAGCTCCTTTCAGCAACCAGTTAATCTTATCGCCAATCCAAGTAACGCTAATTTTACAATTTGGCAGAAATTTCTGACAACTGTCTACTCCAATTTGGTCGTACTTCTATTTATTAATTTTTTATGAAGTCAGTTTTAAACTGTTTGTGTTTCCAATTCGTTAACATTCTGGTATAGTTGTTAGTCTTGAAAATAACCTTGTCTAATGACTCACCAAATGTGCTTGGTTACAACCTAACATAACCTACGAACCTACTTACCATTCTACCTAGTTGACCCGCTGGGTACTGGTAATTATATTTGGTAACCCTAAAGGTTCCGTTTATGCCGGACAATTTTGTTCACTGTAAGTCAGGTACTGGAGGAACATTTTTAATAATTGACAATTTGTTCAAACACATTAGCTGAACTACAGACCCTACACGAATACTAGTTAATGATGTGAAAGTATAAAACTTATTAACGTGTTTTGTATACAACCCGGAATCTATTATACTGCCACGCAATTTTTACTATTATTCGACAGAATCTAAAATAAAACAGCTTAAAATGGTGAAATATGACCAAATCAAGTCTGGGCGAACAGAAATTAAATCGTGTTTGCTCAAAGTAGAACTATTGTCAAAAGGTTTGTTTTGAAAGGCTCTACGCGCTATGCGACTTATCATCTGAGGTCATCAGTCCCCTATACTTAGAACTACTTAAACCTAACTGACCTAAGGACAACACTCATCCATGCCCGAGGCAGGATTCGAACCTGTATCGTAGCAGCAGCGCGGTTCCAGACTGAAGCAGTTAGAACCACTCGGCCACAGCGGCCATCTATTTTGAAAGGAAACAAAAACTAGAATTCAGCTTCAATCTCAAGATGAATATTGTCGGCTTTTTTAGCTATTTCCGCAGGTGATTGGTATAACGCTGTGTGTGTGTGTGTGTGTGTGTGTGTGTGTGTGTCTGTGTGTGTGTGTGGGAAAGAGAGAGAGAGTGAGAATGAAAGAGAGAGAGAGAGAGACAGAGAGAGAGAGAGATACATATAATTGTGAAAATAACTATAAAAACAGGGTTCCGCGGAAGTATTAGTATAATCTCTGAAGCATACATGTATCGAATGTACGAAAGTACTAATTTCATGTAAGACATAAACAATCGTGACGGAATTACAAACTTCCTTTCTTAACACAAGTAACAAAGCAAGGCGTTTCAATATCCCGGATGGAAATTGGTGTAAAGGCACTCACTGCGCTGTTATGTTATTGCAATGTTAGTACTCCGTTCTTCCCATTTACCTCAAGAATTCTCTTCAGAATCGGCTTTGTTAGGGTTTGTAGTTGTGGCAGTGAAATTGTCGCCTATTCGTCTCGTAGCGCTCTCTTCATCTGAAATGCGGTCTTCAGTTGCTTTTCAATGGGATAAACAAGACTCGCAAGTATTCCACAGAAATTCACTACGAAGTTCATATACAAGCTTCGTGCAGGCAACAGAAGACATCGCTACCTTTAACTCACTTTTTGTTTCTATCTGAATCACACACAGATGCATTATCTTGTTGAAACATTAGTCCCCTACGTCCTCATACATTCTAAGCAGTTCTGTTTCTAGCATCTCAGTGTGCATGCTTAAGTTCACGCAAGTGTTCAGCCAAGGAATGCGTGCTGTATCTCTAGCGCAGAAGACTGCCAAAGTCACAACACTTCTGGTGGAGCGGTTCTAGGCGCTTCAGTCTGGAACCACGCGACCGGTACGGTCGCAGGTTCGAATCCTGCCTCGGGCATGGATGTGTGTGATGTCCTTAGGTTAGTTAGGTTTAAGTAGTTCTGAGTTCTAGGGGACTGATGACCTCAGATGTTAAGTCCCATAGTGCTCAGAGCCATTTGAACCATTTGAACCGATCACAACATTTCCACCACCAAAAGTTCTCCTAATTCTTTCCTACTGCTCTGTTCTCAGATCATGTCAATAACACTCAAATCCATCCTGCTCATCTAAATTAAACTTCTTCTCAAGAAATTCTTCCAATCCGTATGTGGCATACAGCAAACCAGTGCTTAACAGAATTGGTTAAAAACAGTCTTGGTTGCCCCCATCTTACTCTATTACTCGCTCCTGTGAACGGGAACGCGTTATGCAGATCTTGGTGCCTCTCGCGTCCATCTAGAAAATGTAACCTGAAGATGCCTCAATAAGGCGAAACGCATCGTTGAAAAATAAAGAAAATAAAAGTGCAACCAAGTCTGTTTTTAACCAATACTTCTTCTCAACACCGAAGATCGCTTTATTCCATCCTGAAGTCCTCGACATACGTTTTTCAGCAAACTCCAATCCAGCCTGTTTATGTTTGGGTGTTAATGCGGATTTCTGCAGTCGTTTCTTGAATGCAAATATTAGTCATGTGACAAGATCTGTCAACACGTCTGGCAGTTACTGACGACTGTAAATCTGCAGCAAGTTGAGAAGAATAACTGTTGGTGGCGTCTGCTTCGCCAAAAAGGAACCTTTTTATGCCTCAAATAATTTTCCGATTAACCCACATTTTCCGTTGTGTCCACATCTTGCGCCCAGGTTCAACTTCCTGGCGATTTGACGATTACAGAGTCCCATTTCCTTCTACGTGTCGACTTTCGCTTTTTCAACACTTCATAACTCTTTCCCGCGTGGCGCTGTCACAGTCGTGGTTGATGTGCACAACACCCACTGTCGCTAATGGTGTCTGTTCTCTACCTGCAGTAAAGGAATGTGCGCACACACTAACACCGCACAGAGCCGCGGGCCTTTATACCGAGTAGCTCCCTCTACCACCCGAATCGTTGATGTTTTGTTATAGATTGTACGACTGACATCAAACGCCATACCATTAGACTGAATTTTTTTGGTATACTGGATTTCATTCTGTTGCGTATACGTTGTGCATATCTATTCCAACTGATAACTATAATTTTCCCGCAAATGTCCATGCCATTATACTGATTTCTACTACTGTACTGTGTTGGAAGGAGAAGTATGACATGAGTTTCTTCGCATACATGATTTTCTTTTATTTTTCAAATTCAGGCAACATGCAATTGCCTAGGCTACTGCGGCCAGAGACACTTGACATGTAAGTTTTCTGAGTATGGTACCGTGTGACACGCGCAAATAATTTTGCCACACGGGGTAACCGCGCGATCTCTGTCATCTTGTCACGGTCCTAGCGGCTGCCCCCGTCAATGGTTGACTCCTTCCTCCGGCAAGGGAGTGTGTGTTGTCCTTAGCCTAAGTTAAAGTTATTTTAAATAGTGTGTACGCTTAGGGACCGATGACTTCAGCAGTTTGGTCCCATAGAACCTTACCACAAATTTCCAAATTTCCGGAAACTTTGGCTGAAGTAATCATTGACTACAGTGAGCTTCTTATTCCCTCAAGAATTCCCATGTAACTAAGGCGAAACCGTTAATTTTATCAGTGATAGCTACTTACAATAAGGCACTGTACCGTACTCAGAATTCTTTCATGTTTAGCTACTCAGTTTAGTTTCAGGCAAACCCTGTTGCCTTTCTCCCAGAGTTCTGCATTTAAGTTCCTAAGAATCGCTCTTACAGTTTGTTACGGAAGACATCGACCTGTTACAATGCTAGCCACATGCACTGAATTCGTTCAGTGCGCATTGTCACACATATTTCATAAGATCTCGAAACAGAGTATTCTGTAATTGGTCACACCAGCGTCTTGTAATGTCATTTCCTTTACTGGTGCACTTCAGTTTCCTGAACTATTTACCACGCGACTGCTACGGTCGCAGGTTCGAATCCTGCCTCGGGCATGGATGTGTGTGATGTCCTTAGGTTAGTTAGCTTTAAGTAGTTCTAAGATCTAGGTGACTGATGACCTCAGATGTTAAGTCCCATAGTGCTCAGAGTCATTTGAACCATTTGAACCAGAACTATTTATGTCTTATATTCACCGTCCTCATTCATAACTGTACTTGTTCGTCCCACTGAATATCACTTCTTAGTATTACCCCCAAATACGTACAGGACTGATGAACCCCAGAGTTTCGCTCACTCCCAAATTTTTAATCAGACACTCCTGCGCCCTTTTCGTTTCCTTTTGCATTAACTTGCGTTTGTCCTCACAATAAATTTTTCAGTGTATTGGTGAACAGCATACACAGTATACTCACCAGCCACTGGTGTACATTTGGGATATGCTGTTCGCTATGAGTGTTCCAACTCATGAGACGTCTCTCTTATCGAACAGACAGACCAGTTTGCCGGTTGCAGCATCCTATGGTCTACGCCGTAGCCCTTGGTGAGGAGGTGGAGTTGGACTGCGCAGCGGACGCTGTCCCACCAGCGACCAGCTACCACTGGATGTTCAGCAAGTCGATGATGGATGAGGGGCCCTACATATGGCATCTGAGGGGTCCCAGCGGGGAGATGATATCGTATGTGGAGTGGACGAGTGGCGTGTCGTGGCGACCCCACCAGCCAACCAAGGACACGGAATACGGCACCTTCTTCTGCACGGCAAAAAACACCATTGGAGAGCAGGTGGACCCGTGCGTCTTCCATGTGGTTCCACCAGGTAAGTGTTACTCTGGAAACATATACAGTAGTTTATAAGTTCCCTCGTCCCCCTCTCTCTGACCTCATTTAATGTACACTCCTGGAAATTGAAATAAGAACACCGTGAGTTCATTGTCCCCGGAAGGGGAAACTTTATTGACACATTCCTGGGGTCAGATACATCACATGATCACACTGACAGAACCACAGGCACATAGACACAGGCAACAGAGCATGCACAATGTCGGCACTAGTACAGTGTATATCCATCTTTCGCAGCAATGCAGGCTGCTATTCTCCCATGGAGACGATCGTAGAGATGCTGGGTGTAGTCCTGTGGAACGGCTTGCCATGCCATTTCCACCTGGCGCCTCAGTTGGACCAGCGTTCGTGCTGGACGTGCAGACCGCGTGAGACGACGCTTCATCCAGTCCCAAACATGCTCAATGGGGGACAGATCCGGAGATCTTGCTGGCCAGGGTAGTTGACTTACACCTTCTAGAGCACGTTGGGTGGCACGGGATACATGCGGACGTGCATTGTCCTGTTGGAACAGCAAGTTCCCTTGCCGGTCTAGGAATGGTAGAACGATTTGTTCGATAACAGTTTGGATGTACCGTGCACTATTCAGTGTCCCCTCGACGATCACCAGTGGTGTACGGCCAGTGTAGGAGATCGCTCCCCACACCATGATGCCGGGTGTTGGCCCTGTGTGCCTCGGTCGTATGCAGTCCTGATTGTGGCGCTCACCTGCACGGCGCCAAACACGCATACGACCATCATTGGCACCAAGGCAGAAGCGACTCTCATCGCTGAAGACGACACGTCTCCATTCGTCCCTCCATTCACGCCTGTCGCGACACCACTGGAGGCGGGCTGCACGATGTTGGGGCGTGAGCGGAAGACGGCCTAACGGTGTGCGGGACCGTAGCCCAGCTTCATGGAGACGGTTGCGAATGGTCCTCGCCGATACCCCAGGAGCAACAGTGTCCCTAATTTGCTGGGAAGTGGCGGTGCGGTCCCCTACGGCACTGCGTAGGATCCTACGGTCTTGGCGTGCATCCGTGCGTCGCTGCGGTCCGGTCCCAGGTCGACGGGCACGTGCACCTTCCGCCGTTCACTGGCGACAACATCGATGTACTGTGGAGACCTCACGCCCCACGTGTTGAGCAATTCGGCGGTACGTCCACCCGGCCTCCCGCATGCCCACTATACGCCCTCGCTCAAAGTCCGTCAACTGCACATACGGTTCACGTCCACGCTGTCGCGGCATGCTACCAGTGTTAAAGACTGCGATGGAGCTCCGTATGCCACGGCAAACTGGCTGACACTGACGGCGGCGGTGCACAAATGCTGCGCAGCTAGCGCCATTCGACGGCCAACACCGCGGTTCCTGGTGTGTCCGCTGTGCCGTGCGTGTGATCATTGCTTGTACAGCCCTCTCGCAGTGTCCGGAGCAAGTATGGTGGGTCTGCTACACCGGTGTCAATGTGTTCTTTTTTCCATTTCCAGGAGTGTATTTACAAATGGAGTCTTGATTGAGAATAGAAGTCAAAAGAAATGGGTAAATCGTTTGGACACAGTACTGCATGGGGTATGAGAGAGACCTACCCAGTTACTGGATCTGCGAGGATAGGAGCTTTAATGACAGTATTTCGCATGGTTTTATTCTACGACAAGGTAGAATTACTAAATTATCCATAAGCACAACTTTCATGTTCTCTGTTAAAAATGACTGTGAAATGGAAAGCACAACAGCTCATTTTCACAGCACAGCTTAGCATATAATTTCTGTCATCTGCTTTATTACGCAATTACTACTCTATTTGTCTTCAAACCCTGTCGACACCCTTCGTCAATCTCGTTGACTCGATGATCGGTGGTTGGCCTGCAATATTCGTACTCCGACCGATATTTCAACGCCTCACTGGTGGCAATTTTTTTTTTTCAAAGATATAAACGACGAGCTGAAATAAATTGAACGTCTGCAAAACACCAGATTACCAAAACTGACACCAATTCAGTTTTTGCAGTACACCAAAGATACGATCGCCACCGATAACACACAGAAATAACGCTCTCAATTCTATTCTGTTCCTTAAAACATCAATATTCCATGCGGAATCCGTCGTTCTTGTGCAAACATGCGGCAGCAGAGCTGTCAATTGAACGCTCTTTTTTGTGGAAACATATGACAATAGAACAGTCAAACCAATAGTCATATTTCTTTCATTGAGATCTCCATATGAAAATATCTTCCAGATTTCTGACTTTCCGGTGAATTTTACAAAAATTTTCTTTCATGGAAACCTTGTGTTGACAATTAGGAACACAACAAAAAAAAGTCTGCCATATCGGTCGAACCGTTCTCGAGTGATGATCTTTCATAGAAGCAGCAACTGGTTTTTATTTGGATGGATAACTGTAACAATGGAAAGAACTCTATGAGTGGAATTTTTTTTTATTCATGAATGGATCCGTAGGCGCATTAAGCCGTAGGCGCATTCCACTGTATTTCATAATACGCTGTTACTGTACATTCGATTCAGCTGATATATTGCTAGTTCGATACATTTAGTTCGAAATTATACAGTTTCATCTTCAGACCAGGTACCAGCTCTGTACAGAACATAAACAGTGCTCCGACATAAATACCGCCATCACAGATACGTGTAGCCAAAATATTTACAATGTACACCGTAATGGTGGTAGTAGGAGTGGTAGGAATTATTATTTACTACCTCCATAACACCTTAATTTACAATAGCTCACTAAAGTTACTTTAATTTTGCATCAGTCACGTGAGCAGCCAAAATAGTAACAATAATTTATTGACAAGATGACGCTATTCAATAGAATTCCAATACAACAGGTAATAGCAAATATTTAAAATGAGGGTGATGGCGTAACGCCAAAGAGCGAAAGCCGTAATAATCAAAAATGTTAAAATCTGATAATGAGTTTACACTGTTAAAGAATGAACAAGGCCTAAAACGTCTGATAATCATCGATGCGTTAATCGACTCAAACACATACACGCGACCTCGAAAACTAGCGCGGATCGGTTCCCCATTCCACAGGGCCCAAATATCGAACATTCCCTTAGTGGAGGTTAACGAACCAAAACGCATACACCCGTCTACGCGAACCAGCATGATTCTCTCCCACCCCGTTCCCCTTTCATCACAGGCTAAATGTGTCGAAGATTGCATGAGTGTGGATTAACGAACAAAACGTGTACACACGTTCATGGAAATCGGCACGAAGCGTTTCCCCCCCCTGTCATCGTAAAATGGGCCAATGTGTCTACAATCTACACTCATACATTAACTATATATATTTCTGTACAGGCAATACATTTAAGGTCGCTTGCCCGGTGCTGGCAGATAAATAAGATATTGCAGTGCCTGTTGTTCAGAAGTATGATGCTGATTTCCTTTGGACATGAATGCACATCCGGGCTCCTGTTCCGGTTTGGTACAAATTTTCATTGTTCTCATTCCATTGTACAGCTGATGGTGGTCCATATTCGCAAATACGAATACAATTCATTAATCTCACAGTTGTAATTGGTGATCCAACAGCCTTCATCCGGCCCCCATCTTCCGTGCTTGACATCGAGAAGTGGCAGAGAAACTGCCTGTACTCGATGTGCACAGCTCAGGGCAGCCCTTCTGACTCATCCGTTGCGACATCAACTCCAACACAGAGAGTGGTCGCTACCCAAGGCACTCCAGAGGACCATCTCTGTTAACTTGTGAAAGCCCCACCAGCCAACAGTGCTTGACTTCTGCCACGACCACGGATCACAAGTGTCACACAGGACCGGCAGAATGCTTCTCTTATGTCGATAGCCAGAGACGTGCTGGCACGGGTCAGTTTCACTATAGATGAAGGTATCTGTATTGTGCTGAGACGCGCTGCTCATTAACATGCCTTGTCTCTTGAAACGAGATGGATGTTGTGGAACAAGATGTTGTATTCTTGTTTTTCCATGATGATTGGCTAGAGAGTGGTTGGTACAGGAGAAGGGTAAATAGCATTGAGGCAGCGAAATATAAAGAGGGCTTGGTTTCGGGAGTAGATGGTGTTGAAGTAGCAAAACCATCAAGTTGCAAGAGAATTTGGTTGGAGGGTATATTGATGTTGGAAGGGGTTAATAGTTCGGTGGAGTCTGAGGATGTCTTCAGTAGTGTGCAGTGGGCAGAAGTATTTATTTGGATGAATCAGACTGTGAGTGGTTCGAATTGCCATATTTATATCTGGATTGATAAGCGGGGATTTGGTTTTGGGTTTGGCAAAGCAGGTAGAATGCAAATAAATCATTTTTCCTTCTTAGTGTTCCACGGTTACGTAGAACATTTTTAAAGAAATTTCCATCGTTTGATTGTAAATTACTTGCCATTTATTTCACACAATAGACATTTTTGCCCCATAGCCAATCTCACGTCCAAGTTGAAAAGCAAGATTAATAAACGGTACAGATCATACAGCGCAGGTCATAATATGGGTTAGTATTAGTATCTCTCTGAAATTTGTAATGAGTTTTCCATTCTTCGTATTACGCCTGACACTGCTATGATAAGTACATTTTCTTTTTAATTTTCAGTTCAAATAGCGCTAGAGAGTGGCTATAAAGCTCGAATTATTATTGTGTGAAGCAAATGAAAAATAATTTAGTCCAATAGCAGAGAATTATTTCAAAGTGCGAGGTAACAGTTACAAATGGGAGGGAAAGCTAGAAAAAAATTGGGACTTTACAGTGCACGCAGAACCGTGAAGTTTTGCAATCGATAGTGAAATGGGTATTACAGAGGAGACATTTTTCCACTGGTGGTGGGCCTCTGAAGTTACATTTGTGATGACGGTTGTGTATGAGAGCGCCCTTGGTTAGAACGTGGTAAATGGAGAAAACTGGTTTAGTGAAAAAATGCATGAGGAAGGTCTTCTTCGATGCTTTTCTCTTCTTTCTATCTTCATTATGTGGTCACCGCACACCATATGGATTGGGGGGAGGGGGTGCTGTCAGCGGTACAGCACTCCGCGCTTCAGCCAAGTGCTTTAAAAACAGAAAATATGAATTCTGTTGGAGTTCACATAAATCAGGAAGACCATTGATTTTATTTGTGATTTGAATTAAAATCCAAGGTCGAGACGATAAGAATAGAGAATACATACATTTGAATCACGTCGCAACATTGGTGACGTTGTTCTAAAAAACAGTATCGCACTTTACTGAAAAGTTGAACAATCGGCAATGGGAAAAACGATTTGCGGATAGGAAAGTGTGTTCTGTACGGTAGAAGGCTGTAGGCAGAAAAATATAGGGGTGCTTTTGGTAGGTAATACGTAGGTGCTCCGGTGGATAGCACGAAGACAGAGACTGGAATACACCCAGCAAGTAACTGAGGACACGTACGTTGCAATTGCTGAAGATGGAACGGCTGCCACAGAAGAGGATAAAATACTGGGAACACAGGTCAGTAGTAGCCTGGGAGGTGAGCAGGCCTGTAGTATGATGGGAAGAAGGGATGGGGAGCAATGGAGCGGAAAGAGAGAGCCCTGATGCGAATGGGATAAATGGGTAAGAGCTACAGTTAACAAGACGGATAAATGTCGGGACAGATTTCATTTCAGGGGGAGGGAGTCGGTTGAAGTAGCGATGTGTTTGTAAATCCTACCGGCATCTGTCATTAGAGGGGAAACAACTAGGCTATATAAATGTAGTTCCTGATACTGTAGAAAATGTGGAATGACGTGTCTGATGGATGATGGGAATTCTCAGGTGGATTAGAAGGATCGGTGTAGGGGAGGAGGTGGGGGTGGATATGGAAAGCAAGTCAGAGTGCTTGATGAGTGCTTGATGGTCTCCGGTTTGGGAGAACTGATACAACTTAGTTGGCGCAGCTGTGCGTTCAGTATTTGTTTAGAACGGGATGGATCGGATCAAGGTTTTGTAGGTGTGGAAGATAGTACTGATGTGCAATATCCGATTTAGTCTTGTTTGGGCATTTGTTGGTTAGCAAGAAAATGAGATTTCCATGTTATATGCCGGTCGAGGGTAAGTCCAAGATACTTTAGTGTATTAGTTAGCTGGATAGGATGGTTGTAAATGGTGAGGTAGAAGTCATGGGGCCGGAAGCTGCACGTGGTCCGTCCTATATTTATTAGGTTTTGGTAGCCATTCGTTCCACCACACTGTGACGTTCTACATGATAAATATGTTATGATATGCGTACGAAGGTCATTCAGAAAGGAATATCTCATATATTTTTCCGTTTTTTATGTGCAAGGAATTTCAAGTTCAACTACATTGGTTGAAAACAACAACAGTGACGATTAATAATTACTTTTTAGCGTAATCTCCGACCATTTCCTGCTTCTCAAGACTCTGACGCACGGACGTTTGCACGAACTCCTTACCTTCGAAGTGAATTCCGCGACCATCTTCTTTTAGTGGCCAGCACAGGAGCTAATCTCATGATGCCAGGTCAGCGCTGTATGGAGTATCCATCCAGTTTTGTAATGTCTTCAATGGTGTGACGATTGATGTGTGATCCTGCGCTGCCATTTAAAAGAAATTCATCCATCAAAGTTTTTGTTGGGCGAGCCAGCTGAAGACATGTGTTAAGCTGTTTGAGTGTCCTGACTTATTGAACAGAATCTATAATGCGCCCCTGCTCCAAAAAAGCAACCATAATCACATACTCTGCACCCCAGAATACCGTATCCATAACATTCCCTGCCAATCGTTTAGTTTCGAACTTTTTCTTCTTCGGTGAATTTCTGTGATGTCATTCCACTGACTGCCTCTTGGTGCTGTTTCAACCCAGTGTTTCGTCTCCAATCACAGTTTGTTTTCCAGAAACTCCTCTCCCTTCAAATGGGACGGCTACAAGGGGTGGGAGGCAACTGTTTACCTTTTCACTTTATTCTCGTCGGTTAACATTCTTGGTACTCAATGTGCAAAAGCTTTTGAATATCCCAGTTGCTCAATAATTGTCATAACGCTGCCTTTACTGATGGAGGCAATGCGACATAAAATACCTACAGTCACCCAGTGGTCACCAGGAGTGATGTGACAGACTCGTCGAATGTTGAATGCATTCAGCGACGTGCTCCTCCGCTTTTCCTTAGCCAGTGAAGTTCGCCCCTCAGCTTCGTTACGGTGACGAACTCGTCGTGTAACACTACTGATATACTGTACATTGTTGCTTCACGTTACACATTTTTTAGTCTTTCTTCTGCATTCAAAAATTCTGTCACAGAACGCTGTCTAAGACGAAAATCGACGTCGGCTACTGTGCGAGCGATTGCAGTGCTGGCATCCATTGACGCAGAAAGTTGTTGCTGCAGTGGATTGAAGGCTAAGCTTTGCCAAATTCAGATTTTTCATATAACAAATTTTGTTTAATGATGGGAAAAATAGGAGATATTACTTTTTTACTCACATATTATTTCAAGAACTTGAATGTGGCATTACTGTTTCTTCTTTACATGCTATCATTTTCTGTATAGATACAACTGCACCTACATGATTTTTATCACGTTTTAGACTGCTCCGATCTTGTTCTTACACTATGAAAGTCGCAATCTACATAATTTTAGTAAATATTACAATTTTGATTATCATTATGAATGATATTTCCAGACATTACTATTTACAAAAATCTTCATCGTTTTGGGGCCCTTCAAATTTAATTCCTGGCAACTGTCTTAGTACTGGATATTTTTAATATTACTCTTCATAGATTAAATTCTGAAGGTATGTCCTGTTTGACATGTTATATTTACTTTCTAATGACACTATCATAATTATCACACGAAATAAATCTTCTATGGTGGTTTAGTTAAGATGTTCACAGCAAATTTTTCCAGAACCGTTTAAGATATCCCGTTTTCGTTCTTACTCATACAACTTGTGAAAGTCCTCATCAAAAAATGCACAGTCTCTTTTCATAGCTACATTATTTAAAGAGGCGTCGGTATTAACTTTGCTTTCTCAGAAACACCTATACTAAAGTCTGCTGCTACTTATAAAGAATGTGATTTCATTTGCTTAGACTAATAGTCCTTTAGGGGGTCTGCGACCAACAAATTACTCTTGCCTTGATCACCAAAACATTTATTTTTCATACCGTATGACGTGTATCGGTACCCCCATCATCAGAACTGTGGTACTAAAGTAATATATACGACAACGTGGAAACCAATTGTCTTCACAATGACACAATGATCTGAGTTACATGCCTTGATCCATAACAGTATCTAGTCAGTTGTAAGTATTCCTCCTTCATATAAATGCAGAAACTGGCTCATGCCGTAGAGCATGATATGAAGTAAAGATTCTTTGTCTCAAGAGGGCGTTGAAGGCATAATCACCAGAAAAAGGTATCTGTGACATGTGAATGCTTATCTGTAATAATATGGAAGCCGACATTACGTATGCTACAGTATTTACATAATGCATTACTTTTTATAATAAGTTCATAGACAGATACATACGAATCTATACAACTTCTATAGATACTAATGACATGAGATATTTGAATATACATGACATCATGAGTTCATGTATAACTGCTGGGACGCTGCTCACAAATTATAAAAGATTTTGTCCCAGGTATATCATATATCCCTCAAAAATATTTATAACACTTATCTTTTATTATATAGACTTTCCTTACCAAAGTCACCCATGGCATGGGTTCTTCTATACCACAAAACAATCAAACTATGATTCTTAACAATCAGACGAACGGAACTCCTATTAGAAATTAATTATGTAGCTATTTACACTCTATAACATAATTTTTACAGATTATTCGATACAGAATTCGTATAAAATTTAATGTTGACACCGAAGTGGTGGCTGTAGCTGTTGAACTTCAACTTATCGAAAGGAGTATAAAAACAAAGCGCATTTGAACAACATGTGCAGTAAAATAATATAAACCCATGATAATTAATAGCCATAGAAAACGCAATTAAATTACAACTCTGTGCCTCTTCCTCTACAAAACAAAATTCCCCCGCAGTGATCCCACAAAAATTTTTGTTCAATAACAAAAATGGTGCAGTCAGAGAATAGGCATGTTATGAAGGAAAGATTCTTTGTCTCAAGAGGGCGTTGAAGGCATAATCACCAGAAAAAGGTAACTGTGACATGTGAATGCTTATCTGTAATAATATGGAAGCCGACATTACGTATGCTACAGTATTTACATAATGCATTACTTTTTATAATAAGTTCATAGACAGATACATACGAATCTATACAACTTCTATAGATACTAATGACATGAGATATTTGAATATACATGGCATCATGAGTTCATGTAAAACTGCTGGGACGCTGCTCACAAATTATAAAAGATTTTGTCCCAGGTATATCATATATCCCTCAAAAATATCCCTCAAAAACCATGATGTGTTAGTTGCATATCAGAATATTACGGTGAACAGAAGACATTGGTTCATCATGCATGAAATATCAAGTGCAAGGCACGTGAAACGACACGCCCTCGACGCATCAATCAATTTTACGAATGTAAATGGCAATAAATAGACAGACCATCTAACAGAAGAATTACTGGTTCTGACAATGACTCCGACAAGCCGCACTTCACTTCCATTGAACTGCACAAGGCTAGAGGAGCATGACACAGCGTAATGCACACCACTAAGTATTCGAGCATTTGGAATGATAAGGCAAGGATAGACACAGTATTTTGAAAGGAAAACATAAGTACATAGATGGTAACTGCGAAGATAATAGAAGAAATACTCCAGTTGATCGATGAAAGAAAGACATTCAAAAATGTTCAGGGAAATTCAGGAATACAGAAATACAAGTGACTGTCGAATGAAATAAATACGAGAGGCAAAATGGCTGTATCAAAATTATGAAGATATCGGAAATGAAATGATTGTCGGAAGGACTGACTCAGCATATAGCAAAGTCAAAACAATCTTCGGTGAAATTAAAAGCAAGGGGAGTAACATTAAGAGTGCAACGAGAATCCCAGTGTTAAATACGGAGGAGATGCAGACAGGTGGAAGGAGTACATTGAAAGCCTGTATGAGGGAGAAGATTTGTCTGACGTGATAGAAGAAGTAACTGTAGTCGATTTAGAAGAGACAGGGTATCCTGTATTAGAACCAGAATTTAAATGAGCTTTGGAGGACTTAAGATGAAATAAGGCGGAAGGTATAGATAACATTCCTTCAGAATTTCTAAACTCATTGGGGCCAGTGGGAAGAAAACGACTATTGACGTTGGTGTGCAGTATGTATGAGTCTGGCGACATACCATCTGACTTTCGGAGAAATATAATCATACAGTTCCGAAAACGGCGAGAGCTGACAAGTGCGAGAATTATCTCACAATCAACAGGTCACCCAACCATGTTGCTGAGAAGGATAATAAACAGAAGAATCGAAAATAAAATTGAGGAAGTGTTTAATGACGATGTTTGGCTTTAGGAAAGGTAAATACGTCAGAGAGGCAATTCTGACGTCGCGGTTGACAATGGAAGCAATACTGAAGGAAAATCAGGACACGTTCGTAGCATTTGTCGACCTGGAAAAAGCGTTCGACAATGTAAAGTGCTACAAGACGTTCAAAATTCTGCGAAAAATAGGGGTAAGCTATAGGGAGAGTCGTGTAATATACGAAGCGCACAAGAGCCAAGCCGCCATAATGAGAATGGACGACCAAGAACGAACGCTCGGATTAAAAAACGTGTAAGACTGGAATGTAGTCTTTCACCCCTATTGTTCAATCTCTACATGGAGGAAGCAGTACTGTAAATAAAAGAAAGGTTCAGGATTGGAATTAAAATTCATGGTGAAAGAATGTCAATGGTACGATTCGCTGATGACATTGGTATTCTGAGTGAAAGTGAAGACGAATTTCGTGATCTGCTGAAGAGAATGAGCAGTCGAATGAGTGCACAATATGGACTGAGAGTAAAGCGAAGAAAGACGAAGGTAGTAATAAGCAGCAGAAATGAGAACATCGAGAAACGTAACGTTAGGATTGTTCGTCACGAAGTGGATGATGTTAAGAAATTCTGCTACCTAGGCAGCAAAATAACCCACGACAGACGGAGCAAGGAGGATATCAAATGCAGAGTATCACTGGCGAAAAGGGCATACCGTGCCAAGAGAAGTCTACTAGTTTCATAGGCATTAATTTGAGCAAAAAATTTCTGAGAATATACGTTTGGAGCACAGTATTGTATGTTAGTGAAACATGGACTGTGGGTAAAGCGGAACAGCAGAGAATTGAAGCATTTGAGATATGATGCTACAGACGAATGTTGAAAATTAGGTGGACAGATAACGTGGGGGATGAGGAGCACCTACGCAGAATCAGAGAGGAAAGGAATACGTGGAAAACACTGACAGGGAGACAGAGCAGGATGATAGGGCAGCTGTTAAGACATGACGGAATGACTTCCACGGTACTAGAGGGAGCTGTAGGGGTCAAAAACTGTAGAGGAAGTCAGAGATTGGAATACATTCAGCAAATAATTGAGGACGTGTTTTGCAAGTGCAACTCTGAGATGAAGAAGTTGGCAGAGTAGGTGGAATTAGTAGCGGGAGAGCAGAAGACTGATAACTGAAAACAAAGAAACGCTTTTCAATACTTGTGTGAATCCCACAGGGAAGAGGAGCTCACTTGTTACCATGGCTTTTCCAGTGGCATTGGGCGCGCTATCAACCTCCTGCTTCCATGAATATTCAGGCACCGAATTAAATATTTTAATGGTATTCAAATAAATATTTTCATTGAGCAAATTCAAAAAAGGACAATAAATAAAAGAATTCCGGTTCATAGGGATCGCTCCATATGTATCACGAATTAA
Organism: Schistocerca cancellata; assembly: GCF_023864275.1. Classification (NCBI taxonomy): domain Eukaryota; kingdom Metazoa; phylum Arthropoda; class Insecta; order Orthoptera; family Acrididae; genus Schistocerca; species Schistocerca cancellata. The sequence goes on from NC_064630.1 coordinate 679,665,239, forward strand.
TTTAAAGGCAACTGCAAGGTCATATCCTGATCTGCCAAAATATAATTCTGTCCACAAAGCACAATATATAGTTTTAGTGTTCAAATAATGTTCTGTTAAATTTAATATTTTTGGTCCTAGCAGTACCAACATATTTTACATACTGTTTACTACCAATGGGGTAGGAGGTTCTTTATGCCCAACACAAAAGACTTAAGAAGAAAAAATTCATGATGGTTTGTTAAATTTTGTTAAGACCATACTTTTTAAATGTGGGCTGACGTGTAAATAGGTTTTACAACTTGGAAATACCAGTTTTAGCTATATCAACGTATTTTCTGTAACCAATATGCGGTCCTTTACGACTACCACAAGAAAATTTAAAATGCAGATTTCGTTAATTGTCCTTGGCTTTAATTCGCAACAACATTTTAAAGATATTTTTTGGTTTAAGAATGGTCTAAATATGGAAATACGAACACGACATTTTTTTGTGAAAAGTCACATGTACAGTTAAGTTTAAATTTGTTGGTAATGTTTTACTCAATAATTTAAAGCGATTATGGAGTCTGGTATAATAAATCAAATTTTCAAAATATGCAGCACCTGACTAGATAAGTATATTTCCAGAAGGTGAGCACGAAGTACACCCCCCCCCCCCTTTGGTATTGTGAGGATTATATTTCATTTGTAATAAAATTTACTAATCTCTGCTCTTGGACGTGACATTACATTCCACTAGTCAAAACAAATCACAGAGCAGACTTTCGTTTCCTATGTTGATCTCTGAGTCTGCTTCTCTGAGTCTCCTCTTTATTTCCTTTTCATTAACATATTTACAGAAATTCTTTTTTCAAATTTTCAGAGAGTTTGCAACACAACAACATAAAAATTAATTTGATAACTTTGAGTGGAGGAACAGAACTGAATTTTCTATATTGGACAGTGAAAAACCTCCAATGATTCAGCTATCTAATCCATATTGGAATCCACTGTTATTTACTGTGAACACTACAGAAACTGTACACGATAACAGCAATGCCTTTAATGATTCATCAGTAACAGAAAAATTGTCGAGTTGCTAAAACGATGGTTCTAAAATCTCTCAAGAGCGAGTGTTCCAACTGAGTACTTGGAACTCTGTCATTCATAACTAAAATTCGTCTCTAGAAACACACAGTTTCATCTGTCACAAGGAACCTTTTCGACCCAACGAATCAAACACAATGGTATCAGTTGGAACTTTGGAGATTTTGTAGCTTGGCTATTTCTCCACAGGTTGCCTCACGAATATTTTATGCTTTTAGCAGACGTCAAATAAAACCTTGTCCAATGGTGCCGCATGAAAAATTTCACAAATGTGTTACAAAGTGGTGGCCTATAATCTTTTGAATTGCGAGGGTAGTAATCACAGATAAACTGAACATATTAATTTTAGTTACATAAACTGAATTGTTTAAATATATTTAAATTTTATAATTAGTTATTTAACACTGCAAGGAATAAAATAAAATAAAATGAAAAAGAATGTTGGTAGCAGCAGGGTTCGAACCAGAGTCAATGAATAGCCAGTTAGTACATTAAACCCTCACCCATGGGGCCAATTCTGCGATAGCACCTCCAAAACATCTAATCACCTTATACCCCACTCTTGCGCAGTACGTTACACGCACTTTAAAAGAGAAATATTGACCTGGTGCTGTGAGCAACGTAACAATCGTAGTGCCGGAAGGGATGATGTCACTTCAGAGAGTATGCAATAGAAAAAAGACAGCTGCGTCCCTTCTCTCAGTTGATTGTAGCACTGCTGATCATTATTTTCATCACTTGACACTGGTTTCTATTTATCGTGAAGAAAGCGCTGAAAAACATATTTTCGTCCACTTTATTTGCGCACGAACACGCATTCGAAGAGAAATGGCGTAATTTTTGTGCGATTTCGCCATGCATCGGAAGGGAAATGTAATTTTAGTGCGATTTCTAGCTTGCATTTGAAGAGATATCTCATAATTTTAGTGCGATATTTACGGAGTGTTGTAGCATATTTGCACGTGACAACTGGACGCCTCAGATTTTGTCACACTAACAACTGGTTTTCTTCCATTTTGTCAGTTAGAATCTTGTCATTCCTAACGGTCGAGTTGTTAATGAAATATCAACTATTGCTCACAGTTAGACAAAAATGTAGGACGTCTTATATGAGAGTATTAATTGCAACACACATTAAATAGTACACCGTTTGAAACATGAACTACTTTTGCCTTTTATGATGGTACATATGAGGTGGAAATAAGTCTTATGTGCGTTCTAACATAGAAGTGGTAATGAACGGTCAGCATACATCTTACTGAATCTAAAATTTTTTGCTGTTCATATGGTACTGGTATGCTACGTTTCACTACTACAGCCTCCGCACGGATATATCAATGGCCTTGAACACTTCAGAATCCAATTACTAATTTAATAGTGGTTATAATATTTAGAACTTCGGGATTATCTGTTATGAACATGAACCCTAACGCACTCATATGCGAAAGTTTGTGATTTCGTGCCCAAAACAGGTAAAATGTCACGTTGGATAAAGAGGAAACAGAGCGTTGCACAGCGGTGATACTAGTATTAAAGGGGCACCGAGGAAATGCGTTTTTCATTCTGTCTGTGCAGTATATATGTGCAGAGTACTGGCTGCTTTCAAAAAATAAATTTAGTTCACAGACAGAGACAAAAGAAGTTCTATTTCTTTATGAAGAATACAGAAGGAACTCGAAGAGAACAGCCCGGATGTACGCCCAAAGATACCTCGGCAGACAGTGTTCAGTTCGAATTACAATTCAACGGATGTGCAGAAAATTCTTGCGGTTACTTTCAATTATATTCGAAGTATGTCTCCCCTTTGTGCATGCTCCTACGTTGTAAAAATGCTAACATAACACATGTTTCTCAAAAACCCATGCAGCATTTTTACACTTCACAAAATATAATCTTCATATTGCTGTTCCATGTCTAGTTACTGTTGAAGTTTCCTTGTTTATATGATTTTGGCTCCCAATTTGAATTATGTTTACTTTTAATCTCCCACTGATGCATGTGTGTGTTTTCTTTATCAAGTAGATAGAAATACAGGCATACACAATAATGATTCATCAGTTACCTACGGCAACAGTTCTTCTCTCGATTCTTCAAAACCCTTGTAAGGATGGGGCCCACCAATAATCGAATGTATTTTTACAGCAGGGAACTGGGCTGTATAGATTGTTGAATAATAATTATCTCGAATCATGGGTTTGATACCAAAACAGCAACTTATGCAATATGAGTTAATTAGTAACTGCAACAAATTGGAGATCACAAAAGAATGTGGTCATGAAGATTTCCTTACAATTCCCTTTATATAAAATGTTCGAAATGCTCGTCTGCTACAATGTACGTTTTCAGCCGCTGGTCCATGAATTTATGGATAGATCTACTATATCGCTGCACACACTGCAACAATACCATTTTCGAACATGTTTTAGGTCGCCGGGAATTTTTCACATACTTCACTTATGACTTAATACCGAGAAAAATCCAGTATAGTGGAAACAGGGTAGAGAGCAGCGCAACCGTTTACGTAATGCAACAGAAGCACGTTTGTTTTTGTGTATAATTTCGTTAGATTAATTAATACGTGAACTATATCTCCATTCCACAAAACAGATTGCTCATAGCCGTTAATGACGCCACAATACTAAGTAGACCTGAAATACCATACTTGTCACAAACGTTTTTGTCTGTCTGAACTTTATTCTCAATCTTCTAGGATTCGTACACACTTTACATAGTCGAGACCTTCAACGTATTGCTGATCATCGTTCGGTATGTCTTCAGTCCTTAGATTTTTTCGTCCGCATATCCTTTTTTTGGGTCATCAGTCTTCTTTGATACGGCCCACCACGAATTCCTCTCCTGTGCTAACCTCCTCATCTCAGAGTAGAACTTGCAACCTACGTCCTCAATTATTTGCTGGATGTATTCCAATGTCTTCCTTTACAGTTTTTACGCTCTACAGCTCCCTCTAGTACCATGGAAGTCATTCCCTGGTGTCTTAACAGATGTTCTATCATCCTGTCCCTTCTCCTTATCAGTGTTTTCCATATATTCTCTTAATCTCCGATTCTGCACAGAACCTCCTCGTCTGTAGCACCACGTTTAGAGTACTTAGATTTTCTTCTGTTCCGCTTTCCCCAGCCCATGTTTCACTACCGTAGAATACTGTACTCCAGACGTACAAAAAAAATGGTTCAAATGGCTCTGAGCACTATGGGATTTAAATTCTGAGGTCGTCAGTCCCCTAGAACTTGGAACTACTTAAACCTAACCAACCTATTGACATTACCCACATCCATGCCCGAGGCAGGATTCGAACCTACGATCGTAACGGTCACGTGGCTCAAGACTGTAGCGCCTAGAACCACTCGGCCACTCCGGCCGGCACATTCTCAGAAATTTCTTCTTCAAATTAGGGCAGACATTTTATATTAGTAGTCTTCTCTTGGCCAGGAATGCCCTTTTTGCCATTGTTAGTCTGCTTTTGATGTCAGCCTTATTCCGTCCGTCATTCGTTATTTTACTGCCTAGGTAGCAGAATTCCTTAACTTCATCTACAGCGTGACCATCGATCCTGATATTAAATTTCTCGCCGATCATTACGTTCAGCAGTTGACAATCGTGCATTATACACTCCTGGAAATGGAAAAAAGAACACATTGACACCGGTGTGCCAGACCCACCATACTTGCTCCGGACACTGCGAGAGGGCTGTACAAGCAATGATCACACGCACGGCACAGCGGACACACCAGGAACCGCGGTGTTGGCCGTCGAATGGCGCTAGCTGCGCAGCATTTGTGCACCGCCGCCGTCAGTGTCAGCCAGTTTGCCGTGGCATACGGAGCTCCATCGCAGTCTTTAACACTGGTAGCATGCTGCGACAGCGTGGACGTGAACCGTATGTGCAGTTGACGGACTTTGAGCGAGGGCGTATAGTGGGCATGCGGGAGGCCGGGTGGACGTACCGCCGAATTGCTCAACACGTGGGGCGTGAGGTCTCCACAGTACATCGATGTTGTCGCCAGTGGTCGGCGGAAGGTGCACGTGCCCGTCGACCTGGGACCGGACCGCAGCGACGCACGGATGCACGCCAAGACCGTAGGATCCTACGCAGTGCCGTAGGGGACCGCACCGCCACTTCCCAGCAAATTAGGGACACTGTTGCTCCTGGGGTATCGGCGAGGACCATTCGCAACCGTCTCCATGAAGCTGGGCTACGGTCCCGCACACCGTTAGGCCGTCTTCCGCTCACGCCCCAACATCGTGCATCCCGCCTCCAGTGGTGTCGCGACAGGCGTGAATGGAGGGACGAATGGAGACGTGTCGTCTTCAGCGATGAGAGTCGCTTCTGCCTTGGTGCCAATGATGGTCGTATGCGTGTTTGGCGCCGTGCAGGTGAGCGCCACAATCAGGACTGCATACGACCGAGGCACACAGGGCCAACACCCGGCATCATGGTGTGGGGAGCGATCTCCTACACTGACCGTACACCACTGGTGATCGTCGAGGGAACACTGAATAGTGCACGGTACATCCAAACCGTCATCGAACCCATCGTTCTACCATTCCTAGACCGGCAAGGGAACTTGCTGTTCCAACAGGACAATGCACGTCCGCATGTATCCCGTGCCACCCAACGTGCTCTAGAAGGTGTAAGTCAACTACCCTGGCCAGCAAGATCTCCGGATCTGTCCCCCATTGAGCATGTTTGGGACTGGATGAAGCGTCGTCTCACGCGGTCTGCACGTCCAGCACGAACGCTGGTCCAACTGAGGCGCCAGGTGGAAATGGCATGGCAAGCCGTTCCACAGGACTACATCCAGCATCTCTACGATCGTCTCCATGGGAGAATAGCAGCCTGCATTGCTGCGAAAGGTGGATATACACTGTACTAGTGCCGACATTGTGCATGCTCTGTTGCTTGTGTCTATGTGCCTGTGGTTCTGTCAGTGTGATCATGTGATGTATCTGACCCCAGGAATGTGTCAATAAAGTTTCCCCTTCCTGGGACAATGAATTCACGGTGTTCTTATTTCAATTTCCAGGAGTGTATAAATGAATTGTCCACTCGTTTGAAAATTTATCCTCGCGTGCCGTCTTTAGTGACATTATTCTGGGCATGATTTCCAATTTAGGGACCGTACTCATTACATGTCCTGATTCGTTCTTGTTTTGTGGTCATGTGGATGACTATAACCATACAAATATAATGCGGTCACAAACCCAGAAAAAATTAATTGACCATATCTTAATGCCACTCAGTAAAAATGTTGGCAAGTCAAATGATGTCAAGTCAAACGGCAGATATAATTGTGGCACTAACTTAAATAACGCGTTTGTTCCTATACGTTGCACATGTTTCAGTAATTCCGAAGGTACATCATCGACTCCTACTCACTTGATACAGTTCAGCTCATTCAGTGCTCTGTCGCACTCACATCGTTTAACTGAATAACAATTACACCTTGAAACATTACCAACCTCGCTCAAGATTAACGTTACTAGCAAACTCTCCCTCCCTGACAATGCTGTGGGAATGATTACCTCAGTATCAATCTTGTTCATAATTTACGTTACTAGCAATCTCTGCCTCCCTGCCGTTATTCTGGGCATGATTTCCAATTTAGGGACCGTACTCATTACATGTCCTGATTCGTTCTTGTTTTGTGGTCATGTGGATGCGGTCACAAACCCAGAAAAAATTAATTGACTATATCTTAATAATTATTTGCTCTCTCCATAATCCTAGTTATTGTGAAATGTTTATTTATTTGATAATTACAGAACTATGTGTTCCACTGCAACTAACTAGGAAAATTCATTTGCTGTTCAACGTTAGACAGAGGCATAGCACCACCAATGGGACCTTGTCTAGCTAAGCACTGTGGCCTTCACAGAAACTTCGTCGCACATTCATTATTTACAAACTAATTCACCTGTAGTAGTAACATCAGTCCGTAAATAAATCTATTCATTTTCAATTCATCTTTAGTAGGAGACTGTACTTTCAGAATTGCATTCAACACGTTCCGTCATAACAATTCCACATAGTTTCTACCTCATATTACCTAATATCTCTGTTGTACTTACTAAAATAATCGATGCGTATCCACCTACAGGTTCGGTATGTAAGTGACAATCCTAGAGACTGACAAAAATTTGGTCGGACTTGTAGGTTTAGGCCCACTAATTATCAGAAAATTATAGTAGCCTTGCGTTGTAGGAACCGCTCAACACTCCAGTGGGTTACACTTTGAAAACTCTCCACATTGTCAAAGTTTGGTGTGACTACTTTGACATATTCGACGGGAGTCTTTCCTACAGATTCACTGTCTTCCTGCAGGTTTTTTTCTACTTCGCTTAGAACTGGACTTGTGAACGTAGAGGAGATTGACTTGTCTGCAAAATGTAGTAGTTTAAGTTGAGATACTGATAAGTTACTTCTGTTTCACTGTACAGCAATGGATTTCGCGTGTTCTCCATACAGCACTATAAATTAGGTGAATTGAATACACATGTATAGAGTTAGTGGACTCTTGTTTTGTAAATGGATGTTTTCAATATTCCACATTAGTACTTTACATTCTGATAATTGTTAGTTCATTACACGAAACTGATATAGTATTCGAGTCCCCATGCAGTAAAATATAGCCCTTAGGATCTGGAACCGATGCAATGTAAGTCTGATATCAGTTCACATGGCTGAGTGGAAAATATAAGGAAAATAGAGGTATTATGTAAGAATATTATCGCATACAATATCCTCCATGACTAAGTTGTGAAGTGACATTCCCACTGTGTTCCATTACCATGGAAGCCACGGAAGTAGTAACGAAGTATGACACGACGGCTATAATGAGTTTTTTGTTTTATCTGATGTAATCTGGAGTAAATAGCGCCGTTGAGATTGTGTTAAATCACTTTTTTCTCACAGGATTGCCTGACGCTCCATCCAACTGCTCCCTTTTGAACGAGAGGACTGACTCTTTCGCGGTACAGTGCTCTAACGCCACTGACCGTGGATTCCGCCAGAGCTACCAGCTAGAAGTCTTCGATGTCAAAACAGGCAACCTAATGCTCAATAAGACGCAGAAGTCGCCAGTCTTCCTAGTGGACGACATCGAGCCTCACCAAGACATCACGATGCGCATCGCAGCTGTCAGCCCCAGGGGTCGCAGTGAATGGACCAGGATGAACATCTTCAGAGTCCCGGTGAGTGACCGAAACGTCCAGATTCGTGCTCTAGGCTCTAAATGCTAAGGCCCCTACGTACGATATACACTGCTGGCCATTGTAATTGCTACACCAAGAGTAAATGCAGATGATAAACGGGTATTCACTGGACAAACATATTATACTAGAACTGATATGTGATTATATTTTCACGTAATTTGGGTGCATAGATCCTGAGAAATCAGTACCCAGAAAAGGCACCTCTGGCCGTAATAACGGCCTTGATACGCCTGGGCCTTGAGTCAAACAGAGCTAGGATGGCGTGTACAGGTACAGTTTCCCATGCAGCTTCAACACGATACCGCAGTTCTACAATTGTAATGACTGGCGTATTGTGACGAGCCATTTGCTCGCCCACCAATGACCAGACGTTTTCAATTGGCGAGAGATCTGGAGAATGTGTGGCCAGGGCAGCAGTCGAACATTTTCTGTATACAGAAAGGCCCGTACAGGACCTGCAAATTGCGGTCGTGCATTATCCTGCTGAAATGTAGGGTTCGCAGGGATCGAAATAAGGGTAGAGCCACGGGTCGTATCACATCTGAAATGTAACGTCCACTGTTCAAACTGCCGTCAATGCGAACAAGAGGTGACCGAGACGTGTAATCAATGACGAATACACGCTTCCAATGTGCGTTCACTGCGATATTGCCGAACACGGATGGGACTATCATTTTGTTGTAAACAGAACCTGGATTCATCCGAAAAAATTATATTTTGTCATTCGTGCATCCAGCCTCGTCGTTGAGTACACCATCGCAGGCGCTCCTGTCTGCGATGCAGCGTCAGGGGTAACCGCAACCACGGTCTCCAAGCTGATAGTCCATGCTGCTGCGAACGTCGTCGAACTGTTCGTACAGATGGTTTTTGTTTTGCAAACGTCCCCATCTGTTGACGCAGGGATCTAGACGTGGCTGCACGATCAGTTACTGCCATGCCGATAAGATGCCTGTCATTTCGACTGCTAGTGATACGAGGCACTTGGGATCCAGCACGGCGTTCCGTATTACCCTCCTGAACCCACCGATTCCATAGTCTGCTAACAGTCATTGAATCTGGACCAACGCGAGTAGCAATGTCGCAATACGATAAACCACAATCGCGATAGGCTAAAATCCGGCCTTTATCAAAGTCGGAAACTTGATGATACGCATTTCTCCTCCTTACACGAGGCATCACAACAACTTTTCACCAGGCAACGCCGGTCAACTGCTGTTGTATGAGAAATCGCTTGGAAACTTTCCTCATGTCAGCACGTACTAGGTGTCACCACCGGCTCCGACATTGTGTGAATGCTCTGAAAAGCTAATCATTTGCATGTCACAGCATCTTCTTCCAGTCGGTTAAATTTCGTGTCTGTAGCAAGTCATCTTCGTGATGTAGCAATTTTAATGGCCAGTAGTGTAGTTTTTTGGCTTTGGTATTGAACGTCCAACAGTTTACTCGTTTATGATTCACTGCACGCATGTCATTTCATCGAGTTAATGTAACAGGCTGGCGTAATCCAAATATTTCTTGTTGCCGTGTAGATAATGATGCAACACCATCGCAGTTCTTAGTTACACCGCGCCATATAATGACCCAACTTAACACACTTCCTTGTGGTTGTTTTTGTATGGAGGTGAACTAAAATTATGTTCTTTTGCTAGTTTGAGAGAAAATGTTTCGGTAGGCAAATACTCTAAGAGTAAGATGCTGTGACGTGAATGAAGGGTGAGGCAGGAAGACAAACCACATCAATATGCTGTCGAGTCGCATTAATGTGACCACCATCTATGTTCGACGTCAACTTCTAATCGCCACTCACAGACGACAGGTGACAGCACCAGCAGTCGAGGGTATATAAAACATGTCAGAGGGGAGGCGAAAACGAAGCGATTTATCTGACGCGCAAAGGGCATTATCATTGGCTTTCAGGCGAAGGTTGGAAATATTTCTGAAAGGCTAAGTCTGCAAACTGTTCGCATGCCACCGTAGTTAAAGTACGCCGTTCATGGGAAAAAGGCGCTATCGAAAACCGGAGCCGAGGCAGATGTGGTGCGGGATAGGTCATATAAAGGGCGGTCCATCGATCGTGACCGGGCCAAATGTCTCACGAAATAAGCGTCAAACGAAAAATCTACATAGAACGAAACTTGTCTAGCTTGAAGGGGGAAACCAGATGGCGCTACGGTTGGCCCGCTAGATGGCACTACCATAGGTCAAACGCATATCAACTGTGTTTTTTAAAAAATAGGGACCCACGTTTTTTATTACAATTCGTGTAGTACGTAAAGAAATATGAATGTTTCAGTTGGACCACTTTTTTCGGTTTGTTATAAATGGCGCTGTAATAGTCACAAACATATGGCTCACAATTTTAGACGAACAATTGGTAACAGGTAGGTTTTTTAAATAAATATACAAAACGTAAGTACGTTTGAACATTTTATTTCGGTTGTTCCAATGTGTTACATGTACCTTTGTGAACTTATCATTCCTAAAAACGCATGCTGTTACAGAGTGATTATCTGTAAATACCAAATTAATATAATAAATGCTCAAAATGATGTCCGTCAACCTCAATGCATTTGGCAATACGTGTAACGACATTCCTCCCAACAGCGAATACTTAGCCTTCCTTAATGTTCGCACATGCATTGACAATGCGCTGACGCATATTGTCGGGCGTTGTTGGTGGAACACAATAGCAAATATCCTTCAACTTTCCCCACAGAAAGAAATCCGGGGACGTCAAATACGGTGAACGTGCGGGCCATGATATGGTGCTTACACCATCAATCCACCTGTCATGAAATATGCTATTCAATACCGCTTCAACCGCACGCGAGCTATGTGCCGGACATCCATCATGTTGGAAGTACATCGCCATTCTGTCATGCAGTGAAACATCTTGTAGTTACATCGGTAGAACATTACGAAGGAAATCAGCATACATTGCACCATTTAGATTGTCATCGATAAAATGGGGACCAATTATCCTTCCTCCCATAATGTCGCACCATACATTAACCTCTCAAGGTCGCTGATGTTCCTCTTGTCGCAGCCTTCGTGGATTTTCCGTTGCCCAATGGTGCATATTATGCCGGTTTACGTTACGGCAGTTGGTGAATGAGGCTTCGTCGCTAAATAGAACGCGTGCGAAAAATCTGTCATCGTCCCGTAATTTCTCTTGTGCCCAGTGGCAGAACTGTACACCACGTTCAGAGTCGTCGCCATGCAATTCCTGATGCATTGAAATATGGTTAGGGAGTAGTCGATGTTGATGTAGCATTCTCAACACCGACATTTTTGAGATTCCCGATTCTCGCGCAATTTTTTTGCTACTGATGTGCGGATTATTTGCGATAGCAGCTAAAACACCTACTTGTGCATCATCATTTGTTGCAGGTCGTAGTTGACGTTTCACATGTAGCTGAACACTTCCTGTTTCCTTAAATAACGTAACTATCCGGCGAACGGTCCAGACACTTGGATGATGTCGTCCAGGATACTGAGCAGCATACACAGCACACGCCCTTTGGGCATTTTGATCACAATAGCCATACATCAACACTATATCGACCTTTTCCCCAATGGGTAAACGGTCCATTTTAACACGGGTAATGTATCACGAAGCAAATACCGTCCGCACTGGCGGAATATTACGTGATACCACGTACTTATACGTTTGTGACTATTACAGCGCCATCTACCACAAAGCGAAAAAAGTGGTCCAACTAAAACATTCATATTTCTTTACGTACTACTCGAAAATGTAATAAAAATGGGGGTTACTATTTTAAAAAAACGCAGTTGATATCCGTTTGACCTTTGGCCGCGGCATGTAGCGGGCCAACCATAGCGCCATCTGGTTTCCCCCTTCATGCTAGACGAGTTTCGTTATTTGTAGTTTTTTCGTTTGACGCTTACTTCCTGAGATATTTGGCCCGGTTACTATCAATGAACCACCCTGTATAACAGGGTGAAAAATGGCAGTGGAGATATGAACGGGTGAATAGATATGCACCTCTTGAACAACTAACCGCCCAGGTGAACGAAGGGCTCACCAACAGTGTCTCGTCAATGACTGTTGAGCGAACGTTGCTGCGAATGGGTCTCTGCAGCATCCGCCTGGTCGATATACCCATGCTTACTCCCGTTCACCGGCGACGAAGACTGGGTGCTGCACACCACTAACGCAGTTTGACGTCTCCTGAGTGGCGGCAGGTGGCCTTTTAAGACGTATCACATTTTATGTTTCGTTGGATTGATTTCCTTTGGCCTGTGCGGCCATGCAACAATCGTTGGAAGGGTCTAGGTCGGAGGAGGAAGCAGTACGGTCTGGAGAATGTTTGAGTGGCTTTCCATGGATGAGCTCGTTATCCTAGGAGGCACAATAGATCAAGTATGCTTCTATCTTTGAGGACCATTTCAACCACAACCCGTACTTTTTTCTCCTCGACACTATGCCATCTACCAGTAGGATAACGCAACGTGTCACACAGCTTGCTCTGTACGTACGTGGTTCAAAGAGCAGCAGTATGAGTTTACCGATCTCCTCTCTTTTACTCTGGAGCTGCCTACTACCACGGAAGTTATTCTCTGATGTCTTAATAATAGTATCTCTTCTTATTGTCATTGTTTTCCATATGTTCCCTACTTCGCCAGTTCTGCGGAGAAGCTCCCCATTCCGTAATTACCAGTAAACCTAATTTTTCGACGTTCTGCTGTAGCACCAAAACTCAGACGCTTCGATTCTCTTCTGTTCCGGTTTTCTCAAAGTCCTTGATTTACTACCGTACAATGCTGTGCTCCAAACGTAAATCGCAGAAATTTATTCCTCAGATTGAGGTATGTCTTGCTTCTTTTTTTCCAGGAATGCCCTCTTTATCTCTGGACGTTTGCTTTTTGCGTCTGCCGTGCTTCGTGCGTCATGGGTTAGATTTATTACAAGAAAGCAGAATCCGTTAACTTTTGTCTACTTTGTGATCGCCTATTGTGATATTATCTTTCTCGTTATTGTCACATCTGCTACTTCTCATTACTTTTGTCTTTCTTCGGTTAACTCTCAATTCACGTTCTGTACTCTTTGGATCAGTCTTGCCGTTGAGCAGATATTGTGGCTCTCCTCCACTTTCATTGACGATGGCCGTACAACAGCGAACTGATTTTTTTTCAGACTGAATTTTAATCCCACTTTTCAACCTATCTTTTATTGCCGCCATTGCTTCTTCTATGGATCTGTACAGCAGTACTCTACATCCTTGTCTTACATCCTTTTTGAACGCAAACATTCGTTCTTGGTCTTCTGCTCTGATTGTTCCCTCTTGGTTCTCGTACATAATGTATAGTCGAATACCATGCACCATTTTACACAGCAGAACGATTTTTCCAATTCTTGAAATCATATGAAAGTGTCTTGACTATTCTCCAGCCTTGCTTCGATTATCAACCGCAACATTAGGCCTGCGTCTCTAGTGCAATTATCTTTCCTATATGTAAAGTGACCTTCATCTAGCACATTTTCTTTTCCATTCTTCGGTATATTATTCTACTTAGTAACTGGATGCACGAGCTGTTAAGCTGGTGGTACGATAGTTCTAGAATGTACAATCTCGGACTGTCATCGAAATGATGTGGACCAGATTTTTTTTCCGAAAGCCTCATAGTATGTCACAAGTCTCACAGATTACACACACCAACTCGAATAATCACTTGGTAGTCACTTCACCCCAGTGACTGTAGGCATTCCAATGGGATGTTATGTATCCCGTCATCCTTATTTGATCTCAAATACTTCGTACCTCTTTTAAATTCTGACTCTAATACTTGACCTTCCATATCGACCCCAATTTCTTCTTCTGTCATATCATACCACTCCACCCTCTCAAAAATGCTTTCATTGTCCTCTATCCACCTATCCGCTATGTCCCCTTCGATTAACAATGGAACCCTCGTTGCATTCTTAATGAGACCGTCATATTTTTAAATTTCACCACATACTGTTTTGACTTTACTGTATACTAAGCCAATCACTCCGACGATCATTTCTTTTCCGATTACCTGTCATTTTTCCTGTAGCCTTTTCGCCCTGGCATCCCTGCAGTTACTATTTGTTTCGTACTTAAGTGATTTATAATGCTGCAATATTGTCTTTCATTCAACATTTTTGTGCTTCGTTTCTTCGACGATCTGTTAAAGTATTTCTCATGTCAACCAGACTTCTTCGCAGTTACTTTTCTTCCACCTGCGATTGTCTGTCCAACATCTGTGGCTGCTCTTTATGGAGATGTTCAATCTTCCTCTAATGAACTGCATACTATACAAGGTGAGTCACCTAACATTACATCTACATCTACATCTACATCTATACTCCGCGAGCCACCTTACGGTGTGTGGCGGAGGGTACTTATTGTACCACTATCTGATCCCCCCTTCCCTGTTCCATTCACGAATTGTGCGTGGGAAGAACGACTGCTTGTATGTCTCCGTATTTGCTCTAATTTCTCGGATCTTTTCGTTGTGATCATTACGCGAGATATATGTGGGCGGTAGTAATATGTTGCCCATCTCTTCCCGGAATGTGCTCTCTCGTAATTTCGATAATAAACCTCTCCGTATTGCGTAACGCCTTTCTTGAAGTGTCCGCCACTGGAGCTTGTTCAGCATCTCCGTAACGCTCTCGCGCTGACTAAATGTCCCCATGACGAATCGCGCTGCTTTTCGCTGGATCATGTCTATCTCTTCTATTAATCCAACCTGGTAAGGGTCCCATACTGATGAGCAATACTCAAGAATCGGACGAACAAGCGTTTTGTAAGCTACTTCTTTCGTCAATGAGTCACATTTTCTTAGAATTCTTCCTATGAATCTCAACCTGGCGCCTGCTTTTCCCACTATTTGTTTTATGTGATCATTCCACTTCAGATCGCTCCGGATAGTAACTCCTAAGTATTTTACGGTCGTTACCGCTTCCAATGATTTACCACCTATGGCATAATCGTACTGGAATGAATTTCTGCCCCTATGTATGCGCATTATATTACATTTATCTACGTTTAGGGAAAGCTGCCAGCTGTCGCACCATGCATTAATCCTCTGCAGGTCTTCCTGGAGTACGTACGAGTCTTCTGATGTTGCTACTTTCTTGTAGACAACCGTGTCATCTGCAAATAGCCTCACGGAGCTACCGATGTTGTCAACTAAGTCATTTATGTATTATGTAAACAATAAAGGTCCTATCACGCTTCCTTGCGGTACTCCCGAAATTACCTCTACATCTGCAGATTTTGAACCGTTAAGAATGACATGTTGTGTTCTTTCTTCTAGGAAATCCTGAATCCAATCACAAACCTGGTCCGATATTCCGTAAGCTCGCATTTTTTTCACTAAACGTAAGTGCGGAACCGTATCAAATGCCTTCCTGAAGTCCAGGAATACGGCATCAATCTGCTCGCCAGTGTCTACGGCACTGTGAATTTCTTGGGCAAATAGGGCGAGCTGAGTTTCACATGATCTCTGTTTGCGGAATCCATCTTGGTTATGATGAAGGAGATTTGTATTATTTAAGAACGTCATAATACGAGAACACAAAACATGTTCCATTATTCTACAACAGATTGACGTAAGCGAAATAGGCCTATAATTATTCGCATCTGATTTAGGACCCTTCTTGAAAATGGGAACGACCTGCGCTTTCTTCCAGTCGCTAGGTACTTTACGTTCTTCCAGCGATCTACGATAAATTGCTGATAGAAAGGGGGCAAGTTCTTTAGCATAATCACTGTAGAATCTTAAGGGTATCTCGTCTGGTCCGGATGCTTTTCCGCTACTAAGTGATAGCAGTTGTTTTTCAATTCCGATATCGTTTATTTCAATATTTTCCATTTTGGCGTCCGTGCGACGGCTGAAGTCAGGGACCGTGTTACGATTTTCCGCAGTGAAACAGTTTCGGAACACTGAATTCAGTATTTCTGCCTTTCTTCGGTCGTCCTCTGTTTCGGTGCCATCGTGGTCAACGAGTGACTGAATAGGGGATTTAGATCCGCTTACCGATTTTACATATGACCAAAACTTTTTAGGGTTCTTGTTTAGATTGTTTGCCAATGTTTTATGTTCGAATTCGTTGAATGCTTCTCTCATTGCTCTCTTTACGCTCTTTTTCGCTTCGTTCAGCTTTTCCTTATCAGCTATGATTCGACTACTCGTAAACCTATGATGAAGCTTTCTTTGTTTCCGTAGTACCTTTCGTACATGATTGTTATACCACGGTGGATCTTTCCCCTCGCTTTGGACCTTAGTCGGTACGAACTTATCTAAGGCGTACTGGACGATGTTTCTGAATTTTTTCCATTTTTGTTCCACATCCTCTTCCTCAGAAATGAACGTTTGATGGTGGTCACTCAGATATTCTGCGATTTGTGCCCTATCACTCTTGTTAAGCAAATATATTTTCCTTCCTTTCTTGGCATTTCTTATTACACTTGTAGTCATTGATGCAACCACTGACTTATGATCACTGATACCCTCTTCTACATTCACGGAGTCGAAAAGTTCCGGTCTATTTGTTGCTATGAGGTCTAAAACGTTAGCTTCACGAGTTGGTTCTCTAACTATCTGCTCGAAGTAATTCTCGGACAAGGCAGTCAGGATAATGTCACAAGAGTCTCTGTCCCTGGCTCCAGTTCTGATTGTGTGACTATCCCATTCTATACCTGGTAGATTGAAGTCTCCCCCTATTACAATAGTATGATCACGAAACTTCTTCACGACGTTCTGCAGGTTCTCTCTGAGGTGCTCAACTACTACGGTTGCTGATGCAGGTGGTCTATAGAAGCATCCGACTATCATATCTGACCCACCTTTGATACTTAGCTTAACCCAGATTATTTCACATTCGCATTCGCTACTAACTTCACTGGATATTATTGAATTCTTTACTGCTATAAATACTCCTCCACCATTGGCGTTTATCCTATCCTTGCGGTATATATTCCATTCTGTGTCTAGGATTTCGTTACTGTTCACTTCCGGTTTTAACCAACTTTCCGTTCCTAATACTATATGCGCACTATTTCCTTCAATAAGAGATACTAATTCAGGAACCTTGCCCTGGATACTCCTGCAGTTTATCAATATTACGTTAACTTTTCCTGTTTTTGGTCTCTGAGGACGGACGTTCTTTATCAACGATGATAATGTCCTCTCTGGTAAGCCGTCAGGTATTTTATCGTTTCGCCCAAGGGGGGGTCCCTCTAACCTAAAAAAACCCCGTGTGCACGCCACACGTACTCTGCTACCCTAGTAGCTGCTTCCGGTGTGTAGTGCACGCCTGACCTGTCTAGGTGGGCCCTACAGTTCTCCACCCAATAACGGAGGTCGATGAATTTGCAACCATTATAGTCGCAGAGTCGTCTGAGCCTCTGGTTTAGACCCTCCACACGGCTCCAAACCAGAGGACTGCGATCGACTCTGGGCACTATGCTGCAGATATTAAGCTCAGCTTGCACTCCGCGTGCGATGCTGGTTGTCTTCACCAAATCAGCCAGCCGCCGGAAGGAACCAAGGATGGCCTCAGAACCCAAGCGGCAGGCGTCATTCGTTCCGACATGTGCTACTATCTGCAGCCGGTCACACCCAGTGCGTTCAATAGCTGCCGGAAGGGCCTCCTCCACATTACGGACGAGACCCCCCGGCAAGCACACCGAGTGCACACTGGCATTCTTCCCCGACCTACCCGCTATTTTCCTGAGGGGCTCCATAACCCGCCTAACGTTGGAGCTCCCTATAACTAATAGGCCCGCCCTCTGTGACTGTCGGGACCTTGCTGGAGAATCGGCCACTGGCCCAACAGGCGAGGCATCCGGGTGGTGGCTCGGAAACGATGTCATCACCACTAGGAAGCACCCCGTACCTGTTGGAAAGGGGTAAGGCAGCTGCCACGCGGCCAGATCCCACCTTCGCCTTTCGGCCAGGCACGCGCGAGCCCACCACTGTCCGCCATTCACCCTGGAGTGATGGCTGACCGGTAAGATGCTCACTGCCGGAAGACGCAGCGACATCAGGGGTTCCATGTGACTCCAAGGCCACCGAAGTAGGCATAGGTCTCACCACAGTTGCCCCAACGCCACTACGAGCCGACGCCTGCGCCTCGAGCTCGATGAGCCTAACAGACAAAGCCTCCACCTGCCCCCGAAGAGTGGCCAATTCTCCTTGCGTCCGCTCACAACAACCACAGTCCCTACACATGACTATGTTTACCCTACTCTATACGATGACAAATTCCCAAGATAATCTTCTGATGAGCTACTCTGATAATCAAGAAACACTCACTGAAATACGAGACGCGAAAACTACGCTAGGTTTTCCCAGAAAAACTATTTAAAAGCTAAGCGCAGGAAATAAGTACAAAAACGCTTTATACAAACAGTACTCGCTGCTGCTGGTGCTCTCGCTCTGGCTGTCACAAGACAACTGCTGATTCAAGTGACTAGTGGCTAACGGCCGCGAAACAAACAAAAGACGGTTTTAGGGCGCTTTCTGTTCTAAACGATCAAGAAAACACTAAGAAATCTAACACGAAAACTACGTAAAGTTTTATCAAGAACTGTTAGTTACTATGCAGAGCAGATAAACACAAATAGAATCCCTTCCTTAGTGGAAGGTCGTAAACAAAATGCAAAATAAACGCTTTATACAAACAGTACTCGCTGCTGCTGGTGCTCTCGCTCTGGCTGTCACAAGACAACTGCTGATTCAAGTGACTAGTGGCTAACGGCCGCGAAACAAACAAAAGACGGTTTTAGGGCGCTTTCTGTTCTAAACGATCAAGAAAACACTAAGAAATCTAACACGAAAACTACGTAAAGTTTTATCAAGAACTGTTAGTTACTATGCAGAGCAGATAAACACAAATAGAATCCCTTCCTTAGTGGAAGGTCGTAAACAAAATGCAAAATAAACGCTTTATACAAACAGTACTCGCTGCTGCTGGTGCTCTCGCTCTGGCTGTCACAAGACAATTACCGCTGGATATATTTCGTAAACCACATCAAATACTGACGAATCGATTCCACAGACCGAACGTGAGGAGAGGGGCTAGTGTAATTGGTTAATACAAATCACAAAAAAGCACGGAAGTATGTTCTTTAACAAAAACATACGTTTTTTTAAATGGAACCCCATTAGTTTTGTTAGCACATCTGGACATATAAACAAATACGTAATCAGTGCCGTTTGTTGCATTGTAAAATTTTAATTACATCCGGAGATATTGTAACCTAAAGTTGACGCTTGAGTACCACTCCTCCACTGTTCGATCGTGTGAATCGGAGAGCACCGAATTAGGTAGAGATCCAAAGGGTAAGATGATGAACCTTAGGTACAGAAGCGACTGGAACAGCACATTACGTCCACATGCTAACACCTTTTTATTGGTCTTTTTCACTGATGCACATGTACATTACCATGAGGGGTGAGGTACACGTTCGACGGGCGTTTCATAGGACGTGGAGGACGCATAAATTGGCCAGCCCGTTCTCCTGATCTTACGCCTCTGGACTTCTTTCTGTGAGGTACGTTAAAGGAGAATGTGTACCGTGATGTGCCTACAACCCCAGAGGATATGAAACAACGTATTGTGGCAGCCTGCGGCGACATAACACCAGATGTACTGCGGTGTGTACGACATTCATTACGCAAGAGATTGCCATTGTGTGCAGCAAATGATGGCCACCACGTTGAACATCTATAGGCCTGACATGTCGGGACACACTCTATTCCACTCCGTAATTGAAAACGGAAACCACGTGTGTACGTGTACCTCACCCCTCATGGTAATGTACATGTGCGGCAGTGAAAAAGACCAATAAAAAGGTGTTAGCATGTGGACGTAATGTGCTGTTCCAGTCTCTTCTGTACCTAAGGTCCATCCCCTTGGATCCCTACGTAATTAGGTGCCCTCCGATACACACGATCGAACAGCGGAGGAGTGGTACTCAAGCGTCAACTTTAGGTTACAATATCTCCGGATGTAATTAACATTTTCCAATTCAACAAACGACACTGATTACGTATTTGTTTATATGTTCAGATGTGCTAACAAAACTAACGGGGTTCCATTTAAAAAAACGTAGGTTTGTGTTAAAAAACATACTTCCGTGCATTTTTTTGTGGTTTGTATTAATCAATTACACTAGCCCCTCTCCTCACGTTCGGTCTGTGGAATCGATTCGTCAGTATTTGATGTGGTTTACGAAATATATCCCGCGGTAACGTTAGGTGATTCATCCTGTATTTTAGCATAGTATCGACATCTGTAGCGAACGCCAAATGTGTCTCATGATTCCCTGGCGCTTCTCAATCCCACTTAGTTCCACTCTGATTGTCCCGCGACGATCCTCGCAAACTTCAGTCAACCATTCGTCATAGCTAACTTCTGATCAGAATGGTTCAAAGGGCTCTGAGCACTATGGGACTTAACTGCTGAGGTCATCAGTCCCCTAGAACTTATACCTACTTAAACCTAACTAACCTAAGAACATCACACACATCCATCCCCGAGGCAGGATTCGCACCTGCGGCCGTAACGGTCACGCGGTTCCAGACTGTAGCGCCTAGAACCGCTCGGCCACTGCGGCCGGCTTGTGATCTGAGTCTACATCTGTAGTCCAATGTCGGATTCCCGAATCTACGTCTGATCGTGATGTAATATAGGTGGAATCTTCCCACATCTTACGGCCTTTTCAAGTACACTTTCTCCCCTTGTGATTCGTGAACAAATTTTGCACCGTTAACAGCTGAAAATTATAGCGGAACTCCATTAGTATTTCTCCCCTCTCATTGCTACTATCAGGCCCAATTTCTCCCTTCTACTCATTCCCCTAGAATAGCTCCCATAATTTTTAGACTTTCATCTCCCTTAACGTACTTAATTACCTGTTTGTTATCTTCACATACATTTTGCATCTCTGTATCATCTCTTGCGATGTCGGTATATATATCTGAGCTATTGCTGTCTGTGTTTGGATGCTGTAAAATCTGGTGAGAACAAACCTATCTCTTAACTGTTCACAGTAACTCACTCTCTCTCCTACTCTCCTATATTCGTCTTAACAGAAATCTTTATCTTCCTTCAGTTTCACATCCCTATCCCCTCCACTTATAGCGTCAGCCTTAGCATTTCCATTTCAAATTTCCTACTGTACCTACCACCTAAAAACTTCTGAAATTTCACTCCCCGACTCGTTAAACTTTACCATTTCGTTGGTTATTCTACCTTTTTCTCATGGTCACCTCCTCCTTGGCTGTCTGCTCCCGGAGACCCAAGAGGAGAGACTTACCTGGAAAGTGAGACCTGAGTTTCTCCCAGTGTATACAGTGTTCAAATAACTGGCGGGAATGCAACGGGTTACGTCGTCGACAACCACCGATATTGCAATAGGAGCACACACTACCAATTTCAAGGCAAAATAGCCCCATGGCAAACCGAAGATGACTCACGTTAGAAGTTATAGAGAGCGAAATTAATAATCAACGGTTGTGGTAGCATAAAATCTGCCCTCTGTCGTAATTTAAACAAACCACCATCTCTATTTATAAATTTAATTGCTAATTTAATACCAAAAGATTCTTGCATAACACGGTCCCAACAGCTGGAAGTGCACGCCGAAACCTCCTTTTGTTATATGGCGTAGGATGATCGGTACTAAGACAATTTTGTAAATTGTGCGGATTTACTCGGCTGTATGCAAGCGTGAGTGCCGCTTATGCTCAGTACACCGCGCCTCCACAATCCTGATAGTCTGAGCCATATATGGCACGCCGCAACTGCAAGGAATCGGGTAGACACCAAGTTAACGTAAATCAAGACCATTCTTTATTAACCTAAGAGATCCTTGATCATAGATGGTGGAAAACATATTTCTCATCATATTTTCGCAAAACACGACCGAACCTGTTCAAAATTCTCCCTGTGTAAGAACAAAAAGTCGTAGTAATACCTAGGTATTACCATATCATCACTCACCTGGTACGTAGCACAACGAACGTCTGACTAAAGGTGACTTGGAGGCGGGCTAACTTAGCTGACAAAATCTCAGGGTACGAGATGACATGGTCCAACATTCTGCGTGGTGTCTATTGTTCTATATTGTGTCTCCCTACCACCTTCGCGCATCGACGCTCTGAGCGTGTTTCTTAGGGAATTGACTAGTTTGAACCTGGGACCTGTTGCTGGTAAGGAGACGTCAGACCACACATGGAATGTAGAGTTCAGAAGAGTTCAGTGAGACTACAGATGATATAACCAATTTCAGCGTCAGCTCCACTGCACTCCCTGTAAAAGAATCTTAATACTAACTAAATTTAGTGGAAGGGGTTCAAGGCTTTCCTATTTTTAGTTAGCTGGTAAAATAACGTAGAAAAAGCAGTTAAGTTTACCATTGGAAATTTTATTCTACTCACAAAATATTGTTTATAAATTGCACTATTGATAAAAGGAAATGTTTCAATACAGGATGGTAAAAACCAACTGCGTTCAACAAAAATGTGAACGAATATTCCCTGAATGGGTTTCCAAGTTCTACAATGGATCGAAGGATGACCTATGCCATATCACATCTATAATCTAGGTTTAAATAAAGTTTCACAAAAGAGAAAACTATCAAAATGGTCTACAGTGACACTCAATTATCTTTAATTACTTATCTACTTTGTCGTAAATTACAGTGGCTGATGTGGCTTCTCAATAACTATATAACAGAAAAATCATCGCGTTTCAGATTTTTACTTCAAGTGGCAAATGTGAACGCCATGAGCTTTAATTGACGATCGACACTGGTATTGCGCAAAAAAGGAGTGTCACAGATGAGACTTCTGCAGTTCTGAGTGAAGCTTTATGCGCTGTTATGCAACATCGCATGCGTTCATTACCTTGTCGGTGTTCGTCAGGGGGCGGCTGGCAGCACAGCACCGCTCACCTCGCTGTCTCGGAAGCAACGCTCTCCAAACTTCTCCTTACTACAATTTACCGAAGTTGGTTTCAAAAAAACTATCTGGCTTTGTTTTCATCTGACCAGTCAGGGTCTCAATGTTAACTTTAAGCTCCACCTATAAAAATTCTGTCTATCAAATGTGAAATGTTATACTTTTCGTGGTGCGACAATATTTTTAAAGTTTGCCACGTAACAGAGACGTGAAAAAGTCTCACGCTAAAACTTGCACCTGGTGTGGTCCTTTTAGTGTTATCGTTAGATCTATACTGTTCTTCTGGAGGGCTCTATCTTTTAACATGGGGTGGGGGTGGTCCTGACATAACAGAGACGTGAAAAGTCTCACGCTAAAACTTGCGGCGGAGGGTGGCCCTTTTTGTGTTATCCTAAGATCTATACTGTTCTTCTGGAGGGCTCTAGCATTTAACATGGGCTGGGGGGGTGGTCCTAGCGGTTAGCTGGCGACGTGGGTGTCTGTCCCTTATCGTAGAACCTTCAGCTTAACACGGTTCTGCTCTCGGCTTCTGTTATCGTTTCTTCCTTTGGAACTGCGTCTGTCTCACGGTGGGAATGTCTGTCATGCATTTAGTCATTCTTGTGTTAGTCTGTGGTATTCCATTTGCTCACTCGTTACTTGTATTACTTTGGTTAATTTAATTTCACGTTTTATTCGGAGCAATCTGACATACTACTGGATTTGCTTATCATGTCAGAGTTTTCATGTAAGGTGTTGGATTTGCATGACACCTTACATATCACCACCTTCGAACTTAATTTTTGCACTGAAGTTAGGAAATGATTGAATCGTTGTCTAAGTCAGTCAAAGATTATTCTGTTATCTAAATTTTGTTGCCTACTGTTCAGCCACATTATTCTGTTCTATGCTAGTTTGTAGTATTAATTTATATTTTTATTTTCTTCCACATTATTATCAAAAATATGTTTATATTGACAAGGGAAGAATATTTTTATTGTATTATAATTATTATTTTTTAATTATTTTCTTTCTTTGTTTAATTGTGAAGTTTGTTATCGAAAGTGAGGAGTCTTTCACATTGATTTTCTTAGAAATATTGCATTTATAAATGTAGTAATTAAGTAAAATCTATTCCTAACACATTTTCTAAATATCATGTACATGTAAAATGTTTTTGTCTTTAGACACTCATTTCAGCATTGTTACACTAACAAATAAGAATTATTTCCAAGAATTGCTTTGACAAAGAAATATACATACACAAGTATTGAGATATTATCCTAACAAATGGTACAAATGTTGAAAAAGAAAGGAAAACATCCAACAAGATAATTTTTTATTCTTTGTTTTTATAAGGAGGAAATAAGTAAAATATAGTTATTCTTTTATTTTTATGAGGGGAAAATAAGTGGCATATAGTTTTAGTGTTTATTATGCCTTACTTTGGTTCTTTATATACTGTCCATTTCAGAACTAATGACTTATTGTTATCGATAGTCTCTTTTTTACTTAAGTCCATAGTCAATGACTGTTATTTTGTAGTTTAGTAGCTGTCTGGTGTGCTTAATTTATTTAGTTTTTCACACATTTCTTTTGCACAATTCCTACATCACATAATTTGATTTCACACATTCACACAATCCTATGAATGTTTAAGCATGAGGTTGGCAAATGTTTTTTTTGCATACTTGAGCGAGATGGATGTGGGCAAGTATTTGATGTACAGCTTCGTTCGTCGTTCCTTGTTGGCTTTGCAAGTATGTGTTGCTGATGTGGAGGTCCCATAATAGAATGGAGCTGTGAGTGCAGAATCTCGTGGTTTACTGGCTTTGTATGCGTGAAAGTCATCGTTATGTGTCGCTGAAAACGGTCGTTTTTCGTTGTAATACTTCACAGACGACTAGTTTACAATAGGATAGGGATTTGGAAGGCATGTCATCTATTCTTCACCCATCTTCTTTCTTGGTCTCAATCTCGCGAATCTTCAACATCTTTTCTTCCTGTTTTTTCTCTGCTTCTTACTTGATTCTTGGTTCTTCTCTGGGCAGGATATGGAAATATTTATTGATTACTAGTCGCTTTGAAGTTCTCTCCTAGTAACAGTTTGATAAATGGTTTGTGCATGTCATTTCTACTTTGTTGTAGTTTTCTTCAGTTTTGTGCAGCAGCATGCTGTTTAATAGCGGTAGTGTGACTTTTACACATATTTTTTTTGCGAGTGGTGCCATGCCCAATCGGGTCTTCTCGTTGGCCCGTTTTTTGCTCGCTCCACTGAGTCGGGGCATTCCGGGGTTTACGAGCGGTGAAAGTCTGATGTTTGCTTGTCAGTCCCTGCACCAGTAACTTTTGGCGTTCAGTGTCCTGTCATGTCTCTGCAGGGTTCCGAGACTGTGTGGTTCCATGTTCTGTCCCAGCAGGGTTCCGCTTAGCAGGCAGATTTACGGCCCACTTCCAATACAAGGGCCTTCTGTTGGTCTCGCTGTCCTTTCCTTTCTCTTGACGCTTCTGCCTTGTAGGAATCGTGTCTTGCTAATTACGTCCTTTTCTTTCGCAATTTATGGGTTGTTGCATGTGGTCCTTGCTGGAGGTTTTACAGTGGTTCTTACAAAAAGTTTTACTTATATTCATCTAACATATGTCTAGTATCGACATTGTTTTGCGCCTTTTTTAAAAAGCTTTACAAATTTGGCGCCCTTTCCATGTTACAATTCTAAGATATTTTGAGTCTTAACTTCTACAAGAAACCTCAAATTCGGTTTTTATTTTTGTGTGGTGTCGTGGTGTATAGCATTTTAGTATTTCATGCTGTTAGACTATCTACGCTTTGTCCCTTCACCTTAATCTATGGTACTATTGGTGTTATTTTGTTTTTGTTTTTATTGATGCTACTTTCTTTTTCCCATCTTCCTCTCTCTTCATTCTTCTTTCTCCTGACAATCTTATCTGCAACATAATCTTGAAATATTTTGCTGATTATTTACCAGTAATAAAATTAATCTTCAAACTTGTACTGAAAGTGTTTAATACTGCAAGTGTTTAATACTGCAAGTCTTAGGTAAAAATACCTCTGCTTTATCTCGTAAAATACCCTCTAATTATCTTTTACTGTGTTCCGAAATTTCTTGAACTTCTTGCAATTTTTCGTCGATTTCTTTATGGACATCTAACATAATTTGAGGCGATTTCCCCTTTTGTGCATACCATTCTAATTCTTTATCCTCTTTATCTCACGTCTTTCTTAATTGTTTGTTTATAACTGGTATTTCTTCTAATTTTATCTTTTGCTCAAAGAGAAGTGTGACATTCCCGAATGTTACGCTACCTTTCCCCATATCTATTATCGCTCGTCTCACATTTAAAAAATCTGCACCTATAATCAAATCTACAGTTAGTTTAGGTATAATCACGAAGTTGGCTTCGATCTTTTGACCTTGACACGAAAGAGTTAACCTTGTTTGTCTCGTAACTTCCGCAGCATTGTTTCTAATTGGACCTCTTACTTTAATCTTACATGTTTTCAGAACTGGCAATTCCTCATTGGCATTACATTGATTGAATAAATTTTCTGAGTTCGCAGTCAGTTCACTTCCGCTATCAATTACAATATTTACTGGGATATGCTTTACCATGGCCTTCACAATTGGTTGAATTTGAAGGGGTTGGTTCTGTTCTTCTTCTTCTTGCATCAACGAATCCTCCACTGAATCATACATGAGTCTTTTTAGGAATTTCCCTTGTGAATTAGAACTTTCTGTAGGATAAGCTTCGACTGCTACTTCTCTCTCTTTTATTTCCTCTTCTCTATTTCTTCCTTCATTTACACTTTCTTCAACATCCTCTACTTTTTCCTCATCCTCGTCTATCTTCTCCTTCTTCATCGCTACTTCCACATAATAGCATCTAAATTAATTATCGCTTCATAACTTCCTTCAATATATACGTTGGGTTGTGTGCCCACTCGTACCTTATTGTCAACTTCTGTCGACTGCGCATTATCCTCATTGAATTCGCTTTCCCTGGTTTCCATCTCAAATAACTCTGCAATACTCATTACTTCGTCCTTTCCTACTACATTCGTTGTGCATGCCTCTGGTAATTCATCTTCCTCGTCAGTATTCTCCCAATTCATGTCGTCCCGACACGATATTGTTATTTCGTTTTCTTCTGGTCCCTGCGGATTTGTTTCTTCCTTCTTCTCTTCTCGTGATAAGATTGTTACTTCTCTCTTCAAGGTGCTGCAATTGTCCTGGGTCGGTGCGTCATTCTCTTTGGCATGGGCGCTTAGCTGTCAATTCGAACGTTTATCGGGGTTTGGTGGTCTTACCTCCACCTCTTCTATCTGTATTCTCTTTTCTTGTTCAGCTTGTTGATAGTGGTTTCTTTGCTGATAATTTGTCGGTCTATTGGTTCTCCAGTACCCGTTCCGGTTGTCGTTATTCCCTCTGTAATAGTTGTTGCCGTTCCTGGGTGAATTATAGTTATTGCCATATTCTCTTCTAAATCCATAACCGGTTCTTTGTTGAAATCTATTGTCGTTTCTTGGTGCGAAGTTATCACACGGTTCGTAATTATTGTTTCTTCGTACTGTGTCTTGTGGATTCCACTGCTTTTTGCTTTCGTTTTCACGTGCGCTTCGTCTTTTTCTTGCGACATCTTCCGAAAATATGAACTCTAGTTCCCTTAGAATACCTTTAAATGCTTCGAAGTCATTGCCTACTAATGATTGCTGGTATTTCAATGGTAGCTTCATCGCTCATAATTTAATCAACTCTCCGTCACTGTATGGTACATCTAAGCATTGATTTTTCTTTGCCATTAATTCGAAAAATTTCACGGGACTCTTCTCTCCTGAATTTTCAAAATATGGGTTCTGTAATAATTCGTACTTCACTCTGTTCTGTGCTTCGCTGGACCAATATCGTAAGAGAAACGTCTCTCTGAAATCTTCGTACGATCGGCATGTCGCTGCAACATTCTGCATGGTTTCTGCGACTGTTCCTGACATGTGTGCACATATAAAGTCTAATTTGTGTGCTAGCGTCCAGTGTTCTGGTAATCCTACTCGGAATTGATCAATAAAAGTTCGTGGATGTAATGAGTTTCCTTCTCGAAAGTGTTGAAATTTTCTGACTGTGAGGAAATGATCGTTGTCGTACTTCGTCATAGTTCCATATGAAATTCGCGATTCTTCGCCACTTTTGTTTCTGATCATTTCTCCCGTCGTTCTTTCCGGTTGTGGTAGATCCATTGGATATTGTCCACTGTAACTTTCGCCTACCCTTGCGTAGTATCGTTGGAGTGGTACACAATAATTTTCTTCCACCGGTTGTGAACGTGTAGCTGAATGCATTGCACTGTACTCTTCGCGACCTGGCTTTCCATTGTCAGGTATTGGTTCGGTATCTTGTCTGGCTAACCTTGCTGCTTCATTGCACGATCCCAACTGTCTTGAAACATACATTTGTGGTTCCGCATCTGTTTGTGATGCCGTTTGTTCATCAAGAATTTCGAAACGTGTTTGTTGCTGTGCAGGCTGTCTGATTTCACGTATGTGAAATCACGCCTGTGATTGGAATCGCAAATGCGTAATATCTTCGTTAATTGCTTGTTTTTCTGGTGCTGTTACAGATACGGATGTGGTTGCAGACTCTGTGCTTGTTGGATCCTGTTCACTACGCTCTTCAATGGTTTGCAACAACTCTGTTCGCAATTTCTGAAATTGTCGCTTCGTTTGCACTTCTATTTTGACTATGCGGTTATCATATCTTTTCAGCGCAGCTTTTGTGATACCTTTGTGTAACACACTGTTTTCAACAATTTCACGCTTTACCTGCTGCTTGTCTAGTAATTACGTTTATCTGTTTCTCTAGTTTCTTGACTTCTCCCTGGGTGTTGTTTCGTAATGTTTTGATCTCGTCCTGAAGGTCATTACGCAATGTTTGTACGTCCGCTTGTACCTTGTCAATGTCTATTCTCAGTTGATTGTGACCTGTTATTAAGTTTCCTATCACTTCTCGAGATTCGTTTGCCTCGTCATCAATATGACTTAGGTGTAACTGAATATTTTTGTTTTGTTCTTTAATCTCACGCATTTGTCTCGTGCTTTCTGCATTCTGAATTTGAATTTGGTTCGCTACGTTTTTATTTTGCCTTGTCATGTTCTCCGTAATTTGTTGTAATAATTCTGCCAGATTGGTGGGTCCTATTGCGTTTTCTTCCGACGTCCTACGCTCTGTGTTTTCGCCCAAGTGTTGGTTCGCAACGCATTGCATTGAACTGTGCTGTGACACGTTTCTGCTCGCATTCCTTGTGCTCTGTGGTGAGGGAGCTTTGATTACTTGTACTATGGGTACTACGTATTTAAGACGCAAGTTAGAATCCTCATCGACAGTCTCTCTACTATCCTGCTCCTCTGTCTTATGCTGACTTACGTTTTCTATGCCTTGACGTACATTATCCTCGTTATGGTGCATTATATGTCCTATTTCTCGCGATACTGCATCGTCTGTTGTACTGTCCTCTATTCTCTGTCCATTTTCATGCTGGGTCTCTACCTCAATTCGGTCAAGGTCTCGATCTGCCATTGCTAATCTTTCCGAATCCCTTATTTTCTGTTTTAAAAGCAATTCACGCGCTCTACTTCGAGTCAACATGCGCTCATACGATCTCACGCGTTTCATAAACTTTTTGCACACACGACTTGACAATCAATTCACTTACTTGTTGGGTCAGAACCAATTTGTCAGCAATGTATCCGCTAACTGTGCGCTTGCATTGGAGAGAAACCTTAACTCTAACAATATTAAAATTCATAACTTAATTATGCTATTGCCTCTGCTAGAATGTCTTACTACATATTGAATACTTTCTTACTATCTATCGCTGCAGCTATTGTTTTCGGCTATGTACGCCTTTCAAAAAAATTTTTTTTTATTACGAAAACTTTTTAACAGGATATTTTTCTGACCTAGTTAGGCATGTGGTCGACCTTCAATCATGGTATTTTACCATCCTGGCAGGGTCGCTATTTTCTCACATTCAGCGTGGTGTCTGTTGTTCTATATTGTGTCTCCCTGCCACTTTCGCGGAACGACGCTCTGAGGTGTTTCTTAGGGAATTGACTAGTTTGAACCTGGGACCTATTGTTGGTAAGGAGACGTCAGACCACACATGACATGTAGAGTTCAGAAGAGTTCAGAGAGACTAGCGATGATATAATCAAATACAGGGCTATTACAAATGATTGAAGCGATTTCATAAATTCACTGTAGCTCCATTCATTGACAAATGGTCACGAAACACTACAGATACGAAGAAAAACTCATAAAGTTTTGTTCGGCTGAAGCCGCACTTCGGGTTTCTGCCGTCAGAGCGCTCGAGAGGGCAGTGAGACAAAATGGCGACAGCAGCCGAGAAAGCGTATGTCGTGCTTGAAATGCACTCACATCAGTCAGTCATAACAGTGCAACGACACTTCAGGACGAAGTTCAACAAAGGTCCACCAACTGCTAACTCCATTCGGCGATGGTATGCGCAGTTTAAAGCTTCTGGATGCCTCTGTAAGGGGAAATCAACGGGTCGGCCTGCAGTGACCGAAGAAACGGTTGAACGCGTGCGGGCAATTTTCACGCGTAGCCCGCGGAAAATTGGCTCATGCCACAACTGGAGACCGACAGCGCCGACTTCATCTTTCAACAGGATAGTGCTCCACCGCACTTCCATCATGATGTTCAGTATTTCTTAAACAGGAGATTGGAAAACCGATGGATCGGTCGTGGTGGATATCATGATCAGCTATTCATGCCATGGCCTCCACGCTCTCCCGACTTAACCCCATGCGATTTCTTTCTGTGGGGTTATGTGAAAGATTCAGTATTTAAACCTCCTCTACCATGAAACGTGCCAGAACTGCGAGCTCGCATCAACGATGCTTTCGAACTCATTGATGGGGACATGCTGCGCCGAGTGTGGGAGGAACTTGATTATCGGCTTGATATCTGCCGAATCACTAAAGGGGCACATATCGAACATTTGTGAACGCCTAAAAAAACTTTTTGCGTTTTTGTATGTGTGTGCAAAGCATTTTGAAAAATATCTCAAATAATAAAGTTATTGTAGAGCTGTGAAATCGCTTCAATCATTTGTAATAACCCTGTACTTAATGATTTCAGCGTCAGCTCCACTGCACTTCCTGTAAAAGATTCTTAATACTAACTAAATTTAGTGGAAGGGGTTTAAGGCCTTCCTATTTTTAGTTACCTGGTAAAATAACATAGAAAAATCAGTTAAGTTTACCATTGGAAATTTTATTCTACTCACATAACATTGTCTATAAATTGCACTATTGATAAAAGGAAATGTTTCAATACAGGATGGTAAAAACACAACTGCATTCAACAAAAATGTGAACGAATATTCCCTGAATGGGTTTCCAAGTTCTACAATGGATCGAAGGATGACCTATGCCATATCACATCTATAATCTAGGTTTAAATAAAGTTTCACAAAAGAAAAATCTATCAAAATGGTCTACAGTGACCCTCAATTATCTTTAATTACTTATCTAACTTGTCGTAAATTACAGTGGCTGATGTGGCTCCTCAATAACTATATAACAGAAAAATCATCGCGTTTCAGCTTTTTACTTCAAGTGGCAAATGTGAACACCATGAAATTTAATTGACGATCGGCACTAGTATTACTCAAAAAAGGGGTGTAACAGATGAAACTTCGGCAGTTCTGGGTTAAGCTTTATGCGCTGATATGCGGCATCGCTTGCGTTCATTACTTTGTCTGTGTTCGTCAGGGGCCAGCGGGCAGCACAGCTCCGCTCACCTCGCCGTCTCGGAAGCAACTCTCTCCTAACTTCTCCTTACTACAATTTACCGAAGTTGGTTTAAAAAAACTATCTGGCTGTGTTTTCATCTGACCAATCAGGGTCTCAATGTTAACATTAAGCTCCGCCTACAAAATTTCTACAGGGTGTTTCAAAAATGACCGGTATATTTGAAACGGCAATAAAAACAAAACGAGCAGCGATAGAAATACATCGTTTGTTGCAATATGCTTGGGACAACAGTACATTTTCAGGCAGACAAACTTTCAGGAATCGGATGAGCAGCAGTGTTCCTCTTCTCTCCAAGTCAGACAACGGACAGCGTCCAGGTTATGCAAGTCAAGCCGCCAGGAGGCGTGTACAGTGATGGCAGCTTCTGCACCCCCATCAGTGTCGCCCCGGATGTAGGTAGTGCAGCTACCAGCAACAGCATCCCTCCAGCTTAACTAGTTTCTTCATAGACGATCGAAAACACCTAGGCATGCTATGGGTTGAAATCATAGCGTTGTCTCTCACTGGATAGCTGCGACTGACCCAGGAGCTGAGACTACGCATTGGGCATTCGGCAATCAGCAATCAACAGTAATAAATCAGCAATGGAATTTGTTTAGGATGGGTTTATTTATGACAAAGCTTCCTGCTCGCTCCTGCGGCTGTGGGGACGGCTATGACGTGATGTGTCCTGGTTTCTGCTCGCAGTCAGCTCTGCTAGTGACTTCAGACTTTCGCAACTTCACCCTTCTGATGCTCTATTCCGCTCTGAGTACTTGCAGTTGCATTGTATCTAGCCTTTCTTACAGTTGCGTTGTACCTAGCCTCTCTTATGTAACTCTGCTTCATCACTAGTATGATAGTGTCTCTCAGCTTCCATCACGACTTAATGCTTTGCTCGGGTACTTATGGGAAGATCTGATGGTACCCGTCCAATCGGAAGACGCAGAAAGAGATAAGAGGATGAGCTACAGAAAGACCTTTGCCAGTTAGTAGTTCCGTGACAACTGGATCCAAAGTGCACAACATTGCCATTTATGGAGGAGCATTGTGAGGTCGGCTCATTGTGTACAAGCTCCCCGATCGCCGATGGTTCGACCTCAGGGAGCGGCCAAGCTAGAACTTGGATGAGTTTTTAGTGTCTGCAAGGGCATACTATCTTGGGGCATAATAAATCTACTTCCTTCGGAAAATTCGTCTCGAATTTTTAGTTTGACGTACCCGTTATAAACTAATCCCACATATTTTGCACCAGCAGTTACTCATTTGACAACTTTACCTATTCTGGCATTACCATACAGCTAATTTACATTACCTTCAACGTAGGACTTCGCAGAAGTCGTTCATTACACACTAAAAATTATTCATATTCTTAAAAGTTCATCAATTAGTTTAGACATAATTTCTTTACTCTGTTTGAGCTTTATTTACAAACCAAATAACGGGTATTTGGTGCATAAGTAAACCTGAGCGGTGCACTGACTTTCGATTAAAGTTGAAGCAGATTACAAAAATCGCAATCAGATCCACTACAGAGCTAGAGACGTCACGCTTATAGTCGTTTTACTACTATGTTGTCTATCGCGGTATTCCTTCATGTGATTGAACATTTGTTCGGCTGTAATTCTCCCTTTCATTCCAGGATTATTTCGGAAGGTAAGTTTCAGGAGCTTCAGCTCACTGCTGTTGACCTCACGCCAGAGCTACCATAGACAGTGGAGTGCTGTTGTTCTAGATGTGTGGGTATGGCACCAGACGTGTATGACTCTGCCACTAACAATCGATTGCTGACACCGGTTGTAGTAGTCCAGTTCCAGATTCCTATAGTCGTCTAGACAGCTGGACGGGATGCTATCGTGAGGTCCTAATTATGCTCGAGAGCGATAGGGAAACACTGTTGTCAATAATACATTTATTAGGCAGAAATACAGCATTGACATGAAGGTATTCTGGATATGGTATCGCGCCATAATGTGTGAAACTACTGCTGCTGGAGAAAACGTTTCGGCCACGGTTGCAGCGGTCTTCATCCGAGACACAGAAGATGGCCGCTGCAACAGTGGTCCAAACGTTGGTTTTTCTCCAGCAGCAGTAGTTTTATACATTATGACGCAGTACCATACCCAGAAAACTTTTATGTCGACTGACTCCGGCCGCAGAAGGCAACGCAACTTTAAATACAGGATTGTCTTTCAAAGTACGAGGCCACAACCCAGTGCTCGGACTTGCGCCTCTTCACCAGGAGAATGCTGGAGTACGATCAACTGGCAACACTGCCAGTAGAGAGAAGCGTGAAGCGGCAACTGTTTCGTCATAGGCGGCCGTCGAACATGGAATCTGGCGGCTTCCAGCTATGTGTATCGATCTGCAAAGTGCTGTCGTGGATGTCGAAGATTTGCACTCAGGAGTTATGCTCCAGGTCCACCTGAAGTATTCTCTGGTTCACAGCGGGCGGCTCTCAGCCCCTGTTTAAGAAACAGGAGCCAGCGGCATGGCTGTCGCATCAGGATTGGGATAAGCAACGGAAATGCTCCCTCACTCTCGAAAGCCTTTGACGGACATCGTCCAAGTAACACAGGTCAAGCCTCCGGCAGGTCTTCAGGGTGATGGTGGCTTCTGTGACCCATCAGTGTCGTGCTGGAAGTAGGGTTCAAATGGTTAAAATGGCTCTGAGCACTATGGGACTTTACGTCTGAGGTCATCAGTCCCCTAGAACTTACAACTACTTAAACCTAACAAACCTAAGGATATCACACACATCCATGCCCGAGGCAGGATTCGAACCTACGACCGTAACTCTCACGCGGTTCCAGACTGAAGCGCCTAGAACTGCTCGTCCACAGTGGCCGGCGAAGTGGGATTGCAGCTGGCAGCAGCAGCAGCCCTCCAGCCAGACTTGTGGTTCCACACACGACAAAAGCAGCTAGTTGTGCCAAGGGTCGACCTCCATAGTCTCCACTGACTCTAGATTGCTGCAACTGACAACAAGTGCTGAGAATGACTGGACAGTTGGCAATCAGCAGTCAGCAACGACATACCTTAAGAAGAGTGAGGCATTTATTTAGGCGATTCCCATGCTCTCTGTGACAGTGGGGATGGTTGTGGCATCATGTATCCTATTTTTCCCTCGCTGTGATCTATTCTAGTGAATTCAGACTTTGGCAACTTCACCTTTCAGAGGTTTAGCACCTGAATAGTTTACGTTGCGTTGTACCTAGACTTTCTTCTGAAACGCTGCTTTGCCACTAGCATGACGGTATCCCTCAGCTTCCATGACGATACTATTTCTCACTCGTAGATTTTGGTGGTCGATAATTCTTCCATGATGCGAAAGATTTTTTTTTTCACTCAACTCGCTCAGCGTTTGCTCCTAGCCGGCTGTCTACTGGTCGTTAACAGAGGTGGTTCGCCTTCTGAGAGCTGCCAAGGTAGAACTTGCACCAATTTATTGTTTCCGCCTGGGATGTACTAATATAAAGTGTATCGAGGGGATGGGGGAAACTGTGGAGTCTCGTTTCCGTACAGAGGAAACGAAGTAGTTTACCTGACTCCCAAACGGGTATCATCATTGGCTTCTTGGGCCAACTGTATGCCGGCCGGGATGGTCGAGCGGTTCTAGGCGCTACAGTCTGGACCCGAGCGACCGCTACGGCTGCAGGTTCAAATCCTGCCTCGGGAATGGATGTATG
Source organism: Schistocerca cancellata (assembly GCF_023864275.1). Taxonomy (NCBI): domain Eukaryota; kingdom Metazoa; phylum Arthropoda; class Insecta; order Orthoptera; family Acrididae; genus Schistocerca; species Schistocerca cancellata. The sequence continues at coordinate 679,701,005 of NC_064630.1, forward strand.
TGATGTGCTTAGGTTTAATTAGGTTTAAGTAGTTGTAAGTTGTAGGGGACTGATGACCTCAGAAGTTAAGTCCCATAGCGCTCAGAGCCATTTTGGGTCAACTCTAGAAGCCTTTCCTAAAAGGCTAAATCTGTAAACCGTTTTAGTGCCGCCGCACTATCCAAAACTTTCGTTGGGACAAAGATGGTCCACCATGGGTCAGGAATTACACGTGCGAACGACTTCTGCGGAGATGTGTGCAGTCGAACAGTCTTGCAATGACCCTAAGAAAGCAACCAACTACCAGCTGTGTATCCTGAAACATCGTTCAGTAAAACGATGCTGTGTATGGCTTCCTGCATCAGGCACCTTGATCATGCACCCATGCAGACCGCTGTTCATTGGCGACAAAGGCTGCAGTTTACACTTCAGTACTGCAGCTGGACGTCCGTTGAGTGGTGACAATTGGCTTCTTCAGAGGAATAACGTTTTACGCTCCATCGGACACATCGAACATCATGCAGCAGTCTTCAGAAGTGTCAAGGCCGGAAGAGGGAACTTTATGGCCTGGGGAATGTTTCCTTGACATTCCATGAGTGATATCGCTACCCTGGAAGGCACAATGAATCAAGACAATCATGCATCTATCCTTGGGAACCATATCCATCCATATATGAAGTTCGTTTTTCCTCTGCAGGAAGGCATCAACGAGGAGGACAATCCGATGTGTTATACAGCTCCAAAAGAGCGCCAGGATGAGTCTAAAGTATTCCCTTCGCCACCAAACTCTTGGATTTGGATCCAATCAAGAATCTATGGAACTTCGATCGCGCTCTTGGCGCCACGATTCCTCAACCGAGAAACCTAGCGCAGCTGGCCAAGGCACTGGAGCCGGCATAGATCCTCATCCTTGCCTGAGGCTCCAGCACGGATCGCAGTGGTCCGCGGTGCAACGGTGGCTATTCAAGCCTTTGACAGGTGACCATATGACTGTGACTGGGCAGTGAATATCGCAGTGGATGATTTGCCAATTTTGTAGACCATCACGTATCAGTATCAGTTCGTTGGTCGAGTACACGAAGTGCCATCACGGGGTTCTGTCTTTCCTGCATCTCTTGCAGATTTCTTCCAGAATGTAATAGGCGTCCCCTGATTCCTTCTTATAACCAAACTCGTAGGGAGCGGCGACCTGAAGTGGTCCACAATGAGTTCTCCATTTACCTGCACCAGTACACACTGCTAATATCGTGCCACATTTTATCAATTTATAAATTGCTCTATTTAACATGTTACAACTTATTGGGCCATAAGATTGGTGCATTGTCGGAAGAAGGTACGTGCTCCCAGTTTCCTGCAGACACAGCTCTGATGCGGTACGGCTAAAAGGTACATCACAGTGTTTGACTGAAGTGGAGCTACTGCTGAATCCAGAAACTGAAATGCGGAGGACAGAGCGACGCTTATGGGTAGAATATCTAAATTGCACACTGATTCTCTGTCATATTCTGGCGTTACATAATCCAAACACAATTTCACATACAGTTGCAGTGAAATGATGCCAGCAGGTGACTGAAGTGAATTCTAGATCAAGGAACACGTGATTTACATCTTCCCATCAAGCTGAAAGATCATTTCGGAAAAGAGATTTTCCTACAATGATGACTTTTACAAAGCGGTTCTCGAGTAGCTCCGTAACCAAGAAGTATATGTTTTGTCATCAAGGAACAAAACTGTTGATAGAATATTATGACCGCTGTTTGTCGGGACTTGGGGTGTTGGTTAACGATACTGTCGTATGTAGCCCGGCATTCAATTAAAGTCACTATAATAACGTCTGATGTTGTTCCTAGCCAGTCACACATCTCAAAGCCTGGAACATTTTATTTTATTTTTGACCTGAACATAGCTGCTCTAAAATCGGTTCATTACTTTTTGCCAATGTAATTTTACGTTTTATCAAAATTTCGTTCTGATGAAGACCCGTTAGTAGGTGTCGAATTCTGGATCAATGTACCAAACAGTAATTTGCAACAAGCTGGCTGTGTAATCCTATGTTGAAACTAGTACATGATTGCTGAGTAACATCCACGTTTAAAACTGGAATAATGTCTAACTTATTTTAGATGTACTCTCGTGCACTGACTTCATATCCATATTACTGATGGAAATATTTTTACGTACATTGTGCTCCTTAATGGGTACATTTTATATAGTACACAGATGAAATGTAAGAAAAATGTTATTTTTGTTTCACTTAAATAGTATGTTTAACGCTTAAACAGCATGTTTCATTTTGTTCTCGTGTATTGTTATTTACAAGGAAATATCCAAGTGTCAGTAAATAATCTTGATGAAACTTGGTAGGCGTCATGAGGGGGCAAAGTAATGCAATAGGTATCCTTTTTTGTTTGTGCTCAATTTCACTTTTAAGGGATACAACACACCATTTCACGTGTAAGGGGTAAAACACAACCCAAACGGTAATTTGTCATTTTCGGTTTAGAGGGAATGTCTTCGTAACGATGATACAAAAGAAATGTTATTCATATAAAAGTTCACACGTAATTAACTTTTTTGAAAACTGTATAATCCACTTTTGTAAAAATTTCTAATTTTGCGAAATACGCCACCAACATTAATTAATTTTCCAAAAATGGTATTTCAGATTCCAGGTTGTTATTCAGGGACAAATTTGGCTAGAAAACTTGTTAAAATTATGTTGTAACTAAATTTTTCGTTTCTAAACCTAAAATGCCAAATTACCTTTTGAAGTGTGTTTTACCCTTTACAGGTGAAACAGTAATATAACAGAAAATAAATATTGCACTATTTTACCTCTTCTATACAGAAAAACACACACGAATATATCATAATAATTTCATGTAGACAGTTACGAAAATACACACGATATACAGAGTGTACGCCGCGCGGGATTAGCCGAGTGGTCTTAGGCGCTGCAGTCATGGACTGTGCGGCTGATTCCGGCGGAGGTTCGAGTCCTCCCTCGGGCATGGGTGTGTGTGTCTGTCCTTAGGATAATTTATGTTAAGTAGTGTGTAAGCTTAGGGACTGATGACCTTAGCAGTTAAGTCCCATAAGATTTCACACACATTTGAACATTTTGAACAGAGTGTATGTTTTTGTAACTGTCTACGTGAAATTATTATAACTGAGAAAATATATTCCACGAAATAACATGTGTATTGATCTCTATTTCTAGAATGTCTCATCTCAGTTTGTTGTTTGTCCAGTGACACAATAGATGTGGAAGTGAGAATAACCTGGAGAGAAAGAAGCAGACATCTTAGGACATGGAGTCGTACTCACATCGGGCACCTGTTGTGTCTTGCACCTTACTAGGCGCCTCGATCGCGAATACACAACAACATTTACCGCTGCACTACCTGTGGTACCAGTGTAACTTCCAATACTTGATTCCTATATATTGAAAGGACGCCATGATGGTTGAAGCATTATTATATTTCAGTGTTAGTTATACACTTACTTAGTAAGATATAAATACCACTTTTTGTAAAAAAATCCTAAATACAGTCCCAATAATTAGAAATATAAAATATTAACCATGTTAATGTTAATTAAATAGTTATAGCTTCAATAAAGGAGAACATAAAAAAGGAAATTGGAGTGTAGTTTAATAGAACTGAAGAATATAGTTATAGCAGGATACAGCATATTTACATGCAATGAAGCAGCGGATTATATAATTGTAATGCAAATGTTAATTGATACCCTACAAATACTGGTGCATAAATAGAGTCAAATTTTTCTGTTGCGAAATGAAAGCATTTCAACAATGAAGTCAGTAAAGAAAATTGTCACCTATCACAAAAGAAATTATTTACCATATTTCGAACACTGCCACCTAGAACGGATAATTTCAAACCAACGTTTATCGGGAACACTCAGTGTAACCGTATGATATAAGACTATAAAAATACCTACAAATATTTACCTAGTCACTCCTACATGGCTAGTATTGTAATTCTGCTCCTTTTGATCATCTAATGACTTTAGAAGACGGTAAATGACAGCATCATCTGCAAACAGGGATTGTTGCTTCGTTTTGTCACTTGATAAGTGTACATAACCCTTTTCTTTATACAGCATTTTATTGAAACCGTTAGGTTTTACGCATTTCGTTTTTACCAGTTGACTCCATCACACTTTTTTATGTTTTCGAAATACTAATACTGTATGTTACAGGAGGAAAAAAAGCTTTTATCTCTTATAATAAATTTAAATAATTATGTAAATTTTTTTCTCCTTGTGCTACAATGGTTTTCTCGCCTATTATAATTATTGCAAATGTCGTCTAATTCTCCCAGTCTTTTATGTATAACAGTATTCTCTAAGCAAAACGTTGAGAATTTCGAGATAAACGCCAATTCAGCCGAAGTAACATCTACCTGGACAGCGTCTCCATTGGCAAAGCGTAATCTCCACACATCTTTGGACGCCAACAATAGTCACTCTGCAACGTCACCTACGCAACAGTGTCCTACAGCATGGCCTTTGACAAAGTCCTCACGGGAGAAGAGTACTGCACAAACTTCTTAGGACGCCATAGGCACAATACAATGTCGCCTATTCAGCAGCGTGCCACATCGTGATCTGTGACAAGCAATGGCCAACACACAGTTATTTCCATGGAAACTGAAGAACTGACAAGCACCACCAGCTGGTCTTCAACGTTACATACTTTAAAGCTTTCTATGCCCCCGTTTTGGGTTAACACACGCTGTTCCTTGCGGTCTAACGCTACCTTCACAGATATACCTCTTGATCTTCAGTCTCTATTCTTACATATCTTCACTGATTGGAGGGACTGCAGCTGGGTGTCTGGTCGTTCCTTTGTTGATATGGTCGAGCAGCAAAACGTCTAACGATCTTCTCAGTACCCACATAAGCCAGCCCACTACGTCAGACTGCACTGACATTAAATTGAATTAATGCTTCTCTTAAGGAAGCAGAGCTTATTTGTTTGTGTTTATACAGGAAAATAATCACGCCAGTTTAGCTGCTATCACGAAGAGAGTCACATAATGGTCATCTCATGGTGAACGTTATCTGTTTCTATTTGGTTTTTTTTTCCGAGTGAAAATTGATCTGAAAGTGAATCTGAATCTGCAAGTAGCATAAGGCTAAATGTTACTGACAAAAAGTCAACTACCAAAATGCATATATAAATCTAACTGCGAGAATCTTAAGAAAACCATGCCCTGTCTGAAACTTACTGCAGTCACAAAATCGTACTACGAATTGGGAAAAAATACGCAAAGTTCGTGCTCGTAAAATTTAATTAAAGGATGAATCGGTTATTTTCACAGTTTGTCTTACCTGGACGCAAATTGCTCTCCTAGCTGCAGTGCGTCTAGTAACAGGACGGCCAATGGTAGCTGCAGGGACAGAAGCAGAACATAATGTAAAAATATTGCTGTCATTTTTAGATCATAATTCTTTAACCGTTTTTAAATAATTTGAAAATTAATTGACATGGGGATGTGGACAAAGACTCTGGTTTAAACGAAATCAATTCCAATTCCTATTTCTTGATTTCATAACATTTAGTGACATTTCAAAAACACTTAAGCTTTCTCTGAAAATACCAACCAGTAATCCAAGAATTACAAAAGCTGAACTTACAAAAATTAAAAGTCACATGCATACTCTCTCCTTAAACAAATTCTACAACCTAATTCTTAAATCCATTTCTCACTCAATGATCAATAAATCCAAACAAAAACACGAAAAGCAAAAAGCAAAAAGCTTCCAGTATCTGGATGCCTGAAGAACTAAGAATGTTGCATTATCAAACTGCTGCCGCAAATGAAAGAAACTTAATCATTACCTGTAATCCATTCTGCAGAATCATAATAGTAGTATTGTAAAAATCAATTCTTTTTTCTTCGAAATACGTCTTCTACTGCTTCATTATATAATTCCACAAATCTCCATTGTGCGTCCATTGCCACTTCTAAACTAAAACTCTACTGTTTACATCTAGCAATAAAGCTCAACCAACTGTTCCGTCTCGATCAACAGATATTTTTGCGAGCATCTTGGCAAGGATCACCTCTAACCCATCTCTGTGCGTCACAGCCTCCCTGTCGAGGCTGCTCTTGCATGTCAGCTATTCAAACCTTACGAGCGTGTACTCCTACAAAAATTAATACACTATCCCTCGGCCTTTCCAGCCACAATTTTGCGGAATAAGATTTATGATCAACAATGATTAGACTGCAAAATTCGCTAACGAAGTTAAAACGCGAAGTACATAAATGGAAATAATGATAACAGTAAATAGCATAGAGGATGACAGTGTTCATAATTTACGAATTGTTTTCAACTGACGTGCACAGATGCCCTAAAATACAGTGAAAATGGTCTCAAATCATTGTGCGCTCGGCCAAAACAGTCCATGATAAATTCTCTTAAATAATCGTGCATAAGTGCATAAACAGTCGACAGCAAATCGTTTCCAATCATTGTGCACAAGAGCACCAACAGTCGGTTAATTTCAACGTGCTCAAAGCATCAGTAAGAAAACAAATGTAGTAAAGTCACAGTTTTGGGCACCATTCCCAAATCTATGTTGCCATTGTTAAATTGTATACACCCAGTGAAATTCGTCTTTAATTTGAGTGTATCCAGTACATCAATAAATAAATCTCGTCGAAGCGTGTCTTGAAGTAAACATGTTTTGTCGAAGGCTCAGTGCAAAAATATTTATATCATTGTAGTGGTATCTTTGTGAAGAGGATGCAACACAGAGCCAGTCGCCAATAAATATACTATAAAATGCCATAGTAATGTGAAAACGTATCATTTATTGGCCAAATGTTTTTGAAATATTTGCGTAAATCCAGTCGGAGTGAGGTAAGATGCCGCTGTAGTAAAAATAAGTCCGTACATTGCGGGAGAGTCTGCCTAAATATGCCCATGAATTTCTGATTCAGCATGAGACATAACTAGCAGCCATTGTCACAAATGAGTAAATACTTAAGATAGAATAAAATATAAAATTTTTTTATGTTATAACATGACATTACAAACAAATATCTGTGTAAGGTTCCAAAAGAGAAAGAATTTCTGCTCCCATTCACGACCAGTCCACAATACACAGCTAATGTTGACCAATAAAAATCAAGATTGCATGTTAATATATATACGAAAGTCTTTACATCAGCGTTACACATTATTGTAGGTAAGGAAACACGATGAAAACGTTTAACGCAAAGGAGACATACACAGAGAATAAAAATTATACTATTTTCGTACAAATATCTGTCAAAATACAGCTACAAAAGTAAAAGCTTCCGTAACTACTGGCTCAGTAATCATAAAATGTAATATTATTTCATACAAATATTTCTAGGTCGGGCAACTTTTTGAAAGAAAAGTGGAAGGAGGAAGGAAATAAAGGTTTGTGCTCAAAATTACTGCTGTACCTGTCGAAAGAAATTGATTACATTACAGCGTCAGATGTCAGTCCATCAAAAAAAGACAATGAATGTGAAAATGTGGACACAGACGCATATTCTATACACTTACTACAGAATCATTACCATCTAAAACAAATGCTTACTATACACAAAATACAAGAAGGACGACTTGGTATCAAGAAATCCTTAGAGTTCTACACAAATAAAATAATGAATAATTGTGCTAAATGGTTAGCAAACTTACATAAATCTGTTAAGCTGATTTAAAAATTTACAAAATGTCATTAGGCTGTTAAACGAGAAAGAAAAGTTGTTAGGCTCCGAGCACTATGGAACTCAACATCTGAAGCTGTCGCTGAGCTGTGCTATGTTCGTTCCAGTGCTGGAAAGGTCGTTTCGTACCTCCATCATCCTCAAATCCTCTTCCTTCCTAATCCTCCTTCTTTCCTTTTTTATCTTTTAGACGTCCGTTGCCTAATTTTCGTTGTTAGCAAGCAGGAGATCGTTTTGTCTCATCCCTATAGCCTATCACATGACAATGGGATCCATTAAAGTGCTCACATGTGTCTACAAACAGCGCAGTGTCCAACCATAACTGGCCCTGTCGATTTCATGTAGGGCGGCCTCCCTTGGAGTACACAAACGAAGACACTTCGATATGCTTTAGGTGCTGAGTGCATCCGATAACCAAGCTGACGCTGATGTACGTGCGTTTACTGGACGGTACCTCCAATGGCGCCGTCCAGATGAGAATGTTTAGCGTATGCTGGAGCAACGCCTGCACGGAAACCGTTAATCTTCGACCACAAGCAATTAACAGAGGTCGTTCAGCGACCAAACGTACTCCACCATCAGAGGACGCAATTCTTGAAACAAATCATCAAAGATGGTAGTGAAACATCGGTGATATTGCAAGAAGTTCCCCGATGTCTCAAAGACTGTTCGTTGAAATTTTGCACGATGACGAACTCCATCCATATCACTATACATTAATTCAGCATCAGCGGCCAGAAGATCGAATTCGACGAGTAAATATTTGTAAATGGCTCTTGCACCAAGTGGACGATAACAATCACTTTGTAAATTACGTGATATGGACTGGCAACTCGAGCACCCCGTACAACAGCCATACTGTAGGTCAGAATACCACCCACTTGTCACCTGTGAAGGTGGCTTTATGCCACATTTTGCCATAAACCTAAGGGCTCCAGTCGTGAGAGGAGTGCTTTTTGGCGCTTACCTATTGCGAGCCAAATTGAATTTATCATAGGTTTCTTTGCAGTACTTTCATTTATCCATTACAAAATGTTCAAAAAATGGTTCAAATGGCTCTGAGCACTATGGAACTTACCATCTGACGTCATCAGTCCCCTATAGCTTATAACTAATTATACCTAACTAACCTAAGGACACCACACACGTCCATGGCCAAGGCAGGATTCGAACCTGCGACTGTAGCAGCAGCACGGTTCCGAACTGATGCGCCAAGAACAAAATATTCCACTAGATGTTTGGGGACAGCAACGAGTTTGGCATTGTGGTCCATCAGAGTAGTGGAGTAATGTTCTTTCTGGTTCATTTTCTTTCTGTAGGTTGTATGCGTTCAAAGGCAAGCATACTTTTAGGGGCAAATTATACTCCTTCCCTACCCCTTAACCTATCATTGCAATAACAGATTTATGACTCTTTAGGATTAATTCATAATTCTGATAAGCCCCTCACCTCTCTTCCTACCTCTCTTGGAAATCCCCAGTCCCCTTCCTTGGATATCTCCTACTCTTCCCACCTGAACTCCTCTTCCCTCTGCACTGGTCCTTCCAACCCCTTCCTATCTGGAAATTGGCGGGAAATGCTGAGACTGTGTTGAGCTGTTGATGTGGAAGAATTTCATGACAAGAAATTCAAATCAATACCAACTACACTGCAGATGATATACAGTTTATATATAAAATTCTGTACGCATATTCTTTATTTAATGAGTCTGTGAGAGGCAGGGCTGCTCCTCTCCACCAGTTGTGAGTTGGGAGGAAGAAGACTCGGCTTGTGCTCAGCATCTGGAGAGGGAGAATGTATTGGATTGTACTAATACTGTCTCCCCTCCTCTGCTTGTACATTAGTGGGGAATAGGCTAGAGAGCAAGGTGCTATCTTTATTTTTGGCTGGAAATGTGCTCCATTGACGAGATGTTGGTAATGGACAGAGACGAGTTTAATATGCATAATTGTTGTAAGCAAACATCTGAGGACTTCGTCCATAGCCTCTTACTTAAGGTATGGAAGAGAAGGATAATGGCTGAGCATAGGGGCAATATTTCTCAGGAAATAATGGTGATGCAGAGGAATGGGTTGACGATGCATTGCATGACTCATAGAGACTACTGCATGTGAAGGAGCTGTTTGTGTCTTTTGAAATGGCTCGTCAACCAAAGTACAGGAGACAACTTTGTCTTGTTACACTACTTCAGACTACCTGTCAGCTGTAGTGCCAGTACAGCCAGTGTCGTCGTAACTGCCTTCTGCTTCACATATCATGTGCAGCAAGCTACGTAAATTTAAGTATTAACTGTGTTTTTCTTACTTTTCACTTCTTTTTCCGTATGTTTTTGCTTTTAGGAAGCTTTAATTTTCGAGAACTAGTAATAGTGTTCCATAGATTTTGTGTTTGTTTTGAATAGAGTCCAGAGACAGTTAGTGCTTATTTTCATTGTTTCCAACAAGAAGTGTCGAGTAACCACAGTTTAGTGAGCTATTAGCCACCTTTAGTGAATTAGCAGTCTAGTTTAAAGTTAATTACTTAACTCTCTACAGTAAATTGTTGATTTCTTAGGCTGGATAGAATGTGTTACTGCTGTGTACGGACGCAGGAGGAGCTGCTCACTGTTCACGAACAGCTGAACGTGCTGATGGCCACGGTCAGCCGTATTCAGGCTGCTACCTCGGAGAGTAGCGGCAGTGAGGAGTCTGGTGCGTCACATGGTGCATCACTGGTGTTACATGCTTCACTCACGCTCCCTGCTGTCGAGATATCTTCGCGGGTACCAGGCGCGGTTGGGCCACACTCTCTCCAAGTGGAGAGGCACGTTCAGCGGCGTTCGATTCGCACGAGGCGGAGTGTCAGTGTGGAGACTGGCCCTGTGTCATCTCCCGCTCTGCCTGTGAGTGGACATGTGGCCGCTCCTTCAGCAAGGTCCGAGCAGGCACATGGGGGGAGTGGTTTATTAGTGATTGGGAGCTCCAACGTCAGGCGGGTGATGGAGCCCCTGAGGGAAACAGCGGATAGGTCGGGGAAGAAGGCCAGTGTTCACTCTGTCTGCTTGCTGAGGGGTCTCATCCGAGATGTGGAGAAGACCATGACGGTGGCGATAGAGACCAATGGGTGCACCCGACTGCATATTGTTGCTCATGTCGGCACCAATGACTCCTGCCGTCCGGATTCAGAGGTCATCCTCAGTTCATACAGGCGGTTTGCGGAGTTGATGAAGGCTGAAAGCCTCGTTCGCTGGGTGGGATCTGAGCTAACTATTTGTAGTGTCGTTCCCAGAACCGATGGCGTTCCTCTGGTTTGGAGCCGAGTGTAAGACTTAAACCAGAGGATCAGACGGTTCTACGGAAATCTGGGGTGCAAATCTTTCGACCTCCGCTATCGGGTGGAGAAATGTAGGGTCCCCGTGAATAGGTCAGTCGTGCATTACACGCAGGAAGCGGCTGCAAGGGTAGTGCACATGTGGGTACTTTCGGTTAGACAATTCCCTCCCTAAGCCCGACAAGACGCCTCCTGAGACGCGACAAGGTAGCAGTAGGCAAAACGCAACAGGGAATGACGATATTAACGTGGTAATAGTAAACTGCAGGAGCGAATACAGAAAGGTAACAGAACTGCTCTCGTTAATAAATGGTCACAATTCCCACTGTGGTTGGCTGAAACCATATGTAAACAGTAATGAAATTCTAAACTCAGATTGTAATGTATGCCGCAGACATTCTGGACAGTGAAGTGGGAGGCGTGTTTATAACGAAAAAAAGTACAATAGTGTCGAAGGAAATTGACGGAGATCCGAAATGTGAAATAGTTTGGGTGATAGTCACGGTTAAAGCAGGCTCAAGCATGGTAATTGGATGTCTCTGTAGGCCCCCTGGCTCAGCAGCTGTTGTGGCAGAACACCGGAAGGAAAATCTGAGAAACATTTCGAGTAGATATTCCGACCATGTTATAGTTTTGGGCGGAGATTTTAATTTACCAGATAGAGACTGGGAGACTGTCAACGACAAAGAATCTAGTGAAATTTTTTTAAGTGCATTATCTGAAAACTACCTTGAGCAGTTAAACAGAGAGAACCCACTCGTGGCCATAACATATTAGACCTTCTGTTGAAAAACAGACCCGAACTATTTGAAACAGTTAATGCAGAACAGGGAATCAGTGATCATAAAGCGGTTACAGCATCGGTGATGTCAGCCGTAAATAGAAATATTTAAAAAAGTAGAAAGATCTTTCTGTTTATCAAAAGTGACAAAGCCGGCCGCGGTGGTCTCGCGGTTCTAGGCGCTCAGTCCGGAACCGTGCGACTGCTAAGGTTGCAGGTTCGAATCCTGCCTCGGGCATGGATGTGCATGATGTCCTTAGGTTAGTTAGGTTTAAGTAGTTCTAAGATCTAGGGGACTGATGACCACAGCTGTTAAGTCCAATAGTGCTCAGAGCCATTTGAACCATTTGAAAAGTGACAAAAAGCTGATTTCAGCGTACTTGACGGCTCAACACAAATGTTTTATCTCAAGTACAGATAGGGTTGAGGACCAGTGGACAAAGTTCAATATCATCGTACAATATGCATTAGATGAGTATGTGCCGAAAAAGATCGTAAGAGATGGAAAAGAGCCACCGTGGTACAACAACCGAGTTAGAAAACTGCATCGGAAGCAAAGGGAAATTCACAGCAAACATAAACATAGCCAAAGCCTTGTAGACAAACAAAAGTTACCCGAAGAGAGATGTCGTGTGAGGAGGGCTATGCGACAGACATTCAACGAATTCGAAAGTAAAGTTCTATGTACTGACTTGGCGGAAAATCCTAAGAAATTTTGGTCTTATGTCAAAACGGTAGATGGATCAAATCAAAATGTCCAGACAATCTGTAACCAAAATGGTACTGAACCAAAGAATGACAGACTAAAAATCGAAATACCATATGTCTTTTTCCAAAGCCGTTTCACACAGGAAGACTGCACTGTAGTTGCCGGCCGGGGTGGCCGAGCGGTTCTAGGCACTACAGTTTGGAACCACGTGACGGCTACGGTCGCATGTTCGAATCCTGCCTCGGGCATGGATGTATGTGATGTCCTTAGGTTAGTTAGGTATCAGTAGTTATAAGTTCTAGGGGACTGATGACCTTAGAAGTTAAGTCCCATAGTGCTCAGGGCCATTTGAACCATTTTTGCACTGTAGTTCCTTCTCTAGATTGTCATACAGATGACAAAATCGAAGATATCGAAATAGATGACAGAGGGATAGAAAAAGAATTAAAATCGCTCAAAAGAGGAAAGGCCGCTGGACCTGATGGGATACCAGTTCGATTTTACACAGAGTACGCGAGGGAACTTGCCCCCCCCCCCCCCCCCCACTTCTTGCAGCGGTGTACCGTAGGTCTCTAGAAGAGCGTAGCGTTCCAAAGGATTGGAAAAGGGAACAGGTCATCCCCGTTTTCAAGAAGGGACGTCGAACAGATGTGCAAAACTATAGGCCTATATCTGTAACGTCAATCAGTCGTAGAATTTTGGAACACGTATTTTGTTCGAGTATAATGACTTTTCTGGAGACTAGAAATCTGCTCTGTAGGAATCAGCATGGGTTTCGAAAAAGACGGTCGTGTGAAACCCAGCTCGCGCTATTCTTCCACGAGACTCAGAGGGCCATAGACACGGGTTCACAGGTAGATGCCGTGTTTCTTGACTTCCGCAAGGCGTTCGATAGAGTTCCCCACAGTCGTTTAATGAACAAAGTAAGAGCATATGGACTATCAGACCAATTGTGTGATTGGATTGAAGAGTTCCTAGATAACAGAGCACAGCATGTCATTCTCAATGGAGAGAAGTCTTCCGAAGTAAGAGTGATTTCAGGTGTGCCGCAGGGGAGTGTCATAGGACCGTTGCTATTCACAATATACATAACTGACCTTGTGGATGACATCGGGAGTTCACTGAGGCTTTTTGCAGATGATGCTGGGGTGTATCGAGAGGTTGTAACAATGGAAAATTGTACTGAAATGCAGGAAGATCTACAACGAATTGACGCATGGTGCAGGGAATGGCAATTGAATCTCAATGTAGGCAAGTGTAATGTGCTGCGAATATATATAAAGATAGATCCTTTATCATTTAGCTACAATATAGCAGGTCAGCAACTGGAAGCAGTTAATTCCATAAATTATCTGGGAGTTGGCATTAGGAGTGATATAAAATGGAATGATCATATAAAGTTGATCGTCGGTAAAGCAGATGCCCGACAGATTCATTGAAAGAATCCTAAGGAAATGCAGTCCGAAAACAAAGGAAGTAGGTTACAGTACACTTGTTCGCCCACTGATTGAATACTGCTCACCAGTTTGGAATCCGTGCCACATAGGGTTGATAGAAGAGATATAGAAGATCTAACGGACAGCAGCGAGCTTCGTTACAGGAACATTTGGTACTTGCGAAAGCGTTACGGCGTTGATAGATAAACTCCAGTGGAAGACTCTTTAAGAGAGATGCTCAGTAGCTCGGTACGGGCTTTTGTTGATGTTTCGAGAACATACCTTTACCGAGGAGTCAAGCAGTATATTGCTCTCTCCTACATATATTTCGAGAAGAAACCATGTTTCTTTCCACGAACGAGACTGGAATAGAAGGGAGAACTGATAGAGGTACCCATGGTATTCCCCGCCACACACCGTCAGGTGGCTTGCGGAGTATGGATGTAGATGTAGAACCAGAGGTCCTCATCATGATGAATGGGTCTCGAGTGAGGAAGCTTGAAATGAGTCTTTTACTGTCGGGAACCAATAGGAAACTGGCATTTCCCCCAGCACAGCCTGAAAATTGGTGGGAACCAATAGGAATGCTGAAATGCTATGCCTAGTTATGTGACTGCGATGTCAGGAATATCAGAAAGATCCAGTCTCGTTGCAACAGGGAGGGGAAAAACCAAGAAGCACCAACAGCAACCATGATCATCATCATTCTCTGTGTTGCTGAAGAAGTGTAAGAGCAAGTACACACCTTTGTTCAACTTCATGTCTTTGTCTGGGGATGCTTATTGCCTCTCCTTCTTCCTTTTTCAGCGACCTCCAGTGTGTTCAGTCCATCAGCAGTCACTGCTAGCTTGTGGGGAGCTGCATTAGCTCTGACCTGTTGGGATCAGCAGTGGCAGCAGCAGCACTGGAGGATCCCACAGCCCACCTCACCAGCATGTTAGAGCCCTGAAACGAACTGCTGTTATTAATCCCACTAGTCGATTTTTGTATTGAAGACACCGAGTAAGGCCCCGACTCCAAGAAGGATTCCCTGCTGGTCAACACTGGTCTCTAACATATGCACCATCCCAGAAAATTCTGGTGTTATCGCAAGGACAGGGTATTGATGTGTTGCATGAGAAGCTATCGATTCCTCCCAGTGCTCTAGTACTTTTTCACTTCAACTTAGACTTTAACAGATAGGTGTTCAAAGCACTTAAATACTGGTGTAGAAGCATCAGTGGACAGTGACCGCTGTGTTGTGTTAACGATAAAAAATTCACCAAGAAGAGTTAACGTGCAGATCATTAAGTTGGAATGGGATGAACTATGTCGCCCAGAACCCTATATAAATCAACAAACGACCTCTGAGTATTATCTATTTCCATCACCTCCAGACATTTACTGTGCTGGTCTGTCACAATCAATAAAATCACTGTACAATGGCGTGGGATTCATGGTGAGATCTGGTGGGTGATCCATTTATCTGCAACACTCCATCATTACAGACTTGTTCAGCCTATTGATGGTGCTATCCCTTGTGTTGGAAAGTCTGAAGAATTGGTTGCATTGTGTTCAAACTATGAATAAAGACATTGTCAACAATCTCTGTAAGTATAGTGTGCATGCAGACAATTTAGAACACTGCATTAATACAGTGCTGAAAGAAGAAACTAAAGGAACAATCACCAGTTTGGGAGAAATACACACAGAATTCAGTGCTTCCAATAAAGCTTTACTTACTAAATTCTGTGCTGGTGTGAAGATAAAGAAAGAATCTATAGTTTTTTTTAATGTAGTACACACTACGTATAGCTGTTGAATAAAGGTATGTATATTACAGGTTCAAAATGGTTTAAATGGCTCTGAGCACTGTTGGATTTAACAAATGGGTCATCAGTCCCCTAGAACTACTTAAACCTAACTAACCTAAGGACATCACACACACCCATAACCGAGGCCGGATTCGAACCAGCGCCAATAGCGGTCACACACTTCCAGACTGAAGCGCCTAGAACCAATCGGCCACAAAGGCCGGCTTTATTACAGGAAACTGTGTTTTTTTTTGTTCATAACACTCATAATAATGTTACTGTTACGAGTGCTTTCACTCCAATCTCTAGAATACCAAAGTCACAACAAGCTGCATGCATCACCTCATCGCTGTAGTCATCGTCCTCAGGCTGCATTAAAGTGAATGGTAGACCAAAAATTCATGGTCTTTGCATCTTCGTTTCTGATATATGTATTTGCTTTAGAAGACCATTGCACACCAAAACCAGATGCAGTCGGTATTATGGTGGAGCTGGTGAAGCATTCTCAACACAAAGACTTTGTTGTAAGCTATTGTTTCTCCAATGCTGTAGAAGACTGGAATAAGAAGTAGAAGAGAGGGCTACTTCTACCTGACAATCTTGGGTTTGATAGCTGTAGGTCCAGCCAGCTGCAGCAAGACAAATGTTACCATGTCGCCACTAACACACCCAGGTGGAGTCCGCTTTCAACATGTTTGAGTGTTTTCAAAACCGCTGTTTCAGCTGCAAAGGTTACTGCAAAGTGTTGATGGTGCAACATACATGACATCCAGTTGAAGCTGTGAAATCCCCCTGCAAGAAAAAGTAAAGTGAAACAACATGTTAATATTCGACGAGGTCGCTGTGGAAAACCAAAATCAAATTCCACAGTATTTCTGTCTTGGCCATCACATGGGCGTTGATGTATTTTATTTGTGTCAGACATATTCCAGAATATATAAAAGTAGATGAGTGATAATACAAAACTCATTATAGTCTTCAAACAAGACAATGTGAATTGGAAACACCTTTACCTAGTTCATGTAGGAACTGACATGTCATTCCACAGATCTGTAAACATGTATGGAGATTGCTGCACTCACACACAGAATGGGTTTCTTGGTATTGATAGATCAAGAAGACTTAATAACTGTACATCTAGATGCAATTTTCAGGAGTTTATATATACGTAGCAATGAAAGAGGTGGGTATGTTAGTATACATTGAACCATGGACACGTTCACACACAACCTGGACTCTTCACCTGAGAGAATGGAGAATTCGTCTATACACAGATGGTAAATTTAATTCTCTCAGACGTAAGTTAAGGATCTAGAGACGTATATCCAGATTCATCAGAGACTCGTCAACGATTAGATGTTGGGACTATTCTGCTTGAACAGAATGTAAGTGACTTGACTGTAAAGGCTGGTAGAACTAGATTGAATGTACACTGCTGGCCACCGTAAATGCAACACCAAGACCGACAAGAGGTAGCACAACAAAATTTATTTTGTAGATAACATGTTGACCAAGTATCAAATGATTACGTTTACAGACGTCTGTGTCATGTGGTTCCTGCCAGAATCAGTAGCCAGAGTAGCCGCCATTGTTGGAGATCACCGCTGCCACACGTCTCGGCATTGAGTCAAAGAGACTTTGGATGTGTTCCTGGGGTACAGCAGCCCAAGCAGCTTCCACACGTTGCCAAAGATCATCTGGTGTGGCAGCTGGGGTTGTAATCGGGGTCACTCGTTGAGCAACCATGGACCACATGTTTTCTATCGGCGAAAGATCCGGAGAGCGAGCCGGCCAGGGAAGCAATTCAGTCTGGTTATTGACGAAGAAACTTTGGACAATGCGTGCCACGTGTGGTCGCGCATTATCCTGTTGAAATATGACTGTGGCCGAGCCCTGAAGGTAAGGAAGGACAACTGGCTCCAGCACCTCGGATATGTAGCGCCGGCTATTTAAAGTACCGGCAATGCGTACTAGAGGCGTGCGAGAGTAATATCCAATACCGCCCCATACCATAATACCCGGTGCAAGACCAGTGTGGCGGTGCATAATGCAGCTGTCCAGCATCCTCTCTCCACAGTGTCTCCACACTCGAATCCGACCATCGTGGTGCTGCAGACAGAAGCGTACCTCGTCAGTAAAGACAACATCGTTCCATTCTGCCGTCCACATCCGTCTGTCATCACACCATTGGCGACGGAGACGTCTGTGGTTCTGCGTCAATGGTAGACGAAGCAATGGACGTCTTGCGGACAGACCACTCTGCTGTAAACGGCGTCGAATGGTACGCGCAGACACTGGATGATGCGTTACAGACGCAATGTGCTGTGCTATGGTTCGGGATGTCACTGAGCGATCCGTCACTGCCATGCGCACAATTTGCCTATCAGCACGTGCAGTGGTGCACCGAGGTGAATGCGATCGACCACGTCGGTCCGTCGTACCCTCCTGCATCCAACGGTCACATATCCGCATTACAGTTGTTTGGTTTCGTCCAACACGACTATCGATTTCTCTGTATGATAATCCACAATCTCGGTAAGCCACTATCCTTCATCTGTCGAACTCGGATACTTGATCAAAAGATGTTCGCTGTTTTCTACGAGGCATAACTGATCGTCTTGTGAAACAACCACAAGGTAAACACACGTGCCGAACGTACACTCGTCGAAATCGCCAAGCCTTTAATGGCGCTATGAGGTGGCGCCACAGGCGCGCGTGATGTGCGTCTGCGCTGAAATTCTAATCAGTTGCATATCTCATCGCTGCAAACTCATGGTGTAAATTTCACTTGATTCGGATGCTTCCTTCAGGGTGTTGCATTTACGGTGGCCAGCAGTGTATATTGTATGTAAATTTACAGATCTGACAAGTGAGTGGATATACTTCCTGTCAATACAATCCATGTCGAGTGAAACATTGCAACAAACACTTGTCTCAACAATAGATTGATTCATTCAGTTTACGGATTCGTCCCATCAGGTTGCACAGGGTACAAGATCGATGAGACCTCTGCTAACGCTTTATACCCCCAGACACAGTTCAGACAATGGACTACCTTCAGCTGCGTGTTGCGGACCAGGATAATAAACATGTCGACTTTCGTGGTGAGTAAATCATTGTACGACTACATCTGAAGTGGAAGCAGTAGTGACCATGAAGATGCAGAGAATTATAAGTAGCGGTGATCTTCAACCAGCAGGGACCGGTTGAAGGCAGAAGCGACGATGTTGATCTTTAGCTCGCTGGACTGGAAAAGGTGGTGACCTACAACCAGCCGGACCTCCAGCAGCTTCCCAGCGTCCGCGTGTTGCCAAGGAAGACTTGATTGGCGTAAGGTATAGAACCATCGCTCCAGCTCATAGCGCAAACTGTTCACAATAGGACAGGGGTAGTAGTCTGAAACCTTGCAGTGACTTCGCTTGATATAACTAACCCAGTAGAATATGATTATCGTATTATACGTCAGCAGTACATCTCACATAAACCTTGTGCCTCAACCACATTTAACAGGAATGATGATATTAGGATTATTACCCAACACCAAGACTCCTTAACACTGCCACGCCGGAGTTTCCTATATCTCTATAAATCGTATACGATTAGGGATGGTACAGCAAAAGTGGTATCGAACTTTATGCTTCAGCATTTCTGTTTCATGAACTTAATTGGGTCGAGATTAACCTTGTTCGCAATGTAGCAAAACATCAAGTCTAGAAACTCCTCGCTCGGATTTGACCGATTTAGAACATGCTGCATGGTTCACAGACGAGCAGTGGAAGGGTACAGGGGTTTTATTCCTTATGGGATGCTTTGGAGACATGCGACGAATTATTATGAATGGCAAAAAACTTACTCTAGTATGGAGTGCAACAGATAAAATTCATACATTTAAGGAGATCAAGAGGAGATCGAAAAAATAATATGGAAAATGGTGCACATTAATGTATTGGATAAGCAGCATTTGAATATTTTAAAAGTTCTGAATGCCAGTGTATTTCTAACGGTATCATTCCATTCATGTGAGGTTTTAGAGAACCCAGACCTACCGCCTGCAAGGAGACAAATGTGCTCCATCAAATCCTCTGCACGACTGGAGAAGCCCAGGTTCTCCATATTTGCGTTTCGTATAGACAAGAGAGGTAATACAGCAAATGATTCCACCAAATTAGACTGTTGCAGGTTAACTAATTTCAGAGTCTATCTGAATTCTACGGACCTTCCCGTTGGTGCGGAGGCTTGTGTGCCTCGTCGATAAAGATAGCCGTACTGTAGGTAAAACAACAACACAGGAGTATCTGTTGAGAGACCAGACAAAATTGTGATTCCTGAAGAGGGGCAGCAGCGTTTTCAATAGTTGCAGGGGCAACAGCCTGGATGACTGAGTGATCTGGCCTTGTAACATTAATCAAAACGGCTTTGCTGCGCTGGTACTGCAAAAGTCTGAAAACAAGGGAAACGACCGCCTACATTTTTCCCGAGGGCATGCAGCTTTACTCTATGGTTAAATGATGATGACGTCCTCTTGGGGAAAAAAATTCTGGAGGTAAAATAGTCCCTTATTTGGATCTCCGGAAGGGGACTACTCAGGAGGACATCGTTATCAGGAGAAACAAAACTGGAGTTCTACGGATTGGAGCATGGGATATCAGGTCCCTTAATCGGGCAGGTAGGTAAGAAAATGTAAAAAGTGAAATGGATAGCTTAAGTTTAGATGTAGTGAGAATTAGTAAAGTTCGTTGGCAGCAGTAACAAGACTTCTGGTCAGGTGAATACAGGGTTATAAATACAAAATCAAATAGGGGTAATGCAGGAGTAGGTTCAATAATGAATAAAAATGAGGAAGTACAGGACAGAATTGGGGAGAAGATGATTTTGTGGCACAACTTGTGTAGAAGAAGGGATCGGTTGGTAGGACATGTTGTAAGGCACCAAGGGATCACCAGTATAATATTGAAGGGCAATGTGGAGGGTAAAAACCGTAGAGGGAGACCAAGAGATGAATACGCCACACATGTTCAAAAGGATGTAGGGAGCAGTAGTTACATGGAAATGAAGAAGCTTGAACAGGATAGATTAGCATGGAGTGCTGCACCAAACCAGTCTCTAGACTGAAGACCACAACAGCAACAACGATAATGTACAACTTTAGTGGAAAGAAAATGTATACAGTCGAGCGTTAGACATGTATGGATGGTTTAATGCTTCTCACTATGAAGAGGAATGATGTCTTCAAAGCCCACGTAAATTCAAGAAGTTGCCCCCAATCATTTTAACAGGCTGCTCAAAGGGATCAAGATAATTAAATCTGGATCTATAGATTTACGAACTGAATCAGGATCTCCGGAAAATTTGGTAGCAGACAGAACCAAATGCTCTAATTCTGCATTACCCTGTAATTAACTGTTGCCTGCTTACTGGTGTTGTGCGACGAGCTGCATAAATGAACGAGTGCAGCGCCATACCCTGAGAATTTCACAGTGGCACATCAGGGTGTGAACATCAGTGCAGAAGCTTGGGGTTTTTATGATGTTGAGCGTAGACAGTTCATATTTAAAGACGGTGCATTCATGGCAAACACAGAAGGTGCTGGTACAATAGAGACAGTCCCAGCAAGCACAGCATCGATAAGTTCTTGCAAGGATGTGAAGTGTACTAAAGATGAGGGGACTGTAGAGTGGTTAACACACTTCTACCATGGAATTCATTAGGAAGATCCTGTCAAAGATCCTGTCATTCTCTATAAAAATACGGTAAAGTTGCTTCGTTTATTCCACCACACAGATACTGTCATGTAAGCCGAGGAGAAGATCACATGTCCGTGTCCAGCTCTCTATTGACTCAAGAAGAAAACGATGTGTGAAAATTATGTTGTATCTGGCTATGAATACGTAAAATTACTTTGATACTGGATGAAAAATAAATCAATTTTTACCTTACAATCTGTGTGTTTTCTTTTCACACATTTTTAGTATGTAATTTTAACCAGGTACCACGTCTGTGGTTTTCCTCAAGCACGGGAAATATAATTTAGACGTATTTGCTATATGTGTCTCGTAGCGGACATGGTCACCATCTACCTGCTCCCATAACAAAACATGTGCTGCAATTTAGGCATAATTCCATACAACAATTAAATATGTTTTGTTATTATCATCTTAAACTTCACCCTCACCTTTGAAACTAATGCCATATGTGTCTTGACATTCTTTACATATGCATCTCGGATAGGTTTTCTATAAATAACAATAACAAAGACATATGGTAACACATTTTTGGTTTATTCAATTCTCACATATACAGTTGGGTTATTGAGGAACAATTAGGTTCTTGAGGTACAACTTGATTCATGAGATTAAATTTGGCTCTAATATTCAGTACAAAGACACTTTTCGTTACACAATAACGACAAAATTCACTGGTTGACATATTAACAATTTTCAGATACATAAATCTACACTGAAAACTCACATGATAAGAGGGTCATATTACTGTTCAATATTTACACCCAGTCTCATTCTCCCCCCCCCCCCCCCCCCCTCATTAAGCCAAAGTCTCCCACACCCTCTCTCTCAAAAAGCGAACAATAGAAGTGTGGAAGAGTTTCAGTGTCGTCTTCACAAATGACGCTCTTACCGTCATGAGGCGACAAGCTGACTTAGATTGTAACACAGTGTACACCTCATGTCCTCTTGATCGAAAACTGGTTAGCCGCACGATATTCTGCGGCTGTTGCGGAGCACCGCCAACATCACTGAACCGGCACTGCAAGCAGTCGTCGACCGCCACGGCTATCAATACTGCATGATGCAAAACCTCAGCTTGCCTCTGCGTAGCACCTCCCAACGTGCAATACGCAAAACTTTTTGCGTGCAGACCTACAAACTCCACAGTCGGTAATCCCTTCGCCTCGTCTTCCATTAGGCGGATAGCCTTCTTGTTCTGTGGAACAATACCGTAAGGAGTATCGACTATGTATCCAGATGAGTCTAATTCTTCAGTGTAGCACCTCATTACTTCATATGGGTTTCAGTTCTTCGCCCAATAGATGAAGTTATCTGTATCCATATAAAGTAACTTTCGATCTGCGAAATGAGTTTTGCAAACTCGTCGTAGAATCGGTAAGTGTGGTGTTTGGATAGGTCTAGTATGCACTTCCCCACATAGATCGGTTTCGTTAATTCTCTGCGACTTTCGTCATCTCCGTTTCATGTTATTCCTTCAAATGTTTGATTGTTTTGTCGAAAATTGAATTACTTTGTTAGCTTAAAAAACTTTTCTCAATGTAACATGTAGCGGAATCTCTCTGTTTCTAATTGAACTTACTATACTACTTCAACCAGGCGGATTACTTGTTGGAGGTGGCTCGGGTGATTCTATACAGCCTCAACACCAATGTGAGACACTGCTGGAGATTACGATAGTAAATAATATGTCTCCGCTTATTCCGCAGCGTTTTCATTAGTTTTGGGATGGAGCATCTTCGCAGAACTAATGTCTCCAGACAGAGAAGCAAATTGGCGTGAGCCTCTTGCAAACTAATAGGTTACATGAGCTCTGCCTCCACCACATACCCGACGTCAAAGTCAGCTGCCATACCCTCGATTTTTCCACATAATCTCTTCCTTTCTTGTTTGGATTCCCACTGCAACTCGTCAATCGGCATTGACTGTTGCATGACATGCCCGTATATATTATTGATATCCAAGTACAAAATGTTACTCGAATCAAGGGATGCGTGCGACCTACTAATGCTACATGGGTTATTTCTCTTGGCGTGACTATGGACACATCGACAAAGTTCCCAACGGATTCCTCACTCAAAGAAAAGACACATGTCAGCATCGGTCAATAGTTCGATGCTGCGCTTCGTTTTCTTGAGCAAAGCCTCCCAAGATAACCCAGGTACTGTGTAATAAAAGGTGGGATCCATAGAATCTGTTGTAGTGCATATACTCTGGGATTTTTCGAAAACATCGGCAAGCAAGTGCTATTCTGGGTCCACATAAAGCTGTGCTTACTCTCCTAAGGTGTAGATGTTTAATATCCGCCAGATATTCACAGCATGTTCATACTCTGCGTCGGTTATGACCTCGCCTGTAAGATTTGTTAGCCTGGTTTCGTTGCATTTTGTCATACTATCCAGATACTTCTACGAGAAAACCCCTTTCTAGTCTTCAGCCAAATCTTTTTTTTGTTGGGAAGTGCAGCTAAAGTGACGAGCATATGCTTCTGAGGTAGTTTCAGTACGTTTCCGGAGTGGTTCCTGCTTAAAACGTAGCGAGTCAAGGAAACGAAGCTTTATTATTGGCCTTATATGTCTGATGAATGAGATATATTTCTGATCACTCTCAGGCAGGACGCTGGCCTGAACATTCTTCATACCGAAATTGGGTGGTTCCAATGGCTCTGAGCACTATGGGACTTAACATCTGAGGTCATCAGTCCCCTAGAACTTAGAACTACTTAAACCTAACTAACCTAAGGATATCACACACATCCATGCCCGAGGCAGGATTCGAACCTGCGGCCGTAGCGGTCGCGCGGTTCCAAACTGAAGCGCCTAGAACCGCTTGGCCACACTGGTCGGCTCATACCGAAATTAGCCTAGTGCTCAACAAGGAAGTGAGTGTCATATCCGCTTAAATTATAAAAGCAAAAGGGTACGTGCTGTGGTCATCGATACTTCATGTGGCATGTATTGTGAGCTGAACCACGGAATTTCCCCATAAGATGACAGTGGTTACTAGAGAAGTTTCCACTCTTTTGCCTAACGCCTGCCGACAAATA
This sequence comes from Schistocerca cancellata, assembly GCF_023864275.1. Classification (NCBI taxonomy): domain Eukaryota; kingdom Metazoa; phylum Arthropoda; class Insecta; order Orthoptera; family Acrididae; genus Schistocerca; species Schistocerca cancellata. Next base: position 679,725,535 of record NC_064630.1, read on the forward strand.
AGGCAGTCAACCCTGTTACTGTAAAAATTTTCATTCTCTTTCGGTTTGGTCATGGTACTGTTGTCGCTGTAAAGCTTAACAACCTCCGATGAAAGTTTTTCAGACTCAGTGAGACTCTAAACTGCAGTATTACACCTGACAGGAGATTTTTGTCGGTTCACAGTCGGGTCATGTACATGTTTCTCTGTGAGGATTGCATGTGAGGCTGTAGTGTCATCTTCACAGCGGGTCACAAGAGTGAGGAGGCATCGCCATACATCGCAATCGCGGATCGTTTCTGAAGGTGAACATTCTTAATTTTTGTGAATTTTTTTTATCAGTGGGCACAATAACAGATACTCGGTCCTTGGAAATGCAATTTACTAGATGCTTTAGGAGCAACTTGTCTGAGGAAAAGGTACTGAAACATCTTAAGAGACTATGCATTACATGATGACTGTTTTTTAATTTTTTATTTTAATTTTTGTTTTTTATTTATTTTGCAGTTGGGAGCAAATGAGTCAGAACATGTCCTTGATCCAATAGTACTGATAACTGTCTTTATTTTTATTTTCCTCATCTGAGACTATAAGCATTTTCACATGCACGTTACGCTCACTGGAAAGTTTTGAAAAGGATCGACGATTACATGTTTATCTCATCTGATTTATGTTTCTCCATACCATAAACATGACCCAATATGCCAATACTCTGCCCCTCAAATTTAGTTATGTCTTGGATCTTGATGGGGAACACAATACCATTAAACCTACAATACTTTAGAATTTAAAGGTGTCTACCATATCGAGATGTGGCACAGGATTCTGTTTAATATTTCTCTGGCATGCCAGGATTGGGCATGAAAAACAGGCCTTGTTGGTTTTCTTTTGGACATTAATACATCCCCTCTTATCAGCTATATCCTTAGGAGACTTGACATAGTTTGAGCCTCCAAGTATCGGATCGTAGACACGTGTATGGGCGTCCAAGTACAGCATTCGCCTGAGAGCTTTAGCTGACTCTCAAAATTCCATTTCGGAAACACAGTCCAGTAAAGTACTCAAGGATGACTCGTGAAACCACTCGATGATTGATGATCTTTGCGATTTCCTACCATTTTTCCTACAGAGATAGTGATAGATAGAGATAGTGATTAAGTACCAATGCAATACAGTTCCCAGAAAATAAAAATAATACTTCTATTAAAATCTAACAATTGTAGTAGAATCCAAATATCGTAGAAAAAGGTTTGGAAACGATTTACGTGAATTTGGGGTAGGTAATAGTCAAAATAGTCAACGATGGGAGCAATTTAGATCTGAACTGGATAAAGGGTTGGCTAAAAAGTCTCCCGTGTTTGAATTACACTGGAAAAACCATCCTGTAATCATATTTAGATTACTGCATGGACAACAGCTGCATATAGCAGAAAAAGGTGGGTCTGCTTTTTTGACAAATTATTGAGTGGGGCATACATAAGGGTGATTACCACTAAACACTGAGAGCTTTAGGACTTACTACAGAATATCAAGCCCCATGGTGGTCCGTGGTAGCACAATAGCAAGTGGGAACACAATTGTTGTGTCCCAATATATTTAATGAAAAGTGTGGTACATTTGTCAAATTCCTTGAAACGCATATAGATCAAGAAAGTATTTAGCTGAAATGGTTAATGAAGCTCATTTCTTTGGTATGGTCATTAGTCTGTTAGCTAAAGTCTCTAAGTAAACGTTAGTTAGTATATCCTAAGATGATACCCAGGGAACTTCGGGAAATCTTTGACCAGTTAGATTGTCTTGACTTATCTGAAGGAAATTCTATTAGGGAATGAGAACAACATGCTATAATTAGGGGACCAAACGCATGACATCAGAGGGAAAATAGGAATTTGAAGCGATATATGGGCTACTTTTGCATAAAGGTTTCAGTAACGTTACAAGGCATATTAGAGTGAGGAGCGATGATGGCACTTAAAAAAGATGAGAAAATCGACAAAAAAGTTAAAAATGTGATGAAAAGGTGATAAAATATTGTAAAATGTTAGTTAAATGAGAAAAAATATTTCCATAAACAGATATGGCACAAATGAATTGTTTCGTTTTTCATAATTCCCAACCAGAAACGCCGGTTACGGCCGTAATAAATTTCACTAATATGATTCTGACTGGAATGTTGCCATTTCTTTCCTTCATACATTTTTGATAGTATATGCAAGTACATTGTTAAGACGATGTGGTAAAACAAAATCAACATTGCATTTCTACAACTAATAACATTCTAAATCTCTATATTGGAAACAGATCGCCAAAGTATTTTTTGAATAGTAGTTCTTAGAAATCTTAGCAATAAACGATACCATCAACCTAGATGCCCTTTACCCAGAATTTTTCTATATGGTTTCCACCTCCCTTTCTTTCTGTCCTTCTTCTACATTCATGAACGTGCGCCATCAAGCATACCCTGCCTCAATTTTGTTACCTTCAAAAATTTTTTTCGAATTCGCTCTTCAATGTAGCTGAAACTTGACGGAATTTCTTCTTGTGCCTCCTTTGCCAATTTGTGGGCTTTTCTTTTCTCTTTGCCTCATCTTCATGTTCCTCACCTTTTTACTATCTTCTTCAAGAAGACTTTGGTTTCGCCCCTCTTTTTGCTTTCCTTCCTTACAAATAATATATTCTGCGTATGGTTCTTCTCCATACCTCATGAGCTACAAGTCTATGGGCACAGGTCAAAACATCGTTTAAACCTCTTTCTGTCATCACTGCTTTACTATCGCATATGTGTGCGTCGAAATGGAATATTTTGTCTGATGTCCACATTTCCATGCGACAGTGTACAGGAAGTTTGAAGAAGTTTGAAGTAGTTGGATAATTTTAATCCGTGGATGATGAGTATCTTTTTGAAGTAAGCTGCTGTCAGTAATAGTCAAAACCTTTGTAATCTAAAGCTGCATCGTCTTTTTCAAACAGTCTAACCATCATATCGTCTAATAAGTAATTTTCCCTTGAGTCCAGCTACAAAATTTTGCAACCTGTAACACGCTACTGCAGTTTCTCCTCTTTATTCTTTCTCTGGGGTCTTTAAACATAAAACGTGTCAGTGGTGCACTTTAGAAGTAAATCTTCTCCATTGCATCTTCGAGAGCTGTGACGTAATGTTTTAGGACATTCTTTAGAAACCTCAACTTAACATGCTTTTTTGAGTTTGTTAAGCTCTTCGATTACTTGCTAGATAACTACTAGTTGTTCAAAAGCAGGCAGATTATTCAGTGTAATGAGTTCCTTGAGAAGAACTTCAGAAATACTCTCCATTTTTCTCAAACCATAAGCCTTCAAAACCCGAGCCAAAGAGCTTTGAAGTGCGTTTTATATATTTGTATGAAACTTTGGTGTTCGGCTTTGAAAATGCTGTGTGGAATAACTGAACAGATCTGCAGATGAGATCATGAAATAAAGTTCTGCTTTCACTGAAAGTCTTCTGAAGTATTCGTATTATGTCAAGGAATCCTGAATACTCGGTTCGCAGAACAAACAATCAAACAACTGGTATTTATAAGTTTTATTATTACATGACAAGTGCTAATACTTAACTTTTAATCTCATGTGTCGCCAGCTAGCGTGACATACAAAATAATCAGTCTTCTTCAGAACAGACAAACATAAACTATGCTACGTAGATATTTGTAGTGATAGAGGCTACGATGCGACGGCTAAAAAAGTAGCTAACGTTGAAGCTTATATCGAAGTTGGCCGCCACCAGTAGGGCGCGGCGCGTATGTCCTCTTCACGTAAAGGCCGCTGCTGTCGTGTTCTCGTCCTGGATGGAGGTTGGTCAGCATGCAACTGGCTGACCTCTTCTCACAGCCCTTTGCTCTCTGTCGTTCCCGACTGTCGTACCGGCGCCGACTTTGCGCCGTAACAATTGACAACCGCATTGCAGGATTTGGAGCCAATACTAGCGGAATTCTATTTTCAGATGTGCCTGCTTTAAAAAGTGATATTGAATACTATCCAACTATTCAAAATCCAGTTGGCTGAAGTTCTTAAACAAGACCACCTATTTCTTGTGTCCACCAAAACTTGTGATGTGGAATATTATAGTTAGACTTGATTCCTTCATATTCTTCGTAGTAAGACATCAAAAAATTGTTAACATTGACCAGAAAGTAGACTCAAAAATACTTACAAAAGAAGACTGCACCGAAATCAAATTGCGAAGGAAGTGTGCGGCATTGTAAAAATATATGCGCAATCTGCAAAGTGCTGAGTAAGTCGCTAACTAAAATGTCATTGACTGGATGTAAACTGACATCGTAATTCCAGTACTATGTGTTTCGAATAGACCCATAATGAATTATCTACAGAAAACAAGATAAAAATACATAGCTATCTACAAAATAAAAATGAGTTACAAAACCGAGATAAAAGAACATAGGAAAAAGTATATTAAAAGTCACTAGAGGTCACATACATCGGAACGTCATGTTACACATACATACAAAAGTTACATGTTGTAGTAGTAACGATCAGCAACAGGCTGTTAAAAGCTTGTGAGAGTAATATCCAAATTTTCCACACCAGACGGCGTCGAAGTGGCGAAAGTGGCGCTATATAGTGCTAAAGTATAAACTACATAAATTTACAAAGGAAATCGAATATATTAACAGATGACTAGTAGCAAAAATACATATGGTGTAACAATGAACAAAATAATACAGAGAACACGAAAAATACAATTCTAAACATACTCCGAATGGAAAGTACTATCAACATATGTCAATGCAGCTACATTAACCAACATGTAGAAAATAATGACAATACGTAACGCAATAATTACGCAGTTATTACACGCGAACCTTATGGGCAGAGCACCGTTATAGGACAATGCATAACGGTGATGAAATGCATCTAAGCAAAATATACAAAAACATCAAAGAAAAAGAATATACATTCGAGCCTCGTAACAGCAAAACAATTTTTTTCATGAAAGTAATACACAGTAATGCCGACATATTGGAAACTTATAATAAAACAAATATTTTAATAAAAACCTTATACAAAGAAAATCGTAAGCGCTGCAGCGCTACCTGGCATTATAAAATGAGAATTAATCAGTGCAAATACAACATATATAGCAGACTGTCTAAATTACGAAGCTGGAAAACAGATCACTGCAAAAAGAGTAAAACAGACATTAGAAATATTCCAGTTATGAAGAACACATCCGTCATCGAAGGAAGCAGAACTTATGGGACACTTCCCATTTTTAATCTTTTTAAACATACAATGAAAATATAAACTGAAAATATAACTGACATAAAGTCATTAATTAATCACACGATAAAACCCCGAGAAAAAGTCGTTCTTTGGTAGTAAAAATACACTAAAATTGTGAAGAAAGGGGTTGATTAATGGGAAGGGTACTTTCAGGTAACAGAATAGCACACTGAAAGCTAAACTCTGATTCCTTATGGTCGTTATACACGTAGTTCAATAGGAAACAAGAGGAGGGATGTAGTGGTACGTATGGCGGGGGGGGGGGGGGGGATGGTAGGGGGGAGGACAAGAGATAGGGAAATATACTGGGGTGACGAAAGTCAAGGGACAGCTCCTGATATCGTATAGATTCTACTTTTGCTCAGCGTAGTGCAGCAAGCCTATGTGACATGACAAGTCGTTGGAACACCCCTGGAGAAATTTTGAGCCATTCTCTTTTATAGCCGTCCACTACAGCGAAAGTGGTGCTGGTGCAAGATTTTGTGGACGAACTGAATTCTCAATTACGTCCCATAAAAGTTCGATGGCATTCAGATCGGACGAACTGGGAGGCCAGACCATTTGCTCGAGTGGTCCAGAATACCCATTAAACCGTTTACAACAACTGTGGGCTGATGACACGGCACTTTGTCATCCATAAAAATCCCATCGTTTTTTGGGATCTCGGAGGATTGAATCCCATAACGATTTCGGAAATGGAGTGTCTATGCGTCTAGCTCCACACACAATTCGTCGTTCAAAGTGTGTTTATTCCTGTCATGCGGGGGTAATCACGCTGGGCACCTTTTCACTGCATCAGCTGAGTACAAATTACATCTCCGCCAATGCACTGCCCTTTTATTCCTTGCATACGCAATACTACCGCCATCTGCATATGGGCATACCGCTATCCCATGCCTTTAGACACCTCATCGTATAGGGAAAAGAAAGTAGATGAAATTTAAATACAAGTAAGAAAGAAAAACACTAAACTATGCCTCCAATAATTCACTAAAAACGTGAACGGACCCTCTGCGTTTCGAGATGATTTGCTCACTCGAAACACTGTGCTGAGTGTCTATAGGATGCTTGTAAATTTCAAGCTCCTCGAGGACGTGAAAGTCCTAGCCTTCCGTTTCTAGATGTAGAATAGTCATTGCATTTTCTGTTGAATCTAGGGAATGCCTGTCGGTAGACAGATGACATCCCAGGGCAGTCGTGTTCTGATGCCTATATTCCTTAAACCTAATCATAAAATCGCAGCCAACCTGTTTTACAGAAATGCGATCACCTGATCTGCACGGAATTTTAGAAACGCCTAATTTTAGGAATTTATCAGGCTTTCGGACTACCCAGATAGGTAAGAGAATGTTAAACATATTTTACGTTCAGTACTTTGGCTTTTCTAAAACCACTAGTGATTTGGTCATAAAATTGAACTGAGAACGAAATGGAAGCCTATTAGATGTTATCTTCAAGTGAAATAAGTCTGACAATCTACTGAAAACAGCGTCACCGATGTTACGAATATACTTTCCTGTGTGTCCATTGTCCACCCATACTTGTAAAATAAGATCAGTTTCCCCGTCTATGTAGCCACAGTCAACGATCAACTTTCCTTGCCTATTGAGTGTGCATGGAAAAATGATGGTTTTTGTGTGCAAGGGTTGACAAACTACCGCACCGCACCGTAGTGCTTGGTTTGCAAATTATATTCAAAACAAATTCAACACTTTCTCATTATTCTCCAACACTACGAGAAAACGGAATGTTTGTGTGCTTCTGACTGATGTGTTATCAAATTCGTTACACATAGCTCGTTACCATTATGTAAGACGCGTAAGTCATCGACATATCTACAATAAACAAAAACATCATTAGTAAGGAGGTCGCAAGTTAGTCATTAGTAAGGTTCATTTGAAAGTGCTGTGCTGACAACGATGACAGGAAAAATACTAGCTTCTAATAACTCACATGTGCATCAGGAGGGCGACGAAAAATGACTCTTCGGGAGGTGCAGAGGTAGCCCTTCTATGGGGTGCATGTACTACACTTAAGAAAAGGGACATCGCCGAAATTTTAGGAATGTTCAAAACAAACCATTAACGTCCACCTTGAATACCGAATAAAAAATGGCGCGTCAAAGTGATCACAAAGGTTTTCACCGTCAAGGTAGAATGCGATGTCCTTGGAAGTTATAAAGTGTGCAGGAGGATCAGCTAGGTATCAATCCTTAAAGAATGAATATAGAATCATGTTAGTGTAACAGAGTGACGAAAACTGCTATAATGTGATGAGCCAAATGCGAAACAATCTGTGGTGAAGCTTATCGTCAAACTGGCTATCGATCGAGGAATAGTTGCACATAGTGCGATAATATGTGTTATAGGCACGGCAACAACAAACGTCTAGAGAATGATTTTTTCCAGTGGTTCCACGTAGTATACATTTCCGTGTCAGACTCTTTTCAGGCGAGTTAGTTTCCTCTAAATGAGCGTGATTTATGTCCACAGAACAGCAGTGAAGCAAAAGCAAATTATTTTAACCGGCTACTGCCCAAAAGCAGTGTCCATACCATAGTAGTATATCTCGTAAGTCCGTCTTCCCACTCTTACCATGCAGTAAATATTCCCTAGTGTCATTGCAAGATAATGCAAAAGAGAAACAACCGTAGGCAGCCGAGCACGTCCAACTTCTCGCCACACAACAAACTACACTCCTGGAAATTGAAATAAGAACACCGTGAATTCATTGTCCCAGGAAGGGGAAACTTTATTGACACATTCCTGGGGTCAGATACATCACATGATCACACTGACAGAACCACAGGCACATAGACACAGGCAACAGAGCATGCACAATGTCGGCACTAGTACAGTGTATATCCACCTTTCGCAGCAATGCAGGCTGCTATTCTCCCATGGAGACGATCGTAGAGATGCTGGATGTAGTCCTGTGGAACGGCTTGCCATGCCATTTCCACCTGGCGCCTCAGTTGGACCAGCGTTCGTGCTGGACGTGCAGACCGTGTGAGACGACGCTTCATCCAGTCCCAAACATGCTCAATGGGGGACAGATCCGGAGATCTTGCTGGCCAGGGTAGTTGACTTACACCTTCCAGAGCACGTTGGGTGGCACGGGATACATGCGGACGTGCATTGTCCTGTTGGAACAGCAAGTTCCCTTGCCGGTCTAGGAATGGTAGAACGATGGGTTCGATGACGGTTTGGATGTACCGTGCACTATTCAGTGTCCCCTCGACGATCACCAGTGGTGTACGGCCAGTGTAGGAGATCGCTCCCCACACCATGATGCCGGGTGTTGGCCCTGTGTGCCTCCGTCGTATGCAGTCCTGATTGTGGCGCTCACCTGCACGGCGCCAAACACGCATACGACCATAATTGGCACCAAGGCAGAAGCGACTCTCATCGCTGAAGACGACACGTCTCCATTCGTCCCTCCATTCACGCCTGTCGCGACACCACTGGAGGCGGGCTGCACGATGTTGGGGCGTGAGCGGAAGACGGCCTAACGGTGTGCGGGACCGTAGCCCAGCTTCATGGAGACGGTTGCGAATGGTCCTCGCCGATACCCCAGGAGCAACAGTGTCCCTAATTTGCTGGGAAGTGGCGGTGCGGTCCCCTACGGCACTGCGTAGGATCCTACGGTCTTGGCGTGCATCCGTGCGTCGCTGCGGTCCGGTCCCAGGTCGACGGGCACGTGCATCTTCCGCCGACCACTGGCGACAACATCGATGTACTGTGGAGACCTCACGCCCCACGTGTTGAGCAATTCGGCGGTACGTCCACCCGGCCTCCCTCATGCCCACTATACGCCCTCGCTCAAAGTCCGTCAACTGCACATACGGTTCACGTCCACGCTGTCGCGGCATGCTACCAGTGTTAAAGACTGCGATGGAGCTCCGTATGCCACGGCAAACTGGCTGACACTGACGGCGGCGGTGCACAAATGCTGCGCAGCTAGCGCCATTCGACGGCCAACACCGCGGTTCCTGGTGTGTCCGCTGTGCCGTGCGTGTGATCATTGCTTGTACAGCCCTCTTGCAGTGTCCGGAGCAAGTATGGTGGGTCTGACACACCGGTGTCAATGTGTTCTTTTTTCCATTTCCAGGAGTGTATTTTCCAGCCAGTTCACCATTATGATTTTTATTTGAGTCATCAGTCTTCTTATTTGTTTGATGCGGCCCGCCTCGAACTTCTCTCCTCTGGCAACCTCTTCGTCTCAGAGTAGCACTTGCAACTTATGTCCTCAATTATTTGTTGGATGTATTCCAATCTCTGTCTTCCTCTACAGTTTTTTTATCTACAGCTCCCTCTGGCATCATGAAAGTCATTCCCTGACGTCTTAACAGATGTCCTAACATCCTGTCCCCTCTCCTTTTCAGTGTTTTCGTTCCTCTCATCTCCGATTCTACGCAGAACCACTTCTTACTTACCTTATCAGTCTACCTGATTTACAGCATTCGTCTGTAACAAAAAATCTCAAAAGCTTCGATTCTCTCCCTGGTTTTTCCACAGTCCATGTTTAACTACCACACAATGCTGTGCTCCAAATGTACATTCTCGGAAATTTCTTCCTCAATTTAAGCTCTATGTTTGATACTCGTACACTTCTCTTGGCCAGAACTGTCCTTTTTCCCAGTGCTAGTCTGCTTTTGATGTCCATCTTTCTCCGTCCGGCACTGGTTATTTTGCTACCTAGTTAGTAGAATTCCTTAACGTCCTCTACTTCGTGAGCATCAACCCAGATGTTAAATTTCTCGCTGTTGTCACTTGTTACTTCTCATTACATTCGTCTTTATTGGGTTCAGTCTCTATCCATATTCTATACTCATTAGTCCATTCCACTCAGCAGATCCTGTCATCCTCCTTCATTTTCACTCCAGATCAGCGAATCTCATCACTGATATCATTTAACTTTGAATTTTAATTCCACTCCTGAACCTTTCTTTTATTTCTGACGTTGCTTCTTCGATGCAGAGACTGAAAAGTGGGGGCGAAAGACTACATCTGTTTCGTACATGCTTTTTAATCCTAGCACTTTGTTCTCCGTCGTCCACTCTTATTATTGCGTCTTGGCTCTTGTACATATTGTATATCACCCGTATCTCCCTGTAGCTTCCCCTGTTTTTCAGAGAATTTCGAACATCTTGGACCATTTTACACGGTCCAACGTTCTTTCCAGGTCGACGAATCCTATAAACGAGTGTTGATTTTTCTTTAGCCTTCCTTCCGTCATCGATCGCAACGTCAGAATTCCCGCTCTGGTGCCTTTACCTTTGAAAAACTAAAACTGATTGTCATCTAAAAAATGCTCAATTTTCTTTCCCAATCTTCTGTATAATATTCTTGTAAGCAACTTGGATCCGTGAAGTGTTAATGTGATTTTGCGATAATTCTCGGAATAGTGTGGACGATTTTTTGCTCCAAAAGTCGGATAGTATGTCGCCAGACTCATACATCCTACATACCAGCGTGAACAGTCGTTTTGCTGCCACTTCCCCCAATGATTTTAGGAATTCTAAAGGAGTGTTGTCGATTCCTCCTGCCTTATTTGATCTTAAGAACTCCAAAGCTGCCTTGAATTCTGATTCTAACTCTGGATCCCCTATCTCCTCTAAATCGGCTGTTGGTTCTTGTTCTATAACATCAGACAAATATTACCCACTTAGAGGCCTTCAACGTACTCTCTCCACCTACCCACTCTCTCCTATGCATTATCAGTGGAAGTCCCTTTGCACTCTTAATGTTACCATCCTTGCTTTTTATTTCACCGAAGTTTATTTAGACTTTCCTATATGCTAAGTAAGCATTTTCGACAAAAATTTCTTTTTGACTTCTTCACACTTTTCATGCAGCAATTTCGGTTTGGCTTACCTGCACTTCCTATTTATTTCATTCTTGAGGGGCTCGCATTTGGGTATTCCTGAATTTCCCTGCACATTTTTGTACTTTCTTCTTTCATCAACCAACTGAAGTATTTCTACTCTTGCCCATTGTTTGTTCACAGTTATCTTCTTTGTACCTATGCTTTATTCTCCAGTTTCTGTGATTGCCGTTTAGAGAGATGTCCATTCCTCTTCCATTCCACTGCCTACTGAGCTACTCCTTACTACTATATTTAGAGCCTTAGAGAACTTCAAGTATATCTCGTCATTTCTTAGTACTTCCGTATCCCACTTCTTTACGTATTAATTCTTCCTGAATAATCTCTTAAGCTTCAGCCTGCTCTTCATCACTATTGCAATGTGATCTGAGTTTGTAGCTGCTCCTGGGTATGCCTTACTATCCAATATCTGATTTCGGAATCTCTGTCCGGCCATGATGTAACCTAACTGAAATGTTCCCACGTCACCCGTCGTTTTCCAAGGATATATCCTCCTCTTGTGATTCTTGAGCAGGATATTCGCTCTTAATAGCTGAAATACGAGAATATATTACAGAACTCAATTAGTCTTCCTCATCTCTCAATCCTTCTCCCAAGCCCATATTTTCCTGTAAGCGTTTTTCTCTTCCTTCACATACATCTGCATTGCCGTGTCCAACGAATATTACATTTTCATATCTCATTATGTACTGTATAATCCTTTCAATAATCTCATACACTTAATCTATCTCTTCAACGTCAGCTTGCGACGTCGGCATGTATAGAAGCACTATCACTGTCAGTGTCGGTTTGCTGTGGATTCTGATAAGAACAACTCAATCATTGAACCGTTAACAGCAACACGCTCTCCGTCCTACCTTCCTATTCGTAACGAATTCTACGTCTGTTATACCATTTTCTGCTGCTGTTGATGTTACCCTTTACTCATCTGACCAGAATTCCTTGTCTTCTTTCCATTTCGCTTCACTGACTCCTACTATATCTTCCCTTTTCAGATTTTCTAGCTTCCCTACCACTTTTAATCTTCTGGCATTCCACTCGACTCGTAGAACGTTATCCTTTCGTTGGTCATTCAGTCTTTTGCTCATGGTCACCTTCCCCTTGACAGTCCCCTCACAGACATACGAATCCGGTACTACTCTGGAATATTTTGCCAATGGAGAGATCATCATAACACTTTAAATTAAAGGCCGCACATCCTATGGATACACGATATGTGCTTTCAATGCAGTGGTTTCCATTGGCTTCTGCATGCTCATGCCGTTGATCATTGGTCATTTTCCGCCTTTAGGCGCATTTTCCCACCCCAGGGACGGGAGAGTGCCCTGTGCCTTCTTTCACAAGAACGTTGGCAGAATGACTTTGAGTTCTTATGCCGGAGGTCTTCTGACGCCAATGCTGACTATTAATCAAAAGTGGTGGAGGATTTCGAACCTGGGACCAATGACGATTCCGTTACTGATCAAAGATGCTACCTAGAAACCGTCAACATTATCGTATATTAATGCATTAAGGAGCTGATATTTGTCTAATTTCCATAGTTCCTTTGATACGCGTTTCCTCTTCAATTCCAGATAGGTCGGAATTGAAAACAATTTCCCTACTGAACGATAGGTTAAGTTTGTTTATCTCATGTACAAGTTTTCTAGTCGATTCCGCACTTTTGCTGTGCATCGTCAAGTTTAAGCTTTATCTGAAAATTCGTTGTCTTACGTCTCGTAATTCTGCATCACTGTTCAAGGTTCTGCTTCCCTTGAAATCGCTGTAATCTACGTCGCACAAAATTTGATGTGTATGTCGTATCAGGCGATGTCATACACATCCTGTAAATTCTGTCGAGTATTCTTAAAACGCGCAAACACCAGTTTTTGTAACAAGTGAGCCTTGTCCCTCCTTGAATATCCGCAGTTTTGCTTAAATATTACGCGGTTGTATTGTTCCGGACTTATTCTAAATCGTTCATAATTGTTATTTTACTATGCTGCCGATGACCGTCCATGTACGTAACTATGTTTAGTACACACTCCTTGGACAGCGATTGTTGTTTACTTCTTTCACTGTAGACGGGATACCTACCTCAATGTCCGACAAAGATGAAGTACTCATGGCTTCACACCTGTTATAGAATCGATTTCAGTTGTTAAGCACGTATCATCATCATTGTGTTCCTCATGTACATTGTCCACACAGTCAAGAGTTTCCGACACCATTCATTCCAGTGACTCATCTTGCTGAAATGCTAATATTTCGTCTGCCACTTCTTTCTTGCTGTGCGAAATTCCATGGGTTCCTATCTGACGAAATGTCAACTACGGCAACTGTTGCAGATATAATGCAATGTTTGCTTTGTATATTGTTGACATTGCTCTGCCTTGTATCAACACCACTAGCATCTCTGCGCCGTTGTGAGTTACTCGTCAACTAAGATGTTCAAATACGATCCGTAGCCACATGTTATTATCTTGATTTTGTAACTAATTTTTATTTTACATATAGCTATGTATTTTTATCTTGTTTTCTGCTGGCATCTGATGACGGCAATTCCGCAACGCGCAACGATGGATTAATAAAGTCAGCTAGCATCCTTGCAACTTTCTTCTAATCGACCTATTCGGCATTTTGTAGACTGCAGGTACCTTTCACCATTGTCACATAACTCCTTCGTGATTTCACATAACACCTATGCAAGTTTACGCCACACTGGACCATTCATGTGGGCAAATGGCTCTTTATTTTCAAAATAAATGTATAAATGTACTGACTAATCAAAGGAACATCTTCTTCAACAGAAGTGTCTGAATAGTGATATAATTCGTAAATATTCTAAGTGAAAGATGAGTAATTCTTTACTGAGCGCACAACAAATTAAAGACAAGTGTGAATGTATGTTCGTGAAAAGTGAAATAAAAATGATATAAAGAGGCAAGTACTTGGCGAATAGTACAAATCCTGAAATTTCTAAGCAAGTATTTTTTATTTTTTCATAATTTTTTTTCTTGTGTTGGGGAAGCTGTGTAACAGATCGAGAGCATCCCTTTAAATAGCATGCGCTTGTCACGCAATGTGCATTAGTTCGCGTAGGTAACGCCTGTTCTGCAGCGAGACACTGCTTTGAGGCTACAATTGTTAATAGGTCTGAATCAGCAAATTTTAGCTGGAGAGGAGAATATTTTGAACAAAGGGTTAGATTTTAGTCTTCCTTTAAATGTGCGTTTACAAATTGTTGAGAGGTCTTAGCTGAGGTGAAAGGCGTTTATGAAGTGTATATAGTTTGTAAGCTTTTGCAACCAAAAACTGAACTATTGATAAAGCTCTTCACAAAACTTTAACGTCATGACACTTAACAAATTTTCATTTCATTTCCACAGTGAACTGGCTGGCCACCAGATTTCCAGAAAACAATGTCGACATCTCGATTGGTGATAAAGAAAATTTTTGTAGTTCTTCTTTCAGTTGCAAATTGTGTTTCGAAAACTGTGGATTTTTTTTCAGACTAAGAACTTCATTGAAACTAATAAATGCCCATTTCAGTGGTATATTAACGACATGAAAAACTTGTTCAGATTTCTTTTTGCTTGGGATTTCACAAAAAAGGCAGATCCCAACGAATCCTAAAATACTCACCTTTCATTCGCAGATTATTTTAAATAAATTGAATTATCCTATTCGCTCGATTCTGAACGGTTGTCATGGATCTAATTATTCTTCGGCTGTTTATGCTACGGTAAACTCAAAGCTGTATTTACTTTAACGAAAAATTAGGCTATAAAATTACTATTAAATGGCAATGCTTCTCATGGAAAAGTTCAAGAGTTTACCGTTACCTCTCTATGGCGTCGCCAACCTTTATACAAATACCCGAAAGACAAGACGTTACGAATTATATGGACGGACCTCTTAGGACATATGAAAATGCATGACGGAGAAATTTTTGACTGCTGGGACAAAATCGCCTATTTTTGTCTTATAATTACATAACTTTTAATAACAAATCTTAAAATAAAGTCATGTTCTTGAGTTGGGTTGCAGTTTATCAGGCATTTTAAGTAACATTTTTATAAACGTCTCAGAGAAGAATTTTTTCAAGAACAATAATTCGAATACTGATAATGGTTTTATTTATTGTAGATACGTTGATGATGTATATGCCTTGTAATCCAGTCACTAGAGTTGTTGGAGCTGTACCTTTCCACTCCTATAAAACAAAAACGAGCATTTTTGTGTGCATTGTTCAATAGACTAGGAAAGTTGAACCTTGATTGTGTACTACAGAGATAGGGAAACTGATCTTATTGTACAAATAGTCTTTGACAATGGATATAAAGAAAAGTTTATTCGTAACGTAGCTCAGGCCGTTTTCAGACTGTCAGACTTATTTCAGTTAAAGATAACGTCATATATGCTTCCATTTCTTTTTCAGGCTAGTTTTTTTAACAAATCACTAATGCTTTTAGAAAAGCCAAAATAGAGAGCAGCTTCCGAATGACGAAGGCGCTTAACTGTTTCTTAGTTATTTAGGTAGCTCGAAAGTTTGATAAATCCCTGGAATTAAGCGTTTACAAATTATGTGCAGATCATGTTACTGCATATATATATATATATATATATATATATATATATATATATATATATATATATATATATAAGATACATCGGCTCCGCCTCAAGGTTAGGTTATGGAACACGGGTATCAGAACACTACTGCCCTTGGTTGTCATCTGTCTAGCGACAGGCGTTCCCTAGATTCAATTAAAAATGCAGTGACAGTCCTGTATCTGGAATCTAAAGGATTGGACTTTGATATCCTCGATGACCTTGAGGTTTACAAGCATCGCCTGGACAATTCACAAAGCGTCCCGAATGAGCAAATCATCTCCAGTCGCAAACGGTTCTCCCATATCCTTAGTGACTTATTGGAAGCATTTATTTGCCTTCCTCCTTTCCCCTTCTCTTTTACATCATCTCCCACTCAAACTGCCCATCCTCTCTCTCGTTTCCTACAGAACCATACGTATAATGACCGCAACGCATTAGTGGTTATCTTTCTGGGTGTTACCCTGTTAACTGACAGTCCCTCTCAAGGCGCCCACCACCATTTATTAACGTTAGCTACAGTATCAGTGTATTTCCCCCCTAGCCCAACTCTGTTTTCACGGTGCTGTCCCGTGATTTGCATTTTCAACATCTCGTGGCATTGTGAATAGTCCATTAAATTTCGGGCATGCAGCCGTGCAAATAAAATTTCCTCCACTGGTATTTCGGTCGCGTATCGTCCGGCCACCCTCTGGGTGACCCACAAGACTGACGGCAAGATGCCAACCGCGACCTTATATGCTCCACCGCAGCGGTACTGCGCTTGCGGGTCACAGATGCTTCAAGGGGGCTATAGAGATTAGATTAGCTAATAATTTAATAAATAGAGATAACGGTTTTAATTTGGACAATGCATGGAATTCGGCTCTTGCGGTAATTAAACTGCAGAGAAGTGGTCATGGTGTCACCGCCGCCGCTTATTAATCGATAAGCGAATCAAATGTCTGTACGCCTTCGCCACAGGCGTATTTTTTTGCCGCCGACCAGCGTCTGTGACCCGGTTGCGCTGTACCGCCGCGGTGGAGCAAATAAGGCCGCCCTTGACATCTTGTCATCAGCCTTGTGACTCACACTGAGGATGGCCGGACGATACGCAGCCGAAATATCGGTGGAGGAACTTTTATTTTCGTTGCTGCATGCCCGAAATTTTATGGACTATCCTGTGATTGACCAATGTTATTTTGTCATTTGAACTTTGAATTTTATTTTCTCTGTATTTTTTCAAGGATTTAAAATAAAGTGTTTTGCATAAGTTCTAGTTTGTCGATGACAGACGTATTCTTTATAACTAATTTCAGTTTAATTCGTTTAGCAAAAAATTGTTTTTAAGCTTCATCATTTAAAGATTTTTTATATTTCATATATATGTATTGACTAATTCTTCTTTATAATGTTGAGTGGCCGTGCGGTGATTACGTTTTACTTTGTACAACGTTTTTATAAAAGTTATTTATTTTAGTATAATGAACTAATATGTCTCCACTACATGTGTATTACTTTCACAAAAACATGAACCACCATGAGGACCTTACTTTACATTCTTATTCTTCCACTGTATTGTGTATTTTGCGTCTATACATGTCACCACCGTTACGCATACACAAATAGCGCTGCAGAACCAGTAATGTTCACGTGTAATAAGTGCATCATTGGTTGATGAGAGTTACCACTACTAAATGTAAATTTGTATTTATGTGCAACGGTATGTTTCAGAATAAATGTCTTCCAATTGCTTGTAATATATTTTTGTGTGTCCGATTACTTTGCTTTTGTAGCTCATTTTTGTTATACATATAGCTATGTATTTTTTTCTTATTCCCTCCAGATATCTGATGATGGCAACATCCGAAACGTGCGGTACCAGAACAGTGAAAATCCGACTTGCATCCATCGTATGACGTTTTCCTCAGCGACCTATACATCGTTTCTTGGACTACATATACCTTAATATGCCGTTTTGCATCATATGAATGTTGAAAGTTCTGGTGTTTATAAGTTGGCTGCGTCGGATCTCCTAGTCATCATTGTCTAAACGACTAAAGACCGCAGTATGTCACCACATGTCACTCATAGCGTCCTAAGATAATCATTTTGGGCCGAAACCGGTTATGATTGTGTCAAAAAATAACGTGGAAAGAAGTAAGTAGAATTTCATGTGTTATTGTGTTTGCTTCTCTTTTGGACATTTACTCGATAAACCTTCACATGTAGTACACATGTTGTGGCATATTACTGTGACTGCATGCTGTTATGTGTTAAATAGGATAGAACGTGCTCTTGCAAGTTTTGGTGAAGAGTTTGCAACATCGATCAATATCAGTGACAGTAAGAATCCTTTGATCTCATAATGGGCTCCCAAGGTAAACTGTGTACTCGTACGGTGAATAATCCGAAGTCTGCATTAGAGATCGACTAATTAATTACGTCTCGGGAGGTTCTTTCAAAATTGACAAGACAGTTGAATTGGGACAAAACTTGAACGAATATATAGCGTGATATTAAGTTTACATAAACTGTATCGGGAGCATAATATTAAATTGTAGCTTCAATTTCATATTCTCGGTTATCCATTGCACCTTTTTCTGCTGTCTTGGGGCAATCATGTCAAAAATGGAGACCGAAGAACAATGTACAGCATCCTACTGCTCCTGCCGTAAATGAGTTTCACCATGACTAGAGTGGCTGAGATTAAGCTGGCTGCCCCACGCGCAAGTAGAAGTAGCGTGACCTAGGAAGTGAAAAGACATGAGCACATCAGTCAACTGATGGAGCCCGAAGTGCTCTAGGATGTCTAGCCACAACTCACGACCTTTTGTCGAAACTCCCAAGGACCAAAAGTTTCAAGTCAGCGTAAACTCCTCCGAAAATCAGCAAACATGCCATAGACTGTAACTGTTTGTCAGTAACGTCCGTGATTGTACAAGCTCTAGTCCACTGAATTAGGCTGGTCTGCCCCTGGGATGTTTGGAAATTTGGAGAAGGACAGAGTG
Source organism: Schistocerca cancellata (assembly GCF_023864275.1). Lineage (NCBI taxonomy): Eukaryota > Metazoa > Arthropoda > Insecta > Orthoptera > Acrididae > Schistocerca > Schistocerca cancellata. Next base: position 679,744,259 of record NC_064630.1, read on the forward strand.
TGTCATAACAAGCATATTTCACATAGCAACCCATGTCCGCATCTCTTAGTGTACGGCGTAAGGCATCGTTGAAAAGCGTCGAATGCTGCCAAGAGGGTGGGCACATAACATGTCATCCGAGCTGTCATGGTAGTAGACCTGCAGGGCAACGATTTCAAAGTATTTGTAACATCAAGGTAAAAGAGACGTTGGGTTGAAGTTTTATGACCTTTGTTTGCAAACGCTGTAGTCGACACAGTTGTAGATGCTCCAGGCGGGACAATATTATGGATTTTCTGCCTCTTACTGGGACGTGAACGCGTTGTTTTGGCTGTGCAATTGCCTGTTTGACAGGTGTTGCATAGAGGGCAGCATCTGTGCACACTGTGGAGTCTGGTTCGCCTTGCATCAGTTTGTCGTCAAACGGGGACACTCCTTTGTTTGTTACTGTGTGGAGCGGACAGGAAACAGAGCACCATGCCTTGGAGGAAAGGGCAAACGTACACCGTGCTTAGTGGGCGGTGGATGTAAATGTTCGCGCTACATTCGGCGGCTTCCGAAACGTCGCGTGTCAGATCCAAGCTCGTTTACTGCCATCCGTAGGTCCCTACGGGAGACTGTTTCACCTGAGGCACGTTCTCCACTGGCGCTTTCTCGTAATGGTACATGTGCATTTATGTCGTATTTTGGAACCCGGTGTATTCATTTTGTGTTCCAGGTGCGAAGGAGTGACGGACGCGGCCGTCAACGCACAGTGCGTGCACCAGAGCTTGAAGAGGAGGCTTTAGCAACGCTAGAAATCGCACCCTAAACAAGTTCGCTGTGTGTTGCATGGGAGTGGATGTAAGCCATTCCACAATTTGGCTGTAAGTCATGGGGATGATTTGCACTCCTGCCACCTTCAAAAGGTTCACGCCCTTAACCCAGACGAGTTCCCCCGTCAAACTGAATTTTGCAGGTGGTTTTTTACAAAGGTGGGCCATTCAACAGGACTTTCCAAACCGTGTACTTTTTTACGGATGAGGCAACCCTTAGACAAGAGGGTATGTTCAACAGTCACAATCAACACGTGTTGGCACGGAAAAAACCGCACGACTGCTTTGTTCGTGGTCACCAAGATCACTCCGTTGTCAATGTTTGGGCCGGCTTGGCAGACGCTAATTTGGTTGGTCCATACATGTTGCCCCCAGCGACTGAATGCAAGCAGAAACGTAACCTTTTCACGAGAACCCTGGCCAGGGTTGTTTGGAACATGTTCCACTCAACGTCCGACGGCGAATGTGGTACCATTAGGATAACAGGAAATGCTATAAATTATCTAAGACATTTTATCGAGAAGGGTGACAGTTGACAATGGAAAAAGAGTAGCAGAAATACGGACTGAGGTATAGAGATTTGTTACTGGAGAAACAAATTGTATTTTGTGCCAGTGATAATGGATAGACGATAAAGTCTGGCCAGCAGATGATTTGGAGGAGTCATGAGAGGTAAGTTATGATGGAGGCAAGTTCCTGAAATTTCCGTTCGGCAAATGTGGGAAGAATAAATTTCTTTCGTGCTCGATTAGGACACTAGCGAGAGAAGCGAACCAGAAAGAGCGAAGATTTAAACAATCAATTCTATTGAAGCAGTTCTTGGAAGATCATCTTGATATAGTAATGAAGAACTTGTCTGTCACTGATCACGGTGTCACTTTTTCAGTTAAGTATGAGTATTTAAGGTTAAAAACTATTCATATCCTGAAGATGTGGAACGAGAGTATAATATCAGAAGAAGACTGAGGAAAGAAGACTGAAGTAACGGTTGTCGACGCAGAAGATTTATCAAGAAAGAAGATGTTACGACGTAAAGTGAAGCTCCGGTACGCCAGTCAGGAACGATAGAGCAGAGAGAGCTGTGACAAGACGTGAGCCCATTGCACGCTGACTGCTTTTCACGACGACAACGCGATAGCAGTGGCCTCTTTCCGAAGAGGACATAAGCGCCGCGCCCTACTGGTCGCGGCCCAGTCGAAGAGAAACTTCAAGACTAGCGACCTGAATAGAAGCGTCAATGCTCATTACTTCGCTTGTATTTGAATTGTTGTACAGAAGAAGCTTGTTTATTTCGGATGCCGCCCTTTGCTTGTGACATATCTATGAAATTCTCAAAGTTAAGTATTGTCATTAAATTTTCGTAATAAAACTAATGAATACGATTTGCTTTAATTGTTGTCTAGCTATCCGAGAAAGCAGGTTTCCTGACAGCCCCTATTCCACGGCTAGGCAGGACCTAACAAAATGGTTCAAATGGCTTTGAGCACTATGGGACTTAACTTCTGAGGTCATCAGTCCCCTAGAACTTAGAACTACTTAAACCTAACTAACCTAAGGACATCACACACATCCATACCCGAGGAGGGATTCGAACCTGCGAGCGTAGCGGTCGCGCGGCTTCAGACTGTAGCGCCTAGAACCGCTCGGCCGCAACGGCAGGCAGGATTTAACAGAACAGATGAAACGAAGATATCAGAATAGTGAGAACCGTATGGACTTTTTTCAAATAAGTATAAATGGACTGAAAAATAGCAAAGATAAATGGTTTTTATTTGGATAGAGGAGGAATAGAGGAGGTGGACTCTAGCGGATGGGTGGACGGTGTAGATGGAGACAATTATGCAAACTGTTTTGCTAGGGAAGACTAACGTGTAAACTTGCAGCTAATGTCAAAATCATTGCTCTGTGTGCCTAACGAAGAAAATGTTGAAATAAATACAGCCCGTAAGACTTAAATTGTTGTATGTGTGTGTCTATTATTGCAATTAATAAATATGTGTATTTGTGAAATAACCGATTGAATCCCAAAATACACATTACAAATAAAGTTTTTGTAGCAGTTCTTACCGCTATAAAGTTTTGGAAAGCCGCAGTTTGAGTCATTATAAATTTCAACTAATTTATTTAATTACGGCATGACTCATTGACACACTTATGGAAGGTCATAACCATCAGTAGAGTTTGTGCCGAGAGCACTTCTCAGTGATCAGAGATAGCGGTGCATCGACGACCCAAGGTACGAAACGTGGTTCTTTTAACCTAAACAGATTGAGTGCAGATTCGCAATTATACGACCATGTGATTGTAAGTTTCAGCTCGGCTAATCAAACACATTTCGAGAGGTTAAGCATAACAACCTTGATCACTTACAAGTAGAAAGTAGTGTTTTAGAGTTAGAGTGAAACACAACCTAAATTCTTTATTATATTTCTTTATAAATACAAAAATAAGCTCTGTTTTCTTGAGGCGAAGTATTAAATCAATTAAAATTGAGTTCACTTCTGCGTAGTAACTTTGTTTTACGCTAATTCAGTGGTCTCACTTCCCTTTTGTACCGGTCACAGACAGCAGTAGCAATAAGTGAGATAACCTCAAATTCACACAGCAATAGGGAATTCTGAAACTTATATCACATACAGTTACCGTTGAAATACAATTAATTACGCTTTGGCTGTTTTGTCTAGTTTCGGCAGATTCGTAAGAGATCAAGTGTTGATAATTTCGTGTTGACAAGATTTGCATTAGCAACACTGATATTTAGAGCGTATGCCCATTTCACCTACTTGACTACTTAACACTTTTCTTATTATAATTATTTGTTTATATTCGTCTATATTGTATGAGTCTCTAAAAGTGTGAGGATATATTTAGATTTTATTAACTACTGAAGGCGTGAGACACTGCGACGAATCAGCTAGTAGTTGGCACTTGTTTGTTTCTTAAAAATTACGTAAAACAACAGCAAGTGTGAAAACTGTTGTTCGACTTTCAGTTCATGAGTTACAGTAATGGAGATAAGAAAACTGTTAGTAAGCAGATCAAACGTTTTAGTGTGACAAATTTCGCTTAGTGTATATGGAACGGTGACCTGGCTCATTTGAAACTAATTCTAATTGTTTGAAATTTGTTCTTAATTAACCACATTTTAGCATGGAACACTTTTATTGGCCCAAATAATTAGAGCGTTTTATTTACGGAATCTTTTGGAGAAGCAGCACGAATTGATCTAGACAAATCTTAAATGATTGAGCATCAGACAGGTCGGAAATCACGTTTGGGATCTCAAATCTTCTATTCCTCCAGAGAGACACAAATGACATTACTGATATTATTTTTCGCTTTTTTGGGTTCTGTCTCATCGTCACATCTTTTTTTGCTTGATTTGGTTTACAGATTTGCTTCCCGTATGAGTAAAGTTGTTGTTACATCGTCCTGATGGACACTGACATGGTAAATGTATTGTGAACATCAGCGAAAAATATCCTACAGTCACGTCGTGTGATAAATTCATTTGTTGTTGGGTAAATAATTTCATTTATTCTGTATAGTCCTATTTCTTATGGCCTCAATGAGTCTCTGTGTTACACTTTGATTTGAAATTAACTGTTCTTGATGACAGTGCTCTAATATGATCAACAATTTATTCTGCCGTAGGTTACGTTATCCTTTACTTAAATTACTGTGCATTACACATGTATTTTCATACGCCCTCTACTCATTGTTTACATGCTTTGATTACGCAACATAACAATATCTCTTTATTTGCTCACCAATATTTGTAGAGTAAGTATTAAAAGTAGCCATCAGACATTATAAGGTACACTATAGCATTGCCTGTAAATACGCTGTATTCTTCTATGTCTGTGTTCTTCGGTTCTCTTAACTATTATCCACATTCACTTTCCCATCGTTCCCTTTATTGAAATTATAATTATTTAATTAGCATCACAATAATAGATATTTCCATTTCAAATAATTATGGTTTCAAACAGTATTTTTTATAAAATCTGTGTGTATCTCTTACTCACTACATATATAGTTATTATTATAATATAAGAGCGCCTCATCCAGCATGGGGTCTTCTTATTATCCAGGAATCATGTATTGGACTTCGCATTGATACTAATGGTAGAGCAACAGTAATGTTGTAGATTCACGATGGAGACAACTAGGCAGGTGCAGGATACAACAGCAGTCGGTCGGGTGTGCGACTCCATGTCCTAAGACATCCGCTTCCACGACTACAGGCTATTCTTACTTCCGCATCTCTTGTGTCACTGGAAACACAAAGAATTGCAATGAGATATTCCAAAAGGAAAGGTCAATACTCATGTTATTTACCAGAATATATTTCCACAGTTTCAATAATTACATGTAGACAGTTAGGTTAACGTATTTAATTCCTGTTGAAAATGTTTACTCATTGTTGATATATTTTGGGTATAGACAATGTGGTCACAAAAAGTCTGAAAAGCTTGTAAGGGTGGTGCAGGGTCGGATAAGCTGAGAAATTCTCTATAGATAGAAATTCGATACGATGCACCCGTTTTAGAGATGGTTAGCACTGAAGTTAGCTAATAAGTTCAAACAGCCTACCAGAGTCGTTGTTGCCAAACATGTTGTTCTTCTGGTCTCCTAAAACCCAAGAACACAGGGCCTCAAAAATTAGATATTGGCGGCAGTAAGGACCAAACCGGAGCCAAAGGCTGCGCAATCATCATCGCGATGAGAACAACTGTCACGGTCCGACCGCTTGAATTTGCGCAGGCGACGGCCCGAGTGGCAAGCTTCAGTGCTGATTAAGTCGGATATGGCCCGCAGAACCGATTTTGTTTTTCTGACCAGTATTTCACATCAAAATCTACGCTGCAACACATTTACAGAATCTTTTAAAACAATTTCTCACTTCTAAGGGTGTGTGTGTGTGTGTGTGTGTGTGTGTGCGTGTGTGTGTGTGTGTGTGTGTGTGTGTGTGTATTATTATTATCATCATTTATTGTACATAACAGGCCATAAAGGCCCAAGACAGAGTCCAAAAGAAATATTATAAACCAGAATAACACGCCACACAAAGATCAATGACACAATCAGTGACACAGGAATTAGCATTGTCCTAATCACAGTTACTCGTATTTATTTTATTTATTTATCTACACTTGAAGTTCCGTAGGACCAAACTGAGGAGAAAATCTCCAATGTCATGGAACGTGTCAGCACATGATATTACAACACAGAAATAATAACAGATAAAAATAAACGTTCATAAACCTGAAAAAAGTCAGTCCATAAGTTTAAGTACACCCTATCAGCAATACAATAAGAATCAGCTTAATTTTTCAAGGAACTCATCGACAGAATAGAAGGAGTGACCCATGAAGAAACTCTTCAGTTTCGATTTGAAAGCGCGTGAATTACTGCAAAGATTTTTGAATTTGAGTGGCAGCTTATTGAAAATGGATGCAGCAGTATACTGCACACTTTTTTGCACGAGAGTTAAGGAAGTCCGATCCAAATACAGGTTTGATTTCTGCCGGGTATTAAGCGAGTACAAGCTGCTTATTTTTGGGAATAAACTAATATTGGTAACAAGAAACAACAATAAGGAACATACATATTGAGAGGCCAATGCCAAAATACCCACAGTCGTGAACAGAGGTCGACAAAAGGTTCGTGAATTCACACCCCTTATTGCCCGAAGCTCCCGTTTCTGATCCAAAAATATCCTTTTAGAATGGGAAGATTTACCTCAAAATATAATACCATACGACATAAGTGAATGAAAATAAGCAAAGTAGACTAATTTTCGTGTCGAACGATCACTCACTTCTGATACCGTACGAATAGTAAAAATGGCAGTATTAAGTCTTTGAACAATATGCTGAGCGTGGGCTTTCCACGAAAGGTTACTATCTACCTGAACACCTAGAAATTTGAACTGTTCAGTTTGACGAATCATATGTCCGGTCTGTAAAATTAAAACGTCAGGTTCTGTTAAACTGTGTGTTGGAAACTGTAAAAACTGAGTCTTACAGCGATTATTTTCTACAAGCCATGAACTTAGGTCATCTACTGCACTACTTGAAACCGAGCCAATGTTGCACGCCACACGTTTTACTATCAAGCTAGTGTCATCAGCAAACAGAAATATTTTATAGTTACCCATAATACTAAAGGGCATATCATTTATATAAATAAGGAACAGGAGTGGCTCCAACACTGATCCCTGGGGTACCCCCACTTAACAGTACCCCACTCAGACCCCACATCACAATCATTCTCAACATTGTGAATAATGACCTTTTGCTGTCTGTTGCTAAAGTAAGAGGTAATCCAATTGTGAGCTACTCCCTATATTCCGTAATGGTCCAACGTCTGGAGCAACATTTTGTGATCAACACAATCAAATGCCTTAGTTAAATCAAAAACTATAGCAAGCGTTCGAAACCTTTTGTTTAGCCCATCCAGTACCTAACAGAGAAAAGAGAATACAGCATTTTGAGTTGTTAAACGACTTCTAAAGCCTAACTGTACATTTGATAGCAAATCGTATGACGTGAAATGATCAATTATCCTTACACACACAGCCTTTTCAATAACTTTTGCAAACACTGATGACATAGAAATAGGTGTAAAATTATGTACATTATCCTTTTCTCCCTTTTTATAAAGCAGCTTTACTGCTGAGTCCTTTAATCGCTCAGGAAACTGACCAATCCTGAAGGAAAAATTACAAGCATGTAAACACTGGGCTAACATGTACAGCACAGTACTTTAATATTCTGCTAGACACTTCATGATAACCATGAGAGTTCTTAGTCCTCATTGATTTAATTATTGACTCAATCCCCCTCTTGTCTGTAATACAGACAAGAGGGAGCATTTGCCAAGGAAATTGTATGATTTCCTGTAGAAACTAAATTTTTATTTAATTCACCAGCTATGCTTAGAAAATGATTGTTAAATACTGTACATATATCTGATTTATCATTGACAGAATTATTTTTACTGCAAACTGACTTTATATCGTAGGGCTTTTGCTGCTGACCAAACACTTCCTTCACAACTGACCACATGGTTTTCATTTTATCCTGTGAATTAGCTATTCTGTTTGCATACCACATACTCTTTTCCTTCCTAATAACATTTTTAAGGCCGGCCGCGGTGGCCGTGCGGTTCTGGCGCTGCAGTCCGGAACCGCGAGACTGCTACGGTCGCAGGTTCAAATCCTGCCTCGGGCATGGGTGTGTGTGATGTCCTTAGGTTAGTTAGGTTTAAGTAGTTCTAAGTTCTAGGGGACTTATGACCTAAGATGTTGAGTCCCATAGTGCTCAGAGCCATTTGAACCAATTTAACATTTTAAGTACCTTTCCATACTGTTTGTAATGGTCTACTTGATTGTGACTATCTCTAACATTTTCATATAATTCCCACTTTGTTCTACATGATATCCTTATCCCACTAGTCAGCCACCTGGGCTGCTCATTACTTCTAGTAACCCGTTTAGAATGTTCTGATGGAAAGAAACTCTCAAAGAGCATGAGAAATGTGTTAAGGAAAGCATTATAGTTATCATCTATGTTATCAGCACTATATACATACTGCCACTCTTGTTCCTTGATAAGTTTTAAAAAATTCTCTATTGCTGTTGGATTAACTTTCCTACATAGTTTGTAATTAAATATGACATTTGTTTGAGTAGAAAAGCCTTTTACTGTTAAAATTTGTGCATCATGGTCTGAAAGGCCATTCAAGCTTTTACTAACAGAATGCCTATCTAGTAATGAAGAATGAATAAAAATATTGTCTATGGCTGTACTACTGTTCTCCTGCATCCCAGTTGGAAAAAACACAGTCTGCATCAGATCATATGAATTTAGGAGATCTACCAACTTCCTTTTCCTTGCAACATTATACACAAAGTTTAAATTGTAGTCACCACATATAACTAGTTTCTGGTACTTCCTACAAAGTAAATCAAGAACCGTCTCTAGCTTCCGCAGAAATGCTCTGAAGTCAGAGTTAGGGGACCTATAAACAACAACAATTAGAAGTTTAGTTGCACTAAATTCTACTACCGATGCACAACATTCAAATATCTGTTCAGTGCAGTGTCGTGATACGCCTATGGACTCAAATGGAATACTGCTTTTTACGTACATAGCCACTCCCCCACCCCGCAAGGAACTCTTTGAGAAACGGCCAGCTAATCTGTAGCCTGATAAGGGAAGCTTCTGAATTATCAAATTATTTAAGTGGTGCTCTGATATACCAATAATTTCAGAGTCAACATCTATAAACAGTTCACTTACTTTATGTCTAATACCTCTACATTTTAATGAAATATGCGAATTCCTTCTCTACTTGGAACCATTACATCCTCGGAAGGTGAGCCCTTAGTTAGACGGACTTCCATTAAGCAGGTATACCTATCAGCTGACTTCGTTCTAAAACAGGTGCAGCTCTAAAGCCAACTACTACAGGAATTTTTCCGTAGGTGACACCACAACCACCCACTATACTTATACATATAAGCTTAGCCAGCCTCCTCTTCCCATACCTATTGAGTTGCAGGACATGCCTATTGAAACCCGATCTACTGATAGACCCATCTGGCACCACTGAGATGTGACCCATGACCTCTGCCATTATCACCCTCCTGCCGGCCGCGGTGGCCGTGCGGTTCTGGCGCTGCAGTCCGGAACCGCGGGACTGCTACGGTCGCAGGTTCGAATCCTGCCTCGGGCATGGGTGTGTGTGATGTCCTTAGGTTAGTTAGGTTTAATTAGTTCTAAGTTCTAGGGGACTTATGACCTAAGATGTTGAGTCCCATAGTGCTCAGAGCCATTTGAACCATTTTTTTTATCACCCTCCCCAGCCCCACGTCAACACGCCTAACAGCCGCATTAAGGTGAGGCCGATCATGACGCTGAAACAGTTGCTCGAAATGCACATCCACCAGTTTGAGTAGCTATCTTTACGAGGTCACCACCTACTTCATATTCCCCGTCCCTACAAGACTGTTCCCTGCTTCACCCACTGTCCTCCTTCGTAAAATTCTTACATAACTCTTCTATGCTGTCAGTCAACTGAGCCAACCCCGCACTAGGCTTCACAATGCTGGTGACCTGGTACTCACTCCCCAACACTTCCTGCAACTGCTGGCCCACACCTCAATATGGGAACTATCTAGCAGCAGAACCTTCTCCTTTCTGCTAGACTTTGCAACTAACCTAGGCCTCCTAATTGCTGAGGACTGCTGCATGTTCCCTGCATCTACAGCTACACGAGGCTCCTCTCCAGTCAGCTCTGACAGTTGTTCATATCTATTGCATGTACGCAAAGTAAAACTGTCTGAATACCTCCTCTTCCTAGCTGACTTGAGGCCAACTGCCAGTTCCCATTCCCCACCACCTTCCACCCTCCTCAACCTATCTAGTTCCTCCTTTGCGCATTGTAACTGCACCTGAAGGGCACAGATCTTACGCTCCTGCTCCTCTATCAACTTATTTCTACAACAGATTCTGCTATCCCAGGAGAGGACCTCACCACAATGACCACTGGCTTCCCCATTTCATTCCCCCCCCCCCCCCCAATTGAAATACTTTGAACAAATCCCACACTGTAACCCACTATTCACAAACCTATGACAGAGCCCACACTTCTCGCTCATGGTATAATTTTACAGTTACTGAAAAAAAACTATACGTCTACGTCACCAAAGTTCAGTTACACCAGTGGAACTATTAGCTAAAACCAGAAAATTCAAACGGCCACTGGAACACTAAGCGAAGTTAAAACACTGAATGAAAATTTTACTGAAATATTTCACTAGAAACAATAAGAAACATCATTTGAAAACTAGAGCACGAAATTTACTCAATGACTTCAACGCACAGAAAACTCTAAAAAACATAGCGAGCGAACGATTACAAAAGATTATTAAGTCGTTATTTCGACACAAACGGCACGCAACACCGTTGAAAACTATTAAATTTAATAACTGTATAACAAAGCACAAATAATTTTGTCAGTACTTAGCTTTATAACCGCTACAGCAGCAATGCACGCTGCAAAATATAAACACACTACTGAGGCTCGAGGCTTAGACGATCGACGCAAGCACACTCACAAATAATAGACCACTCGAGTCAATAACACAGGAAGAAAGACTTAGATTAATTTCTGGCAGATGTTGTTTACTTTCTTCTGTCCATTGCATCTTCCAGGGATGCTGTTGGTACAACCTTCTGCAACGTCCTCATCACTCTATATTTCCACCTAGTCCTTGGACGACCTCTTGGACATCTTCCAATCAGCTGGGAATTGAACACTCGATTGGGGATAGATTCTACAGCTCTTAAGAGATTACCCAACCACGGGAGTCGTCGTCCTCTAATGGTCGTACCAACGTCAGCTTTCCCAAAATTTTGGTACAAGTCTTTCTGCCTTCTTTCCCATCTTCCATTTTCTGTGTTGAATGTAGATCTTTCTGAGCACTTACCTTTCAAATACGCTTTTCAAGTGCTTGTGAAGTCGCCCATGTTTCGCAGCCATACAACAGAACAGGTTTTACCAGTGCCGTGTAAAGTTTGATCCTGCTGTTTTGTGAGACCAAGCGTGACTTTAGTAAATTATTGAGGCTAAAGAAGGCACGATGAGCATTAATTATTCTCAGTTGAATCTCTTTCTCAACCTCGCTTTCATTAGATAGAATCGATCCCAGGTACTTTTATTTCTCAACTCAATGAAAACTGAGTCCCTCTATATTGATAGTGGTAGGGAAATCCTGTCGGCGTTAGATGATGATACATTTGGTTTTCTCGTCGTTGACAAGTAATCCCACTTTGCTTGCCTCTTTCATGAACTTAGTGGTGTCAGACACTATCTGATTAAGCGAGTCTCCCATAATCATCACGTCATCGGCAAAGGTCAAGATTGTGTCAGTTACAATCATATCCATCTTCCTGTTGTTACCAATTTCAGGTCGTACCTTTCTCAAACCGTGTTGAACAGAGATGGCCTCTGACATTTTGTTTCCAAATCATACTTGGCTGCTTGTATCTGTATAACATGCTTCAATCACTTAGATGTATTTTCTTGTGATGCCCAGCTCCTGCATTATCCTCCATAATGCCGTCCGATTGGCAGGCCTGTCGGAAATCTATGAATATGAGGTGAAATTTTCTATCAAATTCATAGTACTTATCCATTAGCTGTTGTAGCGTAAAGATGTGATCTATGGTTGAGCGTCCTGCCACGAATCCACATTCATATGGTCCTACGATCTCTTGTAGAGCAGGTTTCAAGTGACTAAGTAACAGGGACGTTACGACTTTATAACCTATCTCAAGTAGCAAGATTCCTCGATAATTGTCTACTTTTGTGGCACCCCGTTTTTTAAAAATTGGGCTTACAATTGCTCTCTTCCATTCAACCGACATCTCCCCTGATGACCCGATTTTGACAATAAGCTGTGTTAACGTCTCCAGTAAAACTTCCCCTCCGTTTCTAACCCAGCGCTTTACCACCTAGCGCTTTATTGTTTTTGAGTGTCTCTACAGTTTTTCTTATCTCCTCCTTTGAAGGTTCAGGTACATCCTCTTCCTCTGTATTTAACTCTCATTCTTGTTCTACACTTTCTTCAGGAGTTTCTACATTTAGCAATTTTCTGAAATGCTTTCCTAACTGATCTACTTGCTCTATATGAAAGTACCACATTCCCTTCTTCATCTGTTAGGATTAAATGTTTGCTGTTTATAATTGCCTCGAGTAAAACCTGCCAACCTGAAAAAGAAGTGCGGTGTTTTCTTCGATTCCTCAACTGCGACCAATAGTGTCTTTCTACATTCTCTGTTCTTCCTTCTAATGAGGCTGTCTGTCAGTCGTCTCACTTCTGAGTATGTAGCCTGAGTATCTTCTGACGGGTGATTTACCACTCTAATCTCTTCTCCATTCTATCTTGACCAGCCGATTGCCATTCATCACCAAACTATGGTTTATTTTTGGGTTTAGCTTGTCGTCCCAAGCACTTCCTTTGCACTATGGATAACCACTTCCTTCAATTGTGTCCATATTCCTTCTAAATTACCCATGGCCTCTGTTGACAAAAGTTTTAGACAGATATTCAAAACTACTAAAAAGTTGTCTGAGTTCATATCAGTACCGCAGTACATTCATGCTTGCTTGATGAATCCACAATGTCTTCCATCCAGGAATGCATGATCAATCTGGTTTTTCGTCTTATCAATTGGTTATATCCATGTGGTTTTATGTATCACTTTCGGTGGGAGTAGGAGCTACTTCCCAGGTACGTATACAGGGTGAGTCACCTAACATTACCGCTGGATGGTGAGGTACACGTTCGACATGCGTTTCATAGGACGTGGAGGACGCATAAATCGGCCAGCTCGTTCTCTTGATCTTACACCTCTCGACCTCTTTCTGTGGTGTACGTTAAAGGAGAATGTGTACCGTGATGTGCCTACAACCCCAGAGGATATAAAACAACGTATTGTGGTAGCCTGCGCTGACATTACACCAGATGTACTGCGGCGTGTACGATATTCATTACGCCAGAGACTGCAATTGTGTGCAGCAAATGATGGCCACCGCATTGAACATCTGTTGGCCTGACATGACGGGACACACTCTATTCCACTCCGTAATTGAAAACGGAAACCACGTGTGTACGTGTACCTCACCCCTCATGGTAATGTACATGTGCGTCAGTGAAAAAGACCAATAAAAAGGTGTTGGCATGTGGACGTAATGTGCTGTTCCAGTCTCTTCTGTACCTAAGGTCCATCACCGTTCCCTTTGGATCCTTACGTAATTCGGTGCTCTCCGATACACACGTTCGAACAGCGGAGGAGTGGTACTCAAGCGTCAACTTTAGGTTACAATATCTCCGGGTGTAATTAACCTTTTACAATGCAACAAACGGCACTGATTACGTATTTGTCTATATGTTCAGATGTGCTAACAAAACTAACGGAGTTCCATTTAATAAAACGTAGGTTTGTGTTAAAAAACATAGTTGGCTCAAATGGCTCTGAGCACTATGGGACTCAACTACTGTGGTCATAAGTCCCCTAGAACTTAACTACTTAAACCTAACTAACCTAAGGACATCACACACATCCATTCCGGAGGCAGGATTCGAACCTGCGACCGTAGCGGTCGTGCGGTTCCAGACTGTAGCGCCTTTAACCGCTCGGCTATTCCGGTCGGCCAAAAAAAAAAAAAAACGAAAATCCGTGCATTTTTATATGGTTTGTATTAACCAATTACACTAGCCCCTCTCCTCACGTTCGGTCTGTGGAATCGATTCGTCAGTATTTGATGTGGTTTACGAAATATATCCAGCGGTAGTGTTAGGTGACTCACGCTGTATATATACGCCTGTAAGGGTGTATATATATATGAGTGTGTGTGCGTGTGTGTGAGTGTGTGTGTGTGTGTGTGTGTGTGTGTGTGTTTTATACGAGGGGACTTCAAAAGACAAACTGCTCTTGTCGTGAAACGCTAAGACATTTGCGCAACAGGAGTAGTGCACTCTCAGAAGTGACTAATTATTGTGGGTTTCTTACAAACTCAGTTCTGCTGCGTTACAGCTAACAGGTGCCTCAAATTGTGCGGATAAAATGATAGGGCAACTAAAAAAGTAAACCCGATTCTTGTGGTCAAAGCGTCTAATCCGAACACAGATTAAACACATATTAACCACGAAATTCCAACTGTATTTGTAGCAACACTGAATGCTGTATACAACTTTAGTGAAATGGTGACAATTTGACCAGGGCCGCTCTGGTCAATAACTGAGAAAACAGGTTACACCAGGCCGGTGATGAAAATATGCCTAGGTTCGTATAAAAGCACCAAAATAAAAATATACACTGACAAAGAGCTGACACCACAAGTACAGATAAACTGCAGCGCATGGGTGAAATATAAAATCTACACAGTTCAACAACTACATCGACGATCTGGTCCAGGGAATGGATGAATGACGAACAGCTCAAGACAAAACAAGAAGGACAAATAAAGTTCCAAATACAGTGCTTTTTGCCAACGATCAGCTAAGGACAGTGAAAATAAACTACAAATTTCGTACGTGGGTTAAATAACATCTGCCTAAGTTACAACCTGGAGCTTTCTACACCTAAACTGATAACAATGGTCGTTTTGCGAAAATACCAGATAAGGGCCAAGACAATCATCGGCAACCAGTTAATAGAAAAGGAATCCCATTTCCAGTATCTAGGATGCGACATAACTTTTGAAGAAGAGAGACATAAGTAAGAAAAGTAACATCTGTAAACATACATGTAACCCCGATACGAAGAACACTAAAGGGGGAAAACAAGAACAGAAACAAAATAGAAATTTTATGCATTCGTGGCACTATCCACTTTAGTATACGGTGAAGAGAGTTGGACATTAACATCAAATGGTGTAAGATACCTTGAAAAACCAGAAATGAAGTACCTTAGGTAAGTTAAGAGATGTAGAAGAGAAGACAAAATAACAAATGAAGACATAAGGAAAGACCTCGGGGTATATTAGTTAACTGAAAAAGCAATCCAAGAAAGCAGCATCGGAAAAAGCATGTACTGCGTATGTCGCCTGGACAAGCGATGGAAAACAATCCTATTGGAAGAAGGGGTATGGATATACTGAGGAAGAGATCGTGAGGGCGAAAGTGGCATGGGGCTTAACCCTTTATTGGCGGAAGAAGAAGTAGTGGGTTAGAAGAGGTACTAAAACAGTTATGTGAAGAGATTACGCGATGTGAATTAGAATTTTATTTGGTAAGACAAGATGTAAACATTGGGAGACATCGGGTATCACTGCCAACAGAAGTGAAAGGGGATTAGAACGCGTCTCGGATAGGAAGAAGAACGTGTGTGGTACTTTCAGTCTAAAAATCCTCCAGAAGGAGCAGCAAGAACAGAATGTCTAAAACCACCATCTTCACTTACGTGCATCTCTTCGTGGCAGGTGAGATTAACGAAGTAACAACTCACCAGAATGAATTAAACATGAAACTCCTGAGTTAAGCAAAGTGTTCACGTGAATCTACAGTTCACCAGTTTTCATCCTTTGTACAACATAAATTGTACGCAATAAGGAGCACAACATACCTAAAAATATCTCGGTCAGAAATTCGAAGTCTGCAAACTAGATCATTCCAAAAAGTCTCATTATTACAGCAAGCCAAGTAAGTTTTACTGAATGCTGTGATAGACAACAATGTGAGGTAGGTACATGACACTATTTTTAACATACCCACCAAGTCCCTGTAAACAACGTTCGGAACTTTGTACCAACTGTTGTGTTCCTTGACAACAGAAACGCCCTTCTTGGTCACGAAGTAATTCGAGAACGTCCTCAGAGTGGAAAAATTTCTTTCCCTCGCACGTTCTTTCATCTTGCCGAAAAGATGAAAATCACGTGTTCCTTGATCCAGATTTCACTTCATCAGTTGCGTGTATCATCTCACGGCAGATGCACGCCACTTTGGATTTGGTCCATGTAACGCCAGAATTGCCGGTGAACCAATGGACAATTTGTGTACACTGTGGTTCGTCCGTTATTCGTACTGTGGCAGAACTGTGTCTGCAGGATAATGGGAGCATGCGCCTTCTTCTGGCAATGCGCTACTTTTAGGGCACAATAGTTTTAGCTTCGGACGACAGCGTAACTTTCTGTACGAAGTCCCACAGTACAAGTTGCAAGCAAGAAAGTGTAAGAGGGCAGCTTACAAAATATGTGGCATAATATTCGCAGGGTGTATGGTTGAGGGGAAATAGAGAGCTCACTACGAATCACTCTAGGTCACCGCTTCCTTTACGTTCGGATGTAAGAAGGTATCAGGGGAGGCCTATTATATTCTGGAAGCAGTCTACAAGAGACGCAGGAGATAGAGGACCCTGTGAGGGAACCTCATTCTGGACGCAACGAACGAGCTGATATAAAATTATCAAGGCGACCATTGAGATTCACCTCGTACCACTACAACTAAATATAAGAAAGTGATTATTATATGAAAGGGAGGGTGTATGATGCATAATAACAGGTAGCGCTCAAGGAATCAGTGGCACATATCACGGAGAACCCGATCAAGAAACTATGCTTTGGTAAAACGAAGAGGCGCATGGTTCATGCACCCATGGTGCATGCTGCTCATTGGCGACAAAGACTGGAATTGGCATTCCAGTATGTGAATACCACAACTGGGCGTCCACTGTATGGCGAAATTTGGCCGCTTCAAACGAATCCCGGTTCATGTTCCATCGGGCAGATTTCGCCGGCCGAAGTGGCCGTGCGGTTCTAGGCTCTGCAGTCTGGAACCGCGAGACCGCTGCGGTCGCAGGTTCGAATCCTGCATCGGGCATGGATGTGTGTGATGTCCTTAGGTTAGTTAGGTTTAAGCAGTTCTAAGTTCTAGGGGACTAATGACCTCAGAAGTTGAGTCCCATAGTGCTCAGAGCCATTTGAACCATTTTTTGGACAGATTTTGAAACGTCCCCTTTGAACAATTATACAAGACTGTGCTTAAACTGACACACAATGTTTTTAGCGCAACGCAATCTGACTATCAAAGATCCCTGCAAAAGAATGGCCCTGAGTAACATTAAACTATACCTTTCAGAAATCACTTACCTCACAAATATCTTCGTTACTCGAACTACTGCAATACAGCGAGCGCCACTACTGCCAGCTAAATAAAAGATTCAAACTACGGAAGGCACTAACTACTGATAGGGATAGTTAGCAAATGAAAGATATTAATAGAGAACAAACAATGTATTTACCTTAATAGTCATAATATATATATATATATATATATATATATATATATATATATATATATATATATATATATATATCTATATATATATATATATAGCAGTTCATGACAAATTACAAAACTCCGCCATCTCTCTCCCCACATCCACCACTGCTGGCGGCTCACCTCCAACTGCGCAACGCTACGCGCTGTTCACATCCAGCTGCCGCTGCCCAACACTACAATGGCAGACAACAATGCAAACTATTGTTTGTTCTCTATTAATATCTTTCATTTGCTAACTATCCCTAACAGTCTCCAAAAAAATATCTTGAAAGATCGACGATTCTTGTCTGATGTGGACGTGCAGAAGACACTTACGGACTTCATCACGTAACAGGGCACCGTGTTATACAAAATGGGCATCTTCAGCTATGTTTGTTTGTGGGACATTGCCTCAATGCTCACGGCGTTACTGTCTGATTGACATAACGATTCTGGACCGTATGACCTTCGAACCGAAACGTTTCGATCGTCCATTATATAAAAACTCACTCTACATAGGGGATTCAGAAACAATCTGGGAAGCTTATAAGGATGTAATAGGGTAGGTTGTGCTGAGAAATAGGCCGGCCGCGGTGGCCGTGTGGTTCTAGGCGCTCCAGTCCGGAGCCGCGCTGCTGCTACGGTCGCAGGTTCGAATCCTGCCTCGGGCGTGGGTGTATGTGATGTCCTTAGGTTAGTTAGGTTTAAGTAGTTCTAAGTTCTAGGGGACTGATGACCACAGCAGTTGAGTCCCATAGTGCTCAGAGCCATTTGAACCATTTTTTTTGTGCTGAGAAATAATAGTTAACAGATAAAAATCTATAGGTTCTCCCGTTTCCGAGTTAACCAGCATTTAAGTAACCCAATCAGGACGCTGCACACGTAAATTCGATCGGCCCACAATAGATGGTATCGCAAAACGCGTTCGTCATTTGGTTTCCCAAAACCGAACAGAGAGCGTTACAATGTTTGGGGATGGGACGGCAGTAAGGACTGAACCACATTCATAGGCTGAGCAGTCTCGTTTACTACCATCTACACTATGAGAACAACTGAAAGTAACTGTATCTGGTAGGGCACCTAAATTTACGCTCGCAGTGGTCTAATTGGCTAACCTAAGAGCTAGTTAACTAGGAAATGGCGAAACATTCAGAATATTTTTCTTAACACTTATTTCTCAGGACAACATATTCTGCAACACCCTTGCAAGCTTTTAGGACTATTTCTGATCACCCTGTATAGTCCCAAACTACCTTCGAACATAACACTGTATTCTCCTCCTTGTACTCAATACGCTTAATAAGTAATCTATCATTATTTTCTGTTCTTTCAAATGTTACTATTTTAATTCCCAGCAGTGTAGTGAAAAAGTTCAGCTTAAAAAGATCTTAAACATCACGATATTGTTTATAGGTGAATTTACGCATTGTCCCTTATGTACGAGGGTTGCCCAGAAATTAATGCACCGCATTTTTTTCTTCAACAGTTCTTTATTGAACATAATGGGAATTATACACACGAAATTTTTCCACTTAATCTCCATCCCGTTCTATGGCCTTCTGCAATGCGAAACAACGGCGTGCATGCCCTTCCGGTACGAACCCTTCTCCTGGTGACAGGATGGGGCTGCGTCAGGACTGTAGGGTGGATGGGATAAGGCTCTCCTACCCTGATTTGTGATGTGCGCAGCAGTCCTCAGACTTGTACGGGGCCGAGCGTTATCGTGTTGCAGCAAAACGTCTCCTTGATTGGTGTGGTGCCGAAGTCGCAGGAAGCGCGTCTTGAGTGTTGTTAATGTGTTGACATATGTTTCCTAATAAATGGTAACGTCTCTTGGCACCACATGAGTGAAAATCACACCTTCGCAGTCCCAGACCACGGTGATCATGATTTTACCGGCGGAAGTAGTTGCATTGAATTTTTTCTTCTGTGGGGAGTGGGAATGGCGCCATTCCATCGACTGTAGTTCTGTTTTGGGGTCAAGATGGTGAACCCAGGTTCCATCACCTGTCACAATCCTGGGCAAGAAGGGGTCCACTCAGCTTCAAAGTGTTGCAACAGCCCACAGCTCGTGGTCGTGCGGTAGCGTTCTCGCTTCCCGCGCGCGGGTTCCCGGGTTCGATTCCCGGCGGGGTCAGGGATTTTCTCTGCCTCGTGATGGCTGGGTGTTGTGTGATGTCCTTAGGTTAGTTAGGTTTAAGTAGTTCTAAGTTCTAGGGGATTGATGACCATAGATGTTAAGTCCCATAGTGCTCAGAGCCATTTGAACCATTTTTTTTGTTGCAACAAATTAAGACAAATGTTTTTCCTGCGTGATTTGTGATCCACCGTTAGACACTGTAGGAGCAATCTTGCACACACTTTTGAATATTCAAGAGTGCAGATAATTGCATCCACACTTCCTTTGCTGAATGACAGACGCAGCGTCAACTGCTGACTCGTAATGCGGCTGTCTCGTGAATGACAACATAGGGTCGCTGCAACGCGTGTGGTATGACAGCAGTGGATGGTCTCCCCGACTGCTGTAAATCGTGGAGCTCCGCCGAACCACCTTCTGTTGACCTCACCCTCCCTGCCCAGCGACTAACCGTACTTCTGTCAACAGAAGATGCTACATAGACTTTGCACAAGCGTTTGTGAATATTCGCCACAGTTTCATTCTCTGCTGTGAGAGATTCAGTGCTTGTAACGTACATCACCTACAGACGCCATTTTGAAACTGTCCTGCAGCTACGCTATCTGTTGGAAGTGACGGAAACTTGTCGCGCTCACTCAAGAGACTGCCAGTTATACCTATTGTAATATTTCTGGCTTATTCAGCCATCATATTAGGCTCCAGGAAGCTATTCCCAGGGTAGTGGAGATGCAAGAAGCATAGAGATGACGCAATGTGGTATGAGGTACCGGTGACAGATGTTAGATCCGGTACCATTCCCGTGAGAAAGGCCGCCTGCATGATGCTGCTGCTCTGTGACTGGCTGCTGTGTTCGGCGGTAGGGCGCCAAAACGTTAAACATTAGTTGCTGTTATTAATTAAACCTGTCATCCAAATTACTGCCGATGCACTTCGGTGACGTTCGGGTCACGCCTCGCTGGCTTGGCGCTCGAAGTGTCTCGGGCAGTCCGACTCTCCAGTTCTGACCGATCCAGTGGAAAGACGTCTGTTATAGAAGTATTTGTTTCATGCAATTTTATTTACTACAGTTCCGACCGTCGCTAGGTACAGACATGTTGTCTGTAATAGTAGTATTTGATTCATGTAATTTTATTCTCCAGTTCTGACGGTTCCAGTAGAGAGACATGTTGTCTATGATTTTAGCCAGATATAATGACTGTGGAAAGATATGTTCAATATGTTGTGATCAAGTATAGTTTCTCGTGTCTATATCAATAAAAACGCGAGTGGCATCCCAAATGAGTTTATTCGTAGCAGCAGTTCCTTGCGAAGTTAGTTTCAGTCTCAAGAAAAAGAATCCACGACCTGCGTGCTGTTTTCTGCGCTGGGGACATCATCATCATGAAGACAGCAGGTTAGTGAAGTGTACAAGAACTTATGTATTCCACACAGGGCAGCGGAAACAACTAGGCACCTCACGTGTACTGCAGGCACAGTACAAATGTGCTCAGTGACACGTCATCTGCAGTAATGCAGAGGAGATAAAGAAGAATGAAAGTATTAACACTATCTCACTTTTATCCCTTTTTTTCCTGCCGTACTATACATACACAACGTTTCCCATTCGTAGTATTGTTTTCCGCTGATAAAAAAAAAGAGGTGCATGACTTCCTGGGCAACCCTCGTAGCATCGTTTTTGCTTCAAAACCACCATATTCTGTTTTGCACCAGTATTTTGTAAGTATTAATATTAACTGAACATGTCTTAGGTCTCAAATTCCCAGTACCGATGTCAGTTTGGTCACCAGGTTTTCAAAACTAAAGCCCTCTATTTAGTCGACCATCCCAGACAGTAATTCTATCTGATTGCTCCAGACAGGACACCATCCTACCGCGATTATTACTATGAAACTGTTTACGAATTGGAGAATGAGTGTGGCTGAACCATGCATTCGGTCGACGACTACGCTACTTTGCTGTTGCCACTATTGCCGTAAGTTTATCAGCAGTTGACTTGTATTTCTTCTGTTGTTAAAAAAAGTGTATTATATATACACCACAAAAACAGAAACCTCATTTGGTACCGGCGTCAGAAAAACATCAGTTTCTAACTGCTCCACCTAGTGTGTGACTGCTAAGTTTCCGCAGTTGTTATCTGTATGCGGTCTGTGAAGTTTTCACGGTACCTCCAAACTTTTCTGAATATCTATTCAGATACTTTGGTAATACCGCCTCGTGTTCTTGGGCAAATAATGTGCAGAGAGATTCTCTGGCACTCAGAAAGAAATACTCAAGTACAGTACGTGCTAGTGACATAGAATAACACTCAATCTTTGCCAGACAACGGGTTATTGTCCTAATTCCCCAGGGATTCTACTTACCCTAGCCCTGCCTATTTTACGCTTTGTTCTAATTCGCTAGGAATTCTATTTACTCTCGCTATCTGCCTACTTTGTGCTTCACTGCTCCATAAATCAAACTTTTCGTGTTCTTTGTCTTTCGCTGTTGAACACAACATTTATCTATTAAAAAAAAAGAAAAAGAAAACATAAAAGTCCTTTAACACCTTCCTGAGAGGCAGTCTCCACTGCTTTCAATCTGACTATGCAAGCTTAGACCGGATGGGGTTTAAATTCAGAGAAATAATATTAACGACGATTGAGAGGTATTTAGCAGAAAAATTAATAAGAGCTGGCACTTAACGCCCATGGTGCACAAAGTAGGTCATAACATGATTACAGAGGCAACGAAAGAAGTAAGCCAAAATTAAAAGCCAAAAAAATCCCCAAATTGGTGAAGTTTGACAGAAGCTCGAAATGTAGAGTAAACTTTAATGTGAAATGCTCTTAATAGTTTCTACAATGAAACTCTTTCTGGAAATCTCGCAGAAAATCCAAACAGCTTCTGGCTATATGTGAACCACACTAACGGCAAGACGCAATCGATACCTTCACAGTGCGATAACTATGCTTATGATATTAATGACAGTGCCAATAAATCAGGGTTACTAAACACTGTTTTCCGAAAGTCCTTCACAAAAGAAGACGAAGTAAATATTCCAAAATTCGAATCAAGAACAACTCCCGGGTACCCTTTGCGTAGCGATGCAGCTTATAACGCTTAATAATGGAAATGTCTTCGGTCGAGTATGTATACCAGTCAGGTTTCTTTCAGACTATTCGGATACAGTAGCTCCATTCATAGAAATCATATACAACAGCACCCAATTCGACAGATGCGTATCTAAAGACAGGAAAATTTGTGCAAGTCCGCCAATACCCAAGAAAGGAAATAGGAGTAATCCGCTGAATTACAGACCCATATAACTAACGTCGATTTTCGGGAGGATTTTGCAACATACACTGCGCTCGAATAATATGCAACACCTCGAAGAAAACAATTCATTGAACAATAGCCACGCTGATTCAGAAAGCATCGTTCTTCAGAAACTCAACTAGCTCTTTACTCTCATGAAGTAATGGCTGCTAGCGACAGGTGACATCAGATTGATTCAATGTTTTTAGATTTACAGAAGGCTTTTAACACAGTTCCTCACAAGCGACGTCTAATTAAATCGCGTGTCGATGAGTGTCGCCTCAGTTGTGTGACTTGAGTCGCGATTTTCTCTCAGAAAGGTCACATTTCGTAGTAACTGACAGTAATTCATCGAATACTACAAAAGTAATATCTGGCGTTCCTCAGGCAAGTGTAACAGACCCTGTGTTATTCCCGATCCACACTAACGATTTAGGAGATAATCTGAGCAGTTCTCTTAGGCTGTTCGTAGATGATGCTGTCATTTACCGTAATGTATGTCATCAGATGATCAAAAAGAATTGCAAACTGATTTGATACCTGTATGGTGCTAAAAGTGGCAATCTAAATCAAGAAAAGTGTGAAGTCATCCACATGAGCACTAAAATGAAACGGCTAAATTTAAGTTAGACCGATGGCCTTTGTAGTCTGGCCCCTTGAACCCTCACAAACCAAATTTAAGTTACACGATAAATCACACAAAACTCAACTAAACACTTGCATATTACAATTACGCATAACTTTAATTAGAACCATCGTATAGATAATGTTGTGTGGAAGGCAAATCAAAGCCTGGGATTTATTGGCACACCACTTAGAAAATGAAACAGATCTACTAAAAAGACCACTTACACTACTCTTATCCGCCCTGTTTTGGAGTATTGCTGTGCGAGGTAGGATCCTCATCAGATAGGATTGACAGCGTACATCGAAAAAGTTCAAAGAAGGCCGACTCGTTTTGTTTTATCCCGAAACAGGGCAGAGAGTGCCACGGATATGATATCGGCGTTGTCAAAGAAGGCGGAGAAGCAGACGGAGGTTAGCGGCATTCTCTTACACTTGGGATGGGGAACTGCCCCTAAAAGCTGGAAACCAGCGCTGTCAGTGGCGTATTGACTGGAAACCACAGAAATAAAGACACCTAATGTTTTCCGCAGGATATGTGCTCTTAATTGAAACGGTGTCATGAAAATCTCACCACTGCCAAAAATTCCAGTTTAGTGTGTGTGTGTGTGTGTGTGTGTGAATGCCTAAGGAACCAAACTGCTGAGGTCATCGGTTCCTAGAGTTACACACTAATTAAACGAACTTATGCTACGAACAACACACGCACACATCACACACATGCCCGAAGGAGGACTCGAACCTCCGGCGGGGGGAGGGGGGAGGAGGGGGAGGAACGCGCAATCCGTGACATGGCGCCTCAAGGGGACAGTTACAAAGAGGAAAATTATGGAATGAGCAACGAAATAGTAAGACTCAACAAGACGAAGGGTGAAGTGTCAGAAGTATGAACGCAGTAGAGAAGCTAGATACTGGAAATGCTCTCGTGTAATGGATGTCAGTGAAGTGAAATGGAAAGAAGACAAGGGTTTCTGATCAGACGAATACAGAGCAAAATCAGCAGCAGCCGAAAATGCTATATCAGGTACAGGATGCGTTACGATGAGGAAGGTACTGCTGAGAGCGGGCTACTTCGAACATTTCAGTGATAGGTTTGTTCTCACCAGATTCGACAGCAAACCAAAGCCGACTAGACATGCCTACGTCGCAAGAGACGGTGAAGAGATACAGAATTTACTTAAAGGTAAATGAAAATCTAGTAACCACTGGAGATTGGAATCCGGTTGTAGCGGAACCAG
Organism: Schistocerca cancellata; assembly: GCF_023864275.1. Lineage (NCBI taxonomy): Eukaryota > Metazoa > Arthropoda > Insecta > Orthoptera > Acrididae > Schistocerca > Schistocerca cancellata. The sequence goes on from NC_064630.1 coordinate 679,769,183, forward strand.
AAAGACAAACGATTGCGGGAAAGTATAGTCTTGGCAGTAGGAAAGAGAGAGATGAAACACTATTGGAGTTGTGCAGTTTATTTCAGCTATAATTAGTGAAAACATTGTTCAAGAATCACAAGAAGAGGTAACTGGGAGGAAGCGTGGGTAACAGCAGTAATATTTCAACTCATGAACGAAAAAAGAAGGTGCAAAAATGTTCAGAAAAAGACGGCAATACAACAATGCAGGTTGGTTAAAAACTGTCTGAAAAACTTGTAAACGTATTGTAGGGTAGGAATGGATGAGAAATAACTGTAAGGATAAAAATTCGATACGTTGAGCCGTTTCGGACTTACTTAGCAATGAAGCCAATCAGGCCGTTGTGCACACAAACTCAAGCTGCCAATAAGATACAATTGATGTCAATTATTCTCATAGAGTGGATGATAGCACACGGAACTGCTCAGCCTTTGGCTCGGGTTAGATATTTACTACCGCACCATGTACAATTTTTGTATCGCTCTGTTGTTCAGGTTCAGGAAACCAAACGAATAACACGTTTGGCGACGTGATCTCTCGCTTCTACATCTACATCCATATTCCGCAACCCATCTGACGGTGTATGGCTAAGGGTCCTTTGAGTACCTCTATCGGTTCTCTCTTCTATCCCAGTCTCGCATTGTTCGTGGAAATAAAGATTGTCGGTATGCCTCAGTGTGGGCTCTAATCTCTCTCATTTTATCCTCATGGTCTCTCCGCGAGATATACGTAGGAGGGAGCAATATACTGCTTGAATTCTTGGTGAAGGTATGTCCTCGAAACTTCAACAAAAGCCCGTATCGAGTTATTGTGAGTCTCTCTGGCTGAGTCTTCCACTGGAGTTTATCTGTCATCTCCGTAACGCTTTCTCAAGTACCAAATGATTCTGTAACGAAGCGCGCTGCTGTCCGTTGGATCTTGTCTTTCTCCTCTATCAACCCTATATGGTACGGATCCCAATCCCGTGAGCAGTATTCAAGCAGTGGGCGAACACGTGTACTGTTACCTATTCTTTTCGGACTGCATTTCCTGAGGATTCTTCAAATGAATCTCAGTTTGGCATCTGCTTTACCGACGATTAATTTTATATAGTCATTTCATTTTCAATCACTCCTAATAACTACTCCCAGATAATTTATGGTATTGCTTCCAGTTGCTGCCCTGCTGTATTGTAGCTAAATGATAGAGATTTTTTTATTTACTATTAAAAACAGTCTTGATCACGATAGTAAATATTTGTAAGAGATTTATCACTGCCTCTCCCATAATGTATTCAAAAGTAATAAATGATAAAGGAACTTTCTTTCTATGCATTCGCAGCACATTACACTTGTCTGCATTGAGATTCAATTTCAATTCCCTGCACCATGCATCAATTCGTTTCAGATCCTCCTGTATATCAGTACAATTTTCCATTGTTACAATCTCTCGATACACCACAGCATCATCTGCAAAAAGCCTCAGTGAACTTCCGATGTCATCCACGAGGTCATTTATGTATATTGTGAACAGCATCGGTCCCATGACACTCCCCTGTGGAACACCTGAAATCACACTTACTTCGGAAGACTTCTCTCCATTGAGAATGACATGCTGCGTTCTGTTTTCTAGGAACTCCTCAATCCAATCACACAATTGGCCTGATAATCCATATGCTCTTACTTTGTTAATTAAACGACTGTGGGGAACTGTGTCGAACGCGTTGCGGAAGTCAAGAAACACGGCATCTACCTGTGAACCCGTGTCTATGGCCCTCTGAGTCTCGTGGACGAATAGCGCGAGCTGGGCTTCACACGATCGTCTTTTTCGAAACCCATGCTCATTCCTGCAGAGTAGATTTCTAATCTCCAGATAAGTCATTATACTCGAACATAATACGTGTTCCAAAATTCTACAACTGATCGACGTTAGGGATATAGGTCTATAGTTCTGCACATCCATTCGACGTCCCTTCTTGCCATTTGAAATTGCGCCCCCAACGCTCGCGTTGCCTAACTTGAATAACAGCTATCTCGGAAACGGTGCAACATATCGAATAAGTTTCCTAACAATGATTCCTCAGTACACCCTACCCCACAATATTCTAACAAGCCTTTCAGACTATTTGTGGTCAGAAACGAAAAGTTAAGAACTGCAGGGAAGCCAGATGGGAATGGCTACAGGAAAAATATGAGGTAATTGAAAATTAATAATCGTCACAAGGAGTGGCTCAGTATGCAGTAAATTCAAAACAATCAACAACCTTCGGTGAGATTGAAAAGTAAGACTGCAGGGGAAATTCCACTGTCAGACGCAGATCACATCGTGGATAGGTGGAACCGGTACGGTGAAGGGCCGTTTGAGGGGAGGAATTGTCTGATGTCATAGAAGAAGAAATCGGAGGCCGTATTGAAGATCCAGTATCAGAGTCAGAGTATAGAGGAAATGTAGAGCATTTGAGATGAAATAAGGCAGAAGGGTGTAAGAGGTATGCGCTGTCTGCGATATGAGAATCGCTGACCAGAGAGCAGTGTTGACTGCAGTACGAACTGTGTAACTGTAGCAGTTAGTTATTGCTAGTTGCTTGTCTGAGGTTGTCTGCGCTTGTCTGCAGTCTCCTCTGGTCGGGAATCTGGAGATGGAGTATTATTGTATAAGGTAAAGAAACAGCGTCGCGCATATCTAGTAATGTAAGTGAACTGTCATCCAAATGTTTTTAAAAACGTTTGGATGACAGTTCAGATACATTACTAGATATGCGCGACGCTGTTTCTTTACCTTATACAATAATACTCCATCTCCAGATTCCCGACCAGAGGAGACTGCAGACAAGCGCGGACAACCTCAGACAAGCAACTAGCAATAACTAACTGCTACAGTTACACAGTTCGTACTGCAGTGAACACTGATCTCTGGTCAGCGTTTCTCATATCGCAGACAGCGCATACCTCTTACAAGGGACTGACAACATTCTCTCTGAACGTCTTAAATCATTTTAGAGATGTGGCAAACAGACTATCATGTCGATATGTATAATCTATGAGACTGGCGACATACCATCAGGCTTTCGGAAAAATAACGTCCACACAATTCGGAAGACAGCTAGGGCATAAAATTGTGACAACTATCACACAGTAAGCTTAACTATTTGTGAACACAGTTACTGACAAGAAAAATTTACAAAACAACGGAAAAGAAAACGGAGGATCTGTTAGATAAAGGCACCAGAGAGGCAGTCCTGATTTTGCACCTATAATGGAACCAAGGCTGAACGAAAACCAAGACTCGTTCTTTGGATTTTAGAAACTGAGAAAGCTTTCGACAATGTAAGATGGTGCAAGGTGTTCAAATATAAAATATTTGCAAGAAAAAAAGGGGGATAATAAGATTATAAGACAAAGAACGAAGTGCTAAATTCAAGAAAAATGTAAGGCAGGGATCCACCCTTTCGCCTCTAGTGTTCAGTGTGTACAACTAAGCACCGATGAAGGTAATAAAAGAAAGATTCAAAAGTGGGATTCAGATTTAATCTGAAAGAATATCAGTGACTATTTTTACTAAGTAATTGATGTCCTCAGTGAAAGTGACGAAGAACCACAGGGTCAGCTGCGTGGAATGAACGACCTGATGAGTAAATAATGTGGACCGAGTGTAAATCGAAGGAAGAGGGAAGTAATCAGAAGTAGTAGAAACGCAAACTGCGAGAAATGTAACGAAGAGACAAAATTAAACAATTCTGCTACCTTAGTATCGAAGTGACCCTTCACGGACGAAGCAAGGCGGATATAACAACCATATTCGCTGAGGTAAAGAGGACCTTTCTGGCCAAAAGGATTTTACTAGTACCAAACGTAGGCCTTACATTGACGAAGAGATTTTTGAGAATGTACACTCGGAGCTCAGCAATGTATGAAAATGAATCATGGACAGTGGGGAAACCAGAAAGTAATGGAATTGGTGTGTCTCAGTGTGTCGATATAAATGGAACTTGAAAATTGGGTGTATGAACAAGACAAGAAATTTGGATGTCTTCAGAAGAGTCAGCAAGGGGAGGAATACCTGTAGAGCAGTGACAAGAGGAAGGTACATGATGATAGGACACGTGTTACGACGTCAAGAATTTAATATCGTGGTACTAGAGGAGATCGATAGGGTAAAATCTGTAGGGGAAGACAGATACTGGAATATATCTAACAAATAATTGTGTACTTCAGTGGGATATCATGGCGGATTGTATCAGATCAGTCAGATGACTCATGAAGTGCCCCCAGTCTCCGATAAAATAAGAAGCTGGACGACTACTAAGTATCGAGTAGAAGCTCTATATGGCCGCCCACCACTTCCGACTGTAGGTGAAAAGCATACCAGCGAACAGTGAGGCGGAGAACATGACAACATTCAGTACCATCGCCACCTTTTACCAAGGGGATGTACAATCACATACATTTTTACAACTTTTCTTTATAGTAAGGCAGACGTGTGGGACCGGTCTTCTTGAAAATGGGTTGCGGCGCTGTTAACTTGCAACTAATTGATCATGTTTTTCTGATGTCTTCGAAGTCTTTTCGAAGGCTCTTTCCGACGCTGTTCATAAATTGTACAGTAGTCTCTCTGTCTGTCCCACAGAAAATTCGCGTGTCCGCTCCAACAACACGTTGATGCATTTACACATAGTATGTGCAGGGTGGTCCATTGATCGTGACCGGGCCAAATATCTCACGAAATAAGCGTCAAACGCAAAAACTACAAAGAACGAAACTTGTCTAGCTTGAAGGGGAAAACCAGATTGCGCTATGGTTAGCCCGCTAGATGGCGCTGCCATAGGCTAAACGGATATCAACTGCGTCTCTTTAAATAGGAACCCCCACTTTTTTTACATATTCGTGTAATACGTAAAGAAATATGAATGTTTTAGTTGTACCACTTTTTTCGCTTTGCGATAGATGGCACTGCAATAATCACAAGCGTATGGCTCACAATTTTAGACGAACAGATTGTAGGTACGTTTGAACATTTAATTTCGGTTGTTCCAATGTGATACATGTACCTTTCTGAACTTATTATTTGTGAGAATGCATGCTGTTACAGCGTGATTACCTGTAAATACCACATTAATGCAATAAATGCTCAAAATGATGTCCATCAACCTCAATGCATTTGGCAATACGCGTAACGACATTCCTCTCAACAGCGAGTAGTTCGCCTTCCGTAATGTTAGCACGCGCATTGACAATGCTCTGACGCATGATGTCAGGCGTTGTCGGTGGATCACGATAGCAAATATACTTCAACTTTCACCACAGAAAGAAATCCGGGGAAGTCATATCCGGTGAACGTGCGGGCCACAGTATGGTGTTCGACGACCAATCCATCCGTCATGCAATATGCTATTCAAAACCGCTTCAACCGCACGCGAGCTATGTGCCGGACATCCATCGCGTTGAAAGTACATCATGCAGTGAAACATCATTTGGTAACATCGGTATAACATTACGTAGGAAATCAGCATGCACTGAACCATTTAGATTGCCATCGACAAAATAGGGGCCAATTATCCTTCCTTCCATAATACCGTACCATATATTAACCCGCCAAGGTCGCTGATGTTCCACTTGTCGCAGCCATCGTGCATTTTACGTTGCCAGTAGTGCATATTATGCCGGTTTACGTTACCGCTGATGGTGAATGTCGCTTTGTCGCTAAATAGAACATGTGCAAAAAATCTGTCATCGTCCCGTAATTTCTCTTGTGCCTAGTGACAGAACTGTTCACGACGTTTAAAGTTGTCGCCAGGCAATTCCTGCTGCATAGAAATGGGGTACGGGTGCAGTCGATGTTGATGTAGCATTCTCGACACCGACGTTTTAGAGATTCCCGATTCTCGCGCAATTTTTCTGCTACTGATGTGAGGATTAGTTGCGACAGCAGCTAAAACACCTACTTGGGCATCATCATTTGTTGCAGTTCGTGGTTGACGTTTCACATGTGGCTGCACACTTCCTGTTTCCTTAAATAACATAAATATCCGGCGAACGGTGTGGACACTTGGAGGATGTCGTCCAGGATACCGAACAGCATACGTAGCACACAACCGTTGGGCATTTTGATCACAATAGCCATACATCAACACGATATCGGCCTTTTCCGCAATTGGTAAACGGTCCATTTTAACCAGGGTGATGTATCACGAAGCAAATACGTCCGAACTGACGGAATGTTACGTGATACCACGTACTTATACGTTTGTGACTATTACAGCGCCATCTATCACAAGGTGAATAAAGTGGTCCAACTGAAACATTCATATTTCTTTACGTACTACGCGAGTATGTAATAAAAAATGTGGGTTCCTATATTTTAAAAAAACGCAGTTGACATCCGTTTGACCTATTGCAGTGCCATCTAGAGGGCAACCATAGCGCCATCTGGTTTCCCCCTTCAAGCTAGATGATGTTCGTGATTTGTAGTTTTTTCGTTTGATGCATATTTCGTGAGATATTTGGCCTGGTCATTATCAGTGGACCACCCTGTATACAGTATCCAGTCACATTACACGACTACATGTCAAAAGCCTTAATAACGACCTTTTACAGCGGGGACCTCTGCGCGACGTGCAGGAAGAGAGTCAGTAAGGTCCTGGGGGAAGCCGAGATAGGTCATGATGACACTAGTGCCATGGCCAGCTACGTTAGGCTTCTCAGTTGAATAGACAGATCGAGATGGTCCCAAGGATTCTGCATTGGGTTTTAATACAGGGAATTTATTCGCCGTACAATTACGGCAAACTCATACTGGTGCTATTCGAACGACGCACGTGCTTGCGAGCTATGTCACACGTTGCACGGTCTTGCTGGTAGCTGCCATCGTGTCGAGTAACAACAGAATGTATGTAAGTTTGCACATGCTCCCCAAAGATAGATGCATACTTTTGTTCATCCAATGTGCCTTTAGAATGACGACATCTCGCAGTGAATACTACGGAAACATTCTGCAGACCACAACGCTTTCTCCTCCGACCTGCATCATGGTTCAAATGGCCCTGAGTACTATGGGACTTAACTTCTGAGGTCTTCAGTCCACTAGAACATAGAACTACATAAACCTAACTAACCTAAGGACAACACATACATCCATGCCCGCGGCAGGATTCTAACCTGCGACCGTAGCGGTCGCGCGGTTCCAGACTGTAGCGCCTAGAACCACTCGGCCACTCCGACCGGCAGACCTGCATCAGTCCAAAGAATGTTGCATGGCCGTTAACGTCAAAGACCTTCTGTGCGCTATAGCAAACAACGTGACTCACCTGAAAACATCCAAAAAGGCCATCTGTCACCATTCAGTGGTCGTCCACTTGAGTTTCTGACGTGCAAAGTCCAGCCTCATTAGTGATCAGCATCGATGCATTAACCAGGCGCCTGCTGTGGACACCAATAAGCAGCAACGTTCGCTCAACGGTCGTTGAGGAGATACTGTTGGTAGCCCCTTGGTTCATCTGGGAGTTTAACTGCCCATCAGTTGCGTATCTATTCGCTCGTACACATCTCCGAAGCCATTTTTCACCCTCTTCATATATGGCCCTTGTTGTTCCACTTTTCCCTATACGCCGGTTTTGGATAGCGCCATTTTGCCATGCACGGTATACTTTAACCATGGCTGCAGACGAAAAGTCTATTGACCTATCCGTTTCGAAAATGCTTTAACCCTTGGCCTAAAACGCAACAAACATGCCCTTCTGCACGCCTGATACGTCATTCAGTATTCCCATTACGGCAACGACTTAACTGTTTCCTGAATCGTGCCCACATCCTAGTGCTGCTATCTGCTGTCTGTGGGTGGTTATTGCATGTTGACGTCAAACGCAGCCGGTGGTCACATTAGCCCTTTTGGACCTGAATGTTTTCATACGGAAGCATAAATTTTTTAATGTTCTTGGACGATTTTTATTGGATTTAGATGCACGATTTATACACATATATGCTCCCGTTTTCAGTACATACTTTGTACGTTTGACCTGTTTTTATGGACTACGATAAATAATCTTGAAACGTTGACTGTTGTAATAAATAAACTAATCATTCAATGATTACCGTGTAACATAACAATAATAATGTTTAGCTACACAGTGAAATATAACTAACCAACAGTTACCGAGCATTCTGGCGGTCACGGACCGCTGTGCACTGTTACATTCAATTACACTCCTCGAAATGGAAAAAAGAACACATTGACACCGGTGTGTCAGACCCACCATACTTGCTCCGGACACTGCGAGAGGGCTGTACAAGCAATGATCACACGCACGGCACAGCGGACATACCAGGAACCGCGGTGTTGGCCGTCGAATGGCGCTAGCTGCGCAGCATTTGTGCACCGCCGCCGTCAGTGTCAGCCAGTTTGCCGTGGCATACGGAGCTCCATCGCAGTCTTTAACACTGGTAGCATGCCGCGACAGCGTGGACGTGAACCGTATGTGCAGTTGACGGACTTTGAGCGAGGGCGTATAGTGGGCATGCGGGAGGCCGGGTGGACGTACCGCCGAATTGCTCAACACGTGGGGCGTGAGGTCTCCACAGTACACCGATGTTGTCGCCAGTGGTCGGCGGAAGGTGCACGTGCCCGTCGACCTGGGACCGGACCGCAGCGACGCACGAATGCACGCCAAGACCGTAGGATCCTACGCAGTGCCGTAGGGGGCCGCACCGCCACTTCCCAGCAAATTAGGGACACTGTTGCTCCTGGGGTATCGGCGAGGACCATTCGCAACCGTCTCCATGAAGCTGGGCTACGGTCCGGCACACCGTTAGGCCGTCTTCCGCTCACGCCCCAACATCGTGCAGCCCGCCTCCAGTGGTGTCGCGACAGGCGTGAATGGAGGGACGAATGGAGACGTGTCGTCTTCAGCGATGAGAGTCGCTTCTGCCTTGGTGCCAATGATGGTCGTATGAGTGTTTGGCGCCGTGCAGGTGAGCGCCACAATCAGGACTGCATACGACCGAGGCACACAGGGCCAACACCCGGCATCATGGTGTGGGGAGGGATCTCCTACAGTGATCGTCGAGGGGACACTGAATAGTGCACGGTACATCCAAACCGTCATCGAACCTATCGTTCTACCATTCCTAGACCGGCAAGGGAACTTGCTGTTCCAACAGGACAATGCACGTCCGCATGTATCCCGTGCCACCCAACGTGCTCTAGAAGGTGTAAATCAACTACCCTGGCCAGCAAGATCTCCGGATCTGTCCCCCATTGAGCATGTTTGGAACTGGATGAAGCGTCGTCTCACGCGGTCTACACGTCCAGCACGAACGCTGGTGCAACTGAGGCGCCAGATGGAAATGGCATGGCAAGCCGTTCCACAGGACTACATCCAGCATCTCTACGATCGACTCCATGGGAGAATAGCCTGCATTGCTGCGAAAGGTGGATATACACTGTACTTGTGCCGACATTGTGCATGCTCTGTTGCCTGTGTCTATGTGCCTGTGGTTCTGTCAGTGTGATCATGTGATGTATCTGACCCCAGGAATGTGTCAATAAAGTTTCCCCTTCCTGGGACAATGAATTCACGGTGTTCTTATTTCAATTTCCAGGAGTGTATTAGTATTAGAGTGATGAATAACACGTGGGAGCACTTGTGGACGATGAAAAGTTTGAACATTCACAGATTTTACATGACGTTTCCACTGAGGAAACATATTTCTGATGCAAGTAATACACGCTAAGTTTTATTGTACACAGTTGTAGACCATGGGTCTGAAAGGGTTAAGATAAGTGGACCGTGCATTTGTGTGGCCTGTCTTATCTGCCTCGTCATGTACTGAAGTTACGACATCTTACTCTGGAGTATGTACCTACTGAAAGATTTGTTTGCAAACTAGTAAAAGAACATGATATTAGTTCACCTTCATATAAAAAAAAACGTATTTAATCTAGGCATTTTCGACGTGGTGTAAGAAAGAATTACGATAGTGCTATATCGTCATCGGCGCGGGAACAAGAAATTCTTGTGGTATTACGGCCTGATTTACTTCACGCAATGAAATGACATTCCTACAGTGATACTAAAATGTAGACTTTCACGGCCGGAAATATCATGTCCATTATAATTATCCGGGATGTTATGCCGTGGTCGGTTGATGAATTCTGTGGTGATTCCCACAGAATTCATCAACCGACCACGGCATAACAGCCCGGATAATTATAATGGACATTCCTACAGTGAAACATCAATGTGTAAACTGTCGGACGTTCGATACTACCTCCAAGAGAATCGTACGTATGGGCCTTACCACTTAGAGCATGACTCTAAAAGCTTCGGCCACTTACCGAGCCTCCGACGATGTTTATCCTGGTCCATTCACTCCGACCCCTGGGGCTGACAGCTGCAATGCGGATCGTGACTTGTCGATTCTGGTCGATGCCGCCCAGCAGGAAGACCGGCGACAGCTGCGTCTTGTTGAGCAGCAAGTAGCCTGTGTAGAGGTCGTAGATCTCGATCTGGTAGCTCTGGAGGAATCCACGGTCAGTTTCGGTTGGGCACCGCACCGCGAAAACGTCCCTCTTCTCGTTCACAACGGAGCAGTTGGACGGAGCTTTCGGCCCTCCTGTGAGAACAAAATTGACTTATCACAACGGCATTGTTTACGCCAGATCGCGTCAGTTCATGAAAATAACTGATTATAGTCTACAGGTTATACCTTACTACACTACTCGCCATTAAAATTGCTACACCACGAAGAAGACATGCTACAGACGCGAAATTTAACCGACAGGAAGAAGATGCTTTGATATGCAAATGATTAGCTTTTCAGAGCATTCACAAAAGGTTGGCGCCGGTGGCGACACCTACAACGTGCTGACATGAGGAAAGTTTCCAACCGATTTCTCATACACAAACACCAGTTGACCGGCGCTGCCTGGTGAAACGTTGTTGTGATGCCTCGTGTAAGGAGGAGAAGTGGGTACCATCACGTTTCCGACTTTGATAAAGGTCGAATTGTAGTCTATCGCGATTGCGGTTTATCATATCGCGACATTGCTGCTCGCGTTGGTCGAGATCCAATGACTGTGACAGAGTATGGAATCCGTGGGTTCAGGAGGGTAATACGGAACGCCGTGCTGGATCCCAACGCTCTCGTATCACTAGCAGTCGAGATGACAGGTATCTTATACGCATGGCTGTAACGGATCGTGCAGCCACGTTTCGATCCCTGAGTCAACAGAGGGCGACGTTTGCAAGACAACAACCATCTCCACGAACAGTTCGATGACGTTTGCAGCAGCATGGACTATCAGCTCGGAGACCATGGCTGCTGTTACCCTTGATGCTGCATCACAGACAGGATCGCCTGCGATAGTGTACTCAATGACGAACCTGGGCGTACGAATGGCAAAACGTCATTTTTCGGATGAATCCAGGTTCTGTTTCCAGCATCATGATGGTCACATCCGTGTTTGGTGACATCGCAGTGAACACACACTGGAAGGGTGTATTCGTCATCACCATACTGGCGTATCACCCGGCGTGATGGTATGGGGTGACATTGGTTACACGTCTCGGTCACCTCTTGTTCGCACTGACGGCACTTTGAACAGTGACATTACATTTCAGATGTGTTACGACCCGTGGCTCTACCCTTCATTCGATACCTACGAAACCCTACATTTCAGAAGGATAATGCACGACCGCATGTAGCACGTCCTGTACGGGCCTTTCTGGATACAGAAAATGTTCGACTGTTGCCCTGGCCAGCACATTCTCCAGATCTCTCACCAATTGAAAACGTCTGGTCAATCGTGGCCGAGCAACAGGCTCGTCACAATACGCCAGTCACTACTCTTGATGAACTATGGTATCGTGTTGAAGCTGCATGGGCAGCTGTACATTTACACGCCATCCAAGCTCTGCCTGACTCAATGCCCAGGCGTATCAAGGTCATTATTACGGCCAGAGATGATTGTTCTGGGTACTGATTTCTCAGGATATATGCACCCAAATTGCGTGAAAATGTAATCACATGTCAGTTCTAATAAAATATATTTGTCCGATGAATACCCATTTATCATCTGCATTTCTTCTTGGTGTAGCAATTTTAATGGCCATTAGTGTACTACATCCTGTCGCTTCCTTGTGATGTAAGAGTGGAAATGTCACTTGATAACTTAGCAAAGTAAATAATATTCTTACAATTTTTCTCTCTTATCCTTCTTTTTTTTACACACACCTGTGGTAACTTACGTCAGATTAAGATACAGCCCCTTTCAGGGCTCTGTTACGGCATGTGCTTTCGAATACAAAGTAAACTGTCTGTAATGAACCAACAATTATCAGGATCTAAAGTACTAACGAGCATTATTGGAAACATACGTTTACAAAACAAGCGTCTATGACGTCTATAGCTACACGCGTTTTTTGTTCATCTGATACACGGTGAGGTATGGAAAACTTCTCGCGCATCACACAACTGTACAGTAAAACAGGAAATTAATTTATCAGAGAGGATCATTAAAAATACCTCAAAGTTAAACTATTATATATTAAACGGATGTCACTCTCCCGGCTTTCACAAAGGCAGCACTAAGGGAAGAAGATCAAGTTTCCAGCCAGGTAAGTGGTGGGTCAGTTAGAACGACCTGAGTTCGGTCCCGTCGAGTATATTAATTTTGTCCTACAGAAGTGGGACAACGGGAAAGGGGGGGAGGGGGACAATTTTCAAAGTCGAGCCTACTGGACTCGAGCAGAAGCGACAGTAGCATGTATGCTATAAAATTTTGATAATTAGTGAAACTAAACCTCTTAGTTCGGCCGAAGTTTGTGTCAGTCTCTTGGATCATCACATTTATACAGATTCTGCTGGAGGTTACACGTCCACAATCTTAGTAAGTACAGCAGTAATGTGAGGCAGAAGCTATGTGGAATTGCTACAACGTAATGTGTGAAGAATGCAATGCGGAAAGTAAGATGAATGGAAAATGAATAGATTTATTTATCGACAGATGTTATTACAAAAGTTGAATTAGTCTGAACTTAATGAATACGCCAAGTTACTTGCTGTGAAGACCACAGTGTTTACGTAGACCAGGTCCTGTTGAGTGCGGTATGCCTCCTCTCTGCCTCTGAACGGCAAATGAGGTATTCTAGTTGGTTGTAGAGAAACCTGTATTTCTGTAATTACCAATTAAATAAAACTTTTACAGTTACTGGGAGAGATAACAGACCAAATAATTATTAAGATGTACTCGACACTGAATCATGAACCACTTTATTTACACTGTTATATTTATAGGACTATAGCCGTCCTTATAAACACGAAACAACGCAACTACACATCAGGAAATTTAATGAATACAATCCCTAACAGAATAATCATTCCCAGATTAATGACAGGGAGGGTAAGTTTGTTAACAAAGTACATACAGTTAACCGGTTATGCTGTCTAAGTATGACAGAGCAGTGAGCTCTACCAAGTGAGCAGGAGTCGACGTGTGGCTTTGGGAAGTGTATGAACTGAAACGGTGTTTAAGTTAGTGTCAGCAGTCTATCTAAAGCGTGACATGTCGTAAGTTTTCCTGATTAACATTATCATCGTGCAGCCAAAGATGACACGTGCAGATAAAGATTCAGACTAGCGGCCGAATCGTCTGCATATGTCACGATTGTGAATTGTTGCATGCTGAGCAACTATCAATTTGCTTCAGAGGATTTTTTTTTTTGGGGGGGGTGGGAGTTCAAAATGGTTCAAATGGCTCTGAGCACTATGGGACTCAACTGCTGTGGTCAGAAGTCCCCTAGAACTCAGAACTACTTATACCTAACTAACCTAAGGACAGCACACAACACCCAGCCATCACGAGGCAGAGAAAATCCCTGACCCAGCCGGGAATCGAACCCGTGAACCCGGGCGTGGGAAGCGAGAACGCTACCGCACGACCACGAGATGCGGGCAGGGGGGGGGGGGAGTGCGAAGGGTAAATACCAGAGAACAATAGTAACAGAAGTTGTAGACCTATAGGAAGGCTCCAACAGTGTAAGATGTTCACAATCCCTAGAAGATTTGGAATAATGTTCAAAAGAGATATATACTGTAAAATATACAAGACAGATGTATTAGTTATGAAACTTCAGGTCAGTCTATTATTGTGCCATCATTATTGGGTACATATAATCATTTCTGTAGAATGTAAGTAGAGTTGAAATATTAATTAATCTATCGATATTAAACCGAAATACATTTTATGTCAGTTCTGGTTACTATCTTAATTATCTGCATTTATATGTTCTGTAGGACCGCCTTTATGTTACTGTATGAGTGACCAAACAGTTTACTGTATAAGTAGATATTCTGTTTACTTTTTTTAGGTGGTACCTTAGTTATTTAGGTTCAATACACTGAGGAGACAAAAGTCATGGGACACTTCTTAATATCTAGTCTTACTTCATTTTACCAGTCGTACTGTGCAGCAACACCTCAAGGCATGGTCTCGAGTCGTTGGAACTTCCATGCAGAAATACTGAGCCATGCCTCCATGGAAGTCCCTAATAGCGGAAGTAATGCCGGTGCAGAATTTCGTGCACGAACTGACCTTTCGATTATGTCCCATAAATGTTCGACTGGACTAGTGTCAGGCGTTCTGGGTGGCCAAATCATTCACTCGAATTGTCCAGAATGTTCTTCAAACCAGTCGCAAAGAATTGTGGCCCGTCACATGCCACATTGTTGTCCACAAAAATTCCTTCATAGACTGGGAACACGATGTCCATGAATTGACGCAAATGGTCTCCAAATAACTGAAAATAATCATTTCCACTCAATGATGGGCACTGATGGACCAGAGGTCCCAGTCAGTCACATGTAAACACAGCCCACACCGCTATGGAGCCACCACCAGCTTGCACATTGAATTGTTGACAACTTACTTCCATCGTGTTGTCTGCACCGCACTCGAACCGTACCATTAGCTCTTACCAAATGGAATGGGGACTAATATGACCAAACCACGGTTTTCGACTAGCCCAGGGGCCAACCGATATCGTCGGGAGTCCAGGAGAGGCGCTGAAGGCGATGTGGGCGCTGTTAGCAAAGGCACTAGCGTCGGTCGTCAGTTGCCATACCCCTTTTGCGCAAAATTTCTCCGCACTGCCGAAACGGATGCGTTTGTCGTACTTCCCACATTGATTTTAGCGGTTATTTCAGGCAGTGTTTCTTGCCTGTTAGCACTGACAGCTCTGCGCAAACGTCATTGCTCTTGGTCGTTAATAGAGGCATTGACAGTAGTGGAAGGTAATGCCTAAATATTTGGCATTCTCGGCACTCTCTTGACACTGTGGATGTCTTAATACTAAATTCGATAATGATTTTCGAAATGGAATGACCTACGTATCTAGCTCTAACTACCATTCCGAGTTCGAAGTCTGTTAATTCCTGTCGTGCGGTCGCAATTACGTGGGAAACTTTTCACATAAATCACGTGAGTACAAATGATAGCTCCGCCAATGCAGTGCCCTTTTATACCCTGTTTGCGCAATACTACCACCAATTGTATCGGTGTTTATCGCTATCCTACAACTTTTGGAAACTCAGCGTATAATGTGGTATTTTATTGAGGTAAGATTTTACTGAAGATTTGGAATGGCTGATACGTTCGTTATGTTTGTAGGTTTCATATAGACTCTATCGCTCTCTCTCGCTCGGTACACTAAGGGGTGGAACGTTAACAGTGGGTACATCTGGTGCCGGTGGATGGCACGAACAATGTTGGCTATATATGTCGTTTCCTGTACACGTGACGCACCAATGTGATTGTAGCTATATCCATGAATTTTTATTATTCAGCATGTTCCTACTATTTCTAGCAGATATCATCTTTATTATCTCCATGAATGTATACTGTAATAACGACGCTACACATATACAGTTTGTGAATCCGAAGGATTTGTTTTGCGAGGACCATGAACGTCGGGTCGTACCCAACAAATAAACAAAAGTTTATACTTACTCTCTCCCAACACAAAATCTACACTGAAGCGCGAAAGAAACTGGCGTAGGCATGCGTATTCAAATACAGATATGTAAACATGCAGAATACGCCGTTGCGGTCGGCAACGCCTCTATAAGACAGCAAGTCTCTGACGCAGTTGTTAGATCGGTTACTGGTGCTACAACTGCAGGTTATCAAGATGTAAGCGAATTTGAACGTGGTGTTATAGTCGCGCACGAACGATGGGAAACAGCATCTCCGAGGTAACGATGACGTGGGGATTTTTCCCGTACGATCATTACACGAGTTTATAACGAATATCGTAATCCGGTAAAACATCAAATCTCCGTCATCGCTGCGGCCGGAAAAAGATGCTGCAAGAACAGAGCCATCGAAAACTGAATAGAATCGTTCAACGTGACAGAAGTGCAACTCTTCCGCAAACTGCTGCAGATTTCAGTGCTGGGCCACAACAAGTGTCAGCGTGCGAACCATTGGAAACTTCATCGATATGAGTTTTCTGAGCCGAAGGCCCACTCGTGTACCTTTGATGGCAGCACGATAAAAAACGATAAGCCTCGCCTGTGCCTTCAACACTCACATTGGACTGTTGATGACTGGAAACACGTTGCCTGATCGGACGAGTCTCGTTTCAAACTGTATCGACCGGGCGGACGTGTATGGGTATGGAAACAGTTTAATGAATCTATGGACACTCCATGTCACCAGCGGACTCTTCAAGTTGGTGGGGCGTGTGCTGTTGGACCCCTGATACGTCTAGACACGATTATGACAGTGACACGTACGTAAACATCCTGTGTGATCAACTGCAGTCATTTATGTCCATTGTGCATTCCGAGCAATTCCAGCAGTACCTTGTGACACCCCACACGCCCAGAATTGCTACAGAGTGGCTCCAGGAACACTCTTTTGAGTTTAAACACTTCCGCTGCCCACCAGTCACCCCAGACATGAGCATTATTGAGCATATATGGGATGCCTTGCAACGTGCTGTTCAGAAGAGATCTCCACCCCCTAGTACTCTTACGGATTTATCGACAGCCTTGCAGGAGTCATGATGTCAGTTCCCTCCAGGACTACATCAGATATTAGTCGTGTCCATGCCACTTCATGTTGCATCAGTTCTGCCTGCTCGTGCGAACCATACATGGTATTAGGCAGGTGTACCAGTTTCTTTGACTCTTCATTGTATCACTTCCTTTTGAATAAGACCTTCCTCCAACAGTGTAAACTATCCGAATCTCTTTCTATCCTACACCAGCCTTCTGAGACTCACACTAAACAACTTAACGTTACCCTGTTCTTCAAAGTCCACCCCTATAGCTGAGTGGTCAGCGTGACGGAACGGATTGCCGCCCTACAGGCCCGGGTTCGATTCCGGGCTTGGTCGGGGATTTCCTACGCTCAGGGACTGGGTTTGTGTTGTCTTCATCATCACTTCATCCCCATCCGGCACGCAGGTCGTCCAGTGTGGCGTCGAATGTAATAAGACCTGCACCAAGGCGGCCGAACCTGCCTCGTAAGGGGCCTCCCGACCAATGACGCCAAAAGCTCATTTCCATTTTTTTCTTCTTCAAAACGTAAACCGGTACCAAAGCCGCAATATGCCTGCTGAATCGTCACTCGTTCACCACTGTTCTCGTCCACATCGACCATACCTTTTCCATCGACGTTATTGGCGCTGACCTTAAAAACCACACCTTTCCATACTTCACCTTAGTTTCTCCCAACCTCCTTGAACGCCTTACTGCAGCACTTCTCGATCCATTTGCACCTTCCCCCCCACCCCCTCCCTGAACACTACCTGTTCCTCATGCACCTATCCCAAACTTCTGATAGGTCAGCCAAACCTACTCCCACAGCGATTGGATTGCCTGATGGGAATCCATAGATACCCAGACTGGAAGCTACCCTCAAACATCCCAGAAATTTGATTGTATCCCTCATGCCGCATCCTTCCTTTAGCAGACCTTTCCAGATATTATAATAGCCCACATTTCTACCGAGATCATATGCCATGTCACCCCACACTTCTCCTTCGTGCATTCCGTCCGTTGTACCGATCCTACCCATTGTTGTATGGCCAGAAACCGTTCATACTCCACTGGCAAATACAGAGTCAGATCAAGAAATTATTAAATACAAAAAACTGCCTCCAGTACTGCGACTGCCGCCCAATATGCACCCGAGCCAGTGCTACACTCCCCATAACCTCTTCCAAATTTCTGAATGCATTGCGTCGCCCCTCTGTCTGTAACCTCGTGCCTGAGTACCCACTCCGCCATAACAACCATCCCTTACGTGACAACTCGAACAAAGATCACTAGTTTGGATCGTATCTGTCTGACATCTTCTTCATTCGTGATGACCTTCATTTTAAGTACGCCCTATTCCCCAAAAATCATGAATGCATAAATATCAGTCCCCTAACCCGAATTCCTAGCTTTCTCCACTTTGACAACATACCACAAACAGAAGTACTTCACGAAAAACGCAACACTTGTCCTGTTCAGCTCCTAAAAGAATACTCCCATTCCTCTCAGCTCAGTTGTTTCCAGTCCCAGTAGGTTGCTGGCCCTTTACAAACATATCCCACCGTCCTTAGTCCTACACACGCTTCTTGCTGACAATGAAAGTCCTGCTCACATCCTAGACTACTCCACACATCCTGTGTTCCCACTTTTTTCCTTCTTTTAGTGAGAGGCTTCTTACTGGTCTGATGTGGGCTGCCATAATTTCCTCTCCCGGGCGAGCCTTTTCACTTGAAAGAAGAAATTTTCAACTTACGTACTCAACTATAAGCGGGAAGTATTCCGTCTTCACCGGCCCGAGTGGCCGAGCGGTTCTAGGCGCTACAGTCTGGAACCGCGCTACCGCTACGGTCGCTGGTTCGAAGTCTGCCTCGGGCATGGATGTGTGTGATGTCCTTAGGTTAGTTACGTTTAAGTAGTTCTAAGGTCTAGGGGACTGATGATCTCAGAAGTTAAATCCCATAGTGCTCGGAGCCATTTGAACCACTTTTTATTCCGTCTTCCTTTACAGTTCCCACCATCCACAGAAGCATTACCTTCATCTACGTAGTTGCTACCTGAAACACCCCAATGTTTTTCTACCTGCACCCTTCATCCTTATAGAACGCCCTTTCCCCTCCTCAAATCCTTTTCTCCCATTACAAGTCCTTCATCTTTTAAGTGAAACTACAGTGTTGTCTTTCAGAACAACGTCACGACTGCTGTAATGTGACTCGGATGGATGTAATTTCGCTCTTTATCTTTTCGTCTTTCGATATTAATTCCCATTAAAAATAAAATCATCAATCTCAATGGTTTATGTAAATGCCAAAAATAGTTTTGCTTTATGCATTTTTTAAAACCATCTGTATACTTTTAACCTTTCAATAATATTCCTTTCGACTTTGTTTATGTTTTTAAAGCTCTTGGCTGAAGAAAGGAATGTTCTACCACTGCCAGCCAGCACTGCCCATGTGGGGCAATGGGGACGAAGTAACAATGAAGAAAGAAACAAGAGACAAATGTCGAGGACCCTCTTCGTTATACCTGTTTTCACTGAGCCAGTTTTCGCTACTGATCACGTTGTAATCGAGGGGCATCTGACTTACGGAAAGAGTGCCTTCACAAAGCTGAAACTTCAGATTCCCTCCACCAGTCCCAAAATGCCTCTCTATAGTCGCTATCTCATTACTGACTGCAGAAATTCACCGTTTTGTGTCTCCTGCAAAGCCTCACATTTTCTGAAATAGTGTCGCAAATTCGCTTTCCTTTCAACCTGCAACGACTCCCATTTTGTCGCCATTTTCCGCTATTTTGCTGTAAATTACTGGTCATTTATTTCACACAATTTCGACTTCAATGCCACTCTCAAGAGCAATTTGATCTTAAAATTAATAAAATGTATTGAGCATACAGTGTCAGGCTTAATATGAGGAATCAAAAATCAACACAAATTCAATAACGTTAGTACCTCATGTTGTACCCTGCATTGTAAGATTTGTACGATTTATTAATTTTGCAATCCAACTTGCACTTGAGACTGGCTATAAAGCCGAAATCACAGTTTTTGTAAAATAAATGAGAAATAATTTAGAAACAGTTGACGGAAATTTCGTTAAAAACATACTGCGTGACCTTGCGACACCACAAAGCAAAAATCATTTATTTCCACCCTGCCTTTTCCACCAAACCCAAAGCCAAATCCTCACTTATCGATCCTGTATTAACTGTGACAGTTCGTACCACTGACAGTCCATTTCATCCGAATAAATCTCTCTACCTGCCGCACACTACTTGAGATATCCTCAGATTCCTAACCATCGTCCTCGAAAATATTAACCCCTTCCAACGACCACACAGCCTCTAGCCAAAGTTCCTTCCAATCTGATGCCTGCTCCACTTCAGCGCGGTCGATCACTGTTGAGTCACTTGTCATTTTCTCGTTGTTGTGTGTGCAGTACCGGACCCAGGGCTGTTAAATTCGGGCTTAACTGAGGCTTCAAGATGTGTATCATTTGTGTGAGCAATGTTGTTCTGTCGATCAGTGTAGCTGTTATGGCGTTTCCTTTTATGCTTCTTATGCCACGTCAAGCTCCATTCTTGTTCATTTCCGATTGTTAAAATTACTGGTAATTGTGGGTTGTCGACTGCTTGCCTAGGTCTTTATCTATCTGTTTTAAGTGGTGCAGAGGAGTATCATGTTGATCTCAGAGTGCCACCACGTTGTTCTGTAAAGTTTAGTGCGCCAGTTTCGTCAACTGTGTGTAAAGATTTCTATATGTCAAGTTAACTGGTGCACATCCCATGTATGTTCTCTTCTGCAGAGGTCGGACCAGAATATTTACTGTAAAGAATTTTCTGATTATTTTTAAAGGTGTTTCACTATTCACAATGAAAAGTTACCATTCGTTGCGAGTTTGCTGTTACTGTAAACTGAAATATTTCTGAAATACATTTAACATTGGTCATTTGAACTCAATTTGTTATCTCCTTCTCTGAGTCATTGTGCCTTAATCATATATTTACGCCTGAGTTTGTTATTTTAATATAATTTGCATGAGAGATTACAATTATACATTTTGCAACCAGTTGTCAGCTCAATGATATGTTTCGCTATATGCGACCAGATGTATTTCAAAATCAAACTATTGTAATCAGCCAACTGTTACAATCATATATCCTATATAGTACATATAATTCCTGTTCCACGGCCGTAAATGTAATTGCTGTTAGTGACTAGAAAAATATCACTGTTAGGCCACAACCCCTGTACAACACCTGCACCATACACCTCATTTCAGCCGCTTCTTCAAAACGCTAACTATAGCCTGCTTGAGAAAATGTATCCGACCCCAAAATGTCATCCCCTACGATTTTCTTCTCCTCACATGTATTTTTCCAGACATTATTTCCGCTGGTCTTAACAGACGCTGCACATCCTCTGCAGAATTGAGGCGCAGCATTAGTTTACCACTCTCTCCAATGTGACACGGTTCTAGTCTCACAGCACACCCATCCTGAAGTAACACAAATGCACGTATCAGAGTCTCCCACAATCCTTCGACGCATCACTGCAGCAGTCATCGATCTAATAGGAAGTGGCACCTGCTGGTTTCTATTCATCATTCCCTACACACAACATCGTTCCCAGCCTACCCCCCCCCCCCTCCCCTCTGAATCAAAATATTCGTCCAAAACATACGCAAAACTACTCCCACACTAACTTAAATTCCTACCAAGAAAAAATCATGGGTACCCAGATTGGTAGCCACTCACTGACCTTCCATTAACATGCTACCATCCCATCATTTTTCATACAGGAGACTTTGTCAGATGTTACAATTGTTCATGTTGTTGCCAATACCAAATACCCACGTCGCTCAGTCAACGTGCTTCCCCATCTCTCCCGCTCCCTCCACACACACACACACACACACACACAAGTCATACTCCTCCTCCAAGAGTCTAGCAACTTATACTGTTCCTCTCCACGGATCGTATATCGGATGCACTCACACGCGACCAATAAACACAGAGACAAACAGCAAACGGATGTTATCAAATGTATCGGTATAGTGACAGGGGTTAGTGATGTCATATCGACCATGATTACTAAAGTTGATAGAGGCATCAATAAGACTAGAAGAGATTTTATACTAGAAAGAGATGAGGAGCAATTGTAACTGTCCGTCTTAGACAATGACCGGACATCATTTAGTTCAAATAAGATGAACTGAAAAGAATTATGTGCAAATACCAAACATTTTAAATCCCGATCTGGAGACATGGATGCCGAGCAAATACCTATCGAGGTTTAATAACAGGACTCGGAGAGTGATGAGGTAACAGAGATACTGAGCCGTGCGTGCCTCGTGTTCGTGCCATATGTCATTTGACAACCTGTTTTTACTGTACTACCACCTCGATATGTTAATTTCAATTAGTGGCGTCACTGAGTTGCCGCCTCGACTACCCGTAAATGGCAGCAGCAGCGCTTATCGTTATAAGCCCTGGTGTATTATCTTTGCTGACTGCTATTACTTCCCGGCTGTCGTGTGTTCGGAGTTAGTTCGGAACTGCCAGTGATTTGGGAGGCTCTAACAGTGCAGTTCGGAGCTGGCAGCGTGTGACTTAGGACGCTGCAGAAGTTCAATTGGGGTGCGGCTGCAGTGAGGTCCGGGCAGCCATGACTTGCCCGACGGTAGCCACTTGAGTGCGGACCACCTACGTTTGTCGTCGGTCGGTCGTCTTGTTGGACGACGTGTATGTTGGCCGGCGATTGCTTATGTGTTGCCTACGTGTGCCGACTCGTGATTCGTCCTTGTTATTGCACTGTCACTACCTGTTGTCTCCGTGCTGATGTGTGACAGTCGGTCGGTTAGCGTAGAGCAGTGGGGAAATCTCCGCGGCGCGTGGTTTGGGCGGGCCTGCAGGTGGTCTCTACGCAGTGTCAGAGTGAGTGGGGCTGTTCCCATTGTTATGAGGTCTTGGGCTCACCAAACCTTGACGAGAAAGTTTGGATTGAATTTATCAGAAAGTGAAGACTGTTCACATGTGCCGTCTGGTTCTCGTTGGGACATTCCCGCGAGCAACAACATGTGTGTTCGAGTTGGCGAAGGTTTAGCCACCGTCCGGTGGAGTCTAAATGTATTTGGTTATTTGCAACTGAAGTGAACCGGCGGAATTTCCTGCCTTGTGGCTCTTAACGTTCCGGTTACCTGCCCTGGCCATTGACGCAAATTCAGGCAGTGTCCTTCCCTAACTGTGTTGTCACTGTCCAGCACAGTGTGTACTTTGACAGTTTAATTATGCTTGGTTGTGGGTGTCCACGCCTTTACACTGAACTCCCGGTTGTGCGCTAATCAAGTGGAGCGCAGTACGTTGACTGTCTATTGGTTGGGTTGTGGTCGGATCGAGAATGGTTGGGCTGACTGCCTGTCTCACCTAAGTGAACGTTAGTATTTAAAGTACTGGCCAACACCCCGAAACTTCTGAGCGCCATTAGCTGCACTGCTTTTTCTTATTTTCTATTGTGTGTATTTGCATGGCTCATAGCCGATGGTTTTGAATGAAAGTTGAAATGTTTTTGGTGGCGTTTTAAGTCACAGGCCTTCAGCCACTTTAATATTATAGTTTCTTGCTTATCATGTGTTAGATTGTTTGGGTCTTCAGCCTGATTAATATATTGCTTAAAGATAAAGCCTTGGGCCTTCTGCCTACTAAAATTTACTTTAGTGGTGTTTTAAGTCATGGGCCTTCAGCTGCTTTAAAAATTAAAGTTCCTTGCTTGTCAAGTGTTAGATTGTTTGGGGCTTTCAGCCTAATTTAAGATAAGGCCTTGTTGTTGAGATTTATTTTACCTTGAGTTTTAAGCCACGGGGCCTTCACCCATTTTTAAATTAAGGATCTTTGTCTTTCGAGTATCAAACTGTTTGGGACTTTCAGCCTAATTCAAGATAAGGCCTTCTGCCTTGTGTTTTTTTATTTAATTTTCCCTTGGGTCTTAAATCATGGGCGTTCAGCCGTCATTAAATTAAGGTGGTTGCTTTTCAAGTGTTAGATTTTTGGGCCTTCAGCCAAATTATAGAACTTACTTAACGTGAGGCCTTCTGCCTTCGAAATATTCTCTTGGGGGTCCAAATTTTGAGTTACTTTTTTTTAAAATTAAGGCATAAGATAGTTTGACGTATTCAGCAAATTACTAAGTTCAAGAATTTGTACTGTGATATTTGGTCCTATAAATAAAGCTATATGTGTTCGAGTGTAACTGAAAGCCGCTCATTTTGGCCCCTTTCCTCAATTCCAACTACCTGTCCTGTCCTGCGGGTTTAGCAGGGCGTTTCAGATATGACTTCAGCAGCACAGAAAAAAAACGCGGAAATGTCGCCAGACAAAACTAAACCGATATATGTGCATCTATTAAAAGGCAGCTAAGAGCAGCCTACTGCTGATTCCACCATCATATCTTAGAGAAAGCTGTTGCCGAAATCCGGTGAAATTCTGGTCCTGTGTAATGGGTCGACGACTTCTGTCCAGTCACTCGTTGACCAGTCTGGTTTGGCAAAACGAAAGCTGAGGTTTTAAATTCAAAGTTTAAAAAATCAGTCACGTAGGGGGATCGATTCACCGTCACACACATCCCCGTATAGAGGAGATAGAAAATTGCATGGTAGCATCGAGAAGTAACTCAAAGACTTGAAGACAAATAAGAAGCCAACTCCGGACGGAATCCCAATCCGGTTTTACAGAATCTTCGGCACTGACGCCATAACTTAGGTAGCACTTATAGTGAATACCTCGTCCAACGCAAAGTCTCAAGTGTCTCGAAAAAGGCGTAAGCGACTTCTATACATGGGAAGGATAAAAGAACTAACCCACAGAATTACATACCAATATCGTTTACCATTGGTTTACTGCGGAATTCTAGAACATGTTCTAAGTTCGAAAACAATAAATTTCCTTGAGGTGTAAATGCTTGTCTATAAATCAGCAAGGATTTAGAAAGCTTCGCTTGTGCGGATCTCATCTTGTGCTTTCCTCTTACGATATCCTCCGACCCACAGATGAAGCGCAACAGACAGATGTCATATTCCTAGATTTCCGAAAAGTCTTGGACACAGTGTCACGCTTCAGACGGTCGACGAAGGTCCGAGCATGTGGAATATGTGCCCAGACATGTTAGTAGGTCGAAGAATTCTAAAGTAATAGTGCCCAATAATAAGTACTGCTAGATGACTACTCATGACGATTGCAGTACGTAACAACATCAAAACGAATGTCCGTCTCATTTTAAGTTACCCTTCAAAATCTATGTTACCATCCTGAACTGCTGACAATCTCCAAAATCATACTATCCATCAGACTGCAGCGGCCTACTGATACCCTCCAGTAGCACCCTATCAGCCTCACTTCTGGGCGTAGCAATATCTTTTAATCCATCGTTTCCTGACGCGTCCATCAACACGTGCCTGTTAACCAGCGTGGATTCTGTCGCATCTTCCTGCTATGATGATCAACTCCTCTACGTCATCCTGCCGCCATACCTTCAGTTTCACACCCAAATTCAGCAATTTTTTTGCCTGTTATATTTGAACCTTTGACTGTGTAGGACGCACAATCTCCTTTTCAGACACCATTCATATACACCTCCAGTTAACTATGTCCGCATAATTGTTTCATATTTATCCAAGTACCCATCTATCTGTTCCCCTACATTTCAACCCACTGCACACATAGTCCAAAGCTCCGTCTTCTGACCTCTACATCCGATATGCCCAAACGAATTCCACTAGTTCGCCTCCTCCAGTACGCTGTTGAACCTGTTTTCCTAGTTCGAAAGTAACGATTCGTCCAGTTCGCCCTTATTTTAGCTCAAGGTCAACCCTTCCAAAATCCGGGAAATAATTAAATGAATAACGCCCGACAGCTTGGGCCGCTATGATTTGTACCTCAGCTTTTACAGTCATCCTATCCAGTGAACACTTCAATACGTAGGACTGACCCACGACCGACAACCACTAACCATCCAGCACAAGCACACAGTGGACTAAATTGAATAATACACCCCTCTGTTACCTTCCACAACTACCAGACTTGATCTGACCCATCCTCTCCTATGAAAATGATACTTAGATATCGTCTCCACACAAGCTCTATCATTCCCTCCAAACCATTGAAATTCGTGCGTTCTGCCTTGCTTTCTGCATCTGTTTACCTTCTTCGACATGGATCCTCTAACATATTATCACATTCCCTCTCCATCTCTGCATATCCTATGCCATCCGTAAATCAGATTACAATAAACCCAATGTTTCCCTTTTTGATCACCAATCCTGCTATGCTGCCACTCCTTTACAAACATGAGCAGGCAACACCTTTACATTTTCCACACTCTCTCCCAACGAAATCTCAACAATCTGCTTTCCTCACAAAATGAAATATGCTCCAACATTTACCCATCCTAACGATTATAATTCCATTCCCATATGGGCAGGTTTCTCCTATTACTTTTTCCCTTCCACCTCTCACATTTTCCCCAACTTATCATTTCCTTGTCTCTTTCCGTTTCTTTTTATTGATCTTCTCAATCCATAAACTATTTCTCACTTCCTATCGTCCCAACGATTATGCCTGCTCCATCAATACTGCCCATCACTCCTCCGTTCTTACAGTCCACCCTTCCTATTCTCTGAAACACTTCACCTTTATCTCTTTCAGCAACAGACTGTTTCTTCCTAGGCCCGTGCTCGGCTCAGAGAAATGAAGTGCTTTATTTTTAATTTCACCGATTTTGGAATATGTTTTACATGTTTAAATAGATTAGACGGTTTTTTGTTTACTTTTGGTATTTGAAAAAGTGTTGTAAGCTCTATCTTCATTCGATGTGTCATATTTCACATGTGTATAATAAATATTTTACTGACAGAGGTTTCCGATGGTCGATGTGTTACACCACAGAGGTTATGTGTGTAAGCATTGTGATCTTAGATTGTTAATAGTATTGTCACTACAGTAAGTATTCTATGAGAAGCTTCTGAGAGATTCAGGTGTTTTCCATGCCACTGACGGGATGGAAATGGCTTACAGAGCACAGAGATAAAGATGTAAAGGAGGATAAACTGTGCATCATGATTTTGTAAAGATTAATTGGGCAAGTGAAGATTTTCGAATAAAGTGTAGCTGCACTGCTTGATGTGCCTCCAAGATGGAAAGTTTTACTGAATATTTTTGCAATTGTTTTTTGTTAGATAGTTCATTGTTCAGACGAAACTAAGTAATGTTATCGGTTGACATGGCCTGCACTCAGAGGTTATAGATTGAACTATTCCTTTACCATTGTTAGTAATTAACTTTGTGGCAGAGATATATATTTTTACAATAGATAATTTTTGTGATAAGGATTGTAATAGATAGTCAGTTTCAGTATTTGGAAGCCTTTTTAAAGAGAAATATCGTACAAGCCAGTTACATTATAGGCAGAATACAGGAGACCTTTCAGCGTTAAGCATTTCTTCTCAAAATTATTATCGGGTTCAATTTAGATAAGGTTCAGTTCAGATCACATTTCTTATGCAGACAGTTTTATTTTCTTACTGCAGTGTTACACTTGCATAGGTATCATTCGGTAGTTGGAAGTTAGTTTAGTCAGACTGCGTAAGTAGTATCACAGGGCAGTTTTACAGAAACATTTTGGTAGTTTATTCTTTCATAATTTTTCTACTAATTAATGCAGCGTTTTATCCTGTGAACTTTGTGAGTAGGAATTGCAAGCCAGGTATTGTGACGTCACGTACTGTAGCGCTGCTCACTGTATCGCACAATACAGTACAGCTTACTTAGCTTACACGTTTCTGTGTGTAATGCCATTTGTGTTTCATAATTTGTGCCATTTTTGAGAATTTGTATTGTCTTTGTGTGATTACGGTTTTGGTGAAAGGCAGTTGTATAGTCTGAAGTTCTACTTTTAGGTAATTCAGTGTGAGTTAGCGTTTTCTGGATAGTGTGTGACTGAAAGCTTTTCGGTTGCATTTCATTTTTGGTACCAACTGGGATCATGACTACCAGAATTGTATCTGTGTACTATCTCTCGGCACTTCTGTAGAATCTGATAATGGCATTGTTTTAGAAGTTGTGATGTAGTTAATCAGTAATCTGGATGAATGTATTAATTAATAGAAATAATTTATTAGGTCACTAAGAGCACGAGTATTCGATGGGAGAAGTAACAGGGAAGGTAGGAGGGCATTAAGTCATCACAGAATTTGCCAGTTCAAACTAGGATAGGGGTTCATCATGACTTTGAGCCAATAAGGAATAGTACCATGAACAGATGCAATAATAACGAAACAGAACAACACCAGCAAAGTGAAACACAGCCGAAAACGTAAATCGGCAGATTAGACGATATCAAATATTGTCAGAAATAACTTCAGAAAAAAGAGCAGCTTTTAGTTAAGAAAATGGTTCAAATGGCTCCGAGCACTATGGGACTTACCATTGGAGGTCGTCAGTCCCCTATAACTTAGAACTACTTAAACCTAACTAACCTAAGGACATCACACACATCCATGCGCGAGGCGGGATTCGAACCTGCGACCCTAGCTGTCGCGCGGTTTCGGATTGAAGCGCCTAGAATCACTCGGCTACGCGACCGGCTAGTTACAACAGAGAGCGTAGTGCCGAATGAAGTGACAGTAAATGAACAGAATATGCAACCCGGTGTTACTATTTGCTTAACACATGAACAAAATTGAGCACTAAAATTACAGTCGGAAACAGAAGAAGAACAATTGTGTACCGTTCCATAGAAAGATGACTAACGTACTACGAAAATGATAAATTTGTCGAATAGTACAGATAAACATTCACAAGACAGTTTGCAGATGGTAAGAAGAAACTTAACCAATAACAGGAACGAAAAATAAACAAGATATCTGACACAAATCGAAAGAAAATGTAAACGAGGTAGCGGTGCAAATAATTTGTTATTCCTATGCATACAATGTAAATGAAAAAATAAACGTAGGGAGGCTAAGCGGACACTCTCAGAAACAAAATTTCTCTCACAGGCAAATTAGTGGACGGGCAATACGGCAGAACAAAGAGCATACGAATACACCGAAGAATGGAATAATGACAACTTCAGTTTCAAGCGTTTTCCGATAGTTGGAAGGTTTAAAGTTTCGGAATCTTTGCAAAAATTTAGGTTGTTAACCCCCCCTCTAGCCGCGGCTTCAATACTCTTTTGTGAATGTGTGCAGTGGTGTGCATAGGGTCCCAAGATGATGTTGTGCAGTTACTGTCTTTAGTTTTCTGTACTGCTTCCTATTCTTCTACAAATCTTTGTATCTGTCATAAACAATTTTTCAGTCATCGAACCACCCAGGGAGAAGAGAGGGCAGTTACAGACCAATCTGACTATATTACCCAAAAGTGACATAATTTCTCACGATGACAAAATTTTTTGTGAACAGCTTTATATGGGAAATTTGAGAGTGCTGATAAGAAGCAAAAATAGTATGGTAGTGTGGCAATGTATTAACATTATTTTTGAACTATGTGACTTGTATAGTAAAATGAGAAATTTGTTGCAGCGTAGATATACTGATTGAATATAGGAAAGATTTCGCAACGCATAATATGAATGTGTGGAAGACTATCTAGTAAGTGAGGATCGTTTGCTGTTGTATGTATTTGACAGTGAGAAGTGATTGCCGGACAAGTTATGAATTACGAATAGAAAAGGTAAGGAACAGTATTAGGTAACTAGTTATATGTAAAAGCAATAGGTTAGAGCAATAGCTGATGATGAAATATGTGAAGTAAGATCAGAAATGATAATGTGAGTATTATGAGATAAAGAGGAATACAGAGAAAGGAAATAGGATGTGAGGAAAAGTAGAGAATATTGCAATTAGATGCTACTAGAGATCGTGTCATTATGTAATCCAGAGGACTGATTGGAATTCGGTAAAATAAGAAGTAAGTATCAGGACGTCATTTCTGAAAGTATTTGTATGGAGTCTAGTCATGTATGGATGTGAAACATGGACGATAAATAGTTTGGTCAAGAAGAGAATAGAAGCTTTTGAAATCTGGTGCTACAGAAGAATGCTGAAGATTAGATGGGTAGATCACATAACTAATGAAGAAGTACTGAATAGGATTTGGGAGAAGAGAAGTTTCTGGCACAACTTGACGAGAAGAAGGGATCGGTTGGTAGGACATGTGTTGAGGCATCAAGGGATCACCAATTTAGTATTGGAGGGCAGCTTGGAGGGTAAAAATCGTAGAGGGAGACAAAGAGATGAATACACTAAGCAGATTCAGAAGGATGTAGGTTGCAGTAGGTACTGGGAGATGAAGAAGCTTGCACAGGATAGAGTAGCATGGAGAGCTGCATCAAACCAGTCTCA
The DNA here is from genome assembly GCF_023864275.1 of Schistocerca cancellata. Lineage (NCBI taxonomy): Eukaryota > Metazoa > Arthropoda > Insecta > Orthoptera > Acrididae > Schistocerca > Schistocerca cancellata. The sequence continues at coordinate 679,799,610 of NC_064630.1, forward strand.
GGACTGAAGACCACAACAACAACAACAACAACAAGAAGTGAGTAATCTGACATTATGTTTTTGGAATCAGAAATTAATGCGGCAAGTTATGAGTACTGTAATGGTGTAGATCATAAAATTTTAAGAAGCATATTTAAAATAAAACATACAATAAACAGGAATCATAAATTTCATTAGCATAACATCTGGTTATGTAAATAAGACAGTATTTTTGCAAATTTTTCCATAAAGAGATGTTTTTGCCAGTTTTCAAACTTCAAAATGATTCAAATGGCTCTGAGCACTATGGGACTTAACATCTATTGTCATCAGTCCCCTAGAACTGAGAACTACTTAAACCTAACTAACCTAAGGACATCACGCACATCCATGCCCGAGGCAGGATTCGAACCTGCGACCGTAGCAGTCGCGCGGCTCCGGACTGAGCGCCTAGAACCGCTAGACCATCGGGGCTGGCTTTCAAACTTCATGCACACACAAGAATAGTGGAGTGTAACACACCACTTATGTGAACAGTTTGCTAAATAGAACTTAATATGATTTGCTGAGTAGTTGGTAAATGTTCCTCATTTTTGTATATTTGACTTAAACACATATTTGCTAACATTTGTCCATATATTTCTATATATAATGTGCAGTGCTATAATTTTTACTCCTGTATTTTCTGATATATAAATTGGACTTACTATCTATTGAAATGCCTTTTGTGTGTTTAAGGAACTAATAACCACAGGGAAAGTTACAATGAAAATTTAATTTAAAGAAGGTTACCCAAAAGGTGATGGCCAGTATTTAGCTGCTGTTGAAATGAAAGTAGCTCATGAGAAAGTTTGGCAGAGATGCAGAAATGAGGAAAACTGAAATGAAACTAAAGAAAATCCTTTCCTTTTTTTCTTGTAACGTAAGCAATACATTTTTCTTCTCTCTTTTCAATTTAATTTTTTCTGCCATACAATAGATTAACTTGTAATGTGGTAAGATGTACTTACAAATTCAGAAGAACGCAAAATCCCCAAGACTGGGTAAGTTTCACTGAAGCTCGAAATTTAATGCGGACGTCAATGCGAGATGCTTTTAATAGTTTCCACAATGAAATTTTGTCTCAAAATATGGTTGAAAACCAAAAGAGATTCTGGTCGTATATAAAGTAGACCTGTGGCAAAAAACAGTCCATACAGTCACTGTGCTGTAGTGATGAAAATGTTACCGATGATGGTGACACTGAAGCGGAGTTACTAATACAGATTCCCGTAATTCCTTCACGAAAGAAGACGAAGTAAACATTCCAGAATTCGAAACTAGAACTATTGTTAGCATGAGTGACATAAACAGTTGCGAAACAACTCAAATCACTTAAGAAAGTCAAGTCTTTCGGTCCAGATGGTATAACAATCAGGTTCCTTTCAGAGTATGCAGACACAATAGCGCCTTTCTTAGCAATCATATACAACCGCTCACTCGACGAAAAATCTGTTCCTAAAGTCTGGAAAGTAGCACAGGTGTCACTAATATTCAAGAAGGGAAATAGGAATAACCCATTGAATTACAGACCCATATCAATGACCTCAATTTGCAGTAGGATTTTTGAGTACATACTGTACTCGAACATTTTCAGTCACCTTCATGAAATGACTTATTGTTACATAATCAACATGGATTCAGAAAATATCGTTCTTGTGCAAGAAATGACTGCTGTCGATAAGGGATCTCTGATCTATTCCTGGACTTCCAGAAGGCTTTTGATACCGTTCCTCACAAGCGACTATTAATCAAATTGCGTGAATATGGAGTATCGTCTCAGTTGTGTGACTATATTCGGTTTCCTCTCAGAGAGATCACAGTTCGTAGTGATAATCATCGAGTAGAAGTGATATCTGGCGTTCTGCAAGGTAGTGTCATAGGCCTTCTGCTGTTCCTGATTTACATAAATGATCTAAGTGACAATCTGAGCGGCCCCTTGGATTGATGAAGATGACGCTGTAATTTACCGTCTAGTAAAATCATCAGACGATGAATTCCAATTACAAAGTGATCTAGAGAGAGTTTCTGTATGATGCGAAAAGTGGCAATTGGCACTAAACAAAGAAAAGTGCGAGGTCATCCACATGGGTACTAAAAGATATCCAATAAATTTTGGGTATACGATGAATCACAAAAATCTAAGGGCTGTTAATTCGACTAAATACCTAGGAATTACAATTACGAGCCACATAAATTGGAAAGACCACATAGGTAATATTGTGGAGAAGGCGAAACAAGGACTACGCTTTGTTGGCAGAACACTTAGAAGATGTGACAAACCCACTAAAGAGACAGCATACATTACACTTGTCCGTCCTCTGCTGGAATATAGCTGCGCGGTGTGGGTTCCTTACCAGGTAGAATTGACGGAGTACGCGAAAAAGTGCAAGAACCACATTGTGTCGAAGTCAGGGTAGCTTTGGATAATGGGGATGGAATCATCTTCCAAGACCTTCACGTACCATTCGGTAATCACCGTGCCATTATGATATAACGCACCAATTATTCCGTGACTGGACATAACACACCACACAGCACCCGTTGAGGGTGAAGCCGTACCATTCGATAGTCACCGTGCTATCAAGGAATATCGCACCGACTATTCCATGACTGGACATTACACACCACACTGTCAACCGTTCAGGGTGAAGACACTCCTCGATCGAGAAATGCGGTTTCTTAGTTCTCCAAAACGGCCAATTTTGCTTATTGATTGAAGAACCTATCAAAATGTGGGCTTCTTCTATACCGATCCATACTAATTCCCGATCGTGCCCTGCGACCAATCGTGCAGTTTGAATGTCCTAACGCAAACCGTTCAGAATTTATGACGATGTAGTGAGGCTATGATAATAAGAGAAGTGAGGAGAAAGATGGTGAGAAGTAGTGATTATGAAAATGTGAAACGTAATGGCAATAATCAGAGTCAATCTTCTAATGGATTTGTCGACCCATGATTGTTCCCTATCCTTATTGGTCTATAGTTAATTCGTTCCCTGTCCCTACATGTGTCGTGAATGACTTATTTCCTGTCCTTATATGTGTCTGTAGTGGGTTAGTAGTGGTTTGTCTTCTGTGTAGTTGGATAAATTAGTAAAAATGTTATAGTAGGGGGGGGGGGTGCAGAAATAATATTCATTTTCAAATCGTTCTTGCTTTAAGTTATTTTAATAGGTTATAATTTGACTTTTACTATTACGTTTATTTCCTTTTTCCGTTTGTTTTATAAGGTTTGAGACGTTTTACTTGCTAGGAATATTATTTTTGCGTATTTCTACTGCTACGATTACACTACATGTCAAGTTTTACATTAACCCTTATTGATGATTGCTAAGACTTTTGTGCTAGGATTTTATGAAAAATTGACTTTCATCATTTCAGGCATATGTTGTCAAACAAGGCACTAGTTTTTATTTTGCCTTGTATGGCTAGTTAAATATTGTAAAATATGTTCTATTACGTTTCACGTTAGCCTAGTGGACTTTCTAGGGAGATTACTATCACCACCAAAGCACATGCATGCCTGAGATGAAAGAAATGAACAGGTATTAATTATATACTACTGAACACATTCCACCTCTCTTGCTGAGTGTCCACCATGTGAGTCAACTACATTACACTCTCATGTAAGAGAAGACGCTAGAGAGAGTGTCGGTGGAGGACATGTCACTTAACAGAGTTCCTCTAGTTCCCACATATGGATTGTTTGAACACTTTCTGCGGATTTCTTCCTCGACACTCAGCGTTGGAGAATCTTGATTTGTTGTGATGTGACATGAGTATTACAACTGTGTGACTCACTTTCACTTTCCTCCCTGAGGAGAATACTATCCTTCATTTCTCTTGTTAAATCGATTTCACGTTATTCTATTTCTATTTTTACTTAAATATTTGTTGGTTAAGTCATCCATTTACACATAACTCATATAATAATCTACTGCATTATGTATTGAAAATTTAATAACTTTTTATTGCATGTCACTCATTGTACTCATACTTTCGTTGAGGATTTCAATGTGTATTTTTCTTTTGTTTCTGCTCTGCGTTAGAATTTGCTGTCTGCTGCTTCAAAAAACTGTAAGTAGCAAGCTGACAAAATCTAACCCGTAAAAGAGGGAGACAGGGTATGTAACGTTTCTGGTTCAATTTTTGATACTCAAGTAAAGTGATGTAAGCGCTGTTTTCATTCGATGTGTATTTCACATACATACACTGGATATTTCCAAACAGAGGCTTTCCATGGTTGATATGTTACACCCACAGGTTCTGAGTACAAGGAGTGTGGTCTTTAGTTGTTAATAATACTGTCGCTGCATTGAGCATTCTAAGAGCAGATTGTGAGAGAGTTATGTATTGGCTATTGTTACTGAGTGGATGGACATGGCATATGGATCACATAAACGAAGATGCAGAGAATGATGAATAGTGAATTACGATTTTTGTAAAGAGTAATTGGACAAGTGAAGATTTTTGAGTTATGTGTTGCTGCACTGCTTCTTTGCGCATAGTTTTGATGCTTTTGAAACAAGTAAAGTTGTAGTGATATTTTTTACTGGTTTGGGTTAATCAGTGAATTTTCGAGGGAGGAGAAATGTAAATTTCTCAGTTCACCAAGCTTGCACTCAGACGTTACTGAATTTATCACTGGTTAACCATTTTAATAATTAGTTTTATGGCAGAGAAATATTTCTAATAACAGATTTTTATATGATGATTGTAATAGACAACGAGTTTCAGTTATTGCAGTACAGTTAAAATGTCAGTTTCTTTCACTCATCTAACAAGTGCAAAATCCAGTACCGTCACCTCACGAAATTTTTTTTTTCTATTTATGTGTGTTGCCCAGTTACATGTAAGTCAAGAAAGACTTACGAACTACATGTTTTCAGAGCAACACTCACCTGGTGGAACAACATGGAATACGCAAGGCTGCTGCTGCTGTCCCAAGGCGTTTATAGCCGAGCAATAGAAGGTACCGTAGTCCGCGTCCTCCTTGAGCTCGTAGTTTCGCCATGTGGGGCCACCCTTCCACTTTATAGATGGTATGTTCTCCGCACTGGGGTCCCTCGTAGGCGTCAGGAACGGCGCCGTCTCCATCGATCGGCTGAAGATCCAGCGGTAGCTGTCTGGTGGTGGGACGGCGGCCCCGTCACAGTTCAAGTCCAACTGTTTACCAAGGGGTACGGTGTACATCACAGAATGCTGCCATCGGCAGACTGGTTCGTCTGTACAACAAGAAAGCTGTCTTATTAGTCGCAACATTCCTAAATGTACACTTGTGAGTTCTGAGCATCCTATCTATGCTGTTCAATATACTGAAAATTGTGTATTGGGTAACAAACGCCAATTAATGCAAACAAGAAATTAGGTAGTGAGCATTATACATTTTTAGAGGTGATACCAAGAAATGATATAGAGACGAACATATACAATTACTGTAAGGGAGGGTGAATGTAAGACATAGGTAGCATCGAATGTGTGACGGAAATCGCATTACAAGATGCCGATATGACCAATTATAGGTAACTCTGTTTCGAGATCTTATGAAATAAATAAGTCAATGGACATTGAACGAATTCTGTGACGTGTGGCTAGCGTTGTAACAGGTCCATGTAGTCTGTTACAAACTGCAACAGAAATCTGAAAAACTTAAATGGTAAATTATGGGTGAAAGGCAACATGGTCCATCTGAAACTCTGATGGTGACTAAACGTAAAAGATTTCCCAGTATAGTACAGAATCATATTGTAAATAACTATCACTAATGTTTCAGCCTCATTTACAAAGCAGTTCTTCAGGGAATAAGAAGCCCATTGCAACCTTGGCCGATACAGTGATTTCTTCAGTAATGATTATTTACAGTATCACACGGTAGCATACTCAGAAAACTTTCAATTCAATTGACTCTGCCTGTTGTGTTATATGACACTTAGTCATTTCAGTAATGTATGATAACAGTGTCAGCCCAAATGAAACACACTTGTCGCAATAGAGGGTGTCCATACTGTCGAATCAATACAGAGTGTACCCCCCCCCCCTGCCAGCACCGCAGGCGTGTGTTTCCACAAGCAAACTATTATAAAGCTACTGAATGGGGTTCTGCGATAGATTTTGCCAAGTTCAAAGTGGTCCAAATGGCTCTGAGCACTATGGGACTTAACATCTGAGGTCATTAGTTCCCTAGAACTTAGTACTACTTACACCTAACTAACCTAAGGCAGGATTCGAACCTGCTACCGCAGCAGTCGCGCGGTTCCGGACTGAAGCGTTTAGAACCACTCAGCCACCGCGGCCGGCCCTTTTGACAAGTATTAGTCACCTTTTTCTGCAATTCAGCAGTGGTTTTTGCAGGCTCTAGAGAACGAGTAAGTTCCCGGTTCAACATACGACTTCATTTGGCGGCAGATCTAGTGATTTTGCTGGAAAGGGCAATCGTTCTAGACGACGAAGAGCACGTTAGGTCTCATCAGCCGCATATGAATGTAGCCGACATTGGTTACTGTACCCAACTGCAGCACCACATGTCCCCGCGAATTGTAGCTAATGACCCACCACAACATGAAGCCTTATGAGAGATTTCAAACTTTCCCGGGGTACATATTGTTCCACAAAATTTCGACAGAACTTCCGGATGTCTGTAACATCCTGCCACAGTATTTCGGCGCAGAATCTTCTCGCCGTCTTCAGGTGATACTGGCGGAAACGCATTGAGCTCTGGTATATAAGGCCCCGCCGGCAAGTGCGTGGTGTATCCACTTGGCGTTGCACATGCGCTCCTTGACAGCGTCCGATTCTGCTGCGCCACGCACCCTCCTTGGTGAAAATTAAGAGACTGAAACCAAATAGTGCTGTTCCACCTATGCTGGATGGATTGCCTAAGATCCACAAGGATAACGTGCCATTACGTTCAGTTCTGAGTAATACTGGAGCAGCCACATCCGACTTTGAAAAGGGCGTTTTTGCTCAAACCAATGGTAGAAAAATGTCCACATCACATACAGAATTCTATTGATTTCATCAGCCAACCTATGTAACTGCAACTGCAAAGTAATGACTTTTTGAGCAGTTGTGATGTGGTTCACTCTTTACAAATGTACCGCTTACGGACTCACTACATCTCAATGGCAATAGCTTTGGAGCCGGCATTACAGCGCTGTTCGAGCACACCCTCTCCTCTACATATTCTTCATTTAACAACGCGTTTGGTGAACAGTCAGGCAATGTCGCCACGAGGCGTCCTTTATCTCCTTTGGTGGCCACTCTTTTTATGGAAAATTTTGAGGAGCGACCCCTCGCCTCAGCCTCTTTTAAACCAACAGTATTTTGGCGATATTTTGACTATACTTTTATAGTTTGGCCTCATGGTTTGGATCGTCTGGGAGACTTCCTGCAACATCTGAACTCCTTACAAGAAAACGAAAAATTTGCTTTGGAGTTGGAGGGTTGGTTGCTGTTTCCAGAGGCTTTGGTGCCACGTAAGGAAGATGGCGCACTTTGTCATTCAGTATACAGGAAGCTCACTCACATAGACCTGTACTTGGAAGCCGCTAGTTGCCACCATCAGGCACAAACGATGGGCGTTTTGAAGACCTGGATTCACCGAGCGCAAGTCATCTCTGACGCCGATAGTTTGCAAACGGAACCGGAGCAACTGCAGATTGTATTCCGGAAGAATGGGTATTAGTCCCAGAAAGTGGAGAGAGAACTGCAGACCTATAAGCGACAGAGCATAGAAGAGGAAGAGGCCATTAAAGCGACTGCCTGTTTGCCACATATTGGTAACATTTCAGCGCAGATAGGCAGAATAATAAGAAAATATGAAGTAAACAGCAATCTTTCTCACTGCTGCAAAAATTTCGTCGCCGTTTGGATCTGTCAAAGACGACCTAGACCCACGCAAGGCAGGTGTTTACAGGATTCTGTGCGAATGTGGCAAATCTTGTGTAGGGCTAACAACGCGTACTGTACTGGACAGCATTGTAGAGCGACAGTGTCATATTGGCCTCCTTTACTCTATTTCCACTGGTAATGTAATGAATTACAAAGAGACAAGAATTCTGGGCCATACGTCCATCTTTTTGAGTTCTAGTATTACCGAATCCGTGGAAATACGACTGTCTGATAGTAAGGCTCTTACCATTCGAGACAGCGGTTTTCAGTTCAATTCGGCGAGGAATCCAGTCGTTGAAAAACTTCGTGTCGTCCGTAGCCTTAACATCTGACGTCATGAGTCTCTTAGAATTACTTAAACCTAACTAACCTAAGGACAGCACACACAACCATACCCGAGGAAGGATTCGAATCTGCGACCGTAGTGGTCGCCCTTCGTCTCATTGTTGCATAGTTAGTGTTACATTTGTCATCCCTACTCTACTGTATTACTCTGAAATAAAGGAGTTTAAAGCCAAAACTTTATTTTACCGTTATTTTGACACACACATTACACCCTCGAAGTGTGTACAGTTACTTTTGAATCACTGTATATGCGTATGGAAGAAACCACGCAACACGAAGGAGCCCTGCGACGTAAACGAAAGTTGGAATTGTTTTTCTACATCTGAATGGTCGTTGATGTTCCAATTTCGTGCGCGTCGCATAAGAGGAGCGTTAATAGCGCCACTATGAAGATGAAAATCAGATTTGCTTTAAATACAGGTTCTAATGGTCACAGGCGTTAGCTGCCTTTGAGACTGGACGTGGTGAGTTGATGTTAGTCAAGACTGCCCATAAGGCGATATAGACACCTTATCAACACCACACTGAGTTGGAACGAGGACGTCTACTAGGGCTACAAGATGCTCTACGTTCCTTAAGCAATATGGCAGAAAGACGTGGCAGTAATGTAACCGCTGTAGATGAACGCTGGTAGCGGTAGTCACGAGCCACAAGAAGACAGGGCTCCGAACAGCCACATAGTACTGCGGAGAGAGAGAAGGTGGTCGCGTTCGACGTATGCCTCTGGCGCTTCTTAGTGCTTCTGCAGCAGCAATTAGAGCAGCAGCTGGCATGAGAGTGACGCAACGGCTGTTACAAATCGGTTATTTCAATAATATCTCCGAGCCAGAAGTACTGTAGCGTGCATTCCACTGACCCCAAATCACGGCCATTTGCGACTTTAGTGGTGTCAAGCGAGAGCTTATTTGAGGGCGGGGTGAAGGTCTGTTGTATTTTCCGATGAAAGCTGGTTCTGTCTCGGTTCCAATGTTGACAGTGTGTTGGTTAGGAGCCCTGTAGAGGGCCTTGGTCTGCTCGATGGCCAGATGTCGAGCACATATGTAACATCATTGGATGATAACTCAAGCGTCATCCACAAACAACATTAACCATCCCTGTATTGAACAAGTGTAACAGGCATGGAACTCCAACAGCCACACATGTGGCTCTATACAACACAATGCATGCACGTTTTCATGCTTGCGTGCAACATTATAGCAGTTATACCAGTTATTAAGGTACTAGCATTTCAAATGTGCAATAGCTAATCTCGCGCTTTCATTAATCTTGCAATGTTATCCCTTAAACATGTTACTTGTAGAAAAGTATTCCTTAAATTTCATTTCTGTACATTAAGAATTTTTTGGTGTAGCAATCTCAAACTATATGCTGTAGGATTTGCCTTGTTACTAGTGTTAGTGTCACGACTTGCCGTCAGACACCGGTAATGGTATGGCGACGTAGAGTGAAACACAAGCATCAGCGCTCATTATAGTTGTGGACATTCAACGTGTATCTGGAGAAGGTGAGCAGGGCTTTACACCTGAAGCTGGTTTCTCGAATGATCAGTAGTGCGGCCGCTCTTTGGGGTATGGAGAGGTCCACTTTCCACGCCGAGGCTGAAGAGCAATATCCAGATATTTGAATTAACTTACGATTTGGGAACTGGTCCTGAGAGAGGCCGACGGCCAACTTCGCCACAAGCTGTTGAAGCAGTTACTGTTGGCTGAAAATGCTGTACGTGATGTGCGATCTTACAGCAGAGCATCATCTGTGTAAAGACAGGTGAACATCCAATCGTCCAACGTTCGAAGATGGCAGCGAACAATACTGAAATGTTATCTCTAGTACTGTTCCATGCTGTCGTGGATGCACTTCGGACAAAGTTTGTAACCTGGAAGGTAAATATAGTGCGCCATCAACAATATTTTATCCTCTCTTGTGAAGTCAGACCGCCTTTCATTTGGCGATTATGTCGTTATTTCTCTTCCTAGTGTTCTTACAAATGTTTCCACAAAGTTTCATTCTCTTACAATCACACGTTTTTCACAAACGCCCATTCAAGCAACGGAGGTCTGAAGGGCCAAATGCGCTGTTCGGGCCAGGAACTTCTGACATGCGCTTCCCACGCCCGTCCCCGTGGGGACCCAAAGCACGCTCTATTCACCCACAGCATCGTGGCTGTTGACTCTGCTCTGACCAAGAGAACCGCCCACCACTAAGCCGCTGCTACTCCGGCCAGAAACACCTCCTCTCACCACAGCCAGCGCACCGCTGTTCACTCCTGAAGGAACAGCCAACGCCCACTTCCCAGGTCGGAAGCGACTCTACCTCATGAGAGGAGCAGAATAGCGAGCAGTTAAAAATAGGGGGACAACGACCGATGTTGAGTGTGCCAACAGCGACTCATCTTTTAATGTTACAGTACATTACTGCACCTCCTCAATTAGCACATTCCGAAACGAAGTATGGTATCCTTGCATAAAGACGTTAAGAGGCATTTAACACAACACTGGTGACAGAAGAACATAGCATATGAAAGAAACGCAGTAAGGTACGCAGTGGGTGGTAAATACCAGGCTACAAATCCAAAAGTACGTAGATCGTTCCTCAGCCCCTTCTAGGGTTTAAACTGGCACTCATCACTTGTTTCATTTTTTCAAATGTTGGCTGAACTGAAAACTAGCGAGTTGATCTGTGATGCCGTGTTGACGTTAAACTGTAAGCCCCAGTACAACGGGCTGGGTAATTCAATTCAAAGTTTGGAAGAAGGCAACGGCTTACCACCTCCGACAGGAGCACAGCTTAGTAAATGACCATGCTGTGGAAACCAGCCTTCAGGTAACGACAGCTTTGCTGTTGGAAATAACGTGTGGCTAGGGCCTGCCGTCGGATAGACCTTTCGCCTGGTGCAAATCTTTCGAGCTGACGCCACTTCGGCGACTTGCGTGTCGATGGGGAGGAAATGATGATGATAAGGACAACACCCAGTACCTGAGCGGAGAAAATCTCCGACCCAGCCGGGAATCGAACCCAGGCCGTTAGGTACGACATTCCGTCGCGCCGACCACTCACCTACCAGGGACGGACAGCTTTGCTATTAAGGGGTCATTGTACGTTAAATTCGTTGAAATGTGACATTTTCTGATTTCTACTCCGTAATGTACTTTGGAATTTCCTGAACATTTTGGTACATTAAAATCAGACAACTGTGAGACCTTCTAATAATATTTTGAATGTTGACATTTAACTGTCAAATTTCGTGGTTACGGATATACTGCCGCAGTTGAGCAGTCATATCATGGGAGCTAAACAGTCTAGAAGGCTGTGAATTGGTTTTGTGCCTACTGATACATCTCAGAAGCTGGAATTACGAATAAACAAATCAGTCCTTTGTTTCTGATACTAGTTTTCGTTGAAAGTAGTGTGATTATCGGCTGTAAGACTAACGGACAAAGTAACTGATGAATTACAGGAATATTATGGGAAAGCCATTAGAAATAACTGTGACAATTTAGAGAAGACGAAAAGATATTTGTGGAGCACTTTCTTTCATCGAACATCAACCGATGAAAAGCCATGTAATGTTTTGTGTCCACCTCCACCAAACACTTGGTGTAAAAGTAGGCAAGCTGAATTTTCTACCACCCTGCCAGAATTTACACATAGACATTCTCTTCGTTTGTCAGTAATGGAGGGAATCAAGCTGTTTACAGAGATTTGGCATATCCTGAGTTACTAATGAAGTGTTTACATGGGAAAATCCAGAATGTAAATGAGATCTCCAATAATGTGTTGTCCCGTGTGCTTAAAAATCTATTTGTTGGCCTTATGACTAAAGTTAGCAGTGTCTTACCCTGTAGTAACTTTTAATGGTGGGAAGTATAAAAGACATAAGTTTCTGGAGAAGTTAGGGGTAAGATTTGGACGGAACACAGCTAAAGTACTGCGAGAACTGGATGAGCTTCGTGTACATGAAGCAGAGTTAGTTGCTCCGCAAATGAGAAAAGAAGCAAGAAACAAAAGGAGGAGGCAAGCACTGGGCTGTTGTGATATTGAAGACGACACAGACTATGGGCCAGGGCAATTCTAGTGCATAAAATATGCAGAAGTGTAAGTCTGTATAAGAATTTGTAACAAAAAATGTTGCAAACCTCATTATCTATTAACTACATTTTTTTCCATAAATGACCAGTTTTCTGAAAAAGTACCGATGGTACAGACATGAAATTTTCACAGCATGCCAGGTGTGAGATCACATATGGAACTAGATTAATTACAATATTCTGAGTTGTTTTGTTTATTTATTTACAAAATTCTGTAAAAAAATTGAGTGTTTGAAAACAAGATAACATGCCCCACAATACAGTTTTAGTAATAATTCTAATTAAATGTATCTAGAAAGGTGCATTCAATAATTTTGGAAAATTGTAAGTTAATGTTTTAAAAAGTTCCCGAGATAATGGGTCACAAAATTCGATAATTTCACATTTGCGGCATAGGACATACAATGCTCCCTTAAGAGAATTTACATTAATAATCACAAGTATTTTCATTTTAGTCCTAACATTCTCTTTTCCCCAGCTACATAAATATCCTCATTACTTCCAAGTGACACACTGCCTAAATATGAGCCAACAGAAGATGACAGACATCTTCTTAAACATCTGTATATGGTAGTAAGTAATTATTGTATTAAAATAAAGGACATTCTAAATATTATTTTGTAAGTATGAGCCCACAGCCGTTGCAATGCCTGCCCTCAATATAATGTTCTCTTTCACCATGGTGGAAGTTCACCGATAGCAGTGTCAGTCGATAGTAAGAAAGTGGTGTTTTCTCAAAGCAAAATCATTTTTCATAATCCGCTTCCTTGAGCAGAAAGTAAAGGGAAATCGATAACAATAATACACACTACATTCAAAACTCCGGTCTCGTGAACTGAAAAACGGCCGGGAGAGCAGTGTGCTGACCACACGCGCTCCATATCTAGTGACGCCTTTGGCTGAGGACGACACGGCGGCCGGTCAGATACCGTTGGGCCTTCGTGGCCTGTTCAGGCGAGGTGTAGTTTAGTTTTAGCATCAAAACTGCGAGTATGTAAATGAAAAGTTTAACGCGGAGACACATGGTGTTTATCTGAATAGATTATGGTTCCCTCACATGGGCAGTGCCCTTACAAACGCAGAAAAGGTCTCTTAAAGCGTTGAAAGATACGTTTCACGAGGTGAGAGACTGTGACCCAGACATGTGAATGACGCCCCGTATAGAGTCCCAGGATGCTAGCAAAGCATTAAGTTGTAGTACAATAGGGTCTCAATGGATTCTCTTTGACATTCCCGGTCCACCACGCAAAGGTCAGTTTCTGGAAAGGGCATCTGTGAGTTCTACTATTTCTGTAGAACGATTTAAAGGCACATAAGGTGTAATGCGGTCGTGATCTGCGATAATAGCCGCCAGTGTTAGCGGGAACGAGAGCGAGAGGTGAAATCAGATCTGCAAACTTACGCGGACAACAGCAGAAACGAATAAGCTTTTTCTGTAGGTCCCACAATACACAGTTTCATCTCAGCATTTGCCTGGCTTGGTCGCCCAGCCAAGGCTATTGAGGACAGTAATCTTTCTTGTGTTAACGGTAATTGAGTAACCGCTGTTCTTTTACGGCCTGAACGACTTAACAATTAGTTATTTGAACGTATATTACTAAACGTTTATCAATGTATAACAGAAATGTCTGTTTTCTGTTTCTGACATGACAAGTGCACCAGCTCATGAATATGTGGCCCGTGGATATCAACGAATCAGTCGATGGCCGAGAGAAGTTTGCAATCACTTCGTCAAGAAAACCACTGCATATTATTATATTGAAATGAATTTTAATTTTGTAACTCAATTAGCAGTTCTGAAGGATTTCTGTATGAGTTTCTGACAAATTCTAACCGTGCCTGGATTGAGTCAATGCTGAATCAAAGCACTAATGTTATTAAACTCATGCACGTTAATGTGATTACACAGAGTTATAAATCAATTACGAACATTTTGGAGTTGAAGTTGTGGTTTATATACTAAATACTCGCTAAATTAGTCAAGATTAAAGATCATATTAATCTGCAGTTTCTAGAAACAGGAAAAGAAAGGTTTGAAATGCACTAATCATTCAAAAAACATATACCATATAATATGTGAACTAATAATATCTCTGCTCAAAGACATTACTTGAGAAGGAAATGATTGAAATGTATTAATATTAAGTCAGAAAATATCACAAGTAGTTCTAAGACTCAATACCTCTGGCATAGGAATGTGCTGACTTTGACAAGTTTCGTTTAATTAATAGGAGCCTCTGAGGTCATAAGTCTTAAACTTACACAAAATCTTGACTTATTCATTATTTATCAATTTTTTTGATGAGCAATATAATGAATCTGCTTCGTGATGAACGTTACTAGAAATATAATCATTCAAATATACGAATTAGAAAGAGAAAAGCGAAACGGCATATTCACGAAGTTTGCGGCGCTGGTTTCTGGTGACATGATGCTGGACACAGAATGAAGGCGGCCTTACCCATCACAACGTAAGGGAAGCTACTATCGAATTTAGAAGCAACATTATTACGTGGCGACTGTGACAGGACTTGAACGTGCAATCTTATTGTCAAAATGCACTGTTGATGCTGAATTTTGGTAAAAGTCGTCGTATGTGTTACGTAAGCTGTCTGTAAGTTGGTGATGATACAGATCAAGAATAATGAAATTCATTTCTGAAATTTTATTGGCGTTCCCCAACCAAAACCAACTTTCCCAGGAGTACGTCGTTATCCAGAGACAGCACCATTTATCTCAATAAGGACTGGACAATTGTTATCAGTATGGTAAGCATTGATAACAAATATCTAGCCATTATAGAGAGAAATGGTGCGGTGTCCTGTTGACAACGTACTCCTGAGAAGTAGAAGGGATAGGACGATAGGACATCTGTTAAGACATCAGGGAATGACTTCCATGGTACTAGAGGGAGCTGTAGAGGAAGACAGAGATTGGAATACATCCAGTAAATAATTGTGGACGCAGGCTGCAAGTGATATTCTGAGATGAAGAGGTTGGCACAGGAGAGGAATTCGTGTAGTACCGCATCAAACCTGTCAAAAGACTGATCACTAAAAAAGAAACAAAATACAAGTACATACTTGCAGTTATAGACCTGAATTTTGTGCCAATACTTTAAACAAAAATTTCAGTGCCCAGTTGTGAGGTAACTTACGCATAATGGTCAGCGGCAGTGGAGGACTCTCAGTGTCTCCAACTGCATTGGATGAGACGCAGGAGTAATTGCCAGCCATTGTGCGGTTGATGGCGTTCAGACGCAGAGTGAACGTCTGGCTGAGCGGTCCCCTGGAATGAATTTCCTCCAGCAGGCGACCCTGCAAAAGGAAACGAGCAGCAAACCGATACGTTAGCTTCAGCTTAATGTACTTCTGGGCGTTCGGACAAAACAATACATTTTAGAGTCCTTCTCAGCTGCCGTTATCGATTGAAAGTGTCAGTTGTGTTACTGAATAGCGCCGTTCTCTCCAGCGCTTCAGTTTTAACTCTTACAGGTTAGCAGCATTCAACACACTCAAGAGAGCTTAGATTTTTGAAAAGTATCACTATGTTACATGAACATTACAGCAGGGAGTATCAATATTAACGAACGATAAGGGGTCAGACAATATTGGAACCTTTGTATAGATTCCCGTATACCGTTACCACGGAGTTTGTAGTTCATGACTGGTCACCGTGAGCGAGACAGTGCCTGGACAAATGACTTACTCGCCAACTAGGAGCACCCTCATTCCTCGGTATTGTGTGCCGTTGAATCAGCTGCTCCCTGCAGCTACCTGGATGTCTTCATTCTATTTAGGTCTCTATTTTCATGATAAAGAAAAAAAGATTAGGCTCGTGGACCACACCTTAAATATTTCTGTATTGAATGTACCCAAATAAAGCACAACCAACATCTGATGATTCACATAATGGAAAAGACGTAGTGTCTATCAGGATGTCTTCATTCTATTTGTGTCTGTAGTTCCGTATTAAAACAATGATCGGAGATACAAGTCGTAATGGTACTTGAATTACTTAACCATTATGGTACCTCACCCGAACCTCTCGACAGCAGTAATATTCTACTGTATTTCTGTTAACTACTTAACATATTTCTGAGACAACATATTGCAATGATGTTATTCTTATGTGTATTCTTTCTTTTGTCACTATGATCTTTGACGTACTTGTAACTCTGATTTTTGGGTGCGTAAGCGATTATTAGTTGGTTGTTGAGTTGTTAGAGAGTCAGACCTTGAAAAAGTCAAGTGTTGGACGTCATGAAGGAAAGACGCATTACGTAGTCCGCTTATAAAATGTGAACTTTAACAGTGACTGTGAGAGAGATGTTTTCAAGTATGTTTTGTATTGTGAAGTGATGTTTTGTGTTTACGTGGTATTGCAATAAAAGCAATTAAAAGGAAGTGTAACTTAATTTCGGAGTGCTGATTATTTTTTTTACATCACTATTGTGCTACCTTTGAAAGGTTTAATCTCCAAGAATGATTTGTGAAGCGCATCTACAAAACTTTTGAATATAGTAGAATAAAACCTAGGCCTCTTTGCATCCGAGCTTGGAATCATAACGACCTAGATTATCGACAATTGAGCCATGATTTTACGACGAGACCAGCGTGGGAAACACGAAAAGATGAGTGCCTAGTTTTTTGATTATTACATGAAATGACTTTATTAACTATGCTCTAATGACACCTGCCACATAATATGACTGTTGTTGCCCGAAAATGCAGTATTTAGCAGCGTGAGCAACACCACAATCGTTATTAAATGCTGATCTTTGTTGTGGTAGGATTGTTAGAAAGTGGAACTTACTTTAAATGTTACTATACTGAATGTACGCAAGTAAAACACGGCCATCATCTAATGATACTCACAATGGAAATCAGGCAGTGTGTATATTTGCGCTGCATCGACCAAGAGAAAACGCTCACATTTACTATCAAGCACGTGGTCTGCACAGACAAATTAATCACGGAAGTCTATACAGCACGACAGAATCTAATAGCTATATAGAACCGCCACGAATTCACTAACGTTCCGCAGTAGTCCTTTCGTTCAGCACCATTTGAAGTTTATTTGCGTCTCCGTGAAACTGAAATAAAGTTTTAGCCTACAACTGCTATTAATGGCAAAGTTTAAACTCCTTGCTTCTTTGGATTCTTTTCGCTACTTAAGAGAGAAATAGTTTGTATCCTAAGACGTGTCTTTATTTTTATATTACAACTAAAGTAAGTGGTCATTGATATGAGCACAATATGTGAGATAACATTTACAACACTGACGATTAATTTATCACTTTTCAATATAGTCTTTATCTTTGTTCGTAGGTTTTCTCCACCTTGACACAAGGTCATTCATACACCTACAGTCATGCTCCATCACCCACTGACGCAAAGAACGCTTCAAAGGCTGCAGTTCTTCAAAACGATGTCCCCGATGACTTTCTTTGAGTGGGCCGAACTGATGGGTCCGATGGATGATATCATGGACACGTTGGATGTTGTCTGAGGTGAATGCAGTCACTGGCTGACCGTTGCGTGTTTCATCAGCCAACGGTGTTTCCGCTTCAGCTTCGCTACCGCAACGAATCAATTGTCTAACGGTGCTGACGGCCACTGTAGCATATTTATCTACTTTCTTCAGCTAACCTAAGGTGCAAATGGGTGTTTCACCTTCTGCAGTACGGACTGAAATCACAAAAAGCAGTTTTACTCGTCCGTCAGTGAGGGATATTTCGTAAACATAGTGCTGCAATCGTTTTCCTGCAGAACGCTATTACTGTAACAAGCAGTAGATGAAGGTTTGCGGAACCCCGCCAACTACATTTCTAACTTAATGAGGAGGGAAAAGGGTAGCAGAGTTTCGTATCTACTTTCCTTCTGGTACACAGTATGTAGAGGGTCGTCAGAAACTATTTGAAAAGTTGTAAGGGCATCGCACACTAGCTCGTGTTGCGAAATAACTACTCACAAAAAAGTCGATACGTTGCCGCGTTATTGAGTTAATCAGCATTGTTCTTGTTGTTGTTGTTGTTGTTCTGGTCTTCAGTCCTGAGACTGGTTTGATGCAGCTCTCCATGCTACTCTATCCTGTGCAAGCTTCTTCATCTTTCAGTACTTTCCGCAAGCTACATCCTTCTCTATCTGCCTAGTGTATTCAATTATTGGTGTCCCTCTACGATTTTTACCCTCCACTCTGCCCTCCAATGCTAAATTTGTGACCCCTTGATGCCTTAGAACATGTCCTACCCACCAGTCCCTTCTTCTTGTAAAGTAGTGCCACAAACTCCTCTTCTCTCCAATTCCATG
The DNA here is from genome assembly GCF_023864275.1 of Schistocerca cancellata. Lineage (NCBI taxonomy): Eukaryota > Metazoa > Arthropoda > Insecta > Orthoptera > Acrididae > Schistocerca > Schistocerca cancellata. The sequence goes on from NC_064630.1 coordinate 679,818,262, forward strand.
TTTCACTTCCATACATGACTAGACTCCATACAAATACTTTCAGAAACGACTTCCTGACACTTAAATCTATACTCGATGTTAACAAATTTGTCTTCTTAAGAAACGCTTTTCTTGCCATTGCCAGTCTACATTTTATATCCTCTCTACTTCGACCATCATCTGTTATTTTGCTCCCCAAGTAGCATAACTCCTTTACTACTTTAAGTGTCTCATTTCCTAATCTAATTCCATCCGCATCAGCCGACTTAATTCGACTACATTCCATTATCCTCGTTTTGCTTTTGTTGATGTTCATCTTATATACTCCTTTCAAGACACTGTCCATTCCGTTCAACTGCTCTTCCAAGTCCTTTGCTGTCTCTGCCAGAATTACAATGTCGTTGTCGAAACTCAAAGATTATATTTCTTCTCCATTGATTTTAATACCTACTCCGAATTTTTCTTTTGTTTCCTTTACTGCTTGCTCAATGTACAGATTGAATAACATAGGGGAGAGGGTACAACCCTGTCTCACTACCTTCCCAACCACTGCTTCCCTTTCATGCCCCTCAGCTCTTATAACTGCCATCTGGTTTCTGTAGAAATTGTAAATAGCCTTTCCCTCCCTGTATTTTACCCCTGACACCTTTACAATTTGAAAGAGGGTAATCCAGTCAACATTGTCAAAAGCTTTCTCTAAGTCTACAAATTCTACAAACGTAGGTTTGTCTTTCCTTAATATTTCTTCTAAGATAAGTCGTATGGTCAGTACTGCCTCACTTGTTCCAATATTTCTACAGAATCCAAACTGATCTTCACCGAGATCGGCTTCTACCAGTTTTTCCATTCGTCTGTAAGGAATTCGCGTTAGTATTTTGCAGCTGTGACTTATTAAACTAATAGTTTGGTAATTTTCACATCTGTCAACACCTGCTTTCTTTGGGATTGGAATTAGTATATTCTTCTTGAAGTCTGAGGGTATTTTGCCTGTCTCATACATCTTGCTCACCAGGGGGTAGAGTTTTGTCAGGACTGGCTCTCCTAAGGCCGTCAGTAGTTTTAATGGAATGTTGTCTATTCCCGGGGCCTTGTTTCGACCCAGGTCTTTCAGTGCTCTGTCAAACTCTTCACGCAGTATCGTATCTCCCATTTCATCTTCATCTACATCCTCTTCCATTTCTATAACATTGTCCCCAAGTACATCGCCCTTGTATAGACCCTTTATATACTCCTTCCAACATTCTGCTTTTCCTTCTTTGCTTAGAACTGGGTTTTCATCTGAGCTCTTGATATTCATACATGTGGTTCTCTTTTCTCCAAAGTCTCTTGAATTTTCCTGTAGGCCATATATATCTTATCCTAGTGAGATAAGCCTCTTCATCCTTACATTTGTCCTCTAGCCATCCCTGCTTAGTCATTTTGCACTTCCTGTCGATCTCATTTTTGAGATGTTTGTATTCCTTTTTGCCTGCTTCATTTACTGCATTTTTATATTTTCTCCTTTCATCAATTAAATTCAGTATTTCTTCTGTTACCCAAGGATTTCTACTAGCCCTCGTCTTTTTACGTACTTGATCTTCTGCTGACTTCACTACTTTAATCCTCAGAGCTACCCATTCTTCTTATACAGTATTTCTTTCCCCCATTCCTGTCAGTTGTTCCCTTATGCTCTCCCAGAAACTCTGTAAAACCTCTGGTTCTGTCAGTTTATCCTGGTCCCAACTCCTTATGCTGCGGATGATCTTCCATGTACGAAATTATGTATAGTACTCGCTCCTTTGACAACGATTGTCCTTCACTAGGTTTCACTAGAGACGAGATTTGTGGCTTCCTGTCCGACCATGATGATGAACTACATGGTTTCAATGGCATTTTCACTTGTTAAACACGTATCGCCAACAGTGTATTCCTCATGTACATTCTCCGCACAGTCGAGCATACATTACGCCACGCACTCCACTGACTCATCTTGCAGAAACGATAATATTTTATCTGTAACCTTTTTTCCTCCCTCTAAGAAATATCTTAGGTTTCTTTCTGACGAGTAGTCAACTTCGGCGACTGTAGTTGTGGATAAGATGCAGGGTTTGCTTGGTTTATCGTTGCCATTGCCCTGCTTTGCATCAACACCAGTAGCACTTAGCACTGTTGAACCAAACTTCTGCGGCCCGATAGGAGACACTTACGGTGCTTCGAAAACGTGATCCTTTAGTAGTGTAGCGTAGGCTAGTTATTTACAATGCTCATGTGTATGGTTTTCACTATGACAATTGGTACTGATGTAAGAAATTCAACAAGAAATTTAGCGCCTAGAACCGCTCGGCCACCACGTCCGGCTTTAACCTCCGTGATTCGGAACCATATAGGAGAGTAGGTACAGCCACAACTTTATAGAATTACGTTGTGTTTCTTTTCTTGTTTTCCTTCCAAAAGTTCTTCCAATTGTTCCGCAGATAGCTTCATATTTAGTAACCCTTTTTTCAATGTCTTTGTCGTAGTTAAAACTAATATCACTTCCTAGATAACTGAAGTGAGATACTTATTCTACAGTTTTCTCATTTATTATTACTTTTGATCCGACTGGATTTTTTTCCTTTCAAAGCCATTAGCTTTCTCTTATTTCCAGATACAGTTAAACTGTAAAATATTGTCTTATATGCAAATACAATTAAACGGTTATATATTGTGTTTTGGCTCAATCTGTATAATGCTATTTGTGAATTAATTATCTTTCCTGTATCATTATCTAGTCATCAGCGTATAACAGAGTTTTTAATTACTTCATAACACGGTCGTCAATGCACCACTGATGCAATAATCTCAGGAAAACAATCAGGTTTTAGAAAGGGAGTTCGCATAGTGATGATAGATTTATTAGACAAATTATTGAAAAACCTCGGGAATTTGGCTTTGAAACGCATTTAGCATTTATTGCTCTTGATTAAGCCTTTGGTATGGTAAATAAACCTCTATTGTGGAAATTATCGGAAATAAAATGTTTTCCTAAACATCTCATTAATACAATACAATACAAATATATACATATAAAAATGCTGTAAGTTCTACTTCGAAAATTTAAGATGAAATTTCAATAAATTAACGTACCTGACAAAGGTTCAGTCTATCACACATAACATTGAACCGTAAAACGATTTCTTTCTATCATAAGTATGTTGCACATGAGCACCGTAGAGGGTGGTGAAAGGACACTTCAGTACTAACAGTCACGGCCTAAGAGTGATCTAGACGTATTTAAAAACAAAGTTTTTGAGTCGTTTGGCTACTTGTAATTTTACTTATATTCCCTCTTGGTTGCAAAATGTTTATTCACATAACGCAGCATGTGAAGATTGGTGAGTGGGGACGAGTTACTCCTGTAACCGAAATTGCAGATCTGAAGATGGTTCTAGATGAACCGAAACCGGTCATGTGAATAAACATTTTGCAGTCAAGACGGATTGTAAGTGACATTGTAGAAAAAAAGATTGCGGTGTCCCTGCTGACATTATGTCTGTTTTTGCAAATACGTGTAATTTCATTTTTCTGTGAGATAGGTGAGCATCGATATCATGCGTACGTCTGAAGCCAAGTTTCCGTTTGTTCGCGATATAGGTATGGAAGACTTTCTTTCTTGTGTTCGTCGACACTTATACATGAACGGATTCCTGGTTAGAATAAACCAGAACTACTTAATGTGACAAATACGAGTAAATCTAAGTGTTTCAGTTGCACACTTACCTGCAACATCCATTTCACTCTCCATGAGGGTGGATTTGACCGTAATTTACACGTCAAGGCGACGTTATCACCCTCTCGTATGTCATCGGCTCGCACGGGACGTTCCAAATGTATAGACACTATGGGAACATCTGAAAACAGACGGTACACGCCATATTTAAGTATGTGGGGGATTTTTGCCTGACACGCACAGAGATACTGACATTCAAGCCTTCAGACTTACTTAACTACATATATACAGGGTGTTACAAAAAGGTACGGCCAAACTTTCAGGAAACATTCCTCACACACAAAGAAAGAAAATATGTTATGTGGACATGTGTCCGGAAACGCTTACTCTCCATGTTAGAACTCATATTATTACTTCTCTTCAAATCACATTAATCATGGAATGGAAACACACAGCAACAGAACGTACCAGCGTGACTTCACTTTGTTACAGGAAATGTTCAAAATGTCCTCCGTTAGCGAGGATACATGCATCCACCCTCCGTCGCATGGAATCCCCGGTGCGCTGATGCAGCCCTGGAGAATGGCGTATTGTATCACAGCCGTCCACAATACGAGCACGAAGATTGTCTACATTTGGTACCGGGGTTGCGTAGACAAGAGCTTTCAAATGCCCCCATAAATGAAAGTCAAGAGGGTTGAGGTCAGGAGAGCGTGGAGGCCATGGAATTGGTCCGCCTCTACCAATCCATCGGTCACCGAATCTGTTGTTGAGAAGCGTACGAACACTTCGACTGAAATGTGCAGGAGCTCCATCGTGCATGAACCACATGTTGTGTCGTACTTGTAAAGGCACATGTTCTAGCAGCACAGGTAGAGTATCCCGTATGAAACCATGCTACCATGCTCCATTGAGCGTAGGTGGAAAACATAGGGCCCAATCAAGATATCACCAACAATGCCTGCCCAAACGTTCACAGAAAATCTGTGTTGATGACGTGATTGCACAATTGCGTGCGGATTCTCGTCAGCCCACACATGCTGATTGTGAAAATATACAATTCCACTATCACCTCCGAAGTCAGAATTGCCCCTGTGCTGCCTCATTTGATCTTAAGTCTTTCAAACCCCTTTTTAATTCTGATTATAATATTAGATCCCTGTCGACTCCTGTCTCTTTAGCTATGACATCATGAGACATTCATCCCCTCATAGATGCTTCAAAGTACCCTTTCCACCTATCCGCTCTCTCCTCTGTATTTAACAGTGCAACTGAAATTGCACTCTTCATGTTACCGCACTTTATTCTAATTTCACCAAGGATTGTTTTCACTTTTCTCTTTACTGAGTCTGTTCTTCAGCAATTGTTTCTTTTTCCTTTCCTTCCATGTTTCATGCAACCATTTCACCTTCTATTCCATGCATTTATAAGTGTCTTGTATTTTTGTACTCCTGATATCCATGAACAATTCTGTATTTCCTTCTTTAGTCGATCAACGGATTTCATGTATTTCTCATGGTTTCTTCACAATTGCGCTCCTTGTACCGAAGTTTCTCTTTCGATCTTCTGTGATTGCCCTTTTTAGAGATGTCCATTGGTCTGCAACTCGACTGCCTGCTGAGCTATTCATTACGGCAGTATCTATTGCATAAGAGAACTTGAAGCCTGTCTCCTCCTTAAAGATTCTGTATCCCACTTCTTTACGCACTGATTCATCCTGACTAGTCTCTTGAACTTCAGTCTACTCTTCATCATTACTAAATTATGATATGGGTCTGTTTCTGCTCCCGGATAAGCATTACAATGCAATATCTGATTTCGGAATATCTGCCCTGAAGAGACGCACTGCAAATTCGGTCGAAATATTGACATTTTAGTTGCTTCATTGCTTCAGAACAACGCGCCCCAACACCCAAACAGATTTTATTCCGATTGACACTCACCACGGAAGCCCACGAATTTACATGAACGAATTTGGGTTTCTCATGCACATCCTCGGATAATATTTTGCTGCGGTTGTGACTGAAGGATTCACACATTAACACTGTTGTGTCCGTCATCATTTCTATTAACGTCCGTTTATCAGCATGTTTACGTTTTACTTCGTTCCTATTGTACTGCGAGCAGTGTCACTTAAAAATTCTTCCTGATGTTGTCCGTATCCCAAAGTGTATCCTTTTAACTGCAGGCCTGAATGTTATGTAAACTACCACGTAAGAGAAGCCATGAAAGTAAGGAATCATCAACACATTACTTGAAACATGCCTTATGCAGAGTGGATGCCTCACAAAAAGTGAAGACTTGAGTACTCCATTTCTAAAACTGTCCTCCGTTAAGAGGAAGTGGACCCCATGGCCGTCCCAATAAACGACTGTTTGACAGTTGGCTGGATTAGTAGATGATAAGTTCGAAGCCCGAGAATTCGGCTGACGCAAGGCTGTTGCATGTATAAGCCTTGCAAGTGTACCCTACATCAATGCCAGACACGACTTCGGAAAGAGGAAGTCAGGGATTTCCACTCTAAAACACAAAATTAACGTTTTAAGCTCGCATTCATACTACACGATCTGTTACAACAAGTAATTTAGTTTTATATCTTAATATATGGGAAATGACGATTACGCTTCAGCTATGTTAAGTTTGCGGGACGGACGTGTGTAGTGGAAAGCGCACTCAAACGAATGGTGAGCCTTCGCTGTAACTGCCTGGTGGGCGGGGCAGCGGCTCGATACACGCGACCGTCAACTGTCGGCGGCTTCTCAATGCTCGCAAAGAGAAAGTAGGGCAAATATGTTAATAGGAAAGCATCTGAACTCCATTGCCATTGGTTTTTCAATATAAAAAGAACGAAACTACATACACACCAACGAATGTAATTTTACTTCTAAAGTAAAGTAAGTAAAAAGAAACAAAAAGAAGGAAAACGATGAAGGCGTAACTTACAGTAGACGAGAAGTTTCACTGATTTCTCCAGTATGCCGTCTGCGCCCTCAGCTTGGCACTTTAGGGTTTCCCCATCGTCAGCCGGAAGTGGCGTGAACAACAGTATTGACATGGTCTCGTTACCTTCTTCGGACACCTTGGGCAAAAAAATGCGTTTTGAATCAGAAACACCCAAATATTTAAGGTGATAAATCGTGGTATATTTAAAATAATTACTTTTCGTACCTAAATTTGAACTAATTCATTTTGAGGTTAGACTAGCAGTTTATGCTTAAATCCAGAAAATAACCAACAAACAGAAGTCTCTGGCCAGTTAACAATATAAAGAGCGAATATTTTTTTTTTATCTGGTCACTGCTGAGGTACTGTAGGGCGCACTGCAAGAACGAAATATAGCGAGGTATATTCTCACTGGAAATGCAACACACTTCCACTTTACAACTTGAAATAAATGTGTTATATTTCATCACCTGTTATGCACAAACAAAAAGTAATTACACATCTATCTCTCTGACAATCTTCTCAAATATATTAAAATGTTATACTGTTCTTGACCTAATAAGTTGTAATGAAAAGCGAGTAGCACTAGGGAATTACGCAGTAGCAGTTAAAATTAAACCATTTTCAAATACTATAGTTGCTACTGTAAATTTAAACTCATGAGCATGTGGGGAGTAAACTGTTTCCTACGGATTGTACTTAATACAGCGGATACCGATGTTCGTTCGGATGCAACGTAATGTCCGTCCGCGACAAAGCCTGCGTTCACACTGCCGGTCGGGCCGAGCCGAGCCTGGCCGGGCTGCCGGCCGCCTTGATATCAAACACAGTGTTTTGAATTGTGGTGTTCACACTGGCGGCTGGGCGGCGCCGACACGGCGTGCGCCTCCCGGAGCCGAACCGGCGACATCCCGAGTGTTTCATGTTGCCGGCGCGAGCCGACCGCAGGCGCGAGCCTGTTGTGCGGCACTACGGCTTCTGCAGTACACGCATCACACGTCTCCCTTCTGCTTTCATCACAAGTGTGACTGCACACGTCTTTTATTTCAAGATGTTACCTCACACTTCACAGTCAGTGAGGAAAAATTATATTTATTATAATGATACAAGCGGAATTACGTTTATTTCATTTATTTAATCTACCGTATTTACATGCATTTGCAACAATAGCTTGCCAGCGATCGCGGCATTGCCGCCACTGAATAGTTCGCATTTACTTGCAAACGGAGACAGATGAGTGTCACTGAGGGACGGAAATGTGTCAGCCGGCCGCGGTGGTCTAGCGGTTCTAGGCGCTCAGTCCGGAGCCGCACAACTGCTACGGTCGCAGGTTCGATTCCTGCCTCTGGCTTGGATGTGTGTGATGTCTTTAGGTTAGTTAGGTTTAAGTAGTTCTAAGTTCTAGGGGACTGATGACCATAGATGTTAAGTCCCATAGTGCTCCATTTTTTGGAAATGTATCCCTACCAGATGACAATGCATTGTAAAGTCATGCTGTGGCACGTTACTATACGCTGTTGTCTGTGACATCTTTTTGCTATGTTCTTACTTTAATGAATGCAGAATAACATATACATGACATTAACTTGTGTCCATCAATTTGGTATCAGAAATTCGGCTAGTATGACAGTAATGATGCTGTTTCCAGATTATGGAACGAAGTGACCAATGAGTGTGTTTCAGATAGTACACACAAATATAAATTATTTTCCTGTATAATTTTATTTGTTTTGTATACAATGAAATGAGATACACAAAAAATGGTTCAAATGGCTCTGAGCACTATGCGACTTAACTTCTGAGGTCATCAGTCGCCTAGAACTTAGAACTAATTAAACCTAACTAACCTAAGGACATCACACACATCCATGCCCGAGGCAGGATTCGAACCGGCGACCGGAGCGGTCGCTCAACTCCAGACTGTAGCGCCTAGAACCGCACGGCCACTAAGGCCGGCTAATTGAGATACACAAATATACAGTAAATAGCTAAGTACTTTCAATTAGAAAATTTATTTTTGAAAGGTTTTTTAATTATTTTAAGTTGCATTTTTAACGAAATATTCAACAAAAGTGTTCCTGACAGTTTTAGAACGTAATGTGGAAGTTCTGTTGAATGTGGCACCAGCTGATTGCATATCAGCATTGTTACAAAACTTTTCACCTTCAACTTTGCATCCTTCTCTGTCAATGACAATATTATGAAGTAGACAACTCCGTTTATTGGTCATTATACGATATGCACGTTCAACAACTATCTTGCATTGAATGCATATTATTGTATAGAATCTTCTCGTTGTCCAAATTTCTGCGAGGAAAAGGTCTCAAAATGGTTCAAATGGCTCTGAGCACTATGGGACTCAACTGCTGTGGTCATAAGTCCCCTAGAACTTAGAACTACTTAAACCAAACTAACCTAAGGACATCACACACACCCATGCCCGAGGCAGGATTCGACTGCGACCGTAGCGGTCGTGCGGTTCCAGACTGTAGCGCCTTTAACCGCTCGGCCACTCCAGCCGGCGGAAAAGGTCTCATCAAATTCTCTAATAAGGGGTAAGCTTCATCTCCCAAAATGACGTACGGTAGTTCCTGACGCATTCCTTCAAGTCTTGTTGGTGGCGGTAATAACAGCTCCCCATTTGTAAGTTTAACATTCTTTCATTAAACACGCCTGCTTCAGACTGTTTACCGTAGGCACCAACATCTACAGCTATAAATTTGTAATTTGCATCAGCAACTGCTTGAAGTACAATCGAATAATACTGTTTGTAATTGTGAAACTGAAAGTTTAGGACATCTGACACGTATGTGCTTCCCGTCTATAAATTCAATACAGTTGGGAAATCCCCATATCGTATGCATTTCACTGGCAATTTCTTTAAATCGAGAAACAGTTGGCGTTGGTAAATGAATGGGAGCAAGTGACTCCCATATGGGAGTCTTTCACCACCACTGATACGGTGGACACTCCCAATCGGAATGACGATGCTAGTGCATGAAAGGAGATGCCTGTGGACAGATACCTGAGAAAAAAAATTGTAAAATGTGTAACTCAAGTGTGGTGTTGGGGGAAGTTTTTACAGTTTTGTTTGCACAGTAGATATTTACTTAGTCCATGTCATTTCACAGTTTTACAACAATAAATAATTAAAGAGACATGTTCTGGCACCCTTCTATATTCTTTCAATTAAAATAATGAAATCGAAATGCAAAGACCTGAGAGACAGTTACAGAGAATAACTTGTATAACTTGGCAAAATAAGGTCATGTGATCCAGGGAATAGTATATTAAAACGCAATTCCACTCGGGCTTTGTTCTGTCATATGATTTTCCTAAATTCCAAGAGCTATGCACAGTTCCTTATCAGTGGAAATAGAACCACTGAGTCAAAGTGCATTATCTCAAAACTCTTCTCCTATCAGAATGAGATTTTCACTCTGCAGCGGAGTGTGCGCTGATATGAAACTTCCTGGCAGATTAAAACTGTGTGCCCGACCGAGACTCGAACTCGGGACCTTTGCCTTCCGCGGGCAAGTGCTCTACCAACTGAGCTACCGAAGCACGACTCAGAACCGGTACTCACAGCTTTACTTCTTGCCCGCGAAAGGCAAAGGTCCCGAGTTCGAGTCTCGGTCGGGCACACAGTTTTAATCTGCCAGGAAGTTTCTTCTCCTATCAATCTGTCTATCTTACAAGGCAATGAAAAGAATTATGTGAGGTCATCAGTGGCTCCACATGATGAACCATCACCACTGCCAAGCGCTGCATCATGAAGAAAAAAGAAGGAAAATCCTGAAGGAGTATTTCTGCGATTCTTCGTTGAAGGCACAGCAAGACATTACCAAAAATGCGAAGCTAATTACTTCCTAATTCAGGAATTCCCATAATCTCTTCCTCAGAGGTAAGCGTTTGTGAAATTTAAACTACAAAAGCATGACTACAATTAATTGGAGGTAGTGAATGCTGTACAAAGTTGTACTGCAAACCAAAAAGTGTGTACTAACGAATCTTACCTTATCGTTATACACAATTTTTCTTCTGCTGTTATACTTCTGCGAAAATTTGTGTTCTGTTTCGAAATATTGTCTTGAATGTTCTGCAGCACGTACTGAAATGTATTATGATTCATTCTGTAATATGAATATGATTTTTCAGGATAGTTTTTAAGTTTTTCATGTAAAGAAAAAAACTCTCCTAAACGTCTGTCGTTATTTATGGGATGAATCCATAACCTCCTAGTTCTTCCGTACTTCAAAAGTCGACGACTTACTGCAGAGTCAAACAATACCAATAAGAGAGTGAAGACATTGTTCTACACGACATCACAAACTAGCTAAAGGTGAGCAACTGTTGACTTCAGCTGCGTTTTCTACTGACTTGCTTGTCAGCTGTCAAAGGGTGGGGATTTTTTTAAATTTATTTATTTGGCCTCCGGCAGCTTACAGCCATTTAGCCAAAGAGTGGGATTACCTTGACAGTGCAGCGCTGCCCGCCAAGGAAGAAAAATTAATTAAATTAATTAAATTAGTATACTCTTATCTTTTAGTTCGAAATACGAAATGTACATTATACTAATTGTAGGATGTTGATGACAAACAATTGTTTGTCTTTTGTGATGCGACGTGTGGCCAATTATAAAAGCATAGCAGATGATTGTCCAGTAGCCGAGGGAAAAATTCTTATACATTTGGATTTATCTAGACAATGAGAACATTAAAATAATACGAGGGACCGACACTAGGTCTGTGCTCATCACTAGTAATTAGTTTTTTTCTGTCCTGCATTATATGACTACACTAAACCAAGCCGTAACCGCGCGAACTCCGAACCTTGCGAACGCGGCTCTGACGCCACTGAATAGCTCGCATTACTTGTGACCAGAGACAGATATCAGAATCATTATCATTTCAAAAACTTTTTGGTACTTTTAGCTACATTTCATTCCCAACAATGTATGGTCTAAAACGGATCTAACAGTAAGCTACCCGCTACATAACTTTTTCACTACAAGATTTGTAAATCAAGTGCACAACGTCGAAAAAATACCATCATTTCACAATGATTGTTAAGAAATATGGAAAGATAAATGATTCAATACGAAGCTAAGATGTTACACTACCACGTGTACAAAAATCAGTTTTTTTAGCCGCATACTTTCTTCAAAATCGGTTGGGAAGCGTTACGAAACTAAGAAATCACGCGAAACGAAAAGTAGACTTTTTCTTTTTTCACGACGTAAGTAATGCTTTTAAGGAAAAAACAAGCTCATAAAACGATGTGGCGAAGTCTTATATACCGCTAAGAATTTTTAAAACATGAAAATCGGAGAAGTGGATATTCCCCCATTTCGCCGTCCCGGCTCGGCGCGGCGCGCAATGTGAATGCACTACACGTCGGCCTGAGCTGGCTAGGCACGAGCGACAACCCCGGGATAACAAGGCCGCCCAGCAGTGTTAGTGACGTCACACTAAGCGGCCCATAGCCGACGCAGCAGTCCACGGACTCCTCCGTACAGACGCGCCGGATGGTAACGATCTTCTGTCCGTCATACAGAAAGGAGCGAACTATAATTCGAACCAAATACCAAATTATATATATTCTTATAAAACGGCATAAAGGTTCATAACGAAATACCGATTACATATACGGGCAGGGATAGGCTCTAGAACTCCTCTGAAAAGTGTTTATCTTCAGTTCCAGAATGAACATCAAATCGTCAGGTTTTCTAAATAGAAAAGCACTTTGTTAGTAACATACAGCAATAATGAGACTTGCAGTTGGTGATTTCTATGTGGAAAAGGAAATAAGCTGTAGAGAGATTGAAAATGGTAAGTAAAGAGAGCCTCAGCCTTTTGCTCACATTCTTACCTGTAATGCACTTGGTTGTTTTTCATTTCCTTACCTTTCATAACATTTTTAATATTGTTTAAAGAAGAGTATCTTCAATAGCAGAGTGAACTTCAAATTGTCAGGCTTTTCTTAAAGGAAAGAGCAGTCCCTTAGTACCACAGTGCAAGACAGAATCTTGTGTTCAGTGATGTCTATGTTAAAAGGAGAATATTTGATATCTATCTTTTGTTTCCATTCTTTATTACTAGGGATACACTTGTAAAAATTCTTGTAAAGAGCTGTCACCATGAACATATGAGTAAATTCACAATAGTCATGAGTTTTATGATATAAAGCGAACTCTTGTTACCTTATTGTAAACGAAAGTTGTGAGGGTTTTGCTATGTATGACAGTGTTTAAGATAATTTACTTTCAGTGTAATAGCTTGAAAATGTTAAGTCCTGCTGTCAGTTGGCATTTGTCACCACCTGTATGCGAGTTTTAAAGCTATATAGTGTTCTGACAATTATAAAATAGTGGCGAAGTTCCTCAATCGATTCAACTTATTCCCGCCCTTATATGTAATCGGTATTTCGTTATGAACCTTTATGCTGTTTACACGAATATATATAATTTGGTCTTTGGTTCGAATTATAGTTCGCTCCTTTCTGTATGACGGACAGAAGATCGTTAGCATCAGGCGCGTCTGTACGGAGGTGTCCGTGGACTGCTGCGTCGGCTATGGGCCGCTTAGTGTGACGTCACTAACACTGCTGGGTGGCCTTGTTATCCCGGGGGTGTCGGCACGAGCCGAGCCAGTACGCGTCATCCAGGCCCGGCCCGGCCGGCACTGTGAACGCAGCCTTTAACCGTTATGTGTCTGCAATTGCTTGTCGTTTACGTGCGTATACGGGGAATTAAGGCACAAATAGTGACTAACAGAAAAAGTAAATATATAAATAAGTCGCAAAAGGAGTGTAATTGCAAATGATAATAATGATTTTCTGAATCCGTTTATGAAACAATGACCGGTCTAAAATGTTCGAGTTTTTATTGCTTAGCGATTTTGTCGTTATTAGTCACCGTCAGATCAGTTTGCTCCATAGCTTTGTACTGTATCATATACGCATGGATACTCAGCATGTTACGCATATCATAGAGCAGATGAGGCTTTCTATTTGGACAGCAAAAGAACTGACTATCAAAAACAAGTAAAACATACCTGATAAAAAAAGAACTCATATGTAATAAGAGAACTTATATTTAATTTAACCATTGTTGTCAGAAATTGTTGTCTGAAGGTAACTTGAGTACAACATATCAGGGAACTGGTCAATGGGAAATACTAGAAAATAATATTAGCTTTTCAAATGTGATTCTACAGAAATATGCTAACGGTTAATGGGTAGATCGAACAGTTAATATAGAGGTACTGCACATAACTGGCGATAAAAAGGATTTATAGGACAATTTTACTAAAAGAAGGCATAGGGTAATAGGAGACAGCCAGAGGCGTCAAGGAATAATTAACCGTGTAGTGCGTGGAAATGTGGGAGATGAAACTTGAAGAGAGAGACCGATGATTAACAACAGCAATCAGAATCACATCGATGCACGTGGCACTGGTTTCACAGATATCAACCGATGGGGGAAAAGTTGGAGCGCCAAAAAATAATTAATGTACAGTAATTTATGTTTCGCTTACAGATATGTTTAGGTAATATACATTATAGTTCAATTCTTTTATCTTGGCGGTTCGCGAATGCCCGCCCAGACGCGGGAGATTGCTGCGTTGCCAGTTGTACGGGACAAGACAAGCTGCGCCACAGTATAGTTCGCAAACTTACGTTTAGGGGGGAGCGCGCAGTTTATGAGGAAAAGCCACCACGGCCGCATTAACCCTTTCGCTGCTACAGAGACGTGCTCCCCGCATTCCGCGCTGTGCGCGATTTTGTCATCACTGCACTGCTCGCCTGTGCAGACACATGGTGTTTCGACTGCTTTGACACACTTTATCATTCGATTTCACAAAAACTATTTGGCCCAAAAATTTGATTTTTACATATCTTCTTGGCTGATACCTTCCCCCCCCCCCCATAAATGACTTAAAACCGAGCGGGGTGGCGCAGTGGTTAGACACTGGACTCGCATTCGGGGGGACGACGGTTCAATCCCGCGTCCGGACATCCTGATTTAGGTTTTCCGTGATTTCCCTAAATCACTCCAGGCAAATGTCGGGATGGTTCCTCTGAAAGGGGACGGCCGACTTCCTTCCCAATCCTTCCCTAATCCGATGAGACCGATGACCACGCTGTCTGGTCTCTTTCCCCAAACCAACCATCCAACCAAGTGACTTAATTTTGTTTCGGTGTTCAAGGCAGTTATTGTGCAGCATTAGATGTAGTAAACAATTGCACGACATTTTGAAGAGCTTGCAGAGGTAAAAGTCCATAGTGTATACTTTCCGTATGGTCGATTTTAGATGCCACTAGAAATTTCAGAAAATTACATTCAAACGAACATGATCTAAGACACTTTGGTATTGTTTTTAAATAAAGAAAATATTAAACACCAAAGAAGGTTTGAGCTCAGAACCTTTCGCTTAGCAGCCATACACTTTAACCATTACGCTAAACAGCTCGTCTTCAATAGATCTGCCGGCCGCGGTGGCCGTGCGGTTCTGGCGCTGCAGTCCGGAACCGCGGGACTACTACGGTCGCAGGTTCGAATCCTGCCTCGGGCATGGGTGTGTGTGATGTCCTTAGGTTAGTTAGGTTTAAGTAGTTCTAAGTCCTAGGGGACTTATGACCTAAGATGTTGAGTCCCATAGTGCTCAGAGCCATTTTAACCATTTTTTCAATAGATCTTCCGGAGGACTTCAAAATATCACGCAAAATACCGACAAACACTGTTGATATGACTATGAATTATTCACGTTTCGTCGAAGTACAATAGGAAATAAACAACTACCGCTGTTCTTTATTGCGAAAAAGCGGTTAGTGAGAATGATACAAACACCTTTCCTTGCTATCGCCTCAATTAGGAGGCTTATTGCTTGTTTGGTTTAATTAATTAATAGAATATGAAACAATTGGTATAAAGAATGCTTTTTCCAAACTTTCTATAAAAGAAAGTCTGCTATCAAGACATTGATTTTGTTCAGCTTCTTTATTTATGACTGAACGTTTCTAAAACCGAAGACACTCGTCCGTGCTCTGCACTGCAGTCGTGCTCTGGCAATGTCGTTCTCTGTTCATTGGCTGACTGTGTTTTGTGACGTCAGATACGCAGAATGAACCTAAACTCGGCCGCCATCGTCAATGATGCGCACTTTAGTATCTAAGTAATTCACATTGCAAGATTGCAGGTTAATGTAAATGCGAGATGAGCCAATGCAAATGTAAAATCCTCGTACATTAGTAACCGGCGTAACCGCCGGTGTGCATTCTGTTGTTCAGGTGCCAGATTATAGCTCCAGTGCGTCTAGCACGAAGACAGGTTACTTACAGGCCCTCAATTGGTCTCTTTGTAACCAACATACGACCATCAGTGGCACCGAGGCAGAACTAACTTCATCAGGAAACACAACAGACGTCCACCCTTCCCTACAATGAGCTCTCGCTAGACGTCACAGACGGCGCAGATGTCGGTGGTTTGAGGTCATTCGAATGCTCGCAACAGAGCGACTGGCACGAAGCTGTCGTTGAAGTAACCTATTTGTAACAGTTCTTTACGGCACTATGGTGCCAACCGCTGCTCAAATTGCTACTGCAGATGCAGTACGATGCACCAGAGCCAAACATCGACCACGATGTTCTTTCCGTTTGGTGGTGCCACGTGATCATCCAGAAACCGATCTTCTTGCGGTCCTGCGTTGCCGTAACAACCTTTTCCAGCAGTCATGAACGGTGGCTACGATCTTGTCAAGTCTTTCTACAATATCGCGGAAGGAGCACCCGGCTTCACGTGGCCTCGCTCAAACTCAGTGAGGTGTTAATAATGTCGTCTTTGTCATCTTAAAGGCACATCAACTCACTACGTTCTGTCTCAACGCCAACTATCGCTCACTACCGTTACAACGTGTCCTTAAAACAAACCTAATTTTTTATCCTCACCGTTTGGGATAGACATCATATTTCATAGAAACGCAACTGCCAAATTTCTTTTATGTCGCAGAACTCCCTATTCGTGTTGTGACTCCCTTATCTCCATTTGTGACCAAGCTCTACTGTTATAAAGATTCATATAAAAAGAACATTCATAGTAATTAAGTGCTAATGTTAAGGTATTTGCTCAGCAGGTATACAGGGTGAGTCGCGTAAGACGTAACACCCCCATTATTCCGCTGGAGATTGTACGTATCGAAAAGCGGTGTTTGGCGAATCATAGCCGACTACGGGGCACATACTTTGGTACATGCACAATAATCACAACGTTTATATTGACCGAGATAATGAGGCAAGTACATGATTTTTACATGGGACGCTCTACTTTTTTTACCATCATTCGAACGCTCTGGACAAGACGCGTATAGTGATGTAACGCTTGTTGCTATTGTGATTCAAACTTTGCTTAAAAGACGCTGGGAAATACTGCACGAATGAAGGTCGAGGCGGTCGGAAGCGGCTGCAGACTGTAAACACGCCTCGCGCGACCAGCAGGCCTAGTTGCCGTGTTCTATGCAGCATGTACGGTCTACGCTACGTAGGTAAATCCTCATCCGCCCTCTATTAAGAAAAGTTTGAATCACAATAGCAACATGCGTTACATCATTATACGCGTCTTTTGCAGAGTGTTCGAATGATGGTAAAAAAAGTATAGCGTCACATTTAAAAAACATGTACTTGCCTCATTATCTCGGTCAATATAAACGTGATTATTGTGCATGTACCAACGTATGTGTCCCATAGTTCATGATTCGAAGAAAACCGCACGCCGATACGTGCAATCGCCCCCGGAATAAAGGGGGTGTTACGACTGAAACGTCCCCTTAGAACAATTTCTGAATTACTGTGCTGATTAACCTGTTACACTATTTGCTTTTCAAACAGCTGGGCAAAACTGAACGTACTCAAACATTCACTAAAGTGACACACAATATTTTTAGCTCAACGCAATCTGACTTTCAAAAATCCCTACAAAATAATGGCCCTGACTAACATTAACCTATACGTTTCACAAATCACTTACCTCACCAAAAATCTTCGTTACTCGAACTACTGCAATACAGCGAGCGCCACTACTGCCAGCTAAATAAAAGATTCAAACTACGGAAGGCACTAACTACTGATAGGCATAGTTAGCAAATGAAAGATTTTAATAGAGAACAATGTATTTACCTCAATAGTGTTCAAAAGTCATCATGTATATAGCAGTTCATGATATCCAGTATTGCAAATTTCAAAACTCCGCCATCTCTCTCCTCACATCCACCACTGCTGGCGGCTCACCTCCAACTGCGCAACACTACGCGCTGTTCACATCCAGCTGCCGCTGCCCAAAACTACAATGGCAGACAACAATGCTAACTAGCCACAGACTGCACACAGCACAGCCAGTGATTTTCATACAGAGCGCTACGTAACGTTGCCAATAAGAAAATATAAACAGCCTACTTACACGACTTACGCGACTCATCCTGTATAATGAAGTTGGTATACACACTCGTTGTGATATTTAATTTTTGCTATTATTCTGAGATAAACTCTCCACATATGAATACCAGATTGATTTTGTTTCTAATGGATGTATGTTTGAATTCAGTTCTGTATAATTGTAAATGTCGTGTGACTAGTGCCTCCCGTCGGGTAGATCGTTCGCCGGGCAGAAGTCTTACGATTTGACGCCACCTCGGCGACTTGTGCGTCGATGGGGTTGAAATGATGATGATTAGGACAACACAACACCCATTCCCTCAGCGGAGAAAATCTCCGACCCTACCGGGAATGGAACCCTGGCCCTTTCAGTTCTGTATGAAAAAAATATTGATTTCTGTACTAAGTCGTACCTAGAAGTGTGGGAAAATCTGTTAGAAGAAAGCGAGTGAAGAACTACACCAATGTTGATTAATGAGTTATTTGTGTTCAAGAACTGAAAGACCAATAAATTACCCATTGCTGGTGATTAATACCTTAAATTCTACGCATATTCATCCTTAACTCATAATAAAGGTTTCAAGTTGAGGGCACGGACGTGATACGTAGACGGCAATTCAACTGACAGTCTTACAGCGCATGGGCTATTGTATTTTTCCATGGCGCTACGAGAACCATAACCCCCATATTGGGACACATTGCACTGCGCTTAGTCCACCGGCCGAATACTCTTTTTCTGCTCCAGGGACATCGATAAAAGGAACGTTCATTTTGTTCAGATTTTGGAAACTGGCTTATTTACTACATAACTTGTATAGGTAATATATTTTACAGAGATTGATAGACTTGTACGGCATATAACAGCATGGAAAGTTACATCCAAAACGTCTTCCAATTGAAAACCCCAGCAACAAGAAAATACGGAACAAAAATCTGGAATGAACTGCTTTTTCAAGTGTTCTCTGTGAACAGAAGATGATTCTAGAAGACAGCAAAAGGCTAATCGAAAATAACTGTGTACATCGTCGGTTCGTTTAAATGGGCTAAAGTATGAACACCTGGAGAAAGACATATATATCGTAATGGCCACGTTAAGTACATCTATATTCCCAGATAAATCACTAATTAAAAATAAATGTGAGGAAAACTATTAATCCTAAATTGTTGCTGAGTGGTAGGGAGATGTTGCGAAGTTGGGAAAAAATCTTTTATCGTATTTTTGGACGAAAGCTGGAGATCAGTTCTGATTCGTATAATAATATCACTTCAAAATGGTGGTAAAAATAGAAAAAAACAATGTGGAACCTCTGAGACTTTTATAAATCTTCAAATAGTACTTCAACAAATAAAGATGGAATCAGCTTTACGAAACCCTGGGAACATGGAGAATGTTGTACCGAGACACATCATTTACCAACAGTAACTCCATGAACCAAGTGGGATTAGTTAACCAGACAAACGAAAATGCACTTATTATTGTAAAACCGTGAAAGATCGATCTGTAGCTGCTAGCTATTATGTACCGCTATGTCTAAGACGGAATGCGCGACGTGGAAGGAATTCAAAAATAGATAAACTATCGATGGCAGTGACTGCAGAAGGTAAAAAGCTCACGACGAAACGTAAAGAAACCTCTGAACTGTTCAACAAAAAGTTATGCCCAGTTAGTAAACTGTTCAGCTTAAGGTTAATATGGTTGTGCTTACGAGCTGTAGAAGTTGGAAAAGGGACACTGAAATTTTTGGTGGGAAACCGTTATAGCGGTAATACCAAAATTATATGATGAAGAAAAAAAAACATAAAAGAAAAGAAAAACATGTGTAAGCGTCATTTATTTACAGTGTTGAAACATTCGTTCTCGAAGGCACTCTAACATCTTTGAGATGACACCAACGGCTGCAGTAAGGCTCCTTAGATCTGTTTTGCAAATGTAAATTAAAAATACTGTGTTAACGAAATCACCCAACACTGTATTATTAAACTACAGCAACCAAATATCCAGACAGTAGTGATGTAAACTGCGCTATTTCTGCCGGCCGTTGTGGCCAAGCGGTTAAAGGCGCTACAGTCTGGAACTGCGTGGCCGCTACAGTCGCAGGTTCGAATCCTGCCTCGGGCATGGATGTCTGTGATGTCCTTAGGTTACTCAGGTTTAAGTAGTTCTAATTTATAGGGGACTGATGACCTTAGAAGTTAAGTCCCATAGTGCTCAGAGCCATTTTGCGCTATTTCTGACCGAGCGAGGTGGCGCAGTGGTTAGCACACTGGACTCGCATTCGGGAGGACGACGGTTCAGTCCCGTCTCCGGCCATCCTGATTTAGGTTTTCCGTGATTTCCCTAAATCGTTTCAGGCAAATGCCGGGATGGTTCCTTTGAAAGGGCAAGGCCGATTTCCTTCCCAATCCTTCCCTAACCCGAGCTTGCGCTCCGTCTCTAATGACCTCGTTGTCGACGGGACGTTAAACACTAACCACCACCACCGCTATTTCTGAATGTTTACGCAGATCTACAGTGAAAAAAAAATGGCTCTGAGCACTATGGGACTTAACTTCTGAGGTCATCAGTCCCCTAGAACTTAGAACTACTTACACCTAACTAACGTAAGGACATCACACATATCCATGCCCGAGGCAAGACTCGAACCTGCGACCGTAGCGGTCGCGTGGTTCCAGACTGTACCGGCTAGAGCCGCTCGGCCTCACCGGCCGGCATTTACAATGAGTTTCGTACCAATCACGGCTCATGTAACACAAACGAATGTTTTTGCTAGGCCTCAGGAAATGTGGTCTGATTACAAATCTATTACAACCATTCATGTAATATTATGATTACTTAAACTCATAAAAGCAATTTCAAAAGTGTAGTAAATTGGTCTTCAAGATGAAGTTGGCTTTAAGCCTGTTTTAAATTGCAGAACCTGTTTGTTGTGAGATATCCATGTCTTCCAACGACTTTTGAACTGAATAACCTGGCTCGTCGTTAAGTGGTCGTGCGGCTTATCAAGGACTCTGAACCAGTATACAACATTGAACACTCAGGCAACATTGAATAAGGCAGTCATGAAGTTTAAAGAAACCTTATGTGTCTCGGATAAATCCTTCTGCCGGTTGAAGATTCATACCTGAATTTTTGAATTTGTTGCATGGCACCCAGCATACTCGTATGACGGTGTACCTTGTAATGATTCCGCTGAATGTGTTCACCGTTAAGGGGGTTAGGACGCCAAACGGGCCGACTTGGAGCAGGAGAGGCACCTCAGGACGTTTTAATTTCCACTGTCTATACTTTTACAAGTAAATTCATAAAACGTTGTCATCATGACCAGGAAAGATTCAGGATTCACACTCGTAACAGTGGAAGTTCAAAAACATAACAAAATAATTTCTTTACATGTGAAATAGGATTCACACTCGTAGCAGTGGAAGTTCAAAAACATAACAAAATAATTTCTTTACATGTGAAATTTCATCATTTTTTTCACTTACTAATGGCTGCATTTGTTGCTATAGATACACTTTTCTTCATAAGTAAAAGAGACTGTCCGATGAATTTTGCACAGCATAAAAACCATACTTACAGGTGTCTAAAACTCAAGAATCTATTTAATTTATGAAAAAATGAATGAGCTGTTACGTTTTAAACTTTACGTTTAGAAAAAAACTTATTTTGTAGTTAATTATGTTATTTTTTTACCACAGTTTTAATAGATTTGGAAAATTATAGAGTACCATACACCTGTAAGTATGGTTTGCATGCTGTGCAAAATTCATCAAAGAATCTCTCTTACTTGTGAAGAAAAATGTACCTATAGCAACAAATGCAGCCAATAGTAAGCGAAACAATTATGAAGTTTCACGTGTAAAAAATTTTATTTTGTTATGTTTTTCAACTTCCACTCCTATGAGTGTGAATCCCGAATCCTTCCTGGTCATGCTGATGAAGTTTTAGGAATTTATTTGTAAAAGTGTAGACAGTGGAAATTAAAACGTCCTGTGGTGCCTCTCCTGCTCCAAGTCGGCCCGTTTGACGTCCTACCCCCCTTAAGGTATCAGCGGAACATATTTGCGTGTTACGAAAAATTCTTATTATCTCTAGCGGTAAGAAGTTACTTGCGTTAGATGTTACCTTCCGTATATTTAGTGACAATATTGCAGTAACACTTATGATTACGTTTTTCTGAACATACAGCTTGACAAATTATTGAATAGGAGTCACGGTAAGCGTTCATACGTAGAAAGAAGTAGCACGTACCAGTTTCTCCTCCATAGTGTCCATCAACCGCTGATCGCCCAACCACCAGGAGACGTTCGGCGACGTCTCCCACCCCACAATGCGGCACGTGATCTCGCAGTTGCGGCCCGCAGTCAGTGGCAGTTCGACGTTAATCAGGATGCTGGACGGCGACCTTTCTGCGACACCACATAAGATTGAATCTGACAGGCAATATTCCTCGAGGAATATCCTGCTCTCTATTATCTTATTATCTACGGTACCGTTCTCCAATTGACTCACAAAATGCCGCGGTAACATCTCTGTATTATAAAAGGTGCCCCGAGATCCAAAAGGCTACAGCTTAACATTTTTAACTAGGAGTAAATTACGTTTAGCGCAAACATTCTTTCATACGTTTCATATTTGCGTATATCAGAATACGGAACATCAATATTGCGGAAGAATTCAAAATAAATCTCAAAAGAAAATACGTTTGTGTAACCCTGGGTAAAAGTGAAATTTAATGTGTTACAAATAACATGAAACAGTACTACACTGATGTAGGGTGGACTTGGTATGTGATAAATTAGCTGTATACACTGCGATACGAAAGCCTTGGGATAGCGATAAGCACATATGCTGATGGCGGTACAATAGTGTACACGAGGTATACAGGGTGAAAAGTATTTGAACCGACAAACTTTGGGAGGTTTTAGGGGACATCTAAACAAATATTTTTCTCTAATGTCATTTTTTCCTATGAGGATTATTTAAACCAGTGGAGGCCGTATTACGCTCTTCAGTTGTAGGCAACTGCTGTCCACCAGTGCATTGTCTCTGTTTGCTAATGGAGCGATACACCTGGAGCGAGTACACTGAGATGGTTGGTGCGTACTACGTAGCGCACCACAACGGACGAACTGCACAGCGGGTTTATCAACAACAATATACTAATCGCCGTATCCCGCATCATACGACCCTTGCTGCTGTGTACCAACGTCTGCGTGAGACCGGGTCATTTAGCAGAATACCTGGACATAGATGCCGTCGCACGGTAAGAACGCTGAAATTTGAGGAAGCAGTCTTGCAGGATGTGGAGCGGGATCCTTCAATCAGCACCCGTACAATTGCACGTAACATGGGGACGAATCAGACGAATGTAAGAACAGTTCTTCGACAGCAACTGTTACGTCCATTTCACTTACAGCGTGTCCATAACCTGGAACCAGTTAATTATTCACCCAGAGCACAGTTTTCACAGTGGTACCTGGAACAGTGTGAAATGCATCCTACATTTCCATCCTCTGTGTTGTTTACCGATGAGGCAACATTCGGGAGTGACGGAGTCTTCAACATGCACAATTAGCACGTTTGGAGTGAGGATAACCCACATGCCACAGTTACTAGCCCTCATCAATTGCGGTTCTTCGTTAGCGTGTGAGTCGATGGTTGTTGGGGGCTGTTTAAGTTGCCCGTATCTGCTACCTAGGCTATTAAATGGCAGGCACTACTACAATTTTCTCGCCAGAGCATTGCCAGAATTTCTGGAAGACGTCCCGCTCCCTACGAGACAACGCATGTGGTGCCAAGCACATTTCAATCGTCGTATGCGTCGATTCCTGAACCGACGGTTCCCAGAAACGTGGATTGGCGGAGGTGGTCCTGTACCATGGCCACAGACATGTCCTCTCTGGACTTTGGGTGGGGAGAGATGCCCAACCTTGTTAACGCTACTCCTGTTGCATCAGAAGAGGATCTGATTGCCTGGATAGTAGTAGGAGCAGCAGGAACAATTGAGGATACTTCTGCGTGCTTTTGCCCATGTCAGACACAACATGATCCGACGGTGTAATCTTTGTTTATGTGTCAGTGGAGGCATTTTTGAAGATCTACTGGAATTGAAATTGGGTTGTGTTAATGTGTTGTTTCTTGTTCATAAAAAAATGGAAAAGTGTTTGTTGGTTTCATTAATTTGCCGCCAGAGATATCATCCTCTACCCGTTTATATACTTCTCATAGGAAAAAATGACATTAGGGAAAAATATTTGTCTTGATGCCCCCTACAACCTCCCAGAATTTGTCGGTTTAAATACTTTTCACCCTGTAGAAGGTCAGTGCATCGGTGGAGCAGTCGTTTGTACTCAAGGAATCCACGTGCAAAAGTGTCAGATGTGATTATGGCCGCAAGCGGGAATTAACATGCATGGGACATTCCATTGTGGATATTACTGAGGAATTCTATATTCCGGGATCGACATCGTCAAGAGTGCACCGAGCATACAAAATTTCGACATTACCTCTCAGCACGGACAACAAAATGGCCGTGACCCTAGCCTACTGGAAAGCCGTAGCGTGGTCGTCTGAGTCCCGATTACTGTTGGTAAGAGTTGATGGTAGGGTTAGGATGTGGCGCATATCACACGAATCAACGGAGGCAACTGTGCAAGCTGGTAGCGTCTTCATAACAGTGTGGCCTGCTTCTACATGTAATGGAATGGATCCCCTGGTCCAAATGAACCGATCATTAATTACAAATGATTATTTTCGGCTACTTGGAGACCATTTGCCGCTACATGAACTTCACGTAGTGAATGACAAAGCGTCGTATCACCGGGCACAATTATTCGCGACTGGTTTGAAGAACATTCTGGACAATTCGAGCGGATGATTCGGCCACCCAAAGCGCCAGACATGAATTCCATGGAACATTTAGGGACGTAACCGCGGGGTCAATTGGTGCACAAAATCCTGCGCCGGCACCAGTTCCGCAATTATCGACGTCAATAGAGGCAGCACGGCTCAGTGTTTCTGCAGCGGACTTCCAACGTCTTTTTGAGTCCATGTCACGCCGAGGAGCTTCACTTTGTCGGGCAAATGGAGGTCCTACATGATAACACGAGATATCCCATGACTTTTTCCCACGTCAGTGTATAACCAACTTCGCAAATGTACTGGTACACAGTTTTTTTTTTTTTTTTCAAATGTTCAATATTCATCCAAGTTCTTCACCCCACATCAGTGACCGTCAGGTTCGACAAACTGGACGACTGCAGGAGGTACAATACTAGTTGGTCTTTCTGTCGCTGTCTCGGCAACACGAGGCAGTTTCATGTTCGCTACCGTAAGAAGGCTTCACTTTCAGCTTAGAGATCATTTTCGTCGGTTCCTTCAACGTCTTCTAACATTTTCCTCACAAAGCCTGAAAAGATTTGGATCAGCACTGATACGCGAGAATGAGAACTCGAAGCCATAGCAAAAATGATAATAATTGAAAACAATAATGAAACCTTAATACGAAATTATTTTTAGTTGATAAGTAAATTTTGACCGTTGAATAAACAGAAACACTTACGATCACTTATGGAATCACCCAAACTTCACAGTTTTCCACTAAGAAAGTCGATGACAATGCTTCTAGTGTGTCTGAAGGTCGGTTACCAACTGCCAACAAGCTAAGTTGAACCGCCAACAACAGAATGACCTACAGAGGAAATGGCAGAGTTTTGCAGTTCCATTGGTATCTAAAACACCTCCATGGTTCCACATGAAGGTAAAGTTCAAACGTCAAGTTATCGTGAGAACAACTTTACCTTTCTTCAGATGCCTATTGTTTGCTATCCCTGAGAATCTGTTACACTTCGATGAATAGTTGCAGCCCTTAAAGCGAATCTCTAAATATTTTCGACGTGTTCCCCCATATCTACTTGATAAATACTTCAGGCCTGAGAGCAACAATGGAGAATTCATCGCAGTAACGTCTTGTGTGAGTCTTCTCTGATCGATTCACTATGTTTTCCAAGAATGCCTCGTAAAAATCTAAATATCTCTGTCATCATTTCTATTACTGACTTTATACATTCTACGTCTTTAATACCGCTTCTTAGTGTCACCCCCTAAATTTCTAGACGAAGTTACAACCTAAACGTATAATAGGACACTACTGGTCTTTTTTTGTCGTTGATGAGAACATTATTAATTTTAAGGAGAACTGGCACTGATTATGCTAAGCGTGAATTTTACCATGGCCTTTCTGAATTTCCTTACGATCACCAATAACAATTATTTGTTGTAGACAAAGGCATATATCAGCATACAACCTAATAGTACATTTGACTATCTGTGAAACCATTTGTTTATTATTAAGACTTTTTCTCCATCCTAGCAAAGTTTCGCCGTATTTTAAACTGCGATGGCTTCTATTGACTGTTCAAGACAGTCGGTTATATGTGAAGATACCTCGTATGTTCATATAGCGCTTCTTAAACGATAGTGCTGTGCAATTTCGAACACATTTCCAAAATTTAGGACAGCGGCATTTGTTCTTTTCACGTGCGTCCAATTATATACAACATGTCTTTTCCCATCCGACTGATTTCCTGTGGAGCATGCTGATGCTTTGATCGAAGCTTCCTTCTCCCTAAAAACGTTACAATATTCGAGCGTAGAATATGCTCTAAGTTACTGCAAACCACGGATTTCATTGATAAACCGTCTGTAATTATGTATTCACCCTAATTATTGGGAGGGCAGAAATGTGCTAGCCTGTAGTCGCTTGGACGATTCCCTGCACAAAGCGTTCTCGATAAATATGAACTAGAAGATACAGAATTTCCACAGCGGAAGAAATATAATATTAAATACTCGTAAGAATACCATCTGGTCTCAACAGTTGACTGATATTCAGCGCTAGTAGATAAACCTATCATAGAAAGTAAACATACGTTATTGGCGACTATAATACACACCAACACAAAAAAAGTCTTCAGTGGTGAGTCCCGCTTCGAATTGAACCCCAATGAGCAGCGAAAACATGTCTCGAGGCGCCCCACATGGCGTTAGGTTACCAGCCTGAGTTTCGCTAGCCATATGACCGACAGCCAGGAGTGGTGGTCTATGGCGTCTTTTCTTTTCACAGCTGAACCCCTTTGTTTGCCCTCCGCGGCTGCATTACGGCACAGCGATACGTCGACGATATCCTACGCCCCGTTTCATGGCAAGCAATCCTGGGCTTACATTTCAGCAATATAATGCCCGCCCGCATATAGAGAGAGTTTTTTCTGGTTTTCAGCGTGCTTGCCAAACCCTGCCTTGGCCATCAATGTCACCGGATTTCTCTAATTGAGAACGTTTGGTGCATTGTGAGCAAAGCCCTCTAACGAGCTGTGGATTTTTGACGATCCAAAGTTGAATAAGCTGAATAAGTGCTTGCATAAGAGCCAGAGGTGGACTGGAGCGTTACTGTCTTGCTCTTTCTCTCACATTCATTGATTTTCCTCCTCTACAGATAATTCCTTCGTAATGTGTCTGTTTTTATTTTTTATTTCTATTTTTTGTAGTGTGTATTCAGTGGGTATTTACACATCGCATTTTGATATATTATAGATCACTCTTGAATATTTAATACCATATATGCGCTACAGGCTATATATTGTTAGCGAACCTTAACGTTATTGATGCACGTTCATTTTCTAATTCACATTACTGAGTTTTACTGTAAACGAGATCATATTAAACTGATTCACTGGCGAATAGTACGGAAATTTGGTTTAACTACTGCCTGTTTAAGGTAAATTTTTCACGTATACCTAATTTTCGGCTTAAAGATAGCGGATCCGTACAAAGAAAGGTATGTGAATGTATCTATTTATCTGTTTATTTAGCACCACAAATCTATGTCTTTCTATGATCGCCATAGTGCTAAGTGCCAATTTAGGTCGAAAGAATTAACAAAAAGAAGAGACAATTTACCCGCCATGGTAGCCTAGAGCGTTAATGCGTTGCTTCCTGGACTCGGGTACGAGCCCCGGCCCCGGATCGAATCCGCCTGACGGATTAACTACGCAGGCCGGTATGTATGCCAGCCTGGATGTGGTTTTTAGGCGGTTTTCCACATCTCGCTAGGTGAATAACGGGCTGGTCCCCACGTTGCGCCTCAGTTACACGACTGCTCTCTTCCATGGCTTACACTAGACGCAGAAAGCTGGGGTACACTATTTCCATCCAGGGGAGGGGGGGGGAGCGGGGGGAGAGGACGGGGTGGCGACAGGAAGGGCATCCCGCCACCCTCTGACTCTAACACTGCCAAATCTAAAATAACAAGGCCACCCCCCGTTGAAGCAGGACCAAGTCCCAAAGGAAATGGAAATGAATTAGCAAAAAGAAATTTCTCTGTATTACCGACAGATATTACATCAAAACCCTTAGACAACTGCATCAGCAAAAATTACTTAATTTCGCTGTATTTTCAATATTAAACAACGGCCATTGTGACGACAACCATTATTGGAACGTGTTCTATTCCGAGAGAATCCGTGTGGTTCTGTAGATATATCAAAATAAGTTGAGTTTTAAAGCTTTCTGAACGTTATCAAAGACAGTATTGTTTCCCTAGAAAACTCCTATTCTGGACTCTTCTGTCCCGGTGCAGCAAAGCGTCTTTAAAAAGTAAAGTTAGAATCACGCATTGGACATGTGTCTGATATTTAAATGCACTGTTACTATGTGAATCCTACGTAGATAGAGAACATGTTTTGAATATAAGGCAGACAAGACTAATAAATTAGTAAATAACAAACGTGGATTTCGTAAACTGAGTTTTACGAAACTCATCTCACTGTGTTCTTCCCTGAACGTCAAAGCTCAGTAGACAATGGGGCGTAACTTCATGTTTTATTCCCAGACTTCCGAAAAGCATTCGATGCAGCTCTTCACTGTCTTTTAAAGCACTTCAGAACGAGCTTATCTAGTATCGGAGAAATCTGTGACTGCAGTTTTAAGACTTCCTGGCAGATATGTGTTAAGACGTCCTTCTCAGAGGAACAAGATCGACAGGTGTGCAGGCAATTTCAGGAGAAGAACAAAAGAGTGTGATCGGGTCGTTACTTGTAAGCGTAGGCTTCCTCAGCCGTTGTCACTGTCAATAAAACTCTTCTGGGTTGTTGAACCGCATTGTCAATACATAAAACTGTCCGACATTTCAGCCACTATTGCAAACGGCTTTCCCCAGGGCTTTCTGCTGACCTAGTACATATTGAAAATGCTGTCAACAGCCCAGAAGAATTTTATTGATAGGGCCGTTACTGTTTACGATACATTTCAATTATTTAGTGGATAACGCTGGAGGTTCTGTGAGGATATTCACAGAAACGCTGTCGAATAAGGGAAGAATGCGTCGCCAGAAGAATCTCGCGAAGTGTAGAATGTCCTGTAGAGGATCTGGATGTGGTGTAGGGACTGGCAATTACACTCAGTGTAAATGTAAATCAATGCACATAACGAGGCGAAGAGATGCACTTTAGTGCGGTAAAATATCTGCGGCACATCACTGGATGAAATGACTACTGTAAAATACCTGCAGGTATCTCAGCGGACCAAAAATGGAATAATGAAATAATACATGTAGCTTATAGATTTATCGAGAGAATTTTAAGGAATTGTTCATCCCCGAAGGAAGTAGCTTGCAAAACATTCGTTCGTACGTTTCTTGAAATTGCCCATCAGTCTAGGTTCCCTACAGGGTTGGATTAACACAAGCGAGGGGAAAAATCCAATGAAGAGTATCGAATTTCGTCACGTGATCGTTCAGTAGGTGCGAGATCGTTACTGATGATCTCAATGATTCCCAGTGGTAATTGTTTTCCGCTCTGTGGTGTAATGAAATCAGAAAAATTCACGAGAGCATCCAGGGCTTCCTTGCATACAGAACTCATCGTTTCTGTGGCTTTGTATATTACGTAGAGATATATGATTGAAATTCAGGAAGCGAGCGTGGCAATATACTAGTTCCGTACATGTCTCACGAAATGACCTCGACGGGAAAGTCAAAGAAACTGTAGCTCGTGCAGTCGTCCTTCTCTTCCATCAATCGTGATTTAAACATAGAACGTAACAGAGCGTAGTCATACAAGACATACCCTCCGCCACGCACCGTAAGGTTGTTTGTAGATGTATTATAAGCTCCGAGTTTAAACAGACGACTAGATCGCATCACATGTGTAATGCCTGTTTCGATGGATGATGAGACGACACACATACAAAAAGTAGGTTATCGTACCACAAGAACCTATACCATACGGATGAAATTATGATTTCCAGTGGTTCAGCTATTGTATAATACAAGACAGACGTGTCATAAATGCCCATTTAGATAACGCTCTCTCCAATAATTTACTATTTGTAAAAAAAGATAAAACACTAAACTTCAGATGGTCATATTATCTGTTACGAAGTCATCATGCAACTGTCTCATAAATCGGTACTGAGAGTGTTACAACATCAGTAATGAAATGTGTGATTTTGTTTTTAGCAGAACATGTTACGCGATTACGTTAGTCCGTTATCAAGTGCTGCATAGATTTTCATAGCACTTGATAACAGGGCGGCGCAGTCGCGAAACAAATTGTAGTAAAAATAAAATACTATTATACATTTCACAACTGGTGGCGTTTCATGTTCAATATCTCTTGCTGAGATAATTTAAAACTGAGGAACGGAAACCACACTGTAGCCTGATCTTTCACTTCTTATCATTGAGCTGCAGTTCAAAATTACACGCATAAAAGTAATGAAAGTATCACGAACACTTCCCCAAGGATATAACGGGTGTCAGGATAAAAGCGTGCTTCCTCCACTATAGTGAAGAGTTGTTACGCTAAGTCAGAATTACTTGTTATCATCTCCTTATTCCATTTCTAGAATGAGAAAATCATTCTGGTCCCTAGAGAAAAGTACACCGATACACTAAACACTTGCATAAAAAACAATGGGCCACAATATTATCTATCCTGTACCCAATAAATGTCCTTACTGGTCTCATAAGGAAGCATCAGAAAATGTTGCGTACGACGTCTTGCTTCTATTGGATTAATATCGCCAATGATTTCCTTCCAAACAAATTGACTGTTGGCTAATATTAACAATATTTGGGGAAGACAGTAATGCACCACTGATGCGTGGATTCACATGTGTATTTGCGTTCTTTTCTCTTTCCGTAAAAAAAAAAAAGATTATAAGAAGTTCAAACCTAGTTCAAACGGCGAATCAACACATTTTTCCAGCTCGATAACAAGCAACTTAAATGACAAAACTAAGACATTAACTGATTCTTCGCAGAATCTATTTTCTTTTTTATTGGAAGATCAGAGCGCGTATCTTCTAGTCATTAAAGGTTTCCAGTGTTTTCCACTTTCTTTTTGAAGATATACTTCTTGTGAATCTCCTATTGATTATAAATATGTAACGGATTTTAGTCTTTCTGTCGTCAAATGGTAGGTTCTGCCTATTATAAATTCCCTTTGTATCTCTCTATCGACCAAGTTTTCATTTACGCTTTGGTTGCTCGCATTAAGCACGTAGTGCAGGTCTCTCGTAGGCTAAATAAGGATGGAGGGACGTAGCCAAGGATTGTGATACTTCATTTGGAATTCAACGTAGTAGTATGTCCACCAGTACCATTTCAAAACGTTAACATTACATAGTTCCTGTTTTAATAAACTCATTAGCTGCAACAGGAAGGCCTCTCACTTTAAACGTACTGATCCTACTTCTGTTGTTCTTAACATTCACCGCAAAGTCACGCACTTGTATATAAGAAGTGTCACAAATTTATGAACATAACTAATAAAAATATAAAGTACTGTCACTGTTCTCCAATGTGGAAGTGCTTTTCCTGGAAAGCTCCTACCGGATGCAGCTGAAGTATTTGAAATGCAAGCATATTCACACAATGAAATTTTAGCTAAAGTAGATATTACGCACAAGAAATGACAGTTGCATCTGGAACACTTTGTATCTAACTTTACGTCAGTAGCCGCTGATGGTGGCTTCTGTATTTGACAATATACTGACATACATTAGTTTGTGAAAACTTTAAGCATGAGCTCACCCTCTGCAGCGGCACTTTGTAGAGATATCATTACCATCAGGATGACCGTAATGGGCCGAGCGGTTGCTCCTGCCCGCAGTACCATTGTATTATGGTACACTACCACTATTTCAGGCTGCAACCTGCAAAGGACGAAAAATGTTTTGTTGGTTGTTATTTATCTTAAAACTTTCAAATATAAACATCGATACATATGTCAGCAGTCTCGACAGTGAAGAAGTACGTAATTGGGAGAAAATTTGACGAACACGTCGTATTAAACTGTGTAGTTAGAGGAGAAATGTGTGAATTATGTAGTTCTTACGTCGGGTGAAACAGCTAATCGCAAAATTTCTCAATATTAGACGGAGCTCATTCCCAGCGACCTGTCGCTGTGCCCTTCCTGAGTGAGACTGGTCCGCTCGGCGGCAGAGCTCGCCAGGCTGGCCGATTAGGGCAATTGTCAGCAATCATACCAACTGCGCATGCGTTAAGCTATCACTTACGTGAAGAGTGGCGCATCAGTGCTGTTTTGACAAGGGTCGTTGTGTAGATGACGTATTTCTTCCTATATACCGAAGTACCAACGCATGTATGCTTTTAATAAGAGAGATACAACGGATATTATACGTGGAATTTCCGTGGAAAACGACGTAGCCTTATTAAGAATAACACAGACGTTAACGCATATTCACTCTATTATGATCAGGTGAGATCGCTACGGGGTAAAAATTTTATTCTTTGATTAAGTAAACCAATTTGTTGACTGACGTCACTTTTGGGAAGATGCATGATATACTTTTATTCTGGCTCACTGCCAAAGCCTGCAAACATTTCATAACATGTCGTGTGATATGAATAAAATAGCAAATTATGTCTGATTTGGAGCGCGGCTGTTTCTCTAAATAGTAACAGAGTAATTAGACAAATCGCGTCAGCATATCCCGAGTGAAAGGTACAAACAATGTTGTGCAGTGACGATCCGGAACCGATACATTAGTTAACCATCAATGAAACAGCACAGTACCTTACGTTTACAATTATTCTCATCTTTCCGCTTCATGTCTGTGTACTTGTCTTTCAATATATAATTATTTTGGTGCTCAGTTCGAGGATATGATTGATGCAGTGTCCACGCTAGTCTATCCTGTACAGCCGTCTTCATCTGTATATAACACGAAGAATATACGAGTGTATCCTACAATAGTCCAACCTTGCGTTCCCTCCACATCGTTTACTCCATGCATTTTTCTCCATTGGCAAAGTGAAGGGTCCCCGCACCATGTGCACAATGAATCCCATGGTTTATCCAAGCTGTGCCATAAATTACTATTCAACTCAGTTCTATTCAGTATCTCGTCATTAACTATTCGATCTACCCATCTAATCATTAGCATTATTCTGTAGAATTGTATTTCCGTAAATTAAGTTCACAGATGCACGCGTGGTGTAGGCGTAGCGTCTTTGATTCATAATCAAAACGTCTTCGATCCCGGGTGCGATCCCCGCCACTGCCTAAATTTTGATAAATAATCAGCATTGGCGGCCGAAGACTTCAGGCATAAGAAGTCACCCTCATTCTGCCAACGGCCTTGTCAAAGAGGGCGGAGGAGCGGATAGAGGTTCAGGGCACTCTCTTGTCTTAGGGGTGGGAAATTGCCCCTAAAGGCGGAAGAATCAGCAATGATCAACGACATGAGGATGCAGAAGGCAATCAAAACCACTGTATTAAAGACACGTAACGTGTATCCACAGGACATGTGGCCTGTAATTGAAGAAGTGTCATGATGATCTCTCCATTCGCAAAAGATTCCGGAATAGTCCCCCATTCGAATCTCCGGGCGGGGACTCCCAAGGGGGAGGTTACCATGAGAAAAAGATTGAATAATCAACGAAAGGATAACGTTCTACGAGTCGGGGCGTGGAATGTCAGAAGCTTGAACGTGGTAGGGAAACTACAAAATCTGAAAAGGGAAATGCAAAGGCTCAATCTAGATATAGTAGGGGTCAGTGAAGTGAAGTGGAAGGAAGACAAGGATTTCTGGTCAGATGAGTATCGGGTAATATCAACAGCAGCAGAAAATGATATAACAGGTGTAGGATTCGTTATGAATAGGAAGGTAGGGCAGAGGGTGTGTTGCTGTGAACAGTTCAGTGACCGGGTTGTTCTAATCAGAATCGACAGCAGACCAACACCGACAACGATAGTTCACGTATACATGCTGACGTCGCAAGCTGGAGATGAACAGATAGAGAAAGTGTATGAGGATATTGGAAGGGTAATAGAGTATGTACAGGGGGACGAAAATGTAATAGTCATGGGCGACTGGACTGCAGTTGTAGGGGAAGGAGTAGTAGAAAAGGTTACAGGAGAATATGGGCTTGGGACAAGTAATGAAAGAGGAGAAAGACTAATTGAGTTCTGTAACAAGTTACAGCTAGTAATAGCGAATACCTTGTTCAAGAATCACAAGAGGAGGTGGTATACTTGGAAAACGTCGGGAGATACGGGAAGATTTCAATTAGATTACATCATGGTCACACAGAGATTCCGAAATCAGATACTGGATTGTAAGGCGTACCCAGGACCAGATATAGACTCAGATCACAATATAGTAGTGATGAAGAGTAGGCTGAAGTTCAAGACATTAGTGAGGAAGAATCAATACGCAAAGAAGTGGGATACGGAAGTACTAAGGAATGACGAGATACGTTTGAAGTTCTCTAACGCTCTAGATACCTAAAAAGGGCCATCACAAAAGTTGGTAAGGAAAACATAGGTACAAAAAAGGTAGCTGCGAAGAAACCATGGGTAACAGAAGAAATACTTCAGTTGATTGATGAAAGGAGGAAGTGCAAACGTGTTCCGCGAAATCTGGAATACAGAAATACAAGTCCATGAGGAATGAAATAAATAGGAAGTGCAGGGAAGCTAGGACGCAATGGCTGCAGGAACAATGTGAAGACATCGAAAAAGATATGATTGTCGGAAGGACAGACTCAGCATACAGGAAAGTCAAAACAACCTTTGGTGACATTAAAAGCAACGGTGGTAACATAAAGAGTGCAACGGGAATTCCACTGTTAAATGCAGAGGAGAGAGCAGATAGGTGGAAAGAATATATTGAAAGCCTCTATGAGGGTGAAGATTTGTCTGATGTGATAGAAGAAGAAACAGGAGTCGATTTAGAAGAAATAGGGGATCCAGTATTAGAATCGGAATTTAAAAGAGCTTTGGAGGACTTACGGTCAAATAAGGCAGAAGGGATAGATAACATTCCATCACAATTTCTAAAATCATTGGGGGAAGTGGCAACAAAACGACTATTCACGTTGGTGTGTAGAATATATGAGGCAGGCGATATACCATCTGACTTTCGGAAAAGCATCATCCACACAATTCCGAAGACGGCAAGAACTGACAAGTGCGAGAATTATCGCACAATCAGCTTAACAGTTCATGCATCGAAGCTGGTTACAAGAATAATATACAGAAGAAAATTGAGAATGCGCTAGGTGACGATCAGTTTGGCTTTAGGAAAAGTAACGGGACGAGAGAGGCAATTCTGACGTTACGGCTAGTAATGGAAGCAAGGCTAAAGAAAAATCAAGACACTTTCATAGGATTTGTCGACCTGGAAAAAGCGTTCGACAATATAAAATGGTGCAAGCTGTTCGAGATTCTGAAAAAAGTAGGGGTAAGCAATAGGGAGAGACGGGTCATATACAATATGTACAACAACCAAGAAGGAATAATAAGAGTGGACGATCAAGGACGAAGTGCTCGTATTAAGAAGGGTGTAAGACAAGGTTGTAGCCTTTCGCCCCTACTCTTCAATCTGTACATCGAGGAAGCAATGATGGAAATAAAAGAAAGGTTCAGGAGTGGAATTAAAATACAAGGTGAAAGGATATCAGTGATACGATTCGCTGATGACATTGCTATCCTGAATGAAAGTGAAGAAGAATTAAATGATCTGCTGAACAGAATGAACAGTCTAATGAGTACACAGTATGGTTTGAGAGTAAATCGGAGAAAGACGAAGGTAGTGAGAAGTAGTAGAAATGAGAACAGCGAGAAACTTAACATCAGGATGGATGGTCACGAAGTCAATGAAGTTAAGGAATTCTGCTACCTAGGCGGTAAAATAACCAATGACGGACGGAGCAAGGAGGACATCATAAGCAGACTCGCTATGGCAAAAAAGGCATTTCTGGCCAAGAGAAGTCTACTAATATCAAATACCGGCCTTAATTTGAGGAAGAAATTTCTGAGGATGTACGTCTGGAGTACAGCATTGTATGGTAGTGAAACATGGACTGTGGGAAAACCGGAACAGAAGAGAATCGAAGCATTTGAGATGTGGTGCTATAGACGAATGTCGAAAATTAGGTGGACTGATAAGGTAAGGAATGAGGAGGTTCTACGCAGAATCGGAGAGGAAAGGAATATGTGGAAAACACTGATAAGGAGAGGGGATAGGATGATAGGACATCTGCTAGGACATGAGGGAATGACTTCCATGGTACTAGAGGGAGCTGTAGAGGGCAAAAACTGTAGAGGAAGACAGAGATTGGAATACGTCAAGCAAATAATTGAGGACATAGGTTCCAAGTGCTACTCTGAGATGAAGAGGTTAGCACAGGAAAGGAATTCGTGGCGGGCCGCATCAAACCAGTCAGTAGACTGATGACCAAAACAAAAAAAAAGTTTATGTTCTCTTCCAGTCTAACTGATTATAGCCCACGTTTCACTTTGTACAACGCTTAACAGGAGACATATACCTTTAAAACTGTTGATCTTCTCTTTTCTTAATTACCTTTTAAAATACTACTTGCCTTCCTTTGTTGCTTGTTTAATGTACAGTGGGGAATACGATACACGATAAACTATAGCTCTATCTCAGTCCCTCCTCAAAAATACTTTTCCATTCAAGTTCTTTGACTGCTTTTTCTACATGTTGTAGATAACCTTTCCTCACTCTTCTGTATCCATTCCA
This sequence comes from Schistocerca cancellata, assembly GCF_023864275.1. NCBI lineage: Eukaryota > Metazoa > Arthropoda > Insecta > Orthoptera > Acrididae > Schistocerca > Schistocerca cancellata. Next base: position 679,855,374 of record NC_064630.1, read on the forward strand.
TCTTCATAATTTCAAGTAATGTTTTTCAGTCACACTGTCGAAAGCTTGCTTTAAAACTACAAACGCTACAATCGAAATTACGACGTTCTTCTGTCTACTTTCGAAAATCACTCACAGGGTTAGTTTTGCCAGTAGTACTTTAAAACCCAAACTGACCTTCCCTGATGTCGGCTTCTCTTTTCTCAAATTTATCTCCTTCCTCTTCTGCTTCCGTAATACAGTCTTCAAATTTATATCTTTTGTGCCACACTTCTATAAATTTCTTCCCCCTCATTATCTTGATTACTATGACGTTATGATCTGAGCACTTGATATGCGTACAGCTGATTTCCTTTGCCCAAAAGGTTTATTTGAAATTACTTTATGTGGCATTTGTCTTCTCCACACTCAAATATGCATACATGTCGTCAGTAAAACCTAAGAGGTCATGTGTATTATTTTTAATAAAAGTAGGTTCGTAGACTAACTAAGTTCGTAAACTATTTTCAAAAGCTATTTCCATATATGTCGTTGGAGACGTCAACACTCCACCAACAAGGATATAGCCACTGGATATAGCATACGTTTTATTACATGTCTTTTGAAGATACTAGTAACACTATAAAAAGAGTTTGCTTAATTGTAAGGAAATTAGTACAACAGGTACCTGTAAATTCAAAGCACTCACACTTGTTCTGGAGCTTAATTAATTTAGTTTCAGCAGTAAGCTCTACCAACAACACAACGGCTTGGCATTAGGAAGTAAATTGGCATTGGGATGCAGCTTGTCTAAGATATTGACTGATATTTACATACACCATGTAGAACAAAAATACTTATCAACTATTCAACAAATCACAAATAGAATATCTTATTTGTGATGGTACAAATATGTATTTCCAGGATGAAAACAGTGAAATTAATGCATTGGAAACAAACTACATAACAATATTAAATTCAGATTTGAAATGAAAAGAATAAGAGCATTAGTGGTGTTAGAGTTAAAAATTATAAAGGTAGTCACAACCATGAGTTCAATGTCTTCGTAAAGCTTACCCCCCCCCCCAGATGTCAGCACTGACAACTCATCATGTCATTCCAGCCAACACAAAAAGGGATACTAGGAAGTAGATTGGCATTGGGATGCAGCTCGTCTAAGATATTGACTGATATTTACATACACCATGTAGAACAAAAATACTTATCAACTATTCAACAAATCACAAATAGAATATCTTATTTGTGATGGTACAAATACGTATTTCCAGGATGAAAACAGTGAAATTAATGCATTGGAAGCAAACTACATAACAATATTAAATTCAGATTTGAAATGAAAAGAAAAAGAGCATCAGTGGTGTTAGAGTTAAAAATTATAAAGGTAGTCACAACCATGAGTTCAATGTCTTCGTAAAGCTTACCCCCCCCCCCCCCCAGATGTCAGCACTGACAACTCATCATGTCATTCCAGCCAACACAAAAAGGGATATTTCTGAACCATGTTACACTGAATGTAAACAGTTCCCATGAGTACCACAGATTAAGGGAATCAAATGAATGTAATTAAAAACGGTTACATATAAATTGCGTATGGACCCGTGTTAATGGACAAACTCGAGAACAAAATTAAAACAAAAGCCACTAATTCACAGAATAGCAATTCATGTAACATCCATTCCAGAACAATTCCCTCTCCCACAGAAGACAAACCCGAATGTATTATTTGACTACTGGTTTTTAACTACTAAAGAGATCCCAAACAATGTCTATGAATGTGATAATAGTCGCCACAATCACCCTTACTGTATTCTGTAAATCATTTATTTTCACTTTGACACTTGCACGTGTACGTGTTCGCTTTCAGAGTTGCCATATCCGCTACTAAATAATCGTAGTTACTACAACGTGTTGTCACCTACAGTACTTCAGAATGATCTTTACCTGGATGTAGGCAAACCGAGCGAAATTTAACGATGTTAGGGCATGTGAATCACAGCTGAGGCGGAACAATTACAATGTCCTCCAAGAACGGCAGAGCAGTGGTACCCCACATGAATAAAGTGACCCAGTCAGCAAGGTTCACAGCAATAGATATGAAGAAATTTTAATACACCGTCTTTAGCACTCTTCAAAATTGCATGAGAATAATACAGCATACTGTCTTGTTTATGTTAATTTCAGTGTCACTTAGTAAAACAAATTTGTAATGCTGTAATTCACTAAATCCAGTTTATTTCTCTGCATTTAACATTCTATATTTAATGTAATATATGTTTTCAACTAAAGATAACAGTAATATACAGGGTGGTCCATTGATCGTGACCGGGACAAATATCTCACGAAATAAGTGTCAAACGAAAAAACTACAAAAACGAAACTTGTCTAGCTTGAGGGGGAAACCCGATGGCGCTGTGGTTGGCCAGCTACATGGCGCTGCCATAGGTCAAACGGATATCAACTGCCTTTAGTTAAGTAGGAACCGCATTTTTTTTATTCATATTCGTGTGGTACGTAAAGAAATAGTTGGAACACTTTTTTTTGCTTTGCTATAGATGGCGCTGTAATAGTCACAAAGGCATAAGTAAGTGATATCACGTAGCATTCCGCCAGTGAGGACGGTATTTGCTTCGTGATACATTACCCGTTTAAAATGGCCCGTTTACCAATTGCGGAAAAGGTCGATATCGTGTTGATGTATGGCTGTTGTGATCAAAATGCCCAACAGGCGTGTGCTATGTTTGCTGCTCGGTATCCTGGACGACATCATCCTAGTTTCCGGCCGGTCGCCGGATAGTTACATTATTTAAGGAAACAGGAAGTGTTCAGCCACATATGAAACGTCAGCCACGACGTGCAACAAATGATGATGCCAAAGTAGGTGTTTTACCTGCTGTCGCGGCTAATTCGCTCATCAGTAGCAGACAAATTGCGCGAAAATCGGGAATCTCAAAAACGTCGGTGTCGAGAATGCTACCTACATCAACATCGATTGCATCCGTACCATATTTCTATGCACCAGGAATTGCACGGTAACGACTTTGAACGTCGTGTACAGTTCTGCCACTGGACGCAAGAGAAATTACGCGACGATGACAGATTTTTTGCACGCGTTCTGTTTAGCGACGAAGCGTCATTCACCAACAGCGGTAACGTAAACCGGCATAATATGCACTATTGGGCAACAGAAAATCCACGATGGCTGCGACAAGTGGAACATCAGCGGCCTTGGCGTTTTAATGTATGCTGTGGCATTATGGGAGGAAGGATAATTGGCCCCCATTATATCGATGGCAATATAAGTGGTGCAATGTATATTGATTTCGTACGTAATGTTCTACCAATGTTACTACAAGATGTTTCACTACATGACAGAATGACGATGTACTTCCAACATGATGGATTTCCGGCACATAGCTCGCGTGTGGTTGAAGCGGTACTGAATAGCATATTTCTTGACAGGAGGATTGGTCGTCGGAGCACCATACCATGGCCCGCATGTTCACGGGATCTGACGTCACCGCATTTCTTTCTGTGGGGAAACTTGAAAGATACTTGCTATCGTGATCCACCGACAACGCCTGACAACATGCGTCAGCTCATTGTGGTGGTGGTGGTGGTGGTGGTGGTTGTTAGGATGTTTAAGGGGGACTAAACAGCTAAGGTCATCAGTCCCCCATTCCAAAAACAGGCGAGACATTAAGGCGCGGAGCAGATAAAACCCCAAGGGGAAGGATACTCCCCCCCAGGCCCTAATAGAACACAAATACAGTAACGACAGCTCATTGTCAATGCATGTGTGAACATTACGGAAGGCGAACTACTCGCTGTTGAGAGGAATGTTTAACATTACCTATTTGTGAGAAATGTTAGTCTTTCTGTTCTTGCTCTATTTTTTGTCCTCCTCACTTCGGCCATCATCAATTATTTTGCTCCCATAGTAGCTAAACTAATCTCTTACTTGTAGTGTCTCATTTCTTGATGTAATTTCTTCAGGGTTTAATTGGAAAAAATTCCAATAAAATTGTTGTACTTTTCAGATATTCTTCTTGAAACCTCGGTGTAGCGAAGGGTAGCCGCGCGGTCTTGGCACGGTCCGATCGACTTCCCCCGTCGGAGGTTCGAGTCCTCCCTCGGGCATAGGTGTGTGTGTTATCCTTAGCGTAAGTTAGTTTAAGTCAGATTAAATAGTGTGCAAGCTTAGGGACCGATGACCTCTGCAGTTTTGTCCCATAAGTCCTTACCACAATTTTCCATTTGTTTTGAAATCTCCTTTAGACTCTGTCACTTCGTTCAAGAGGTCTTCCAAGGCCTTTCCTCGTCTCTGGAAGAAATGCAAAATTATCTACAAACCTCAAAATTTTTCTTTCTGCTCCCTCAACTTCAATTTTCTATAGAAATGTCTCCAAGGTTTCCTTTCCTGGATGCGTAACGTGCAGACTGAATACCATCAGAGACAGGCTGCAACCTAGTGTTACTCTGTTCATAGTTACTGTTCCCTTTCAAGTGTGTCAGCTCTTAGAACTGCATGCTGATATTTGTAAAAGCTGTAGATAACTATTTGTAGTTTATCTCTGCTACCATCAGAGTTTTATACGTGAACTCCAGACAACATTGCAAAAGTCTTTCCTGCAGTGGAAATGCTGTGAATGTAGGGTTGAGTTTCTTCAACCTATCTCCTAACATTCTCACAGGGTCATTATTGCCTCGCATCTTCCTCCATTTCTACAGGACCTGTACCTCATCGTACCCAATGTCGGCTTCTACCACTCTTTCTGTATAGGTACCCCGCTGTTCTGCTCTTCAAATTACTATTACAGTATCGAATAGATTTTACTTGTTACCTATAGTAGAAGGGGAAGAACCTCATCCAGCTGTAAGTCACAGAAGGGTGCAGCAGACTTCCAGCAGAGAAACTCAGTATAGGTCGGTAATAAAAGAGAGTAGGAAGCTACGAGTCTTGCTGCTAGGTAGTAGCCATGGGAAGGGTGTACACCAGATGGTGCAGGACAAATTAGGAGCAGGGTACCAGATCACATGTATTGTGTAGCCATGGCCTACACCTCAGCAGGAAAGATAGGTTGGCTGATCATCTTATAGATAATATATTGAGGGTGTGGCACCATCACATAAAGCACGTACCCCTTTGGTTTCTGGCGTCAGAGAGGCACCTTCTTAGGTCAGATTCAAGTACATTGTTTTGAAAGAAGTCAAAACTATCGAAGAGCACCGCAAAATGCATAAGAATGCACATGAAAGTGAGATTAGCTTGTTAAATCAAAAATAGTAAAGAACTGAGTAATAAGGGGTAGAAGAGCTTTTCGTCTGGAAAAATTAGAGAACTCTGAAAAGACAGAACTCCTTTGCCTATCTGATCACCACATAACGAGTGAATTACACAAGTTACATATTAAAGATTACACTCTGGCATGTTACTGTAGCAGAACTAATATGTGAAACGAAAGAGTTGTTACATATATTAAGAACACAAGTTCATAAATATTGAGACAAGTAAATTTTGTAATAATCAGCACACAGAAGTGTGTGCTTCTGAACTAATACTGAAAATAGCTCACATTTAATCGTACCTGTATATAGATCCCCAATAGGAGATTTAGAATTCTTTATAAGAAATAGATTTCCTATTGTGCGGTCAGTTAGACAGCAGCAAGCAGTTAATAGTCTGTGATGACTTAAGTGTGGATTTTCTAAAGGATTCTGATAGTAAAAAATTGCCTGGAGACCTTATTTGGTTCCTACAACTTGATCTCAGTAATTCACTTCCCAACACAGGTGGATAAAAGAGTTGAAACATAATTTATAATCTTTTCTTAGGTGAAGCTCAAAACTAGAAAATAAGTTTCTACCCAGTAACAAATGCTCTCCCTCATCATGATGTACAGTTAGTTATGATCAACAACAGAGAGCCATATAGTATGGATACTCCTCAGGGGAAATGAGTTAGAATAAGTAATGACTCCAGAAGAAATGTTTCTAGAATAGTTTACGGCAGATTACGCAGGCTGTAAATTATAATGAACCATATGATAACACTAAATTCAATGTGTCCTGTGACATATGCATGTAATTGTTTGAAAATATCTTTTCACATAACCTAATCAGAAAGGGCATTAAACAGCCATGTAAAATATAATGGACTACAGTGGAGATTAATGTACCTTGTAAAAGGAAAAGGTAAAACTGTTTGTTGGCTAGAACAAGTAGAGATCTTGTGGTACTGTCACACCACAAAAGCTACTCGAAATTACTAAGAAACGTCATTAAAATGTCCAGGGACATGCATGTAAAGTCAGAAATCAGTGATTCCTACAGCAGGCATAAGACTGTACAGAATGTAGTAAAATGAGAGACAGGTCAACCAGCTACAGAAGAGGATAACACTACTATTAAGCTGAAGGAAGGGCTACAAATGATGAGTCACAAGTGACAGGTAGCAAAGATAGATTGTAATAATTTCATAAATATAGTAGGAAGTATGGGACAAATAGATCAAGATAAAAACACAGTAGTAAATTTGAAAAAGGAGCTCTCGTAAATTGAGTCATATGAATGTACAACCAACTTCACCTTCTGAAACTAAGAAACTATACATTCACTTAAACATAAAATAATGCCTAGTTTTCATAATATTTTCAACAGAATACTAAATATTTGTTCCCATATAACAGGCCTCATCTTATTTGAAATATCTAATGCATCATTCACTCAAAGTATTTTTCCAAAAAAACTGAAGCATGCCATTGTTGCAGTCTTCTAAGAAAAGAAATAAGAGAGGTATTAGTAAATACCAACCTGTTTCACTGTCGAAATCGTTTTCCACAATCTTTGAGAAGGTTATGTGTTCTAGAATACTATCTCACATTAGTAACAATAACATCCTCAGGAAATCACAGTTCGCATTTCAGAACATTTACATGTTCACTCACTGTATTTTACAAGCATTAAATGATAAACTAGCACCAGTTGGTATTTTCTGCGACCTATCTAAGGCATTTGACTACTTGAATCACAGTATTATCTGAGATAAATTGAAATCTTATGGGACTGTTGGTGTAGCGGACCAATGGATGAAATCATATCTGACGAAAAAATTATGGAAATTTGTATTTAAAAATTCAACCAATACAGTCCAGGGACGTAATTTTGGCTGGTGAGAAGTCCAGTACAGGGTTCTCCAAGACTGTTACATCCAGTATTGTTCATTATCAACATAAAAGATCTTCCATGTAATATGTATCATGCAGAAGTTTGGCAGATTACACTACTAATATAATCTATTCAAGCATACATGCAGAAATATAAGAAATCGAAAATAATGTTTTTAAAAGTATAATTGACTGGATTTCTGTGAATAGTTCCACATTCAACTTCAAAAATATACAACATAATCAGTTCTGCATATCTAGGTGTGCTACATCAGCGACAAATGTAACACATGGTGAGAAAATAATAAATTGACTGGAAAGTTCTAAATGCTTAGGTGTGCATACTAAACTAGATAAAGCTCATATTTGAACTCCTAAAACCACTTAATTCAGCCACATTTGCACTTAGAGTCATGGCTAATCTTGGGTAGAGACAGATCAATCAGATGACTTATTTATTACATTTTCATTCAATAATGTAATATGAAATAATGATCTGGGGTAGCTCATTATTAAGAAAGAAAGGCTTCTTTGGTCCAAATCGTGCTGTAAGTCTACTATGTGTCACTCACCTTTGTTCATCTTGTAGACATCTGTTTAAGGAGTTAAGCATTCTGATTACTGCTTCACAGTAAAATATTTATTCCCTCTTGAAATTTGTTGTAAATAATACTGTAAAGGTCAAAAGGAACCATGATGTACATAATTACAATGTCAGAAAGAAAACTGGCCTTCGATACTCTACATTAAGGTTGTCTTCAGCACAAAAAAGGGTGCACAACTCATCCTTAAAGGCACTAAATTAAAAACTGAAAACCAACTAAAAAGTTTCTAGTTGACTGCTCCTTCTATTCCATAGGATAATTTCTGTTATAATGCACAACGTGGTGTGCAGTAATTCCTACACACATCTGTATATTTAAAAAATCTTATAACTGTGTAACATGTTTACATGTTTACAAATTAATTTGGGACATGAACGTAATATGAGTTGTTAATTATCACTACGTTTTATCGTACAAAATGATCTGTGGAAGATGATACTAACTTTTACTATTAAATGTACTGTTTAGGTGAAGTCACCCAACATCGAAATACTGCAAAAAACTTCTGCTAAACGACATTTTTCACACATGTTATATAACAAAATGTTTCAGAAAATAGTAAAACAGTACTCATAATATGTAATTAAAACGTTCGTGTATTTAAAAAAAATACGTACAAACGTGTGTGTGTGTGTGTGTTCTTATTATTATTATTAATACAATAAAAAAGTTTCATTACGAAATTTCTTATTTTAATATTCACACAGGATAAATTTGGAACAAATTCAATCATTCTTTCTTCTTATTTCTAACGTTATTTTACTCATTGCAGTTTTCACACAAGTAGCTGTCCTGTGTTTTGGAAACATGTTTATTTTATTTTCCATATATTGCTTTTTTGTTGTCATCGTCGTCTGGTCAAAGCTTATTACATGCACTTTTAGTAGCTTTCCTTGTTTTCATGGGTCCAGACATGCTTTAGGGTTTTGGATTCTTCTGACCATTCTCAGAGAAGCTTCTGTTCTTGGTAAATGTTTCCTTGATGCAACGTACTCTCTAACAGTGACTTTCCAAATTTCTCCAAGAATATTCTGCCTCTCAATCTTTGAAAGCTCTGTTATTTCATTCTGAGGCACTGTATAAATTACTACTCCTAATGAACTTTTCACATCATTTATTTGCTACTTACACACCTTGAAACTGCTGGAGTACTTTTGATGGTATTCGAAGCTGACAGGTGACCATGTTATGCTGGTATGTTTCACTGCCAATCTGTATTCCCGTTTTTAGAAAGAAAAATGCTGTACACTACTCTGTACAGGATGTGGACTATCGTAATGTCATCAGAACACTTGCTTTCAGATACATTACTTGCGTGATCTTCAAACTGGGGAAATGTTCCTTAATGTGTTGAGGAATTGAGTGATTCTTTAAACTCAATATCACTAAAGGGTCTAACTGCCACCATGTCAAAATTCTGTTCAAACTTGCCATAAATAATAAAGATGCAAATAGCTGAGAAATATTAAACAGTTTTTGGCACACAAGAACGTTGTTGCAAATGCAGAGGCTTTGTTGATTGTTTAGAATAAGTATGAATGATAGAAATCACTATTACTAAAAAGTATGACAGAAAACCAAATAAAGTGTTTCACATTAGAGTAATAATATCTGTGTCAGGTTATTATGATCTGAATGTTACATATTGACTGTTAAAACTTATGACCAAACTAATTAAAGTATTTTCAAATATTTTATACACATATTGCTCATGCACTTCTAGGCAAATTCCTCAAGTTTCATAAGGCTTTCGTGATATGTATATAATGGGAAAAACGAAATCTATAACTATTTCGGGTCATAAAGACGCAGCAGAATGGCTGAGTTAAATAATTCATGTCAGAATTTGGCAAGCCGTGACACAGTAAAGTGACGGTTCAGGAACATTCCCAACTGTCAGCAGCTGCATCAGTTAATTTGTGTTGTTTCGAATGTCGTCTTCCAGCGCTGCGTGAAAACCTTCTCGAAATGTCATATCTCCCAACTCACCGCGACCCACTTACTTTACTCTTTAAGTTATATTTCCTTTAAGCTTATTTCCCTTGTACAACCCATCTAACAGCTTGTTCGGCCTTTCAGCTTTCTCTTTTTTCCTTGGTACTGGTACGCCACATGAGCGCTCAATATTCATACATATGTTTCTCATTCCTTGCAAAGTCTATTTAAATTTCTTATGTGTAAAATCCATTTTTCTCATAGTTATTTCTGTTTCTTTGGCCTTGTATTACTTCTCTACGGAGACTTTACATTTTCTGTCGGTTATTGTTTTTAGATGTCTCTACCCCCTTGCCTAATGTTTGCTTCCAACATCTCAAAACCTTGAATTCTGTAAATTGATGCAGGTCCCAACGCCACAAGCTCCTATTTTTCTGCTATATTTTCGGTATTAGATGTTCATAATCAATAAATTATGGTACGACTTACCACTGACACGGAAATGTCTTGCACATGAAAATCGAGTTTCGAAATCTCTGTTTAACCATTATATAATTGAGCATCTAACAAAGATAAATTATAGTATGTGCAGAGTTCTGCCGGACAGCTTTCAGTTTCATTCCTATCTCCCAGCGATAGTGCTACTGGTTTTCCTTGTCTTCCTTTTCCTACTATCGAATTTCAGTATCCCATCACATCTTCAGTCCACAACCATAATCAAATTTTTGTCTGCCATAATTACGTGAACAGTCTCTTATACTTTTTAGTATCTTCTTTCAACCTCTTCACAAGTTCGTCCAAACGGCCACATCACCTTACAGAATTTTCTTGCAAGTTCCAGCTCTTCACATCTGAAGCGCAAAGTGGCCTATCAAAGTGTGTCATTGTCTTAAATTATGGCTTCGTTGCTGTCTCCTTTACGATGACACTAGTTTTTGTATTTTTGATTCATCGGTCTTCTGACAGGTTTGATGTGGCCCCCCACGAATTGCTCTTCTGTACCAATTTTTTTATCTCAGAGTCGAGATTTATCAACTACGTCTTCAGTTATTTGCTGGATGTATTCCAATCTCTGTCTTTCTCAACAGTTTCTACACTCTACAGCTCCCTCTAGAACTATGGAAGCTATTCTCCGATATCTTAACAGACGTCTAATCACCCTTCTTCTTGACAATGTTTTATATATGTTGTTTTCCTCGCTGATTCTGCGGAGAACCTCCTTATGCTGTTAGTCCACCTAATTTTCAGTGTTATTATGTAGCAACTCGTCTCAATTTCTAGGTTTATCTTCTGTTCCGATTTTTTTCCTACCGTCCATGCATCACTGCCATACAATGCTGCTCTCCAAATGGACATTCTCAGAAATTTCTTGCTCAAACAAATACCTACGCTAGATACTTCTCTTGGCCAGGAATACTCACTTACCAAAGCTAAACCCCTTTTTATATCTTGATAACGCCCTTCCCTCACTGGCTATTTTGCTGCCTAGGTAGCAGAATCATTGGAATTCCTTAACTTTATCTATCCCCAATTCTGGTGTTAAGTGTCTCGCTGTTCTTATTTCTGCTACTTCTCATTACTTTGGTTTTTCTTCCACTTTCAGTCCCTGTTCTGAACTCACTGTACTGTTCATTCCATTCAAGACGTCATTCAGATCTTCTTTACTTTCATTGAGGACAGTAACCTCATCAGCGAATCTTAATATTGATAGTCCTTCACCCTGAACTTTAATCCCACAGTTGAACCTTTCTTTTATGTCCCTCATTGCTCATTCGATGTATAGATTGAACGGCGGGGGCGAAGGACTACATTTCTACCTTACACCATACTTAATAAGAGCACTTCGTTCTTGATCTTCCAGTCTTATTGTTCCCTTGTGGTTGTTGTACATATTGTACGTTACAATATCTTTTCCTGTAGCATACCCCAACATTTTCTCAGGAATTCGAACATCTTGCATCTTATTACTCGTATATGATGGAACGCTTATTCCAGGTAGGAAAATCCCATGAATGTGTCCTGATTTTTCTTCAATATTGCTTCCATTATCAGTTGCAACGTCAGAAGTGCCTCTCTGGTGCCTTTACCTTTCCTAAAGCCAATCTGATAGTCAGCTTATAAATCCTCGGTTTTCTTTTCCATTCGTCTGTACATTATTCTTGTCAGCAACTTGAATGCATGACGTGTTAAGTTGGTTTTATCTCACTTGTTGGCTCTTTTTGTTTTGGGAATTGTGTGGATGATGTTTATCCGAAAGTGTAATGGAGTACCGCAAATGTCATAATTCGACTCACAACGCGAATAATATTTGTTATCACTTCCCCCAATTATTTTAGAAATGCCGATGGCACATTATCTATCCTATCTACCTTATTTGATCCTAAGTCGTCCATAGCTCTTTTCAGTTCTGATCCTATACTGGATGCACTATCTCTTCTATATCGAATCCTCTGTTTCTCCTTCTATCACGTCATCAAATAAGGCGACCCCTTCGTAGAGTTCTCAATGTACTCTATCCACTTGTCTGGTCTCTCCTCTGCATTTAACAGTTGAATTCCCACTGCACTTTTAATATTACCGAGCTGTTTTTAATTTCCCCGAAGGTTGTTTTGCCTTTTCTATATGCTGAGTCAGCCCTTCTGACAATCATTTATTTTTCGATTTCTTCAGATAATTCTTGCAGCCGTTTTGTCTTAGTCTTCCTGCACTTCCTAGTTACTGTACATTGGGGTGACGACTGAACTGTGGGCCTCATATTACAATGTGGTGGTATCAATCCATAGGTGCATAGTCAAAGTGTAGTGGAGGCCAATAATAGCGAAAGTGGGGTGCTGGTGACAAGGCCTGCGACACATCTGGTGGCGTCAGAATCCGTTCGTGACCTGAATGTCACTGCGTCTTCCGATACGCAACATTTACCGTTCCATCCTCACTCGAGATTCAGTGAAGGACAGTGTTGGGTTCGCATGCCACTGGACGAAAGGCGAAAGAGGGAACATGCTGCACACCTGGGTTCTTACGCCTTAGCGAATGGCACGAAGTGCTACCCAGTGCTGATAATACTTCTGAGACAGCATAGGATGCCTCTCCTGGTGGTCCAGCAGCTCCGGCCGTTGTGGCAGAGAGGTTCTAGGCGCTTCAGTCCGGCTCCGCACTGTTGCTACGGTCGCAGGTTCGAAACCGGCCTCGGGCATGGATGTGTGTGGGGCTTTAGGTTTGTTAGGTTTAAGTACTTCTAAGTGTAGGGGACTGATAACCTCAGATATTAAGTCCCATAGTGCTTAAAGCCTATGGTCCAGCAGCCGATTTTCCTACCCAATCTAGACAAGTGCTGAGGACTGGTATGTTAGACATTCTGAGCTCCTACGTTAGACTGGTAACGGTGCCCTTCAGATAATAGCATACTGCTTGTGAAGAATTCCTTTGTGGGCTCGGAGTGTCTGCAGGTGTTTGCAGGTCTCGTTGATGACGTGGAGGAGGCTAAGCTGACGGATGTCGACCGCACTGGAGCAGCTGACTGCGAATAGTAGCACGAATGACGCCACAAATGATGCCGCCCACTTTGGTTCCGAGCCTATCTTCGGTTCCTTTCGGCTGATGACTGATTCGAAGAAATCAACTAGCTTCGAATGCGAAGTGAAGCCGAAGCCGACTCTGTGTAGCATCATACCCATGTTTGATAGCGATTCTCTGGTTTAGAGAAGAGTGCTAATCAGGGGCTAAGACGACTCTGCGACGGTATCGAATCTAAATATCTCACCCTCTGCTGTCAGGCGGAGAACAGCAGGGTTCCCCTTAGTAGAACAGGTGTGCCCTACACGTAGGAAGCAGCTACTAAGGTAGAGAAATACGTACGGCGTGAACGCAGTTGTTTTTCACATTAGAGAAAACCCTGTTAGGATAAGAGACGAACTCACAGCCAAAATCGGAGTTACAACCGCCAAAACCTTCCCACACAATGAACTTTCTCGCAGATCGGATATAGGAAAGGTTAATATGATCCAAGCAAACTGCAAGAGCATCCAAGGAAAGATCTCAGAATTAGTACCGCATATTGATGGTTCTAATGCCCAGACTTCCGGCATAAGAAATCACCGTCATTCAACCTACGACGTTGTGAAAGAGGGCAAACGAGAAGACAGAGTTTCGGCGCACTCTCTTGCCCTTGGGGTGGAAACAGCGGAAGGGAACGGAAACCACTGCATTAAAGACATACGTAGATAGCAACTTAAATAGTGGTAACACTGGTGCGGAGACACCATACAATGTAATATACTATTGTCGCTGACAGCACACATTGTTGACATACCTACCTCACCTCCTAGCAAATGGACTCGCCCGTCCCACGTCACCGGCGTGCGCAGTCGGGGGAAACACAGTCACTAATGAGCACTTAACAGTGTCACTATGTTTTCGAAACAGGAACAACGGAGATGGATGAAGGTGAATGTGCCAGAGGTCGTACAGCACGACAGTGTCATCAAGGTCTTCAAGAGGCGTGCGGGGCATCGGCATTGCCGTACAGAACAGTGGCTCGTTGGGTAAAAGCCTTCAACGAAGTCGGAAAACTGTGACAGACATGCATCGGGCAGGTCGTCCTAGCGTCTCTGAAGAAGAAGTGCATTGCTGTTGCCGAGTTATTGGACAGTGCTCGACGCCATACGATTCATGAGCTCGTCCAGGAAAGTTGATTAGCGCATACGACTGTGCTTCGCATCCTGATCGATGTGGTAGGCAAGCTGGAAATTGCATCACGATGGGTTCCGCATGATATGACGGAAATGCAGATATGGACGCGTTACGACGCTGCTCAGACGCAGTTGGTACGCTATGAGCGCGAAGTAGAAGCTTCTTAAACGCCGTATCGTAACACATCGTGCGAGCCAAAAGAGCGCCAGAGCCCCAGTATGGTGAATGTTACGGTGATTCTCGAGTAGACTGTGATGGTGTTATCTTAACGCATTACGTTCCTCCACGGCAGACCGTGAATTCACAGTATTACTTTTCGTTTTCGGACCATAACCTGCGACCAGCGAAAGAAGCGGCGACACTTTCTGCGCAATCCACCCATCATTTTTCACGAGAATGCGCGGGAACATATAGCACCATCTGTGGCTGTTCTGTTCGGTCGATGGGACTGGCAAGTAGTGTACCATCCAGCATACTCCTCGGATTTAAGTTCTTGTGACTTTGATTTGGTTCCGAAGATGAAGGAACCACTTCATGGCATTCGCTTTATAACTTCCAGAGATTCGACAGGCAGTAGACCCTCAACAGAACAGGCTAACGGTATACTACCCCTTCCACATCGATGGCAACGGGCTCTGCACAACGCTGGTGACTACTTTGAAGGACAGTAACAGGTGCAAACATGTAACTCTTTCTTATCTGTTGTGAATAAATAGATGCCCCAACATAAGTTCCAACCCTCGTATAATGCGTATCCACAAGACCGCAATCGACCCTGGGAAAGAACCTACAAAGAGACGGCTTAACCATCACTCCGCTTACGATGCTAGTTGCCGTCTTTGAATCAGCCATCAGCCGAAGGCAATCGAAGACAGCCTGAGAACCCAAGTAGTAGGAATCCTTCGTGCCGACATCTGTCGCTATTTGCCGCCAGCTGCACCAAGTGATCTCCCCGCGAGCCGCGGCGTGGAACGTCGGAAGTTTGAAAGCTAGAAAACCTGAAAATAGAAATGATAAGGGTCAGTCTAAATATAGTCGGGGTCAGTGAAGTGTGAAGGAAAGAAGACAAGGATTTCGGTCAGATGCGTATACAGCAGTACCAACAGCAGCAGAAAGCGTTGTAACTGGAGTAGGATTCGTTGTGATAAGGAACGTAGGGCAGAAGATGAGTTACTGTAAAGAGGTCAATAACAGGGTTGTTCTCATCAGAATCGGTAGCAAATCATCATCGACGACGATAGTTCGGGTATAGATGCCGGCGTCGCAAGCAGGAGATGACGAAACAGAGGATGCACATGACGATACTGAGCGAATAGTTAAGTATGTAAAGGAAAATGAAAATCTAATGGTCATTGAGGATTGTAGACGAAGGAGGAGATGAAAAGGTTACGGGAAAGTAGGGGCTTGCTCTAAGAATGAGAGAGGAGAAACACTAACTGAATTCTGCAATAAATTTCATAGCGAACACTATATTAAAAAACTATAAAAGGAGGAGGTGTACTTGGAAAAGGTCGGCTGTAGGAAGATTTCAGTTAAATTGCATCATGGTCAGACAGAGATTCCGAAATCAGTTACTGAACTGTAAGACGTACATAGGAGATATAGACTGAGCTCACAATGAAGTAGTGATGAAGATTGAGCGGAAGTTTAGCTGACTGGTCAGGGATACTCAATAAGCTAAGAAGTTGGATAAGGAAATACGAAGGAATGAAAAGATACACTTCAGTTCTCTAAGGCTATACATACTGCGATAATGAATAGCTCGGTAAGCAGTTCAGTTGAAAAGGGATGAACATCTCTAAAAAGGGCAACCATAGAAGCTGGAAAGGGAAACATAGGTACAAGGGAGCTATCCGCAAACAATCCATTGATAACAGAAGGAAAACTTCAATTGCTCGATGAAAGTAGGCAGCACAGTAATATTCAGGGAAGTTCAGGAATACTGAAATAAAAGTTACTTTGGAAAGAAGTGAAGTGCAGAGAAGGTTAGGCTAAATGGCTACCTGAAAAATATGAACTCGAAAAAGAAATGGTGGTCAGAAGGACTGACACATCATATAGAAATATCAACACAACTTTGGGTGAAATTAAATGTAATGGTGGCCAAATTAAGGCTGAAATGGAAATTCATGTGTCAAATGCAGAGCAAAGTGCGGATAAAGGCACATTGCAGTTGATGATCGAAGCAATATTAAAGTAAATCAAGACATGTTCATTGGATTTCTCAACGTGGAAAAGGTGTTCCTTTCTGTCAAATGTTGTCAGATGTTTGGAATTCTGAGAAAGACGGGGATAAGATTTAGGGAAAAACGATTAACATACGATATTTATAAGAATTACAATGGAGTAATAAGACTGGAAGACCAAGAAGGATGTGCACCGTTTAAGAAGGGTGTAAGACAGGTATAAAGCCTTTTACCCTTACTGTTCAACCTAGACGTTGAAGAAGCAATGTCAGAAAAAAAGAAAGGTTCAAATGTAGAAACAAAATTCAACGTGGAAGGATGTCAGTGATTCGCTGTTGGCATAGCTATCCTCGGTGAAAGTGAAGAACTACGGGATCTGCTGAACGGATTCAACAGTCTAATGAGTACAGAATATAGAATGAGAGTAAATCGAAGAAAGACGAAAGTTATGAGAAGTAGCAGAGGTGAGAACAGCGTGAAACTTTAACATCAGGATTGATGATCACGAATTAGATGAAGTTACGGAACTTTGCTACCTAGGCAGCAAAATAACCAATGACGCGCGGAGTAAGGAGGATATAAAAAGCAGACTAAAACTGGCTAAAAGGGCACTCCTGTGCATAAGAAGTCTACTGGTATCAAACACAGACCTTCATTTGAGGAAGACATTTCTGAGAAAGTAAGATTGTAGCACAGCATTTTACGATAGTGAAACGTAGGCTGTGGGAAAACCGGGGCAGAAGAGAATCGAAGAATTTGAGACGTGCTACAGACGAAAGTTGAAAATTAGGTAGACCGTTAAGATAAAGAACGAGGAGGTTCTCCGTATAAACGGCAATGAAAAGAATGTATAAAAAAATGACAGAAGACATCTCGGAATAACTTCTATTGTTTGAGGGAACTACAGAGGGTAAAATTTGTAGAGGAAGATAGTGATTGCATCACATCCAGCAAATACTTGAGGACGTAGGCTGCAAGAGATACTGTAAGATAAAGAAGTTGGCATGGAGAGGAATTCGTGGCTGGCCCCATCAAACCAGTCAGAACACTGGTGCCTCAAAAGAAAAATAATCCTTAGACAGTTTTAGGAACAGAATGTTGGCTGAAACTGGAAGTGAATAGCAACGAAATCGTAACTTCAGACTGGAATATTTATCACAACGATTAGTTAGTCGCCAATGGTAGCAGACCATTTGGTACATTAAACACCTGAATAATTTCTAGTACCTTTACAACGGATTCCTATCGTAAATTCACCTGGGTAATGTTAAACATCAAAGGTCGATCAAAAATGGTATAGGGATGCTTTCACAGACCGCCTGGGTCAGGAGCTGTAGTAGTGCTAAACATCATTAATACTTTTTCTGAAAATTTTGTTGTGATGGTGGGGGGGGGGGGGGGAGTTTGCCAGGTATAGATTGGGAGAGCCATGCCAATGACTGTGACATTATCCTGAATGTCTAGCCCGAAAATTACTTCGAGCACATAGAGAAATAAAGGGTGAAGGTACCGTCTTTTAAAATGGGAAAAATCGAAAAGCATCATTCAGCGTGCTTTAGACAATTGCATTCCTGGTAAGGTCTTAAGGGATGTGAAAGACCTAAGATTTTTTAATAGCCGTGTTAGAAAACTGCTACGTAAACTAAGAGAGTTTTACCACAGATTCAGAAGCCAAAACCGAGATGACCAAACAAAACCTGAAGAAAACGAAACCGGTCGTAAAGAGAATAGTGAAAGAAGTTTTCAGTTGCTTTTAAACTAAAATTTTGTTATTCGATCCGAGTTTATGCCCCAACGCGTTTCGGTTTTATGTAAAGTTAGCAAGGTGTTCGAAGTCCTCTATCCATTCACTCCATGACAATTTTGGTACCGAAACGTAGGATAACAGAGAGAAGGCCGAAATACTGTAATCGATCTTCCGAAATTGTTTCACGGCGGAAGATTTCAACTATCGTAGGAATTTCGAAATGGAAAATATTGAGATAGTCGATCGCGGAGTAGATAAATAACTACAATCGCAGGATCCTGAGCAGTTTAGCATTACGGTTGCTGTAAATTCCTGAACACATCACAGTACCCCACCTGTTGTATTTGCCAACGTGGTCGAATGCTTTCTGCTATTTCTTCTATGGAAAAGATAGAGGGATAGTTTCCAGCTGACTTCTTACTGTTTCGAACTGCACTGTTTCAGTTTTCACTGTCAACGCTTGTGGCCTTCGTGCTGCGTTGTATCTCCCTCAGTATAAGTTGTATATTGTGATAAAAACGCTGCCTGTCATATCTCCACACTCCACTTCTCAGTGACCAATGTAAAGTTTTTGGTAAGAATCACTTGTCAGCTCTGGTGCGTAACCAGCGTGTCGGACAACAGGGACAGACGGTCACACTGCATGCACCACAGACAGCCTCAGTATTACCTCTAAATTGATCACTTTAGCTAACTGTTTGCTATACTTGTTATTCTAAGTGAATCCTCCTTACGTTACTCAAATATCTGCTGCTGTCGAAGTTACACTATATTCATCTTCCAAATGTTGTTGCCTTCATTTCACCGACCTCCACTGTGGCTGAGTCTTTCCGACGGTTAATGTTTTCCTCTTGGTAGTCTCCGCCTTGGAAGATAACCTTTCAGCAATGGAGATATACCATCATGACCCTTTTTCAAGTACAGGCCACCTGTCCTATGAATTCACGACACGTGCCCTTAATGGTGTGGCCCCATTACCTGCTGCACTCGCAAGTTGTATATCATAGTTGATTCTTTCATATTTTAGGTTCATTTTCCTGTCCAGAGGGCAAGAATGCCTGTCGCTCTTCTGCCCTCTTTGCCAAGGACATTTCTGATAGCTTTTACTCGGAATGTAAGTAGTGGGCGGGTTCGAATCTTGGACGCAGAATATTTTGTTTAGCAATCAAAGACGCTACTCCTACACCACGTTTTCTTATTCGCTTCTTCTTTCCTTTTGTACCGTGGCTTCGTAATGTCATACTTTTGCCAGCATACGTTGATGAATCGTGGGAATCTGAGATGAAACCAAATTCCTGGATACTTGATTAACTCCACATTTACTTCATCTACTCCTGCTTCCTTCTTATTTCCTTATGCTTTTGGTGTTTTCTGTAATATGTCCATGGTTTTGCTGTCATACAGAAAGAAGTTTACTCACACTGACGTACATTATGATAGTTGTGGCATTATTATTGTTTGGTAGGTTTTCGTTTGAGCGTACGGAATTACACCATCCTTTAATCTCTAATGGGCTTGTGCATGTGCATACCAGTGCATATCATTAGTCTCTCACCATTTCTATGGAACTGATCTCCCATGTATTAAACCAATACTTATTTTTGTTAGTAATACACAATGATTGTAAACATTCAGTTTTACGCACATCGGAAGCTTACACCCGAGACCTCAACTTGGCTTACCAAAATGTTCCAGCTGATTTCGGCCAATTCGAACATTTCACTCCGTGACCACCCACTCACATTCAGTTGCTCTAAATCTGAAACGACACAAACACAAACACACACACGATTATGTAAATATTGTTACCATTTAGGTGTGGACGCACTCTATCGCAGGATCGCACATCGCTGTCTGACGCTTCATCTCCACTCCACGACGCAACAGTATAATGTCCACGTGATCGTTTATGGTCAAAGTAGTAGTAGTAGTAGTGATGGTAATAATAACAGTAGTAGTATTCGTTTGATTCATACCTAGATCACCGTTACAAGGACTCTGAACATGTCGAGGAACTTCAAATTATGAAAAAAAAATAATTCAAATAGAAAGTATATCAAAAATGTGCGGTATAAATTTCAGGACACATCCCTCACGTGTAGACGGAGAAATTGTGTTGTGTGAACATGTTTCTGGTAACGCTTTGTTTCGGTGTTACCACTGTTACCACTGTTTTCAAAACTCATTAATCAAGGGAAACACAGAAAAACAGAACCCTAGAACCATGAGGAACATGCACTGTTGGTGACGTCTCGTTACGTTGTGCACCGCAAGTGATTTGTTTTACATGTTCCTGTTGCCATACGACGTACGTCATTGCTTGTTTACGCGTAACTTTAACTGTTCCAGCGATCAATGCGACTGATGCAAGACCACTGGTTACTACCTAGAGTTGATCATAAGCTTGGTTCGTGCAATGGCAGTGTACACAAATGTGGAGATTGCACATGCCCATTTGATGTATCGATTACTGGGGGCAATAGCGTTCGCGCTCAGTGTTTCTACTGGGAGAGATTTCCAGGACGAAGGTGCCCCGGCAGAAAAAGTTTGAAGCGATTGATCGTCGTCTTGGGGATCATAGAACTTTTAAGCCTAATACTGCCAACCGTGGGAGGTCTAAAGGACGAAGACATCGCAAAGGAAGGCGGCAGTTCTTCGTGCTGTTGACGACCCTAATGTCAGTAGAAGACATTTATCTACAAAACTTCATGTTGACCACGTAACTGTCTGCGAGTGCTACACGAGGACCAGATGTATCCATACCATTTGCAGCGTTTGCAGTCACTATAAGCAGCTGATTTTCCTGCACGGGTAGTCTTCTACGAATGGTTTATTCAACAAAGGGTAAACCCTAATTTTAGTGTAACGCTGTTATTTACAGATGAAGCGTCGTTTCAACGAGTTAAGATTGTAAATTTTCACAACCGACGTGTATGGGCAGACGTCAGTTTCAGACAGTTGTTGAAGCAAGTCATCAACAAAGATTGCCTGTCCATTTTTGGGCTGGCATTTTTGGTTACTGTTTGGCAGGGCCTCACTTTCTTCCACTGGTGTTCAACGCACAAAGCTATCATAATTTCGTAGAGAATATCCTAGCTGATACGTCAGCAGTTTTGCCTTTAGCTGTGCGACAAAACATGTACTTCGTGCACGGTGGGGTACCTCATCGTGTTAGAGCTAATGTCCGTCGGCAAATAACAGAGGGATGAGTCGAGGTGGACCAATTGCCTCGCCTTCACGCTCTCCGGATCTAAACCAACTGGTCTCTTATTGGTGGGGCATTTGAGAGCTCTTGTGTATGGATCCCAAGTACAGGATGTTCAGAGTCTCGGTGCCAATATGATGGAAGGCAGCGAAATAATACGCAAAATTCCAGGGATACATCAGCGCATCCGAGATTCGCTTCGATGATGGGTTGGTGTATATATCAGTGCACGCGGAGGGCATGTTGAACTTCTTGTGTGAGAAAGAGTTACGTGTGATATGCTGGTGCGTTCTGTTTGTGTGTATTTCCCAGGATGAGTTAGTTGGGGAAAATGAGCTATAACGTGGAAACAAAGCGTTTTCAGACCCATGTTCTTATAACATAATTTCTCTGTCTAAGTGTCAGGAATGTATCCTGCAGTGTGTGCTGTACATTTTTGTTACACCATATATACTGACATTTACATCCTTACAGGCCTGGCTTATCAATGGTGAGATTCTTTTACAGTCTGTAACAGATGATTCAAAACTTCTTAAATATCTCGTACACTAATGTTGATTGCGTTTTTACATACGTCTCCATACCCGCTGGTGATGAAATTCGGAGTAATCGTTTGTCCTGGATGGCACATGTGGCACCATGACCTGTTTAATTCGTTTGGTTTTTATTGCAAAGCTATTTTCTTTTTGAAAGGAGTTATTCCACTATGAATGTAAATTTCCCTGGCTTATGCTATATATGAATAGCTCTCGGGTTTCCTGCCGGGAGGCAGCTTTAAAATACCGCGGCGTTTCGGTAAGTGAAGAGGCACACGTGAGCTTAAATAACAGAAAGGAGTGACGCAAGGAGCAGCACACGCGGCTGTGGAATGGAGGGCTGAGCGAAGTAAGACTACAAGGGCAGCAGCATTCACAGTCTCTCACACACAGTTCTTTAGTGTCCAAACTAAATATCATTTCCACCAGAATACAAATTCCAACGAATGAGTAAGTTGTGGTACAAAATCACATTATCACTTAAGTTCGTCCCGTTCGCCCAGAATGACAACAATAATCACAGCCAGGGAATTACATTTCCAAAGACTGAGTCTGATACTAATAGTGTGTATGTGCCCAAATGGGGTTCGTAGGATTATAAGAAAACCTCATTTAAAGCAGTAAATGATAAAATACAGAAGCAAAAAGCGTAACTCCATTATTAGAAAAGAAATTTCATTTCAAAAATAATTAACACCTTGCGCCCAAAGCGGCGTTAATAGTAGTGACAATTGCCAATCATACTAAGAATTTGAATGACTGAAAATTTGAAACCAACTTCGGTTAAAAATTGACCAAGGCAAGAAAATCTCTTTTAAGGTAACAAATCATAAAAGTTAAATGACTAAAAATTTGAAAGTAACTCAAGTTAAGAAACTAAGACAAGAAAATCTCAATTGAAGCAGTAAATAATGAAACATAAAAATACCGTCACATTTAAATACCAAAATGATTAACAATTTTCCCGAAGTGGCGTTCATAGTAATGATAAGAAATTTTCAATCAGACTAAGAATTTAATTCAGCGAAAATTTTAAATCAACTTCAGTTACGAAAATTGGCTAAGGCAAGAAACTCTCATATAAATCAGTAAATAATAAAGCATAGTAACACCAAAATAAAATATCTTCAGTATTAAATAAATGTAATTGTCGTGTGACTAGGGCCTTCCATCGGGTAGACCGCGCAGTATTAAAAATCAGATTTCAATTCCAAAATAATCAACGTTAAGAGCTACAAAATATTAAGCCCAGAGGAAGATAATAGTAAGACGAGAAAATCATCCTTTAAACAGTACTAGTTAATCATGTAAAATTTTTGGCATTCAGCAAACAAGAGTTTTAAAAAGGAGAAAGAAACCAGGCAACTGGACGGACGTCCACCCTTAAGATGCAGCGAAACACTTTGACAGCATGACGATGTGATATCGCTTCCCCACTGTCAGAAACGCCAAACAGATGAGGACTACATTTACAACACGCCAAGATTTTGCATTAACGACCAATAATAGCCAGGATACCGTAGCTAATTACACCGATACAATTCCGTGCAAGAACAAGTTATCACATGAGCAGTTTTAAGATACGAAATAGGAATCAAAAAGCCCGGGAATGAATTGCACGCAAGTGTTAGTTACGGTGGCGGCGTGACTCGGAACCACAACACAGCTGGTGCGACCCTTAGACAGACCGATCCTCGTTAGTTGCAAACAGAGAGGCCCGCCTAAACGGCATAGCGGCTAGGAATCTAAGAGTATTTTGAAAACAGTCCTGTCCAAATTTAAAGAGGGTCAAGTAGAAATAACCCATTCAAACAATATTAAATAACAGGAAAATACTATGACAACTGATTTAAAGAGATTACATAAGCCATTGTAATTTTCCCTTGCTTGGCATGATTGAATCGATCAGAGGTAAACGTTCCAAACCGACACAGGCCAGCTAGATATTTACTGCTATTTACTGTTACCAGGGTCTTTTAAGGAATCAATGGACTTCTAAACCTCGTTCTTACGGCACCACGTAATCGTACTTTACGTACAAGGCACTGTCAGAGAAAGACATAATCAATTTAGGATCAAAAGGAACGGCCTACAAGACAACAGATATTCATACAACGGCTCTCAATTCTACGGCCAGAATACTTCCGCCACCGCAGAAAATTCACTTTGCTGCACTTAAGAAACCTCGATCGGTTGCAGTATAACTTTCTTAACCGCACTCAGTTGACAGATCCAACATCCCGCAATACCGGGGGAACCGGAACTCTCTCCTTCCAGCGGATCACTCTAACAAGAAAACCTCCCCATCGCACCCCCCTCAGACTTAGTTATAAGTTTGCACAGTGGATAGGCCATGAAAAACTGAACACAGATCAATCGAGAAAACAGGAAGAAGTTGTGTGGAACTATGAAAAAAATAAGCAAAATATACAAACTGAGTAGTCCATGTGCAACATAGGCAACATCAAGGACACTGTGAGCTCAGGAGCGCCGTGATCCCGTGGTTAACGTGAGCAGCTGCGGAACGAGAAGTCCTTGGTTCAAGTCTTCCCTCGAGTGAAAAGTTTATTTTCGCAAAGTTATGATCTGTTCGTTCGTTCATTGACGTTTCTGTTCACTGTAATAAGTTTAGTGTCTGTGTTTTGCGACGGCACCGCAAAACCGTGCGATTAGTAGACGAAAGGACGTGCCTCTCCAGTGGGAATCTAAAACATTTGATCGCAAGGTCATAGATCGACCGATTCCTCCACAGGAAAACACGTCTGATATATTCTACACGACACTGGTGACGGCATGTGCGTCACATAACAGGAATAAGTTGTCGACCCACCTAACTTGTACACTTGGCGAATGGGTTTTACCTTCCCCCGATTTAGGTTTTCTTGTGGATGTGATAATCACTCCCAAAAAAGTGATGAAAACATAAGATTGTGTCACATAAACTGCAACAAATGAATGCAACAGTTTCACAGTCGCACAGTTTTCCCTGTGCTCTGTCAAAACATGTTTTTCACGATTTTTAACGTTTTCAAATTTTTCCTTGTGTAGACTGTCAAATCCTGCATATGTCCAAGCAAATCTGAACATGTCGTGGAATTTTGGAGAGCGAAGTTGATTATGTGTGAGTGCCTGAACTTTGATAATTGTCTGAAAATAAAAAATTAAACTTTCACTCGAGGGAAGACTTGAACTCAGGACCCTTCACTCCGCAGCTGCTCACGCTAACAACGGGACCAAAAGCGCTCCTGTGCTCACATTTGTCCTTGATGTTGCCTATGTTGCACATGGACGACTCAGTTTGTATATTTTGCTTATTTTTTTCATAGTTCCACACAACTTCTTCCTGTTTTCTCGATTGATCTGTGTTCAGTTTTTCATGGCCTATCCACTGTGCCAACTTATAACTAAGTCTGAGGTGGGTGCGATGGGGAGGTTTGTGTATTTTGCTTTTTTTTTCATAGTTACACACAACTTCTTCCTGTTTTCTCAATTGATCTGTGTTCAGTTTTTCAAGGCGTATCCACTGTGCCAACTTATAACTAAATCTGAGGGGGGCGCGATGGGGAGGTTCCCTTGTAAGCACTCCACTGAGAACTCTGGGACGCGGCACGCCTGCTACTTGAGCGGCTCGGCCCACTGAAGAAACGCAGAAGAGCTGCTCGCACTACAGCCCTTCCATCGCAGAACAGCAGGGAAGGAAAACACCAAGCTGCACTCTCAAGAAAGAGAGGTCTGCTCATCACAGGCGTCAGTTTCCAAATCAACTCGCCGACTCCCGACCACATCTTGGCCTTTTGGCTGGCAGACGGCGCTGCAGACCCACCAATGTGCGCAACGGAGAGATACCACGAAGCCGACTCGACACACTCAGTGGCGAGCCACATGGCTGAAGTCCTACTCACTGCCTTCTGGTGAAGTCAGACAGTCTTCCAAACGTCACGCTGCTTCCCCTCTCCCCCCCCCCCCCCCCCCGTTCGAAACCCGATAGCTTTTCATGGAAAATTCCATTAATCTATGCGCCGTTCCGTGTAAATTTCTGGACCTTATGACTAAATTGAGCGTTGGGTACACAACAGATAAATTAAGCTTATAAATTACGAATGTTTAAGAACCCGTGACTGTTTATTCAATGTAGGTACGGCCTATATAAAACAGCAGTCAGTCACTTTTTTGAAATATTTCTTTATTCATTCCATCTACATCTACATCTACATGGATATTCTGCAGTGACATTTAAATGCCTGGCAGAGAGTTCATCAAACCACCTTCAAAATTCTCCGTTATTCCAATCTCGTATAGCGCGCGGAAAGAACGAACATATCTTTCCGTATGAGCTTTGATTTCCCTTATTTTATGGCGCTGATCGTTTCGCCCTAGGTAGATCGGTGTCGATAAAATATTTTCGCATTCTGAGGAGAAAGGTGGTGATTGGAATTTCGTGAGAAGATTCCGTCGCAACGAACAACGCCTTTCTTTTAATGATTCCCAGCCCACATCCTGTATGATTTCTGTAACACTCTCTCCCACCCAATTTCGCCATAATAAAAAACGTGCTGCCCTTCTTTGAACATTTTTAATGTACTACGTCATTTCTATCTGGTAAGGATCCCACACCGTGTAGCAGTATTCTAAAAGAGGACTGACAAGCGTGGTGTAGGCAGTCTCCTTAGTAGATTTGTTACATTTTCTTCTAAGTGTCCGGCCAATAAAACGCAGTCTTTGGTTAGCCTTTCCCACAACATTTTCCACGTGTTCCTTCGAGTTTAGTTTGTTCCTAATTGTAATACCTAGGTATTTAGTTGATTATACGGCTTTTAGATTACACTGATTTATCGTATAACAGACGTTTAATGAATTCCTTTTAGCACTCAATTGGCTGACCTCACACTTTTCGTTATTTAGGGTAAACTGCCAAATGGTTCAAATGGCTCTGAACACTATGGGACTCAACTGCTGTGGTCATAAGTCCCCTAGAACTTAGAACTGCTTCAACCTAACTAACCTAAGGACAGCACACACATCCATGCCCGAGGCAGGATTCGAACCTGCGACCGTAGCTGTCGTGCGGTTCCAGACTGTAGCGCCTTTAACCGCTCGGCCACTCCGGCCGGCGGTAAACTGACATTTTTCGCACCATTCTGATATCATATCTATATAGTTTGGCAATTTGTTTTGATCTTTATTATTTTGATCTTTATTACGTTTTTGGCTTTATAAGTCGATAAACGACAGCGTCCTCTGCAAACAACCTCAGACGGCTGCTCAGATTGTCTCCCAAATCGTTTATATTGATAACGAACAGCAAATGGCCTACAACATTACCTTGGGGAACGCCAGAAGTCACTTCTGTTTTACTATATAACTTTCCGTCAATTACTACGAACTGTGACCTCACTCACAAATCCAGTCACATATCTGAGACGATATTCCATAAGCACGGAATTTCACTGCAAGCCGCTTGTGTGGTACACTGTCCATGAACCGATTTTCGAAATTTTGTGGAAAGAGCGGCGATGAGTGGAAATGTGTACTGGCCCGGGATTCGAACCTGGGATCTCCTGCTCACTTGGAAGATGCGTTAATCACTGCGCCATCCGGGATACAGTGATTATCACAACTGTGCGGAATACCTCTGCTAGCCTAACGGCGGACCCAGACTCCCACTGAGAGCCACCTATCTTCAGTCCCTGCCCATTTCCTCCGTGCTCGCTACTCGGAGATAACCGCAGGAGGTCGGACGTACTTGTGCATCCACTCTGAAGAGGGCGGATCGATTTCCGATCTAGGCGTATCAGTCATATGAATGTATGGTATCTGTTCTTCGGACATCTCAGAAAGAGCAGACACCGAGCTGAGCTCGCCTCGAGGTCATGCCGTTTATTGCCCGTCATCTTGTTTTGCGGTTCTGTCGTCACGTTTGTCTCTTAGTTTCATTTACTGGCGTCACTAGGTTGCTGGGTTGCTTGCCCGTGAGTGGCAGCATCACAGCTTATCGACAAGTCCACTGTCTTACTATCTCTGGAGCGACAGCTAGTATTTCCGTGTCGTCTTGCGACTGGAGTTCAGTCGGGGACGGAGCGCCACTGAGGCGCGGACCGCCAGTACTTGCTGACCGCTGGCCGCACACGTGAACTGTCCGACGGAAGGAGACTGGAGCGGGAACAATCCTTGGTTGGTCGTTCGGTCGGTCGTCTCCATTGGGCGACGTGTATTTAGTCATCTGACCTTTTCTGGGCTTCATGAGTTGGTGATCTTGCCGGACGTGGATCGGTTCCTTCCTCGTGCAGAGATGGTGTCCCCGATGGGCAAGAGTTACCTTTACATGGCTGGGTCCGCGCCAGTGTGCCCGGGTCGCCGTGTCTCCAAGTTCTGAACGGACATGGAGTTGAGTCGGGTTGGAGCTACAGTGATCTCTGGACAGCCAAGACTCGTCTGACCTTTGCCGACGTTCATAACCTTAGTGGGGACGACCTTGGTTGGTCGTTCGGTCGGGCGTCTCATTGGAAAACGTGTATTTGCTCGCGGACCGCTTATGGAAACACTGTGTGTGTGTGACTTGTCATTTCTGCTTGTTGTTCCATGCTGATTGGTTTTGGAATTGTCATAGGCCTTGGTGCAAGTGTTTACGTGGAACTGTTCAAAAGTGGTTCAAATGGCTCTGAGCACTATGCGACCTAACTTCTGAGGTCATCAGTCGCCTAGAACTTAGAACTAATTAAACCTAACTAACCTAAGTACATCACCCACATCCATGCCCGAGGCAGAATTCGAACCTGCCACCGTAGCGGTCACGCGGTCCCAGACTGAAGCACCTAGAACCGCACGGCCACACCGGCCGGCTACGTGGAACTGTGTGCTGTTTCTGTGATTTCCGCTGATTAGATGAATGCTGTTCGTGTACTGGAGTAGGCCGTTGGTCGGTTGCGACGGAGCAGCAAGGAAATCTCCACAGCATGAGAGCAGGCCACTGGCGGCATGCACGCGTAGTCAGAGTAGTGTGGCACTAGCTGCGAGAGCTGTAAAGTTCGCCGCCCACAGAACCTCCATACTGGGGTTGAGCGATCAGTGAACCTCTTATGAAACTGCAACTGCTGTGACATCTCTTCATTGATTACTGGTTGTTGCTTCCTGAGCTGTTACTGCAAGCAGCAACGTGATGGTGTGCTGGAGTCGGCAAAATTTTGCAGCTGTCTTCCTGTATAGTGTGTAACTTTTGAAATGATTATAATTTATTAGTGAAGGGCACCAGCGGTATCTTCTGCCTTGTGGCCGTGAATGTTCTGGTTACCTTTCCTGGTCATTAGTGTAGTTTTCTGGCAGTGTGTTTTCCTCGCCATGTTGATGCTGTCCAGCACAGCGTGTAGTTCGACAGCTTGATGTTGTTGTTCCTTTTTCTTTGAGTGGTTATTGTGCCTTGGCTGTGTTTAGACGCCAATTATTAAGACATAGTCCTGCTGCGATCCTCGCTGATATTTTTGGTTGTCGTCCTGTTGGTCAGGTGGGAGGGAACTGATTGGGTTGTTGGTTGGTTCTTCAGCCATCCCTAGGTCGCGCTGCCTCCCTATTATTTAGTGTTACGCTTGGCTGCCTGTCTCACCTAAACTGTTGTTAGAGAGTCCTCCCCAGGCCGACCCTAGGAACACTTACGTGCACCACTGTTCTGCTGTTTGTGATTGAGATTGAGCCAAACCTTATGTGAAGTATTTTAAGATTAGGCTTTCAGCCGTGTTTTATTTAATATTCTTATTTGTTCTGTATTTAGACCTTCAGCCGCATTTGTTTTAAAATCTGTGGCTTTCAGCCCGTAATGTGAAAATTGCTGTCTGGAAGGTTTCTCTTTAATTATCTTGAAATCTAAAAATGGCTTTCAGCCGTACTGTATAAATGCTTATCTTAAGGTTTGTCTTTAATTATTTTGAATAATTGTTTGGGCCTTCAGCCGTCAAGATATTTCAAATTTTCTTAAGATGTTTTTCTGTTATACTGTGTAAATGCTTGTCTTTAAAGGTTCCCTTTTATTATGTTGAAATATTATAGCTCTTTCAGCCGAGGAATGAATTTAAATTTGCCTTAATATGGCTTTTAACGTGAATTTGTAAATGCTTGACTTTTAAGAATTTCCTTTGCTTATCTGAAATATTATTTGGGCCTTTTGTCTGAGAATATATTTTAATTTTATTTAAGTAAGACCCTCAGCCACTTCCGTAAATCCTTGTGCTTTAAAAGGAATTATTTAAAATTTATTATTGAGACGTTACTTGGGCCCTAGCTGTGAATTGATCCTTGTTGTTTTAAAGAGAAAACTGTGCATTGTGTTTTCGAGGAATTAAGTTCTGTGTTCTTGTGTAACTAACAGTAACTGATCTTGGCCCCTTTCCACAACCTTATCCGCTCTCTCCTGCGAAACAAGATTTCAGACACCACTCATTCATACAAATGTATTCCATAAGCCTGACCCTTATGAGTCAGAGTCGAGAAACCACGAAAAGGTAAACCATAATGTTAGGTGCTCGCAGACTTGGAAGGATCATAGCAACTTCCTCCCAGTGGTTCTCCAGCCGCTTCAGGCTGTGTGCACGTACCAGTATTGAACGGTGTGTTGGGGTACAGAACCAGACGCGCATTGGCTACCAGGCGTATAGCAGTGTTGCAGGCGTGTGGGGCCCGCGAAACGAGTTCCGGCCGCACTGTGAAACCTTAACGAGGTTACCGCCAGGCACCTGACTCTGCGCAGCTCAGTACTTGTAGCTGCTGCCGTTGCTGCGGGGGGTTAGCGATTAGTTAGCCATCCTGCTCGTCAGGCGCAATTGGCATCTGACGTCATGTTTACATTTCTTTACCCCAATAACGTGTTCAGAAGGCGCACCTTACAATACTCCGTGACACAACAAATAACCGAGTAACCACTGCAGTACCAGGTGCAGGCGTACTTTATGCCCATCTTTTGGGAATGTTGCTAACCAGTCAGGTAAGTTATATCTAGAAACTTTAAAAAATATTTATTGTTTTTAATGAAGTCTCCTCCAGATTCGATAAATGTTTAAAATTTTTGTGTAAGGTTAACCAAGAAGCTGAAGTTTCGATAGTAGAGGCGACTTCTCGCATTGAATGTCATATCCAGTGTATTCATGTCCAAACCTTATTCACACAACACTCCTTAAATTTTCCGGATGGACATGAAGGAACACCCGCAGTAATACACATGACTGAAAAGTTTGGCACTAATCATGATTTCGCACGGTTCAGTGACCTGGTAAAAATCTTTCAATTGGATGCCACTTCGGAAACTTACATGTCCCTACACAAGCGAATTCATTCACCCGCCAAAATGAGACCTACAGTTTAATGTGGAATCCGAATTATGTATCGCTTCTGCTAAATTTCGGAGATGTGATGCTAGATTAAAAGGCGGTCCCGCTACCTCTCTCTTTCGAAGCTCGAGATTTGCCGCTAGACCACAATATCCAACAGTTGTTCAAGTGGTACACCATCTTCTTTTTCATCATCGGTTGTCTATTTTAACGATGGAAAACGTAATGTTAGTGAATCATGTGAGGTGAATAACGAATAAATTCTCCAGTGACACTAGACTTCTTCTTATCATTGAATCTGAGACTGTAACTTAACATTTCTCCTTTCTGTGTAATGATAAATTTATAAACATTATTATTTCTTAATATGAACTTACTCCTTCATTAGTACAACATATATAGAAACGTAATGACAAAAATTTCTTACATTTCTAAGTGTTTATTTTATCGCAACACACTAGTACTAAAAATTGTGAGAGTAGTACGTAGATTTTCTCAGAATTCTTGTTCTTCTTCAGGCACACAAAACTCGCTGGATATTTTTTGTAAATTTAAACATAAGTAACTAATTTTTAACAAGTCTTCTGTCTGAATGACTGGAGACGGCAGAAAGTATGTGCACAAGCACACTGAGACCCTGGCCATATTTCTCACAGAGTCACTGTCTCTGTCACAACCGTTCGTCCCAATAAAGATGACCCCAACTTAGGTCTTCGAAAATTATGGTTTATGGAACACGCATGCAATGTGTATGATACCTCTTTCTTACGAAGGCAAGTGATTCATGTTCGATATCGAATTTTGTACATATTTACTCCAATTTAATTGCTCCACCTTGCAGTGTACCAAAGTGAGGCACATTCAAACAGAGTGCAGCAGTCTGGCATATATCGAAGGTCAGATGAAATCCAGGTACAGCAGATTCCCTTTCAACACACACATGTATGGCAACAGCAGTGTCATTGTATCACCAGTGATGTGTTTGTTAGTACTGCTTTGAAATAAACAGCACAAAAGTCACTGCAAAGTGTATTTCTACATTCTCAAGTGTTGTGAACATATGTGGTTTACATGATTCAGGCTTGACGTGAAGTGAAGCAGAATGACCGTATTTTAAACTGTAATAAGCTATGTCAGGTATTCTGTGTGTGTGTGTGTATGTGTGTGTGTGTGTGTGGTTGTATGTCTGTGTGTGTATGTGTGTGTGTCTGTGTGTGTAACACATGAGATGAAAGTAAAAAATATAATGAATCGATATTGTTCTTAATTAGCAATATGTGTTCAGTTCCATCACAATTGTTATTATTTTATTAGTATTATCTTTTCCTGGCAACAGATGTGGTGTAACAGAGCTTCATACTGTACTCTTTACTCAGGAGCATGTGTCTCAGGATATGTTTCTATTTTATGAGATGACTATCTAACCTCCAAATCTCTCCAAAGTCTTATGTACGATATAAGCTAGTGTATACTGCCATCTGTCACAGTACAACTGAAACAGAATAAATTATAATAAATCTGTTAAAGATTAAGTGCAAGCACTGAACTTGTCATAGTTTGCATACTGTCACTCTCTACCCCTGTGGTGCAAATATGTACTGTTTCTGTACTCCTTTAGAACAGTTACAGCAGTAGTGCTACATGTGAATTCGCTACATATGTTTTCATGCTAGAAATCGTTAATAGAGAGTAGTTTAACTCTATCATACACAGTGATTGTAGACATCTGTAATAGGGAGTGGTACAACTGTATCGTACACACTGGTTGCTTACTCTTAATCCGTTAATATCTATTTGAAGGTATAATATAATGTAATATAACAAAAAACATATGTTTAGGCACCCCTCCACAGGGTTAGACTTTAACATCCCATTCCACAGTTATATATCACAGCTTACAAATATGTTTTTTTTAGTAAAGGAAGATATACGTGCTTCTGACTTATTTGTAACAGGGCATGTTATAAAATGGCTAACGATTACCTGAATTACTCTGAAGCCAGTGAGCAGAAAAATAAAATTTGTTATACATCCTTACAGTTAGAGCTCACACATGTTAAACATTTCAAAGGAAGTGGTAAAATCATAGAGTAAACATAGTTATCGTACTAAGAGTAGACCTAAGTTCATGTATATAATAAAATGGTAGTAAATCCTACAAAATCGTTTGCTTTTGTCAAAACCATGACATTAGAAGCGTGTAGGGAAGCAGCCTACTCACGCCTTATAAAATTCACATCAGTCTTTCCATTGTGTGCCAGCCTAGTCCGCTGTAACTAGCTCTGACGTCATCAATATTGCGCAATACTTTAAAAATCAAGTGAAGAACCTGAGACGTTTCTAGCATGTCAGGAGTAATACTAAATCAATATGTGTTGAATATCAGTTCAATAACTTGAACCATTTTCGAAATTTGGACGTTTTTCTGTAAAAATCATTGGCGCAACAGAAAAGAGCTAGAAACTTAAAAATTTATATTTAGATTCCTTTTGCATAATAATTTAGTAGAAACAGTATTCTGGATCTCACAAATTAAAATTTTAGTTGAAATTCGTGATTTTCTGGTTTTTGTCTTAGAAATTAAGGAAGCAAGATAGATTAAGTAGGCGAATAAATAAAGCTAGGATGTTTAAATTTAAGTAGAAGGGGGATCCGCTATAATCATA
The DNA here is from genome assembly GCF_023864275.1 of Schistocerca cancellata. Lineage (NCBI taxonomy): Eukaryota > Metazoa > Arthropoda > Insecta > Orthoptera > Acrididae > Schistocerca > Schistocerca cancellata. The sequence continues at coordinate 679,889,396 of NC_064630.1, forward strand.
AAAATGTAAGAAGTTTCAACAGAATAACTATAAAACTACAGCTATAACGTATCTCCAAAGAGCAAGTTCAGAGCTCGTCTACTACATGTAGTGTAATTAAATTAATTCTCTCGCCCAAAATATTTGACTTAGCCACGTCAGACTTTTATTAGGATTACTTACTTGTGTGCTGATTGCACAATTAAATTGAAAGCTTCATCAGCCATCAGCAAAGGAAGCAATGATTTATTCGATAACTTAAAGTGGTGCATTACTAGCCTAGCGGCTAGTCGGGAGAGCAGATTTGATCAGGCGTTCCCTTAACCGTCCTTACCGCGGCTTTATATGTAAGATCGCGGCGCGAGAAAAGGAAAGCTCCAGTTCTCTCCACACGCTGATTAGCGCACCACCTGTGCCGGGAGTCGCGTCGCGTCGGTATCGTTGATATAAGCAGCCTCGGATGCAGCAATATGTTACTCGGGATACGCGTAACCATGAAATCGTTTTCGAGTGAAGTGTTAATTTTAGGATGACGTTAATGATCTATCTTTAGTTTGCGTATGTCGTATTTTCACGTGCCATCGCAGGACAGACATTCTACCATTATTAGCGTGGCGTTTATCATCAAACTATGGCGAGCATTCACTTAAACACTTAATTTGAACAGTTATAGTTGCATCAGCGCATTAGACTCTGTACTGCTCTGATAGTTGGATTCTGTGGATTCTTTTTGGTCTGTGACTTTCAGAATATAGTGAACATTTTAGAGAGAATGGTTTTTGATTATGAATCCCAGACAATCTCCTAATTCCTCAGAGCTATAGGCTGTAGCTATAAATGTATTTCTCTGATGAAGTGGGCACTAGGAATTCTAATTACAGGCTTCACGTTTTGCTAATCACTTTCTGGTTGCCAATCTTGTAGTTAGAGAGCCAGTGTTGAGAATGGCAAACAACAGCATTAAATAAATAATAGTAAAATTAACAATTATTCCACCCACTGCCCCACAAGTGGACTGTCATCAGACCCATCACAAAGGTCGCCACCACCTACAACCATACAGATAATGTTAGCAACTTCAAAGAAAATATCTTTGATAATACAAAATACTTAACTCCATTACAATATCACTGTATTGACATTTTTTGTAAGACCCTTTTTCCGGAAATGTATATTGATATAAACTTAAATTTTATGTCAGATACTAACAACTGCACTCCCTTGCATATGTGGGTAAAAAATTTGCTTCTGAGCCAGTGCAGCCAAAAAAGATGTATACAACACATTATATGTGCATGCCAATTTTTTTTGTTAAATGCCTATTAATTCCTTTTCTTGTACATTGCAGTTGATTTGTCTATTGGCAGTGACTAGTTTTATTGGCCATCATTTGCAGAAGCATTTACAAGTATTGTACCACTGGAAGCATCTTAATCAGAAAACAATGAAAGCTCCATTGTGTGTAAGCACCAAATCTCTCGTTTCAAATGTTGATTGTTCGACCAACCTCTTCGTTATCTTAGAGCTATAATATTGATGATGATGAGGTGGATGATAATCAAACTAATCTTCTCCCTCCCATTAAAGTTATACATTAGGGTGAGCAAACATTGCCTTTCTTTCCTTATATTGTGTGTGTGTGTGTGTGTGTATGTGTGTATGTGTTCATTCGTTATGTAATGATAGAATTCATGTATATTAGAGATAAAATGTCATTATGGAATGAGGAGATTTTACAACATGAAACTGATGTTTACACATGTATGTAGGGCCTATTGCTTTTTTATATTTTTTGTCATATGTATACACTATTTAGGTATTCTTTCTAGGTATTATTTCAATATGTTTGCACACTGTACTATAAATATCGAGGACAGCCCTACGAAAATGAGCGTAAAACAGCAGTATCACACAAATGAGATGTATGTCAACAGTGTTATGAGTAATACTGAATCAGAGGGCCGCCTTCAGCGTTTGAGGATGTCAGTGAATGGGCTGCATTTCTCCTGGGGCAGATATGGGAGTGTCAAATTGAGAATTAATAAATTGTACATATTTTTAGAAAATAAAAACGTTTTAAATAATAAACATGTTTTCCTTACTCATCGACCGCTGCTGTCTGTGAGTGAGTGTGAGTGTGAGTGTGCGTGTGTGTGTGTGTGTGTGTGTGTGTGTGTGTGTGTGTATGTGTGTGTACAACGTAAGAAAACTTATATAATTAGGAAATAGATGCCTAAAATGGCTGAAAGTCCTGGTGCATGTCTTTCGACAGAGGAGCACTGCGGCGACTTGTAAGCCCCTAACCTAACCCAGTAAGCCAATCTGTGAAAGAGGACGTGCAGCTTAACGTGGAATCTGAATCACTTATTGTTCGTGGCGACATCTCATATCGTTGAGAGGTGAGTTTTAGATTACAAGGAGACTGAAAATTTCTGTGATTTGATTGGGGTTCAGTACGACGACGTTTCAGTTTTCGGGCAGAACTAACTGGCAGAACAGAATAAATGCCATGAGCACACAAAAACTCAAAGCACATTAATTAAATAAGTAATGACGAACAGAGCTGAGATGAAGGAGAGTTATTGGTTTCACATGTACTACAGAAAAATGAATTTTCGTTATTGTTGTTACTATTGAGAAAGACGCTACAAAGTAAATAATGAACGAAGTCACTATGCTGAACAAATATTAGACGTATTTTCGCTGAGAATGAAAGGAAAAAATGACAACACTTTGGCCTGCATTCTGAATATACGTAATATGTCGACTACGCATATATTAAAATAAAATTAATACAGGAAAAATATTCAGAATTGCGAGTATGTTTACTCTATTACTGCGCATGGGCCTGAAGGTGGCACAGTGAAATGCAGAAACTGGTAGCCTTCAAAATAAAATAAAATAAAACATTTGAAGTTACACCTAAGTTGGTGAATCTCATTGACATTGACAAAGTGAAAAGATAAGTTAAAAGAAATTGGTCCCTGTCTGATATTAGGCGGTTAAGCAGTAAAAAGTTTCCTAACGTTTGTGGCCGAGAAACAGCGTCCTGCTCTCTCTCTCTCTCTTTGTGTCTTTGTGTGTGGCCATTGAGTTGGATCCTCGACAGTACAGCCATGTATATCTCTCTTTTTAAGTACTAACTTATTTACTTTATCCAGACCTGGTGGATCTTACCTTGTATTATAAATCCGGTTTTAGTTGTGACAGAGTCCTGTTGCATCTCACAATCATAAAAGCGGTTTGACGGTGGGTTCTCTCATCACATTCGATCTTTTTATCCTGAGGGAAATATATTTCGAAGAAAGTCCTGTTTTCTATGTTTTTCTTACAAAAGTGTGTCTGGATTTTGCTAAAAATGGCATTTCTCGTCTCTCCACATTCCAGTTGTAACGCAGATTCAGCTGGTATCCATAAAGGATATGTTATTGTTACTTCAGTTACCGGTGCTGACCTGCGATGGTCGCAGCTGGTCCTTTGGGAACTCGTCTGGATGTGGGCCTCTCCTGTCGGTCTACTTGACCTAAGTACCCCTGCTCGCCTGCAGTTCAACGTCTTATGTTTCCAAAGTGGCCTCTTATCTAAACTGAATCACGCAATACAACATAAGAACGTAAACTAGATTGATTAGCTACTGGCAATCACAAGCACTCGTACAGATCTCACTAGTTCGGGGGTGTTAATTGTTCTGATGTAATTGGCCTTTTATCTCAGATTTTTAGTTATGGGGCAGTTTTGGAGAAAACAGACGCATACCAAATGGCACTACTGTCTGGAGCATCACGCGGTGCACTGCTCTTTGCCACTGTGCGTCTCCCCACCACTTGCTTTCTTACATGAACAACCAATATAGTAGTAATCTTTTTCCTCCCAAACTACCTGATAGCTTCATGGAAGGTTTTCAACAACTTTTCTTACAGAAACGGACATTGCAAAATCTAGATTTTGATCAGATGTGTGGAGAAGGAGCAGCCATTGCAGTGACTACAGCCGTCAAGAAATACAGGAAATGTATTCGCAGTTTTGAGTATGAACCACCATCGGCTGTATATTGGAATGATGACAGTGAAAATTGGTACTGCACAGTGACTGTGACCCCCATTTCCCACTTTATGTCATTGGTTCGCCAACCCGTGCTCGAATCACGGCCAGATCCAAACTTGCAAATGTCACAACTTGCGCTCTTAAGATATGTATATTCCATTTTTAAGCTTTAAACGCTATTATGATTACCCGTCAGTTTCAGTAAGCTTGTTTTGTACACGCTGATGTACATTACAAGCATACTCGTTTGTTATGCAAGGTGCAGAAGATGGCATCGTGGAATGATGAAACTGATAGCCTTCAAAATAAAATAAAATAAAATAAAATAGCATCTTAACTTGCATGTCTGTTGGTGAATTTTATTGACATTGACAATTACTTAACCAGCCGATGTCTCCTGTCCATGATGAACCAACAGAGATATCATTTTAGTGGCCGGAGCTGGGAATATCTGTAGATTATCCATTTGAATATGACGTGAGAAAGAAAAATCTAAGATCTGAATTCTCATTTTCAGATGCAGGGGACACAAAGTCACTTCATCGCAAGACTTCATCTTGTTCGCCATATGCCTAGGACAGGCGCCATGTCCACATCTCGCCAGCCAAGCTGCCAGGTGCCTCTCCGAGCAGAAAATCTTGGGGACTTATGTTGTGTTGAGCTGATCTGCACTTAGCTGCAAGCACAGGCGCGAAACCAATGACTGATTTCGCAGCCACTTCTGCCTCTAACTGCGGATAAACATGGTGAGAGCTATCCGCGACAGTGAGACCGACCGTAGGGACAGTCAAATCATTTCTTTTGAGTGTCAGTTATTTTAATGCTTTACTCTGAGCACTTTTGTGAAGATTTTTAAAATCAATATGCTTTCAGTCATGGCCACAGATGGAAACGTATACATTTCTGTAGTGCGATCTAAATTTTAGTAATAATTTTTTTGTACTCAGACGTGATTATTGGTATGCGCCTCCCGATACTTTACCCCGATTTGCTAATTTAGTAGTTTCGTAGTGCATTGTCAGATGATTTAATGCACACATCGATGAAATAAAGTGAATTAATTCCGATTCTTGTTTAATTTCATCGTTAAAGGCCTCGTCATTCATTATTTTGGAGCGGCTGTTATTTATCGACGTAAGATTAAGAAGACACCTTTTTGACAACTTTAAGTCAAAAATCCGACCGTTATCTAGCACGTTGTGCACCATCTGTCTTTACAGTGAGCCTTACGGTTTTGGCGTTGGTATTCACTTAGTTTATTTACTTGTTGTCTTTAATTGAATACATGCTACTAGTTTAAAAGGATGCGGACAAGTAAGAAAAAATGAATAAATGTATCATCGATTGCTTTAGGTCTGAATATCTTTTACAGCTTCATTTTCCTTACTGCGCGAGCAGGTTTGCGATCTAAGTCTGCTCGCATGCCTGTATGAATATACAAGCAACTTCATAAAATACATCTCCCGCAACAACAGTGGTCGCTCAACACGCAGACATCACAAACGCTTGGACACAGAACACGATTAGCTGAATTATGGAACAGGAGCAAACTGTGAAACGAGAACAGCATTAAACTTTTACATTTGTTTTGTAATCCTAACTTGAAGTTGCATTTTAAATGTGTCAGAATGCCGTGATGCCGAGTGAGCCACCCGATATCTCATACTCACTGTTCCAGTGAAACAGTAATTTTATGAGTAGCTGCTAGAATTATTACCGCTCGCTCTAAATCATTCAGACGACTGACATTTAAAAAATCAATTTAAAATAAATGACGAAACGTAAATTGGCACCAGCGATACAATATCTATGCCAACACAATTCATGTTATTAGTAACAGAAATACCTTTGTTACTAAACGACTGACCAAGTTTATGGCACCTGACTTCTATTGCAAGTTGCGTATCTATCGGCTTCCAGGGGTATAAAAATTTCATGAGAGTTTACTGCTCTCATACAGATATGATTTTATGTATATAGACCGAAGCGGCGAGTGAAAAATCGTACCACGTTGATACAGCAGTTTACACAACTGCACGGATTACCCTGCCGCGCAGAGTGGCCGCATTGTTTGAGGCACCATGACACGAACTGCGCGGCCCCTCCCGCTGGAGGTTCGAGTTCTGCCTCGGGCATGAGGGTGTGTGTTGTTCATAACATAGGTTAGTTTAAGTAGTGTGTAAGTCTAGGGGCGGTTCTAAGCGCTACAGTCTGGAACCGCGCGACCGCTACGGTCGCAGGTTCGAATCCTGCCTCGGGCATGGATGTGTGTGATGTCCTTAGGTTAGTTAGGTTTAAGTAGTTCTAAGTTCTAGGGTACTGATGACCTCTGAAGTTTAAGTCCCATAGTGCTCAGAGCCATTTGAACCATTTTTTAAGTCTAGGGACCGATGACCTCAGCAGTTGGGTCCCCTAAGAACTTAAACACACTGGAACATTTTTGATTACCCTGGCACGTCTCCCACCTCGATCCTCATTCTCACTGCCACCCCTGTCTACTTTAAACTCTCGCTTTCGCAGAACAGAGCTGCCAAGGCTCTGCGTATTCTAGAACAGCACCACAGCATCGAAAGCGAATGGGATCCAGACTGAAACCCAGGTGCAAGTATTTATACAAATAAAATGACACAGTTTCAGGGAATTTAGTTTTCTCATACAGATATGATTTAACGTATACAATCTGAAGCTGGGAATGAAGATTTTCACCAAGGTCGGGAATTGAACACGGGTAATCTGCAAGATATCCGGGTTTGATTTCCGGCCCTGGTACAAATTTAAACTCCCTGCTTGAGACTATATAAAAAAATATTCATATAACTGTCGACCGACATTAAAAATTTCATATGCTGCCATAATCTAGTCACTAAGAAGTATGAAATAGTTCAAATGGGTCTGAGCACTATGGGACTTAACATCTGAGGTCATCAATCACCTAAAACTTAAAACTACTTAAACCTAACTAACCTAACGACATCACATACATCCATGCCCGAGGCAGGATTTGAACCTGCGACCTTAGCGGTCGAGTGGTTCCAGACTGAAGAGTCTTGAACCGCTTGGCCACAGTGGCCGGCGAGAAGTATGACTTTACGTCAAAGTTTCAAGACAGTAAGATAAGTATCATGATGACAAACTGTTAAACGGCTTGAGTAAGCGTAAAATACCGGTCGCTTGTCGCCCTAACTAGCTCTATCCAGTACTTTTGAACGTGAGCAGTTAGTGTCTTGCAACGAAGTTAAGACATTATTTCATACCTATGAAAATCTTCTCGCGGACACACCCGCAAAATTATGAAAGAAGAGAGTTTATTACTTGCTACATTTTTGTTGTAAGACTTTAACGTCAGACATGACGTCGTAATTTACTGCTTCTTTAATACTCACTCTGTCCGTAAAATATATTGCACACTGTGGGTATTTTTCCTGTCTGTTACCTCTTGGATACGGGATGGCATAGTTTGTTACGGCTGGCTGTCGCAAAGAACTCAATAAATCTGAGACAATTTAGTGTTCGAGAGCTCTGACAAATTGTTTTTATAGAATGATATCACCCATCTAATCTGCATTTATATTCTCTTCAGTCTTTTACTATATAACCTTAAATATTATTTACTTCTAATCTAACAGTACAAAATAATTTTGTAAGAAAAATTCGAGAAATTCAAATCATTGAATCGAAGTAAATATTACATTGTTTTGATGGTATTCACTCTCTGTTGTGTTCGTCACTGGTGGCATAAATCAAACACGATGAAAGATGTTTTAAGAAACAACAGTGATATGGTTTCCAAGGGAGAGTTGGAAGCAGAGAAAGTGCCGCAGGTGGAGCAGTGTGTGGCGCGGGACAGACAAACAGCAAAGTGGCAACGCTACAGTCGTCTTAATCTCTCTCTCTACGTGTCACGCAGCCGCCTTCTTAACTGTACACCGCTAATCGGAGCCAGTCGTCCCACTCCAACCGCGAATCGGCATGGCGGCAGCATTAAGCCGAAAGCCGTTCAGAATTAGCGGTACGTGCCGCTTAATATACGAACATCGCCAGCAGGTAGGAAAGCCTCACCTTTACGATTTCTGCTGCAGGAGGAGGAGGAGGAAAATTCTACGGCGAGAATCTCGGGAGAGCACGAGGACGTTGCTGCGGCAGCCTCTCGCGACGAGGACTGCGAACAGGCGTCCTCGGGGCGGCACTCGCGTAAAATTTTATCATGGCGGGCGGCCTTATAGAGAGGGGGAGAGGTCCCCAGAGAGGCGGCTTCTGTGCGACCCTGCGCTGCGGCAATAACCGCCCACTTCCGTTTTATGCGCACCACACCCGCTCCGCGCCCTCCCGATCCGTGCTCTCCGTTGCCGCGCACGGGCAGGCAGAGACGATGCGGCGACACCCCCTCCACTCCCCCCCCCCCCCCCACACCGCCAACAATGACACTACGTGCCTGGAGGAGCGCTGGCCTCTTCATGACTCTGGTGCGCGTCCTTCACCCGCCCGCGCCATTCTTTCCCCTCTGCACACACACACAGCGGCCTGGAGCTCTCTCGCGCGCCTGTCGCAGATATACCTGTTTACCAACCAAGCCCGTAACGCATGCAGACGGTAGTTGCACCCGTGTTGGTGCAAAGTTTAGTTACAGTCGTTGAAAAATTAACCGAAATCGCCTATTTTCAGAGTCTTGCACGACTTACCAGCAGTCAGGCCCGTAAGAGAGCGTCCGCCAGCAGTAGTACTATTACTGCATTCAACAACATTCGTGTATCGAGTTAGCGCACAGTTGTCAAGTTCGACCACAACTATTACACGTTTTGCGAGCCGGCTACAAATCAATAATCGAAGGCAAAGTACTCGTAAACCAGTTCTCACCTGAACCAACATGTGCACACTCAGACTTACAGTGCGATTCCTTGAACACTATCGGAGCAGAAACCTCTGTGACAAACTTTCGTCCCGTTCGAGAATTTGAATGAAGTGTACTTTTTTTTTAATTTTCTAATTTTCATCTGCCAAATAATGATGTGCTATATGCTAACGCTGAACTTAACATTTTTTTTTTTTTTTGTATGTCCATCCTTTCGGCAGGAGGTCTTTAGAACGACGGCCGTTAACTATTGTGACAAAATAAAACACCCACAGCCGCCCTTGTGACTTTATTTTATTTTATTCCAACCAGTTTCAGAGCTTCAATGCGCCATCTTCAGGCCGTTATTGATGCAGTACGGGTTGATAGCATCCCTACATATATCACATCAGTTGCCGGCATAACAGGATACGCAGATAATATGTCGGAACTCCAACCATAAACTACCAACTCCGACTTGCAGCAGAAGAGAATAGACCCATAAGGACGGCTGTAGGTATTTTATTTGGTCACAAAATTAACAGTTATTGTTCCGACATATCCGAAATATTAATGAAAACTAGTAATCAGTCACAAATAAATTATCTACAAGTAATATATTTTTTGTCTCTAATCGTAATTATTTTTCCCTACTGACGCCTGGTATCGGCACATAGTTCCATCCCCAAGCAATGCTATGATCAATTAATTCCAGCACATAATTAGAACAACAGTGCAAGAGAAATTTACGATACAGTTTTTCCTATTATAGCAAACATATCGTACATACTCTGAACTGATAAAAAGTCACTGGACAGCGACAGGCACAAATGCAGGTTGCCGTAGTATCGACAACACAACGTGAAAAAAGAGAATTGCATTGGTAGAGGTGTCACTTTTACTCAGGCGATTCATGTGAAAAAGTTTCCGAAGTGGTCATGGACGCACGACGGGAATTAATAATCTTTGAACGTGGAACGATAGGTAGGGCTGTACCCAAAGGACATTCCAAATCAGAAATCGTTAGGGAATTCAGTATTTCGACATCACCTGTGTCAAGAGTGTACTAAGTATGCCAAAGTTCGGGCATTACTTCGCACCATGGACAACGCAGTGGTCGACGGACTTCACTTACCGACCGAGACCTGCAGCGTTTGCTTAGAATTGTCAGTGCTGACAGACAAGCAACACTGCGTGTAATAACCACAGATATCAATGTGCGACGTACAACCGACGTATCCGTTAGGATCATCATCATCATCAGCCAATTCAATCATTAGATGATGTGGCCTCTTCGAGTCGTGGATGCAGGTAGGCTTTCAGAAGTCTTCTCCAAGTGGGACGGTCTTGGGCAGTTCTCTGCCAGGTGTTACCAGCGTTAGGATAGTGCGTCTAAATCAGGCGTTAATGGGCTCCGGCAGCAGACGACCTGCAGAGCCTCTCCTCGGCTCGTGACTGTGTCAGCTGGACGACACTCGACGACTGGAAAACCATAGCATGGTCAGAGGAGACCCGATTTCAGTTGGTAAGCGCTGATGGTGAGTGTCGAGTAATGCTCAGACCCCACGAAACCATGGACAAGGCTGGTGATGGCTCCACAATGGCATCGGCTGTGTTTACATGCAGGTTCGACTACTTGGAGTAAATTTTCAGCCGTTCACTGACCTCATGTTCCAAACAACGGTAGATATTTGTGGACGTCACCGGGTCACAACTGTTTTCAGTCGGTCTGAGAAACATTCTGGACCGTTCCAGGGAATGGTTTGGCCACCCAGAACGCCAGACGTGAACCCCAACGAACAATTATGGGACATAATCAGGAGGTCATTTCGTGCTCAAAATGCCGCACCGGGAACACTTTCGGAATTAGGGACAGCTACAGAGACAGCATGGCTCAGTATTTCGGCATAGGGCACTTCCAGACACTTGTTGAGATACTGCACTACACCAGGCAAAAGGAGGTCCGATATCATAATAGGAGGGATCTCATAACTTTTGTCACCTCATGAAGTGTAACCTTAAAATGTATAGCCCTTTAAGTCTGGCATGCAGTCTTCACCTTCGCTTCTCATGTAGCTATGTCAAATAAAGTAAAGGTGAATTTTGGGCCTAAGATTGATGTTCATTGCTGCCTCCTAAGTACAGAGTCTCATACTTTTACCTCTTAAAACGAGTCACATCCGAAAAGATGTCCGATGAAATAATAAAATGGAATAAAGAATGGTATCAACGTTAAAAGCGGCATGGCGGGGAAAAGGTCCAACGCAGCACCGGCAAGAGCCCCCGCATACACATGGACACTGTTTGGTAAACATAAAACCGGAGATGACAGCAAAGGCTGATGATTGCAGAGTAATTCGTTGCCACGCTGCACCACTATTCCCTCTGGATGCTCAATTTTTTTAAATAAAAATTCTGAGTTTTAATAAATAATGTTGTTATCACGACATGTGCTCCGTTTAATGATTCATGGACATACCGATGTTTTATGCTGATACACACCCTATGCAAAAGGTCAATGGAAACTTAACTTAACAGATTTGATATTTAGTTTCTAAAGTTTTATTACATTGGAAATTATTTTATTTTACAAATTTTTAATTACGTATTGTATGTTGTAGAGTACATGTTGCGTTTTAGTTGTTCTGGAAGAATGGACTAGGCCACTGGGGTTCGAAATTTTTGGTGTAACATTCATAAATGTCGATATAATTTATTAAAATCACAACTATTACAATTAAAGCAGATCTCGTTATTTAAAAAAAGACGAGATTGAGATGTTGAATTTGGGATTTTCCAAATAATTCCATCCCAGTACAAATTAATAAAATTCAGTAACTAAATACAGTGTTAATTAAGGAAAAAATGCATAATTTAAATGTAAAATCAAGTATATCAAAATTAATCAATAGGAAAGGCACTTTAATAATTTCACACAAAATTCAAAAATAAATTCCAAAGGATCTTCTGTGGGTCGTTATACCGAATAATTGAAAGTAACACCCTGATGCCACACAGTTGTGAAGTGCAGCTTCAATTTTATAAGTTTGAAAGTATCGGTAGGAGCACCATCTACACGACCTCTCTCGCTGCCTCTCAACCTCATCAGCACCGGAAAAAAACCATCAGAATGCCTCATAACACAAGAAAACCTGTTTACTACTGACATCTCCGCCATCTAAATAAGTTTAAACATAGGCGACACTGTATTAAAACAGGTAAAGAAAGTTTTCAGCTGCAGAGGGAGCGAACAGTTCGGAGGCTACAAAACTCTAGCAAACACCACCCAAGGGGAATACAGTAGACAATACACCCAAAACACTAGCTAAGGCGTGAACACACAAGGACTAACATGTTGCCTCACGATACCAAAGTTACCACTTCCACCTTCTTGGATAAAGATAAGATTTACTGACGCGATGCACCTATCTACCGTGGTTTCTGCAAAGTATCTTTAACGTGCTGTGAAACGACTGTGGTTTTATGCTCGACAAATTCGCCGAGCAGAGGGTACCTGCAGTCGAAAAATGAAATCATCATCATCTTACCGGTATTTTGCGTGAACAGCTTTGGATTTCTTTGGTGGAGAATACGTGAGATGGTTCCAATTTTAGCTTTGCGGTTTGCCCTCGAGCTGTCGGAATTCTGTCAGGCGGACTCATTCTGCTGCACGATAACACCCGCCCCAGTCCTAGGAAGGCTACGGTTCAGTGATTTGGTTGAGAAACACTGCTGCAGCCTCCGTACATCCTGAAAGATTTGAAGCGGAATAATCATCTAAAATTAATTGTTGGTAAGGCGGGTGGCAGGTTCAGATTCATTGGGGAGACCTTAGAAAATGTAGTCCGTCAACAAAGGAGGTGGCTTACAAAACACTCGTTCGACCTATACTTGAGTACTGCTCATCAGTGTGGGATCCGTACCAGATCGGGTTGACGGAAGAGATAGAGAAGATCCAAAGAAGAGCGGCGCGTTTCGTCACGGGGTTACTTGGTAACCGTGATAGCGTTACGGAGATGTTTAGCAAACTCAAGTGGAAGACTCTGCAAGACAGGCGCTCTGCATCGCGGTGTAGCTTGCTCGCAAGGTTTCGAGAGGGTGCGTTTCTGGATGAGGTATCGAATATATTGCTTCGCCCTACTTATACGTCCCAAGGACATCACGAATGTAAAATTAGAGAGATTCGAGCGCACACGGAGGCTCTCCGGCAGTCGTTCTTCCCGCGAACCATACGCGACTGGAACAGGAATGGGAGGTAATTACAGTGGCACGTAAAGTGCCCTCCGCCACACACCGTTGGGTGGCTTGCGGAGTACAAATGTAGATGTAGATGTAGATCTTTCACTTAGCGATTCTTGCAACTCTGGCAACCTCAAGAAAGACATGTGAGGACATTGGTTTCAGTCGGAAGAGGGAGTGCAAGAGTGGTACGGTTGTGGATCGTCAGGGGTCGACCGCGTTGTACGGAACAGGAACTGCCGTCTAGTCTCCCAGTGGGATAAATGTGTTAACGTATGTAGTGATAACTGTTGAATGGAACCATTCCACAGACCCATTCTGGCGGATTCGGTTTTCATTTGACTGTCTCTCATCGAACCATAGAACCCGCCCTTTCGCACAAAACAGCCAGCGAGACATAGATGAAGGTCAAACGACAGATTCTGTATTACTAGATATACGGGAAACTTTCAACACTGTACCCTACGGAACACGTTCTCCGACATGTGACTGGCTTGAAGATTAACTTCATTAATATAGTTAAGTAGCGTTGTTGTCTTGGTAAACGAGAAGAGATAACACGAAGAGCGGCAGGGGGAATGAGATAGGCTTGTCCTCTTCTCTGTGTGTGTGAGGAATGATCTGACTGAGAGGCCCGGCAGTAATAGGAGACTTTGCAGAGTGAGGTTGTGTACGGAAAAATATCACCGTTGAGTATCTTTAAGTGGGTTCAGGACCTCTTGGAGCGAATCTCTGGTATGTGTGCTGACTGGCCGTTTCCTTTAAATACAGTGTGTCCCAGTAGGATTGGTGAATACCCAGGTATATGACAGGAAAGCTCATTTGATGCTAAACACTTCATGGGACGTATGTCCTATTCCCATTACTTTCGGAGATATTTCTCACATACTGTTTTCTGTGATAGCGGCGCACGCTTATGTGTCTCACCTTCCCAAACTCTTTGGCGTTTTATTCTATTGTTTTCCACCTCTTTGATGTGATATCTGTCAATAAACTAGCCCTCTGAACGCGCAGATTGAGTGTTGAGAATAAAATACCTCGAAGGATTGAGAATGTGTCAGAGAGAACCACACACGCGCTGACTAAAATGCCACACATCCACACTAATGAAGAATATGTTGGCATGGAGTATGTTTACGGCTTCTGGGATGGTAATGTTCCAGCAGCTGTGGAAGGATTCTTTCGTCGCCTATCGAAGCGTCGAATTCCTGACCATAGACTGTTTACCCGATTTGTAAACAAAAGAATGGTTCAAATGGCTCTGAGCACTATGGGACTTAACCGCTGAGGTCATCAGTTCCCTAGAACTCAGAACTACTTAACCTAACTAACCTAAGTACATCACACACATCCATGCCCGAGGCAGGATTCGAACCTGCGACCGTAGCGGTCGCGCGGTTCCAGAATGTAGCGCCTAGAACCGCTCGGCCACATTAGCCGGCATTTGTAAACACATTGCCTGAAACAGGTATTCTTCCAACCCTCCATTTTTCTTCTGTTCGTATAGTTGAACAACCTGTGCAGGAGTACCAACACATTTCTGAAATGGTGCAGTGTAATGATCTCCAGTACTTTGCTATTAACTGGACGTATTACTGCCCGACGAGCTCGTGAATGCATTAAAAATACATGCTTTTCAATTGACACTTCGTGAAAGGTTTGATGTAACGCTTACTAAACGATGTACTTGTCTACACGTGTAAAACTGACATTGTTTTGAATAATAAAGAAAATTAATAATAATGCACATTAAATGTATTCTATCTTGGAAAATATTCAGATTATGACATATGTCCTTATGAAGGTTTTTTGCTTCCAATGATCGTTCCAGTAGTTACCATTATTCTCGGGGACGCAACGCATAGTTAAATTTAACTTAGTGCGGATGGATAGGACGAAATTCGGCTAAAGTTGGAAAACACTATACATAATTCGCTGCTTGACTCAGTCACCCATTAAACTTGTAGGCATCACGTTGCAAAAGAAGCAGAAATCAATAAGAGCATTTTAGTAAAGGCGAGTGTTCAACTAAGGTATACTAAGAGAGCCCTGGAAAAATGTAGCGCACTTATAAAGCAAACACGTACAGAACGTTTGTGTGACCCATTGCTGAGTATTGCTTCAGTGTTAGCAATTTACACTAGATCACATTAAACGAAGGCATCGAAGCAGTACAGAGTAATGCCGCAAGGTTTGTCACCTGTAAGTTAGATCAGTATAAGAGTGACACATAGATCGTACATGAGCGATGATGGGAACTGAGGGAGAGAAGAAGACTAGCGTTTTGCAAAATGCTGTTTATAGATCTAGTATTTCAGTTGGACTATTGAACGATTGCACAGAGTATTATAGGTACACGCTACCTGATCTACTTTGTTTATATTGCGCATTCTGACACACTTACTTTACATCACATTAACGACCTCATTTATCTAGTGATATCGTCAGTGATGTCATCGACATATCATTGAAGTCATTGTCCGTTTCTGTGGTAAGGCAGGTCCCCATTCTTCATCCCCACTTATCTCCAATCAGTCATAGCACAGTATTAGAAACGAAACATCCAATCAAAAACACGAGATAGCGGAAATAGCCCAATGGCGTTAATGAAAAATTAAAGGCAGACACCCTATTTTGTTGCTTCCCATCTCACCCTCATTATCTGCACCCAAATATAGAGCAGTATAAAAAACCCAAGATAACGGAAATCTGTTCTACAGCTGCTCCACTATCAAATAAATCAGAGTATAGTACATAAATGACGTGTAAAAGCTCCTCCGATGCACACTTCCCTCTTCCCTCCTTTCTATCTCAAACCTCGTCAAGAGTTATACAAGGAAATGAAGCAATCATGACACAATATTAAAAAGGGAACAGAGAATAAAAAAATTGAGATATTGGGAAGAACCCATTGTCTTTATGGGAATTAAAAAACCTCTCCCACTTCCTACTTATCTGCTGCCAATCATAGCACAGTACTAAAAATCCCGGATGGTAGAAATAGCCCAACTATGTTAGAGGAAAATGAGGAACTCCATTCTCTATCCAACCAATCAGAGATTGGTATTTAAATGGAGTACCATATAAGTACCACTAAATTACGTAACACGACCTTACAAGTTATTCATTATTTCCAGAGTAGAAATGGTGACATGTTTCATTATTTACTTACACATACACACCTATCTCGTACTATTTAATTGATACCAGTGCCAAAGTTACGCATTATTTACGTAAATATACACATATCAAAAAAGTTTTGCATCATCTCAGTTCTGGGACCTGTACAGAATACTGGAATAGAGATCAACGAAAAAATCATTTCCGCCCTTTTTATTGCTCATGAAAGTCACACACTGCACGTTGTACCACCATACAGCGAGACATTCAGAGGTGGTGGTCCAGGTTGCTGTAGACACCAGTACCTCTAATACTCAGTAGCACGTTCTCTAGCATTGCTGCATGCCTGTATTCGTCATGGAATATTATCCACAAGTTCATCAAGGCACTGTTGGTCCAGATTGGAACACTCCTCAGCGGCGATTCGGCATAGATCCTCAAAGTGGTTGGTCGGTCACGTCGTCCATAAAGAGCCCTTTCAGTGTATCACGGGCATGTTTGATAGGATACATGTCTGGAGAACATGCTGGCTACTCTAGTCGAGCGATGACGTTATCCTGAAAGAAGTCATTCACAAGATGTGCACGATGGGGGCACAAATTTTCTTCCATGAAGACGAATGCCTCGTCAATATGCTGCCGATATGGTTGCACTATCGCTACGGCGCCTTCCGTGACCACCAGCGGCGTACGTCGGGCACACGTAATGCCACCCCAAAACAGCTGGTAACCTCCACCATGCGGCTCATGCTGGATAGTGTGCCTAAGGCGTCCAGCCTGATCGGGTTGCCTCCAAACAAGTCTCCGACGATTGTCTAGTTGAAGGCATATGCGACACTCATTGGTGAAGAGAACGTAATGCCAATCCTGAGCGGTCCAATCGGCATGTTGTTGGGCCCATCTGTACAGCGCTGCAGGGAGTCGTGGTTACAAAGATGGACCTCGCCATGGACGTTGGGAGTGAAGTAGCGCATCATGCAGCCCATTGCGCACAGTTTGAGTCGTAACACGAAGTCCCGTTGCTTGAAGAAAGGCATTATTCAACATGGTGGCGTTGCTATCAGAGTCCCTCCGAGCTATAATCTGTAGGTAGCGGTCCTCCACTGCAGTAGTATCCCTTGGGCGGAATGTGCGAGGCATGTCATCGACAGTTCCTGTCTCTCTCTGAATCTCCTCCATGTCGGAACAACGTCGCTTTGGTTCACTTCTAGTCGCCTGGACACTTTCCTTGTTGAGACCCCTTTCTGACACAAAGTAACAATGCAGACGCGATAGAACCGCAGTATTGACCGTCTAGGCATAGTTGAACTACAGACAACACGAGCCGTATACCTCCTTCCTGGTGGAATGCCGGCCGGGCTGGCCGAGCGGTTCAAGAGCTACAGTCTGGAACCGCGCGACCGCAACGGTCGTAGGTTCGAATCTCGCATCGGACATGGATGTATGTGATGTCCTTAGGTTAGTTAGGTTTAAGTAGTTCTAAGTTCTAGGGGACTCATGACCTCAGAAGTTAAGTCCCATAGTGCTCAGAGCCATTTGAACCATTTGAACCTGGTGGAATGACTAGAAGTGATCGGCTATCGGACCCTTCCGTCTAATAGACGTTGTTTACACCTTTGGGCGGGTTTAGTGACAAATCTCTAGTCAAAGGGATTATGTCTGTGATACAATATTCACAGTCAATTTCTATCTTCAGGAGTTCCGGGAACGGGATGATGAAAAACTATATTTGATGTGTGTATATATCTTTGACGCACTATTAAAATTATGAGGTCAAATAAAAGAATGATATATGTAAAATGTTGTGCTCATACACACACACACACACACACACACACACACGCACACACACACACACACACACACACACGCACACTACGTATTGTACCATTGACCACTATTGCCCCTTGACCATGACTGCTCACTTACCATCATTGTCCACTGAATATGTTATATTCTGTACTCCTTACAAACACGTGACCTCTCCGTACTTTATACATCAAATATCACAATCCTTAAATATCTGCCCTTTTAAAGTAATCATTTCACTCTGTATTTTACATGTGAAAAATTCTGTACAAACCTGTGACGTTTCTCACATATAGAGTAGTAATAATTCTCTCCCTCTCCCTCTTTCTCGAGTGTGCGTGCACATGCAAGCAAACAAACACATAAACACACACACACATGTGACCTCTCACACAAAAGTAATCATTTTTTCTCTCACAAACATGTATCTGTATATACCATTCATCTGATATTGTAATACTTTCACACACTTGTGATTTCATATCTCTACACATTTTAAAAAACTACCTCAACAGTTTAAAAACTAACTCGATATTTGTGTCATGCTCAGGAAAAAGTATAATACTCCAATCTCTCAAGCTTTTTCATCAAACACCCACCGACATGTCAGTGCAGTGTACTCTTGCAGCTGCGAGACAGAGATAACCTAGTGCAGAGGTAGATATCTTCACAAATGTAAACCATCCTGATAAGATGCAGCCAAGCTGAGAGACAGACGTTCGCTAACTGTGTGTGTGTGATCCAAGAAACAAACGAGATATAGAGGAACTGGGAAGGACAACAAAAAAATTGAAACACAACATATGATAGATACAAAATGATTACAAAAAATTGTTTTCATACGGGTTTTCTTTTAGACGAAAAGTTTTTTCTCCCATTACATCAACACTTACAATAAATGACTTACTTCCTATCGTAAAGTCTCCTCTTTTTACGTAAAGTGTAATTACAATCAATCAACAAATTTCCATCGAAAAGAACATACAATTGACAAAGATTCTCAATACGATAGTTCAGTAAAAATAACGTTCATCGGAAATAGGTAGTATTTACCTCACTTTACGTTATTTAAATTTTGTCCTTCAGTGAAAGGTGACATTTACCTCACATTACAATCTACAATTTACGTTATTAACACTGGCAGTTTACGTCATCAAAATATTTACATTATTTAAAGTCATCATTTTTCGTATAATATTTACTTTACCGGGAAGATAGAGATAGTTTAAGTTGTTCAAAAGTCGGAACTATATATGCTGCTTCGACTGAATGACGAATTGCTCACTGGTTTTCACTTGCGATTCCAAGACGCGCAGAATATGATAGTGCATGGTAAGCCCCTTTTCCTTTCCACATTACTGGCCATAGCTCTGTGTCAAAAGCCAACATTTTGCACGTAAGCCAACACACTCTGCAGTAGGCTCCCAGTACAGTTTTTCTTTCATCAGATCAACCACTTACACATTCACCAGCACACTGTCGTATTTGTTATTCACTGGAGATCCCAAAGTAACGACCCTATGCATAACTATTCGAAGATTTTATATGGTATTTGAGGCTATGCTTATCACGGTTTTACAAAACTTGTCTAAAATTTGTTCAAAATATATGCATAATGGGAACCGATAATGTCTGTTTTCGAAGTATCTAAAATCACCATACCCTCTGTATTGCTTTTATCGAAATGTAGATTGAGTCTGCTAAGTTCAGTGGCGAGTAAGTTTACATTAAAAAATATGCTCTTTTGGAAATATATTTTGCAACCAATGTAGTTGCCCTGTATCTGGCTTCTCATGATGTTAGTACATTTTGAATGGTTCGCCGAGTACGATATCAGTATTGTGTCTGAAGATGTTTTTCTCAGACCGAATCAGTACACTCAAGAGGCTTTGTGTGTTTATCTTTATGTATCGCTTCAGTCACACACATTCAAACATATAGGCAAGGAGCAGCATGTTCAGTTTTAAGTACAAATCTGGATATTGTCCGAGAGTCTTCCACTTCACTGTGTTCCATGTACTGGAGGTTCTCCGGTATTCGGCCTTTGGTTAGTGTTTCACCTGCCAGCAAATTTCTGTACATTTGACTGAGAGTAGGCGACCTTGCAGAAGAGTCGATTCATTGCTTATATATCCATATAGGAAAACGCCCTTCTGGTTAACTAAATTAAATCGATGGTCACTAGTAAAATGTACCCTTATTATCATGAGTTCTTCTGGTTTCATGTAAGATGTCACTTTTCAAGGAAACACATCAGAAAATTAAGCGGATCAATGAAAATTATTTATCATTTCTTCTCCTGGCGCATTAGTAAAAAATTTATATTTTTCCGTATTCGATGACAGAACAGAAACATAACCTGGATTTAATATGATTTCTTTGTCGTCATTTCTTGTCATAGGTTCGCGATCAAGATGAAGCCTGTAACTGAAACTGAAGCCAGCATGTGCTGCACCTTGGCACACACATGTGAAATGACAATATCCTTGATGCACTTACATCATAGTCCTCAAAGAGTTTCTTGTGCGAGTACATCACACGCGTTTGCTGAGCAAAATTCCCATCTCTCATAAGGGCTTACAATGGTTTTATTTTCTTATAAGAAGCCATTTACAAATTAAGAAATTGCATAGATCTGTTGAGTAAACCATTCCATGAAATCGTTGCCTCTACACAGTCTAAATCCAGAACATTCGTAGTTATAATTGCAGTGTATTTAGTAAACGACACAGAGTTGTTGATGCAAATCTAACTGACCCGAGTACGGACCAGAGTCAGCACTATATCTACTACCTGACACTGGTCCGAACATTCATCCTGTATCAGCATAAATAATGACATAAAACTTCTGTTTATTATTAAATTTTGTGAATTTCACAAATTCATCTTTGCGAGTAGCTAATTATACCGGTGACTAATTTAATCTGTCCACTGCGGACGAAAAGCTTGTCCGATCTTTCATTGGAATAAAAAATAACGTAGGAAACATTCACATTTCATAACATACTGATGAGGCAGAGTGATGCTACAGAGTGGTAACATCGGCAAGCTTTTTATGCATTGGAAATGATAAATGTCTGCATTATTAGCAGCGTGCAACTTTGATTGACATGCCTCTCACACTGGTATTTTATAACATGCAGTAAGGCAAGTAGGAATTCGTTGTCTTTCATGTTCAACAGCCGTCCTTTCATAATATTATTACTGGACGCTATAGCCGTTTTCAGATGTCTTCACTATTGAGCCGTGTGTCGGCTCTCACGCGCTGTAAAGATTGTTCTGAGTCCTTCCATTCCATCGTTAATTGATTCTTCCATACTTTTTGTTATGCTGCGTATGATTCTGTTGAGATTACCCTCTGGCGGCGGGTCTGGTCTTATCGATCTTCGAGTCGTAGCTCCCTGTTAGTCTTGTGTAAGGGAATACGAGTCGGTCGGTCGGTTTTTAAAATCGGGAATCAGAGAATGTCAGACGATGAGACCGCGGTGTGGCGTGGCGGTGGAGAGTTGGCTGTTGTTCCGAGAAGCCGCGTGGTCTATCCTGACGGTGCGAGACGAGTGGGACGAGTTGACGGGACAAGGCTGTAAGATCTTGCTGTGAGCACCCGAGGGCCACGGCTGTGGTTGCGAGTCACCACTTAGTCGGAGCGGCAACGGGTGTCTTTAAATTTTCCGTCTGGAGGCGGGAATGATGGACCCGTAATTCGCCTAACCTGAGGAGTGATTTCGCCGCCGTGGGTGCAGAGAAGACGAGGGCTCCGGTGACGGAGTGCGTGGCTGCGTGACTGTGCCCAGTTGGGTGAGCTGGCGACGTGTACACGGTCGAGTATGAGGAACCTCAGCATCGGAGTTCACTTGCTGTTTCTCTGATGAACTGCAAGTTAAGTTGGTTAAAGGTTTAGATGTTAATTGAAGAATTTTGGTTTGTGCAACCAGCATCTTTTCTGCTTTGTGGCCTACTGCGTTCGAGGAGTTTCCTGTCCCTGTCGCCGGTGTAATTATAGACAGTGATTATTTGGCTCCTTATTGGTACTGCCTGGGAGGAAGTGTATGTTTGGGCAGGGATTATGGTTCCTGATTTGATTCCTCCTCCTCCCCTGGCCTCGCGTGAGGTCGATGGATTGCTGAATGTGAGGCGTTGTGGGTCTGTTACTCCGCTTCCAGCCTCAGCATCCTTCGGATGACAATTGTGGCCGCCCTTACACCCGGTCGGTTAATTTTTTTCTATCCCAGGACATTTTGGTGGCAGGACATGGTATTGAAGTTGTTAGTTATTGTAAAATGTTAAATGGTTGTATTTTACTCTGATTGTTTTTGGCCACTGTTTAAAAAGGTTAAGTTTGCCTTTCATTGGAGGGTTTTTAAAATTACGTGGCTTTAAAATTGTTAGTTATTGTAAAAGGTGAATGACTGTATCTTTACTTTGATTGTTTTAGTCTACTTGACATCCTTTAAAAATGCTAGTTCTGCCTCCCTGTTAGCGAGCCCTTGTAATTTAATATCTTGTTGTGCCAAAGTTTAAAAGTAGTTTGCTCCCTACATGTTCGGTAGCGAAATTGTATGCAAATTGGTGTTTTTTTGTTTCATTACTTGGAAAGTTTTAATTTTGTTATTAAATGCTTTATCAAAGTCTGTTTTAAGTAAAATGGCTTGGCAATTAACGCTAAAGTAAAGTTTTTAATTTCATTACTTCGAAAATTTTTATTAGTTATCATATGTTTTATCAAAGACGGTTTTAAGTAAAATGGCTTGGCCGTTAACTGTAAAGTAAATTGTTTTGAAAAGGCACTCATGCCTAATGGCTTTTTGGATCTATTCCTGGTCAAGTGATAAAGAAATAACTTTTAATGGTTGAAGTAATCAATAAAGAAATTGTTAATTGCAACTCGTCAGTAACCAACTAATTTTGGCCCCGTTTCCCAAGTGAGGGTTTTCCTTGATTAATCGTAACACCCGCCTCAACTACGTTTTTAGAAAATGTGAACACTACTGAGCTCTGCAGGAAATACAATCTAGCCAATATTTAGACTCGCATTTCGTGTGCTCATTATTCTGCTAGAATTTTTCACTTGGAGGAGACATTGCCCCTTGAGCGAGCATTAACTGCTCTGTGTTTACTCACTATGACCGTCAATTCCGGAGCGATATTTCACGCAGTTTGTTATTACTGTAATGAAATTTAGGTAGTTTTTATAATTCATTTCATTTTGTCATTGTGTAATTTGTAATGTCAACATTACAGTGTCAGCGACCTATGGAGCTGTCACTTGGTAACTGCTGGTATGCTCCAGCATCAATTGCTTGTCTATTGTATGTTAAACTACCTGTATTGCCATTCGGATCGTCTGTTATGGTTGTTCAAAACATTCATGCGTGACTGTATTTCAATTACTTACAAATACGGTATGTAATCTTCCACGTTACCTATCATGATAGGAACTACTGCCAGTGTTCATTCTTCATTGGTATAATTACTATAACACATGCTCTAAGTTTGTTTTTATAGGATGGTTTGCAGCGGACACAATGTCCAAAACCAGTCATCACCAATAAATAAAGGATAAGTCTTAATCCAACTTACGACGGAATTCCACACATACTTCAGTACTACTTGTGGCCTATATGCAATTGAGGACATTATTACTACGTGCATTAATTTAATTCTAGTAATAGCCTTATAAAACCTAAACCCGTGATCTAGGGGTCTTTCATTAATAATCAAAACGTTCTTGGTCCCATGCTCAAATTCAGCCACTGAATTTTGATTAAAAATCATTAGTAATGGCGCTCGATGACTTCCAGCGTAAGAAGCAACCCAGTCCTGCCGAAGGCGGCAAAGAGGGCGGATAAGAGGATAGGAGTTGAGGGTACTCTCTTGCCACTCAGTAGGAGAAATCAACAATGACCAACCGGTAAGAGGATGCGGAAGGCTATGGAAACCACTGCGTTAAAGACAGGTAATACGTGTCCACAGGAAATGTGGCCTGTAATTGAATAAGTGTCATTATGATCTCTCTATTTGCAAAAGATTCCTGACTAGTCCCCCAATCGGATCTCTCGCAGTGGACCGCAAAGAAGGAGGTCATTATGAGAAAAATATCGTATAACCAACGAAAGGATAAAAATCACGGATCAGGACGTGCTATGTCAGAAGTTTGAACGTGGCAAAAAAATTAGAAAATTTCAAAACGGAAATGCTAATATTCAGTATAGACGAGGTGCTCATCAGTGAAGCGATATAGAAATAAGACAAGGATATCTCGTCAGATGAGTATGGAGTAATAATATTCACAGAGGCAGAAAATGGTATAACAGAATAAGGATTCATTATGAATGGAGAGATAAGATGGAGAGTGAGTTAATTTGATACAGTTTAGCAATAGTGTTGTTCTTCTCAGCATCGACATCATACCAACACCGACAACAATAGTTCAGGTATACATTCCGACACCGTGAACAGAGGATGAAAATAAGGATAAAGTGTATAGAGATACTGAACGTGTAATTCAGTACATAAAAGTAGATGAGAATCTAATAGCTATGGGGCACTGGAATGCGATGGTAGGGGAAGGACTAGAAGAAACGGTTAAAGGAGAATATTGGGGAGGCAGTAGAAATAATATAGGAGAAAGGTTAATTGATTTCTGCAATCAATTTCATCTAGTAATAGCGAATACTCTATCAAGAATCACAAGTGCAGGAGGTATATTTTGGAAAGGCTCGGAAATACGGGAAGATTTCAGTTAGATGGTGGTGGTTAGTGTTTAACGTCCCGTCGACAACGAGGTCATTAGAGTCACAGAGCAAGCTCGGGTAAGGGAAGGATTGGGAAGGAAATTGGCCGTGCCCTTTCAAATGAACCATCCCGGCATTTGCCTGAAACGATTTAAGGAAATCACGGAAAACCTGAATCAGGATGGCTGGAGACGGGATTGAATCGTCGTCCTCCCGAATGCGAGTCCAGTGTGCTAACCACTGCACCACCTCGCTCGGTCTGATTTCAGTTACATTACATCATGGCCAAGCAGAGATTCGAAAGTCGGATACCACATTGTGAAACGTACTCAAGAACACATGTACACTCAGATCACAACTTAGTAAGAGTAGGCTGAAATTTAAGAGACTAGTCAGGAAAAATCAATACTCAAAGTATAGGATACGGAAGTACTGAGGAAGGAAGAGATAAGCTCCAAGTTCTCTGAAGCTATTGGTACTATAATAATGAATAGCTGAGTAGTCTACTCAGCTGAAGAGAAATGGACCTCTGTAAAAAGGGCAATCATAAAAGTTGGAAAAAGAAAAATTGGAATAAGGAAGGTAACTGCGGAGAAACCGTGGTAAAGAAGAAACACTTCAGCTGAACGACAAAAGAAGAAAATACAAAATGTTCAGAAAAATTGAGAAATACAGAAATACAAGTCACTTAGCAAAGAAACACATGGAATGTGCTCTCTAGAAAGCGAAAAAGAAATAATTGAAGCAAGGACTGACACAGAATATAGAAAATCCAAAAAAGTCTTTAGTGCAGTTAAAAGTAAGGGGGTAATATTGAGAGTTCAATGGAAATTTCACTGTAAAATTCTGAGGAGAGAGCGGATAGGTGGAAAGGGAGGTCTCTACGAGAGGGCGGACTTGTATAAAGATGTGATAGAAGAAGAAATAGCAGTCGACAGGGAAGAGACAGAGGGTACATTATTAGAATCAGAATTGAAAGAGCTGTGGAAGGCTTAAGATCAGGTAAGCAGAAGTGATAGATAACACTTCATCGGAATTTCTGAAGGCGATGGAGAAAGTAGCAACAATACTTTGGTGTATAGAATGTATGAGACTCGTGATGTACCAACAACCTTTCGGAAAATCATGATCCACGCAATTCCAAAGACTGAAAGAAACTACATATGCTAGAATTATCGCACAATCAGCTTTGCAAGTGATCCTTCCAAATTGCTGGCAAGAATGTAAGGTGTCAGGCAAATCCAACACCTTCCATGAAAACCCTGACATGATAAGGAAATCCAGTAGTATGTCACATAGCTCCGAATAAATCGTGACATTAAATTAACCAAAGTAATACGAGTAACGAGTGAGCAAATGGAATACCACAGACTAACGCAAGAATGCCTAAATGCATGTCATATCTTCCCATCGTGAGACAGACGCAGTTCCGAGGGGATAAACGAGAACAGAAGCTGAGAGCAGAACCGCGTTAAGCTAGAAGGCCCTACGATAAGGGACGGACACCCACGTCGCCAGCTAACCGACAGGACCACCTCCCACCCCATGTTAAAAGCTAGAGTCCTCCAGAAGAACAGTATAGATCTTACGATAACACTAAAAGGGCCACACCCGCTGCAAGTTTTAGCGTGAGACTTTTTAGCGTCTCTGTTACGTTGCAAACGTTAAAAACATTGCCCCACCACGTAAAGTAACCGACAGGACCACCCCCCAGCCCATGTTCAAAGATACAGCCCTCCAGAAGAACAGTATAGATCTTACGATAACAATAAAGGGGCCACACCAGCTGCAAGTTTTAGCGTGAGACTTTTTAGCGTCTCTGTTACGTTGCAAACGTTAAAAACGTTGCCCCACCACGTAAAGTATAACGTTTCTCAATGGATAGATAGAATTTTTGTAGGCGGAGCTTAAGGTTAACATTGAGACCCTGATTGGTCAGATGAAAACACAGTCAGACAGTTGTTTTTTAAACCAACTTCGGTAAATTGTAGTAAGGAGAAGTTAGGTCAGAGTTGCTTCCGAGACGGCGAAGGTGGAGCTGCGCCGACAGGATCGCCTCCCACCCCATGTTAAAAGCTAGAGTCCTCCAGAAGAACAGTATAGATCTTATGATAACAATAAAAGGGCCACACCAGCCGCAAGTTTAAGCGTGAGACTTTTTCGCGTCTTTGTTACGTTGCAAACGTTAAAAACATTGCCCCACCATGAAAAGTAACCGACAGGACCACCCCCCCCCCTGCCCATGTTCAAAGATACAGCCCTCCAGAAGAACAGTATAGATCTTACGATAACACTAAAAGGGCGGGGTAGATGGTGACAGCCTCGACGTGGCCTACCCCCCCCCCCCCCCCAGTATGGTGCCGCACAACGATCGCATTGCGAGAAGAAAATCGAAATGCTCAGAACGAGCTGCGACACGAGAAGCAAATGTCACCACCAAACGGCGGCCGGACGTAGTAATACCTCCCGGCCCTCACAGGCGAAGATACGCAAGAGAGCGAGACAAATGCCTCAGTTTCCCCCCCGGAGCCAAGTGCGTGGACGAATACGTATATGCCAAGTTAACATAGAAGGATACACGAGGACAAAAGGAGACATCCTCACAAAGCTACTAACAGAAGAAAAAATTGATGTGCTGACCTTGCAGGAAACACATCTATCAGAAGAAAATATCTCGAGACTTCTAATACCAGGCTATGAAATTGTGGGCTATAAAGCCCATAATAAACACGGTATTGCAACACTGATCAAGAAAGAACTGGTTGATAATATTGAGGAAACTATGCACCACGAATTTGCCGTGGGAATCAAACTAAACGATATGACTGTGTATAACGTGTACAAGCCACTTTCAGAAAAATGGGAACAACCTGTTTTACCTAACCCACAACCCCCTGCAGTCATAATTGGCGATTTTAACTCCCATCACCCCAGATGGGGCTATCAGTCTTGCGACAAAGAAGGACTCATGCTGGCAGACTGGGCAGATATAAGTAATTATACATTAATATACGATGCAAAAGATACCCCCACCTTCTGTTCAGGAGCGTGGTGCACAACATCAACGCCCGATCTTTGTTTTGTCTCATCTGGAGAAACTGGAATAGCACTTCCGTCCAAGAGAACTGTACTGAGCCGTATTCCTCGGAGCCAACACAGACCAGTTATTATAGACCTTGGGATCCAAATACCAGTAATAAAGAGCCCCCCTATAGCCCGCTGGAACCTCAGGAAGGCTAACTGGGTTAAGTTTAAAGATACCATTGAAAATAATGTAAACAGAGTTCCCCCAATTCCAGAAAATTACGACAGATTTACGAAGTTAATTATCAAAGCGGCACATAACTCAATACCAAGAGGAGCGCGGAAAGAATACATCCCATGCTGGACAAAGGAGTGCGAACAACTACTCGATGAATACAACAAAACAGAGAATCCAGAACTAGGAGAACAGCTCATAAGAGCTATGGACGAGGAACGCATACAGAGATGGCAAAAGCGGATGGAACAAATGGACTTTACGCACTCCTCACAGAAGAGCTGGAGTCTACTGAGGAAACTTGGCGGAGCACAATTCAAGGGACGGAACATCAATAATAAAATGACCCCCAACAAGATATGCTCTTCTATACTACAAACATCCAGAATCCATGCCACCGCCTCGAAGAAAAAAGAACTGCACCAACTGATGAACGAAGAGCTAGATGCAAGCGAGGAGGAAGTAGGTTTAGCGAACTGGGTAACACAAGAAGAGATAAATATAGCACTAAAGAAAATGTTACCTGGTAAAGCAGCTGGCTGTGACGGCCTTCTTCCAGAATTCTTGAAGAACCTCGGGCCAAAGGGAAGAGTATGGCTGTCTTCTCTTTTCTCTAATATCATAGATACCAGCCGGTTACCAAAGCAATGGAAAAACGCACAAGTCATAGCCATCCAGAAACCAGGGAAAACAGGAGAGAATGCTAAAGATTATAGACCGATATCTTTATTGTGCACCACTTACAAGCTGTTTGAACGAGTCATCCTAGGCAGAATAGAAAGTAAAATAGAAGCTGCTCTTCCCCCAGAGCAAGGCGGTTTTCGAAAAGGAAGAGACTGCTGCGACCAAGTTCTCGCCCTAACCACTTTCATTGAAAGAGGTTACCAAAACAAAAAGAAAACGGGCATGGTATTATTAGATCTCACCTCAGCATACGACACCGTGTGGACAAAAGGGATACTGTATAAATTGTCAAAAGTCGTGAAATGCAAGATCATAGATCTAGTCAGAAATATGTTGATAAACAGGAGATTCAAGGTATCTCTGAATGGGAAAACAAGCAGCTACAGGACACTACAAAATGGTCTCCCCCAAGGGTCTGTGCTGGCTCCATGCCTTTTCAATTTATACATAGCGGACATCCCAAACCTGGAATCTCGTTCTTTTATTTATGCAGATGACATCGCTATCGCGGCTCACGCCAACACTTTCGAAGAACTGGAAGAAATTTTAAACAGGGATCTGGAACGACTACAACAATATTATAACAACTGGCACCTCAAAGTAAATTCGACTAAATCCGTGGCATCAATAATGCACTTGTGTAACAAAGATGCAAATCGTGAGCTAAAAGTGCAAATAAAAGGTAAATTGTTGAAAAACGATAGAACGCCAAAATATCTGGGTGTTAAGCTAGATCGCACTCTCACATATAAGAGCCACCTGTACGAAGTCGCCCAAAAAATGAAAACAAGATACAACATCATAATGAAACTGGCAGGAACAACCTGGGGATGTTCCACTGAAACTCTACGCACATCAGCACTGGCACTTCTGTATAGTGTAGCGGAATATTGCGCACCCGTCTGGGCCCGCAGTAGGCATGTCAGATATATTGATGTGCAACTTAACGAGACAATGAGGCTCATAACAGGAACAGTAAGACCCACCCCGAAACCTTGGCTGCCCGTCCTTGCCAATATCGAACCACCCTCGATTAGACGTGAAAGAGCAATCCAGAGGTACAAAGAAAAGTTCAGGGACCTACCTCCTCCCCCTGACAGATTGATGTCAAGAAATCCCTTCTGGAAAGAACTCAAACAACAGATTGATATCGATAACCTGTGGAAACAGCAATGGCAGGAAAGCAAAGTGAATAACAGTTTCCTTATTGAGGACCCATCTCAACGAGTTCCAGGCTTCCAACTCCAACGTAGAGTGTGGGTAACTCTAAATCGTCTGCGGACAGGTGTTGGTCGGTGCAGATATTTGTTGAAAAAGTGGGGTTTCTCCCAGGACCCCAATTGTGAGTGCGGAGAGAGTCAAACCATGCAGCATATAGTTGAGTGCGACGTACACGGACTTAAGGGAGGAAATCTGATGGACATACATGTGATAAGTGAGCAAGCACTTTTGTGGCTGGAAACCCTGAAAATTTTATTGTAAATCATTGTTAATGTTAATTTAATTTTTATGTTGATGTTTGTAAGTGTATCACGCTTTGCCTGTAGCTGAACTAGAAATAAATAAAACTAAAAGGACCACACCAGCTGCAAGTTTTAGCGTGAGACTTTTTAGCGTCTCTGTTACGCTGCAAACGTTAAAAACATTGCCCCACCACGTAAATTATAACGTTTCTCATTGGATAGATAGAATTTTTGTAGGCGGAGCTTATGGTTAACATTGAGACCCTGATTAGTCAGATGAAAACACAGTCAGACAGTTTTTTTTAAACCAACTTCGGTAAATTGTAGTAAGGAGAAGTTAGGTCAGAGTTGCTTCCGAGACGCCGAAGGTGGAGCTGCGTCGCCCGCTGCCCCCCTGAAGCTGCCTAACCAACGACAAGGTAATGAACACACGCGATGCTGCATAACAGCGCATAAAGCTTCACTCAGAACTGCAGAAGTCTCATCTGTTACACCCCCGTTTTGCTTAATACTAGTGTCGATCGTCAATTGAAGCTCATGGTATTCACATTTGCTACGTAAGTCAAAATCTGAAACGCGATGATTTTTCTGTTATATAATTATTGAGAAGCTACATCCCCCACTGTAATTGACGACAAGTTAGATAAGTAATTAGACATAACTGAGGGTCACTGTAGACCATTTTGATAGTTTTATTAAACCTAGATCATAATGCGATATGGCATAGGTCATCCTTCGATCCTTTGTAGCACTTGGAAACCCACTCAGGGAATATTCGTTCACATTTTTGTTGAACGCAGTTGGTTTTTATCATCCTGTATAGAAAACATTTCCTTTTATCAATAGTGCAATTTATAAACAATGTTTCGTGAGTAGAATAAAATTTCCAATTGTAAACTTAACTCCTTTTTCCGCGTTATTTTACCAGCTAACTAAAAATAGGAAAGCCTTGAACCCCTTCCACTAAATTTAGTTAGTATTAAGATTCTTTTACAGGGAGTGCAGTGGAGCTCACGCTGAAATCATTAAGTATTTGGTTATATCATCTTTAGTCTCACTGAACTCTTCTGAACTCTACATGTCATGTGTGGTCTGGCGTCTCCTTACCAGCAAAAGGCCCCAGGTTCAAACTAGTCAGTTCCCTAAAAAACACGCTCAGAGCGTCGTTGCGCGAATGTGGTAGGGAGACACGACTTAGAACAAACAGACACCACGCTGAATGTTTGAAGAATAATACTCAGACGACTGGGAAAGATTATTGAGAATCTATTAGACGACGATCAGTTTGGCTTTAGGAAAGGTAAAGGCACCAGAGAGCCTGTTCTGATGTTGCGGTTGATGATGGAAGAGAGACTGAAGAACCATCAAGACAAATTCATAGGATTTTTTGACGTGGACGAAGCTTTCGACAGTCTCAAATGGTGCAAGATGCTATAAATTCTGAGGACATTGAGGGGAAGCTAGTAAGAAACACGGGTAATATACAGGGTGAGTCACCTAACGTTACCGCTGGATATATTTCGTAAACCACATCAAATACTGATGAATCGATTCCACAGACCCAACGTGAGGAGAGGGGCTAGTGTAATTGTTTAATACAAACCATAAAAAAATGCACGGAAGTATGTTTTTTAACACAAACCTACGTTTTTTTAAATGGAACCAAGTTAGTTTTGTTAGCACATCTGAACATATAAACAAATACGTCATCAGTGGCGTTTGTTGCATTGTAAAATGTTAATTACATCCGGAGATATTGTAACCTAAAGTTGACGCTTAAAACCTCCGACGTTCAGTTGCGTGTTGTAACAAACAGGGGCCACGGTCGGCGAGCAGCATCTACAGGGACATGTTTACGAAGACCACCGTGTTTACGAGTGTGGCTGTAGTGCACTGTTGTGGTTTGGTCTAGCTGTCACA
Source organism: Schistocerca cancellata (assembly GCF_023864275.1). Taxonomy (NCBI): domain Eukaryota; kingdom Metazoa; phylum Arthropoda; class Insecta; order Orthoptera; family Acrididae; genus Schistocerca; species Schistocerca cancellata. Next base: position 679,921,474 of record NC_064630.1, read on the forward strand.
GTGTCCGCATGTAGCGCTTGCTGCTATTGTTATTCTGCATTCGTCTCCGCACGCAGACCAACTGTAGTACACCGTGTTACCAGACGTGTGTGATAGTGTAGTGTTGTAGGAACTGTGACCATGGTGTATTCGAACTCTGAAAAGGCGGAGATGATACTCATCTATGGCGAGTGTCGACGAAATGCAGCTGAAGCCTGCAGGGTGTATGCAGAACGGTACCCGGACGTGCCGCACATTGCAAAACATCTACCGCCAACTGTATGCAACAGGTATGGTCGTAGCACGCGAACGGGTCCGTAACAGGCCCGTCACCGGAGAAGCGGGTGCAGTTGGTGTCTTAGCTGCTGTTGCCATGAACCCACACATGAGTACACGGGACATTGCGAGAGCCGGTGGACTGAGTCAAAGTAGTGTCATGCGCATACTGCATCGTCACCGCTTTCACCCGTTCCATGTATCGCTACATCAGCAATTACATAGTGATGACTTTAATCATCGAGTGCAATTCTGTCAATGGGCATTAACAGAGAATACGTTGCAGTTCTACCTGTTTAGCGATGAAGCGGGTTTCACAAACCACGGGGCAGTGAATCTACGGAACATGTGTTACTGGTCCGTGGACAATCCTCGCTGGCTTGGACAGGTAGAGCGACAGCGACCGTGGACTGTAAATGTATGGTGCGGAATCATTGGCGACCACCTCATTGGTCCTCACTTCATTGCAGGGGCCCAAACAGCTGCAACATACATCGCGTTTCTACAGAATGATCTGCCAACGTTGCTCGAAAATGTCCCACTGGAAACGTGTCGACGTATGTGGTATCAGCATGATGGTGCACCTGCACATTCCGCAATTAGCACTAGGCTGACTCTTGACAGGATGTTCGACGGGCGTTTCATAGGACGTGGAGGACGCATAAATTGGCCAGCCCGTTCTCCTGATCTTACACCTCTGGACTTCTTTCTGTGGGGTACGTTAAAGGAGAATGTGTACCGTGATGTGCCTACAGCCCCAGAGGATATGAAACAACGTATTGTGGCAGCCTGCGGCGACATTACACCAGATTTACTGCGGTGTGTACGACATTCATTACGCCAGAGATTGCAATTGTGTGCAGCAAATGATGGCCACCACATTGAACATCTATTGGCCTGACATGTCGGGACACACTCTATTCCACTCCGTAATTGAAAACGGAAACCACGTGTGCACGTGTACCTCACCCCTCATGGTAATGTACATGTGCGCCAGTGAAAAAGACCAATAAAAAGATGTTAGCATGTGGACGTAATGTGCTGTTGCAGTGTCTTCTTTACCTAAGGTCCATCACCGTTTCCTTTGGATCCCTAGGTAATTAGATGCTCTCCGATACACACAATCGAACAGCGGGGGAGTGGTACTCAAGCGTCAATTTTAGGTTATAATATCTCCGGATCTAATTAACATTTTACAATGCAACAAACGGCACTGATAACGTATTTGTTTATATGTTCAGATGTGCTAACAAAACTAATGGGGTTCCATTTAAAAAAACGTAGGTTTGTGTTAAAAAACATACTTCCATGAATTTTTTTAAGGTTTGTATTAAACAATTACACTAGCCCCTCTCCTCACGTTGGGTCTGTGGAATCGATTCGTCAGTATTTGATGTGGTTTACGAAGTATATCTAGCGGTAATGTTAGGTGACTCACCCTAACATGTACATGTAACATGTACAAGGAGCTAGAGGGACAATAAGACTGGAAGACCGAAAACGACGTCATGGGATTAAAAACGTTATAAGGGAGGAATATAATCTTTGATCCTTGATGTTTAATCTATACGTCGAAGAAGCAGTGACGGAAATAAAAGGAAGTTTCGAGAGCGAGATTACAATTCAAGGTAAAAGGATGTCAGAGACAAGATTCGCTGACGACACTGCCATCCGCTGGGGAAGTGAAGAAGACTTACAGGATGTGTTGAATGGAATGAACAGTCTAATGATTTGATAACATAGCCTGAGAGTAAATTGAAAAAAGAAGAAAGTAATGAGAAGATATTAAAAGCTGACTAGCGCTGAAAAAAAGGATATTCCTGGCCAAGAGAAGTCTACTACTATCAAAAGTAGGCCTTTATTTGAGAATAAATTTCTGAGAATTTACGTTTGGAGCACAACACTGCATGGTACTGAGCCATGGACTGTGGGGAAGCAGGACCAGAAGAGACTTGAAGCATCGGAGGTGTCATTACCAGACTCGATCATAGGGTGACCAGACGTCCCATAACTACACTACGTGTGCCTTAGTCCCGACAAAATACATACGGCATGTATACTGTTCCTTTTTTCTTTAACGGTCGCGTATATTTTGATATAGCGTGTTTTTAGGTAATGTGTAGCAGAACCAAATAGAGAAAAAATGTGGTCATACCAAAAGAAGACAGACAATACAGTTTTTGGTTAAACCAAACTGAGCTACACACGATATTTGAAGTTATTTGGTTGGTGCTATTTAATGATTTCAAAAGGCGGGCAATATAACACTCCGAATTTTATCATGAATGGCGTAATGCTTCATGTCTCCTTGGCAAAACGTGTCGTTTTAGACGGTTAGATTCACAGGTTACATTACTTGACGTGGTATATCGCAAACTTTTCACTGGAATACCGAAATTAAAGTGTGTATTTACTGGCGAAACTGAGACTGAGTTTCCAATTCTAAAATTAGAAGAGAAAAGCGAGAAGTTGTTTTCCATGTTGCATAAAAGTACTTTTTCAATCGACCAAGGAGGTCTTCTGATGCTGTGCAACACATGAACGTGGAAAACAAAGTGCGATGTCTTTTGTTACAAACCTCAGAACTGAGCCAGTGTAAATTATGTAGGAAAGCTTCTTGCAGCTGCGGAAGGTTTGCTAGCTTCCCACGCAGTGAAATACATCCATTCCTTTAGATAAATGGACTGCGCAGCTGGGATCAGAAAAGCTGTTCGACAGGAAATTTTCTTCTTTCATACTAAAGTGTGGCTGTAATATTACAAAGTGTTGGAGGTGCAACATGTGAAGTACAAATCAGTTATGGTGGAGACTAGCAATCAATGAAGTGTAAAATTGATACCAATGCTCCTTAGATATTTTGCGCCAAGTAAGGTCATTCAAGTAAATGTGAGTGACTTCCAGAATATAACAGGTAAAACGGCTGGTGTTGTAATAAATCTTATGACGGAAGTTCTTAATAAATTCCATCAAAGGGATAAAATTGTTGCATTCCGTGGTGGCTACCGCAAACCAAACTTTGGAGGTGAAAGTACAGCGTCTGTAGTACACAAAGAGGTACAAACCAGTGCCGATATACTTGTGGTAGACACCATTTTTGTTGAACTAATAGAGTCTTGCGAATTTTCTGTAGTGAAATGCAAACATGGGCTTGGTAGTGCTGAAAGTAGATGACATTCGATGGAACCGGGTGTTAACAGAATTACTGATATTTACGACAAACTAAAATCATTTTTTTTGTCTAAAGAAAAACGCTCTACAACCTGAAAATCATCCTTTAGATATCCTCAAACACAGCTTTGGCTACATTTCATTCAGAGAAAAATGGAAATGTTTTCATAAATGATAAAAACTATGGCGTCAACAGATGTCCCAGAAAATGTAGTTTTAGCGGAGATAGAAACATTGATATGGAAAATGAAATCGAGGAAGGAGGAAAACTTCCAAACCACTAAAATTCAGTCTTACACAGGTACATTGCAATAAGGACCTGCTGAAAGATGCTGATATCCAGAACCTTTCTAGTTGGTTGACTGGCAGACAACATTGAAATATAGGCTTACCTATTTCATGCGCTGAAAGTATATAACTGGCTTCATCTCAGACATTCTCTTCTTTAGAAGTTGGTTTAGCAAAGTATTAAACGTTTAACAGAGTTTGAAGAAAATATTCTGAAAGAACTACATCAAGATCACCTTTCTGAGTTACTTTTGATGGTAGTAGAGTCCTCATGGCCAGGAATATCCTTTTTTTCAGCGCTAGTCAGCTTTTAATATCTTCTCACTACTTTCTTCTTTTATGAATTTACTCTCAGGCTATATTATCTAATCATTAGACTGTTCATTCCATTCAACACATCCTGTAAGACTTCTTCACTTCCCCAGCGGATGGCAGTGTCGTCAGCGGATCTTGTCTCTGATATCCTTTTACCTCGAATTGTAATCTCGCTCTCGAAACTTCCTTTTATTTCCGTCACTGCTTCTTCGACGTATAGATTAAACATCAAGGGTCAAAGATTATATTCCTCCCTTATAACGTTTTTAATCTAAGGACTTCGTTCTCGGTCTTCCAGTCTTATTGTCCCTCTAGCTCCTTGTACATGTTATACAGGGTGAGTCACCTAACATTACCGCTAGATATATTTCGTAAACCACATCAAATACTGACGAATCGATTTCACAGACCGAACGTGAGGAGAGGGGCTAGTGAATTGGTTAATACAAACCATAAAAAAATGCACGGAAGAATGTTTTTTAACACAAACCTACGTTTTTTTAAATGGAACCCCGTTACTTTTGTTAACACATCTAAACATATAAACAAATACGTTATCAGTGTCGTTTGTTGCATGTTAAAAATGTACTTGAAGCAAAACACTATAAGCTAAAAACTGTTAAGTCTGTTGGTGAAAAATTATCTATCATTTTCTATTTCCTTGCATCGCAAGGTAGGTGCTAGCTCTACCCTGCGCTGATGCAGCTGCAGATAAACTGTTCTCTGTTACAAATGCTATATTCACTGACGAAAAGAGTAGCTTCAGTGCGCAAACTGTTAACCAAATAATTGAAATTAACTCTCATTTTCTGGATATGTCATGTATAGATTTTTGTAAAATTCTATTTGAAAACATCATACTCCTTGAAGACATACATTCTTCTGAAAAATAAAACAATAAAAATTTTTCGGAAACTATCCACGGTGAAACTACCATGCAAATTTAGAGTATAAATAAAGTACTCTGTGTAAGTAATAATCGCTGTCTGTCCTAGTTGACCGCCTCGTTATATTAAAGTGATATTTTGTGTTTGCTTGGGACAACAGTAAAACAATAAAATATTTACTCGAATAGTAAGACAGGGTATTTTTATTTTTTAGTGGGAGTTTTAAGAAAAAGATATAGAGATCATGTAACTGTAACATAGACCAAGTATTTAACCGCAAATCTACTATACAGATCTAGTATTATCAAACATTTCTACGAAATGTCGATGCATTTCAACTTTTAATTTTCGTCCCATATTTTGGAAATCTGTCACCGTATGCCAGAGATGAATGTAGAAAATTACGTGAACCGGTAAGGTAATGATTGGGAGGTTCTCTGCAGAATCGACGAGGAAAGGAGTACAAGGAAAACACTAAAAAGAAGAAGGGACAGGATGAACGAACGTCTGTTAAGACATTCGGGAGTAGCTTCCATGACACTAGAAGGAGCTGTAGAAGGTAAAAACTGTAGAGAACGATAGAGATTGCAACACATTCAGCAAATAACTGAGGAAGTAGGTTGCAAATGCTACACTGAGATAAGAGTCTGGCGCAGGAGAGGAATTCGTGGTGGGCTTCACCAAACCAGGCAGAAAGAACTGACGACTTTAGAAATAAAATGAAGAAGATTGAAAAAAGAAGGATATAAACATCTATAGCTACGTTTCTTTTAGTTCAAGGTATATACGTTCCGGTTCTCCACAGGCACTGCATTTAAAAATTATCTTGCAGCCTTCTCTGCTTACTTTAAATTTTTCTCCAGCCATACTGATATTTCGTCGATAGCCTTCAATAGTGATTGTGGCAACACGTTCCATTTTTAGTCCGAGTGGTTCCATAGTTACTATGAATATGAGGGTAACCATCAAGGTTTAAGAAATGTTTTTAAATGACGATGTTTGACTGATCTACGCAGACACTGTATCTTCCAAGATAAAAGGTTCGTTGTGTAGACGAGTATGTGCTAGTTATAGGCCAAATGAAGCTCTTCTAAAGATTGTATTGTCCAGATGCAAAATTTTTTTGGGTGTTGTGGCAAGGTATTTGCCTACCGCATGCCTGCGGCCCGTTACACACAGTTCCTATCAATCGAAGGAAATAGTATAAATTTCAATTTGATCTTTTTCATATTCCATATACAGACTTGTAGTGATGATGCAACTATACTGTAAAAATCTCCGCTCAGCATCTTAATTACTTTTCCAGTTATAAATTTTTATTTAAAACGCGTAGAACGTTTCTGCTGTTACAAAACTGAGCTAGGGATTGCAAAGTAATCATCTATAATAATTCTTGAAATTACAAGTATTATTTTTCAGTATTCCTTTACTTTCGTTACAATAGATTTCTGATACAGTAGTAACGAGTTCCAAAAATTATTATTTAACCATGTTTTTTATTGTGTGAGGGTATGGAGGACGTATATAAAGTGTGGATGTATCGTTGTACTGAAATCTATATGAAATATGTGCGTGGGAATCAAGTGACACATATACCGTGTGTCCTGGGCTCCCTTTTGTATAATAACAGCCAGAATAGAAGTTAGTTATTCGATCAATTAGTATTTAATATCTACTTTCTTTTTTTAAATTTGATTTGTTTCGTAAATACAGAATTTCCTTAGCAAATTTCTTTCTGTAATCCGACTGGATAATGTCATAACATGCTCTGCCGCAAGGGCCCTGCTGTAAAAAAACAAAATATTAGATTGGTGCATAAGTTCGTCGCGTTTCTGTGACGCATATTTGTATTCCAGTTGCTATGGTTTTTTTTTTTTTGTTGGTAGTTCACTGTTGCTATTTCAGTTTGCATATTGTCATTTTGTCATTTATAGATATTCAGTGGAGCTGCGGACCCTACAAAATGGAGTGTCGGAAATGTTTCGATTTCGTGGAGAAATCGAAACATTTCCGACACTCCATTTTGTAGGGTCCGCAGCTCCACTGAATATCTATAAATGACAAAATGACAATATGCAAACTGCAAATGTTTCGATTTCTCCACGAAATCGAAACATTTCCGACATGCTCTTCTGTTTGAGTTTAATAGAGCTTCGACGACAGAGGAAACATCCTGAAACAGTTGTGGCGTGTATGAGAGTGATACCGTTGGACAGAGCTCGGGAAGAAAGTGGTTTTCTCGTTTTGGGGAGGATAGTTTTGACTTTAGTGACCCTTCACGTTCAGGAAGACTCTGGGGGTTTGATGAAGACCGTTCAAACGGATTAATTAATCCGCATTTATCCACGTCCGTGTGCTCGAGGACTGGAATATGTGATGAACTGTAATCGTTCCTCCATCGTGTGACATTTGCATGCAATTCCAATGGTTCAAAATCGGTTAATGGAAACCGCATGCTCTGAGCCAAAAATCACAAGCACTATGAGATGGCCTTGTGTACCTCTTGTTTGTCGTCATCATCTAACCCGTAAACACCACCGAAATTTTCTATCCTGTATCATTACCGACGTCGAGAAATGGTGTCCTTATGCTAACGTAAAGGGAATAAACGACTGGTTGAGCCCAAGCAACGCCCCGTACAAAGAATTGCGCGCATCCACAGAACATAACCTGATGGAAAAGTGACGGTGTGGTGTACTACGAATGGCTTCCCCGACGTCTAGCCATCACTCCTGGCATTTATTGTCAACAACTGAGATATCTTGCAGACGCAGTCCGAGAACCACAACCAGTAAGCCTGCGTGAAGTGATGCTATTCCACGATAACGCCCCCCAACATTATGCAATACTGACAAAAAACCTGTACAGGGGTTTGGTTGGGGAGTCGTTCCCCAACTACCTTATTGATCAGTCCTTACGCTCTCACATTTCCACCATTTCCGCTCTCAAATGAACTTCCTTTCCCGAATAAAATGCGCTCCGAACATTGTTAGAATGGTTCTATGCCTCAAAACTATGTGATATCGACAGTTGCGGAATCAAAAATTTACCCCAATGTTGCTGAATGTTGTAAATAGTGAAGGATATTCCATTATTGGAGATTAAAGTCTCTGACATATGTATCTGTTCTGTTTATTAAACTTATTGTAAAACCTACGAACTTACGCACCAAACTAATTCTCGAGTAACTTATTGTGCCGTTACTATATGATCACACAAATTAATTGTGTTTAGGGGGGACACGTGAGAGGGTTTCACGTAATACTACAACAGTTTCAATTAAGGAAGACAAATAGTAATTATATCAGAATATAATCTTTATTGCCCAGTATCAAAGACACATCTCTTCTCTCGTCAATCGTCAACTGCGATCCCGTAGAGCAGGACAAGTTTTCTGTTTGTCTCATTTACGCAGGTACCTTGTAGGAAAAGTAAGAAATACGTCGCCCGCATCTCGTGGTCGTGCGGTAGCGTTCTCGCTTCCCACGCCCGGGATCCCAGGTTCGATTCCCGGCGGGGTCAGGGATTTTCTCTGCCTCGTGATGGCTGGGTGTTGTGTGCTGTCCTTAGGTTAGTTAGGTTTAAATAGTTCTAGGTTCTAGGGGACTGATGACCATAGATGTTAAGTCCCATAGTGCCCAGAGCCATTTTTTTAAGAAATACATCACCCGCAATAACAGTTTCTAATCAGCATGTCAAGTCATGTTGTGACTGCTGTGTTACCACTACAGACAAAGACATAGCAGTAACAGTTCTGAAATTTATTTACATCGCAAAGGCAAGAATAAATGCGACTGTGGTTTATCGTTCCCCATATGACTTGCTCGGGATCCCACGACTGTCATGCGAATATGGGATCTACGAGTTCAGGAGAGCCTTATTCAATAACATGCAGGATCTCAGCGGTCCTACGCCACTTGCCTCTGGGAGGACAGACGTTTTGCTCGGCAGGCAGAGCTGAAAATAAAACAACGTTTCTTTAGTCAGGAAATAGGCCTGTCTGCAGCAGGAGAAATATTTACTAGCCTTATGTGTGGAGTGTCTTGGGTCACCACAGGTTCCTTTGTTGTGATCTCCCTTGGCGCAACAGTCCACAGTGGTGCACCCAGGGACATTAGAATCTTCCAACAAGACAACGCAGTAATGCTATGTTGCTTGTACTGTCTCTGAACGTCTTGATATAGAGCGTCTTAGATTGTTCCAGTGGGAAACACGTTCTTCTGATCTCCCAGGCACTGAAAACATTTGGTTTTGAGTTAACTTTCGGACTGGAATGCCACCACACGTTAGAAACAACGATTTGACGCAGCGTGGATTGACGCACACGTATCAGAAGTATTAAGGAATGACGAAATACGCTTGAAGTTCTCTAAGGCTGACCAATAGTTTAGTAAGCAGTACAGTTGAAGAGGAATGAACATATCTAAATGTGGCAATCACAGAAGAAGGAAAGATAAAAACATAGGTGCAAAGAAGGTAACTGCAAAGAAACCATGGGTAACAGAAGAAATACTTCAGTTAGTCGATGAAAGAAGGAAGTACAAAAACGTTCATGGAAATTCAACAATACAGAAAAACAATTCGCTGAGGAACAAAATAAATAGGAAGTGCAGGGAAGCTAAGACAAAACGGCTGCATGAAGAATGTGAAGAAATCGAAAAAGAACTGATTGTTGGAAGGACTGACCCAGCATATAGGAAAGTCAAAACAACCTTCCATGAAATAAAAATCAAGGGTGGTAACATTAGCTGTGCAACGGGAATGTCATTCTTAAATCCAGAGGAGAGAGCGGATGGGTGGAAAGAGTACACTGAAAACCTCCATGAGTGGGGAGATTTGTCTGATGTGATAGAAGAAGAAACAGGAGTCGATTTAGAAGAGATAGGGAATCCAGTGCTATAATCAAAATTTAAGAGAGCTGTCGAGGTCCTATGATCAAATAAGGCAGAAGGAATAGATGAAATTCCAACAGAATTTCTAAAAGCATTGAAGGGAAGTGGCAGCGAAACAACTATTCCCTTTACTGTGTAGAATGTATGAGTCTGGCGACATACCATCCGACCGTCGAAAAAATATCATCCACACTATTCCGAAGACTGCAAAGCTGATTAGTTCGAGAACTACCGCATAATCAGCATAACAGCTCATGCATCCAAGTTGCTGACGAGAATAATATGCAGAAGAAGGGAACAGAAAACTGGGGATGTGTTCGATGACGATTAGATAAAGGCTCCAGACAGGAAATTGTGACGTAGCGCTTGGTAATGAAAGCAAGACGAAAGAAAAATCAACAGACGTTCATGGGATTGGTCGTCCTGAGAAAAGCATTCAACACTGACGGTGGAAAATGTTCTAAATTCTGAGGAAAATATCGGTAAGCAGGGTAATGCTCAACCTGTACAACAACCAAGAGGGAATACTAAGAATGGACAACCAGGAACGAATTGCTCGGATTACAAATGGTATACGAGAGGGATGTATAGTCTTTCGCCCCTACTTTTTAATTTGTATGTCGAAGTAGCAACGATGGAAACAAAAGGAAGATTCAGAAGTGCAATTAAAATTCAAGATAAGAGGATATGAGTGATACGATTCGCTGATGACATTGCTATCCCGAGTGAAAGTGAAGGTAAATTACATGATCTGCTCAACGGAATGAACAGTCTAATGAGTGCAGAATATGAATTGAGAGTAAATCGAAGAACGACAAAAGTAATGAGAAGTAGCAAAAATAAGAACAGCAAGAAACTTCACATCAGAATTCATAATAACGAAACCGATGAAGTTAAGGCATTCTGATACCTGGACGGCAAAATAACCAATGACGGACGGAGCAAGGAGGACATCAAAACCAGACTAGCACTGGCAGAAAGGGCAATCCTGGCCAAGAGAAGTCTACTAGTGTCAAACGTAATTCTTAATTTGAGGAAGAAAGTTCCACATACCTTTAGAGCACAGCATTACATGTTAGTGAAATATGGACTATGGGAAAACGAGTACAGATGAGAATCGAACCATTTGAGATGTGGTGCTACAAACGAATGTTGAACATTAGGTGGACTGATAAGGTGAGAAACGAGGAAGTTATGCGTAGAATCGGAGAGGAAAGGGATATGTGCAAAACACTCATAAGGAGAAGGGAGAGGAAGGGAGAGGATGGTCTTAACATCTGTTAAAACATCAGGGAATGACTTCCGTGATACTAGAGGGAGCTGTAGAGGGCAAAAACTGTAGATGAAGATAGAGACTGGAATACATCCTGTAAATATTTGAGTACGTCTGTTTGAAGGTGCTACTCTGAGACAAAGAGATTGGCACACGATAGGAAATCGTGGTGGGCCACATCATATCAGTCAAAAGACTGATGACTAAAAAAATAGAGAAAAGGAGACTTATATTTCTATATTCCCGTCTTTTCTGCATACTTTTGTAAGTCTTATTTCTTTTAGACTGTGCTGTGGTTCCACAACAGTCTATTCAGTTATTTAATCTCCACTCCAGTAGCTCTTACGATATATATTTATGTCCGTGACGGATTTTCAAGTGGATCTCGAATTGTCTTTCAAATTGCATATATAACGGAGACATACATAAACGAAGCATAATGAAATAAATGCTCAATGTAAGTATTTTTATATACACTACACTGTCAAAGCAATCTTCACAATTATCCATACGATGCACATTAACACGTAACACTTCGTAACAGGTGAGAGGAAAGCAACAGCACACCACTTCCACTAGAAACTTGCATAGGACGGCGACGTAGGAATCGTGTACCTTCTCCCCCCCCCCCCCCCGACCACACCGCAACACTCATTTTCTTTCTGAATGTGGGACTCTACGTTAACTCCTGATTTTGGGCGATCTTAAACAAATGCATTGCCGACGAAAACACCATGAAAGCCATGATGGCTCCATCTTTCCTGTCATGATCGTTTTTCTAGGGGGAGCACGTGGAACCAATCTGAACGTTGGGTGATGGCCAAAGTCGTCCGTCTTCTTAGTCTCTCAAGCTGTCGTACAAACTCTTAAGTCTCACTTCTGACTCTCTTTTAACGCAGAAAAGTAGCCTCCCAGGGAACTCCGTGCCCTGTGACTGGCTGGTGCAAAAGCGCTCCAATGTTCACTGCCTAACGCCCTCAATTACCCTCTGGAGACAAGGAATTTTTAGACAATGCTCGTCTGTTACTGCTCGTGGCTGGATATGGTGTCTCTTCTCTAAGACATGTCAGAAAGAACAGACACCATATCCATATAAGTATATGGTTCTGCTTGTTTCCTTGTAGAAAATAAAAGACGTAGATGTAAGTAAACAGCATAGTACGTGTAAATTTGTACGCATGTTAGTTATGAAGAAGCTGGAAACAGTAAAGCTAGACAAAGCGGCAGACACGTTTACTTTCATACCTTCTTAAGCTGGCTTCTCCGACCCTAGGTTCCCTATATGAAGCTGTTCAGTGCAGCATTCTCTATGTCCTGTTAATATTTTTGCACACTCTTGCGAAAACATCCTGTATGAGAATAGAATAAATTTTTATATAGTTTCTAGTCCTTCAAAAACGTGTACATTAAAAACTTCAGTTTCTAAATAATTATTTTCAGCTTTTTGGTCCTGTGTGTGAAATTTTTCATTTGATTTAAAACATATCGATGAGATCAGCGAGAGGTACAGTCGAGGTTTATTTATATTGCTCTTCGCCTGACTCCACCAATATCTTGCTTCCTCTCACGTATATCTCACTAAAAGACCATGAATGTAAAAATTAGAGACGTTCGCTCACCAGCAGCTGTTTTTCCCGATAACCATTCACGATGGGAATACTTCTAGCTAAGTTCAAGTACTGTGGTATGAATGGGACAGTGCTCAAATGGTTTAAATCATACCTAACTGGAAGAGTGCAGAAAGTTGAAATAAACAGCACACATAATATGCCAAAGCTGGTAATTTCTCAAACTGGGGAACAATCAAGAATGGGGTACCGCAAGGTTCGGTCTTGGGTCCTCTGCTTTTCTTAATATATATTAATGACTTGCCATTCTATATTCACGAAGATGCAAAGCCGGTACTTTTTGCCAATGATACACGTATAGCTATCACACCCGACAGACAAGAATTAACTGGTGAAATTGTAAATGATGTTCTTCAGAAAATCATTAAGTGTTTCTCTGCAAATGGGCTCTCATTAAACTTTGACAAAACACAGTATATACAGTTACACACAGTAAATGGAATGACACCATTAATAAATATAGACTTCGATCAGAAATCGGTAGCTAAGGTAGAATATTCAAAATTTCTTGGTGTATGCATTGAACTGGAAAAACACACTAAGGATCTGCTGAAACGTTTGAGTTCAGCTACTTATGCTGTTAGGGTCATTGCAAATTATGGCGATATACATCTGAGTAAATTAGCTTACCACGCCTATTTTCATTCTCTGCTTTCGTATGGCATCATATTCTGGGGTTTCTCATCATTGACTAAATGAGTGTTCATAGCACAAAAGCGTGTAACAGACTAGATCATCCTGCAGACACTTATTTAATGAGCTAGAAACCTCCACTGTAGCCTCACAAAATATATATATATTCACTTATGAATTTTGCTATTAACAATCCGAAAGATTTCAAAAGTAAGTATACAGTAGGGGAAAGGATGATCTTGTCTACTCAAGGTTAAATCCAACTTTGGCTAAGAATGGGGTAAATTATGCTGCCACAAAAGTCTTTGGTCACTTACCTAACAGCATCAAAATTCTGACAGATAGCCATATAGCATTTAAAAGGAAATTAAAAGAATTTCTTAATAGCAACTCCTTCTACTCATTAGATGAATTTTTGGTTATATTAAGTGGGTTATTTCCCAACCCCCACAACAAAAGAATTAAAAGTATTGAGTGGCATGTAATATTTTGTCTAATGTAATATCTTGTATATGTACATGTTCCACATCATTACGAAGTATCGTATTCATGATCTATGGAACAAGTACAAATCTAATCTAATCTAATCCAACAGGAAAATTGAGAAATGTGACTGGTAGAGGAAGTCACACGCGCACAAGAAAGCGAGTTAATATTGCCTTGTCATCTAGTTATGGGCCCTGTTTCAAATTTCAGGTCTGTAGCTCTTCGAGAAGCCAGTTTAACATCAATTTTTTACCGAATCGACAGACAATAAAGTGACGATAAAAACTAGGTAAAAATTAATTTCTTAGTAAGAATCTCGCGCAGAGTCTGAAATACGTTCAGAGACGTGCGTAGCTCGGCTTAAAATTAAACATTCGCTGACTGAATGTTTATTTTTAAAGGCGGAAATGCCTCAGTTGTGTTTCTCTGTGTGGACAGCTGTACTGAAACAGCACGCGTGGGTTGCGTGTGTATGTCTTCGCGAGACAGAAATAGCAGCCTCGGGCGACGCTATTGCTGACTACTGACGCTGCTAGCCTGCGAATCGGCAGCGATCGATGGTCATGATTATTGCATGCTGACGATAGCAGGTCACGGCTACCACCTGGCTTGCACGTCACGTACTTGACGAGTCGCAGTTTCCTCGTGTGCAACTGTGTACCGCGTGTCAAACAGGCAACTTGTAAAGCAAAGACTGCGTCATTAACATTCAATACTGTATCTCTGTGCAGCAGGACTCTTTGCAGCAGGATAAGTATAAAAATCATAAAAATATTAGTCAAGGGACCAAAAACAAAGTTTTCGCCTGTATCTCATCTCAAATTCACTACGTACATTTAAATAGTTATTAAGAGATTGGTAAAGTGAAGAGAGGCGTGACGTCGTAAAATCCTAGTGCTGAAGGCAGAAACATACACTACTGGCCATTAAACCACGAAGATGACGTGCTAAAGACGCGAAATTTAACCGACAGTAACAAGATGCTGTGATATGCAGATAATTAGCTTTTCAGAGCATTCACACAAGTGCTGACATGAGGAAAGTTTCCAACCGATTTCTCGTACACAAACAGCAGTTGACCGGCGTTGCCTGGTGAAACTTTGTTGTGATGCCTCGAGTAAGCGGGAGATTTGAGTACTATCACGTTTCCGACTTCGATAAAGGTCGGCTTGTAGCCTATCGCGATTGCGGTTTAACGTATCGCGACATTGCTGCTCACGTTCGTCGAGATCCAATGACTGTTAGCAGAATATGGAATCGGTGGGTTCAGGAGGGTAATACGGAACGCCGTGCTGGATCCCAACGGTCTGGTACCACTAGCAGTCGAGATGACAGGCATCTTATCCGCATGGCTGTAACGGATCGTGCAGCCACGTCTCGATCCCTGAGTCAACAGATGGGGACGTTTGCAAGACAATAACCATCTACACGAATAGTTCGACGACGTTTGCAGCAGCATGGCCTGTCAGCTCGGAGACATTGGCTGCGGTTACTCTTGACGCTGCATCACAGACAGGAGCACCTGCGATGGTGTAGTCAAACACGAACCTGGGTGCACGAATGGCAAAACGTCATTTTGTCGGATGAATCCAGGTTCTGTTTATAGCAACATGATGGTCGCATCCGTGTTTGGCGACATCGCGGTGAACGTACATTGGAAGCGTGTATTCGTCATCGCCATACTGGCGTATCACCCGGCGTAATGGTATGGGGTGCCATTGATTACATATCTCGGTCACCTCTTGTTCGCATTGACGGCACTTTGAACAGTGGACGTTATATTTCAGATGTGTTACGACCCGTGGCTCTACCCCTCATTCGATCCCTGCGAAACCCTGCATTTCAGCAGGATAATGCACGACCGCATGTTACAGGTCCTGTACGGGCTTTTCTGGATACAGAAAATATTCGACTGCTGCCCTGGCCAGGACATTCTCCAGGCCTCTCACCAACTGAAAACGTCTGGTCAGTGCAGAGCCAGTGTGCGATTTGCAGGGGGGATGGGGGGAATTTCCCCCCCCCCCCCCTCTGCATCAGACCATCCCCTCCTCTGGCTGTAGTTTATGCATCCCAACCTGGGATGTTTATTTCCCTCGCACTGGAGTAAAACTTTACATATAATTTAAATTTGTGGAGCCGAACACTGAAAGTCTTTAATACAGTCTTACTGTTAATACTATTAATATGTTTGCTTATTGATTTTGCAAAAGTTTTATGTAGTAGTTAAGCATTTCCTAACATTTAGAACTAAATCATGATTGGCATGTTGTCATTGTTGCTTTCGTCTAAGGTGGGTCATCCGTTTACTTGCGAGGAAAGTAGTGTGGCAGTCAAACCGCAGCAGTCGTACCGCAGAGTTGGGTGAGCTGGGGGCTGAAAGTCCCACCCACAGGGTGGTGACCGGCCCCGTACCTCTGCGAACATTTATCGTTAGGCCATCTTTTGGCAATGGTATGGCGTGGACTAACGCGCCTGGGACGAAAGCACAAATTACTAAATAACGCACCATCGTCTGCTTCTAGTTCCTAGGATATTATTTCTTGGACCTTCTTTAAATACTCTTCCACCATCGTTTACTTTTCCTTTGGTTTTCATTTCCGTTGTTAGCTGCATGTGGAAGTAACAAGTAGGCCGCCGCTGCGATACTTTATCATCCTTTATACTGCAAGACCGACACACGTGTGGCACGAATTCTGTTGCTTTGGTATAAATTAACCTGCCGCATGCAACGTACGCCGCAAGATGTTGCCAGTTGTAGCATGCTACAAGACGACGCACGCCACATTTCTGTAGCATGCCACAATGTGTGCAAGACGTCGCCCCAGCGTAAACGAGGCTTTAGAGCCAGGTCTGTATTGTATGGTGGATGTGATGTGTTGCGTACGAAACTAAAACCTGCTATCAGATTCAAACGTCGTGGAAAACTGTGAAGAGGTGTCATCCTGCAGCATGATAACGCTCGCCCATATTCTGCCAAAGAGACAGCAGACGCAATAAAGGAGTTGAGATTCGAGGTGCTGGAACATCCACCATACAGTACAGACCTGGCTCCAAGTGAATTTCACATGATTGGACCCTTAACGGAAGCACTACAGGGAAGAAGAATTAAAGGTGATGACAACGTCATTGCTGCGGTGCAAAATTGGTTACAGATGCGACCGAAAAACGTGTTTTCTGATGAAACAAAAAAAAAACTCGTAAAACGTCGGGAAAACTGCATAGAAGTCCAGGGAGGTTACGTAGAAAAATATCGCATGTTTCAGTTTTCTATCATCAGAATAAGTACAGCTTTTCACAAATGTGCCTCAACTTCTTGAACTCCCGTCGTATACCTGTATGTAGATGATTTTGTAAATAAGCTTTCCCTATAATGTACTTTTAAAGATATAACAAGGGATGGCTTCTCTGATTGTGCATACGCGTTAATAGTGAGTTTCGGCATTAACATCTATTTATAAATAACTGTTTAACCATGGGTAACGCCACGGTCTAAGCTAGTGACATATACACTCCTGGAAATGGAAAAAAGAACACATTGACACCGGTGTGTCAGATCCACCATACTTGCTCCAGACACTGCGAGAGGGCTGTACAAGCAATGATAACACGCACGGCACAGCGGACACACCAGGAACCGCGGTGTTGGCCGTCGAATGGCGCTAGCTGCGCAGCATTTGTGCACCGCCGCCGTCAGTGTCAGCCAGTTTGCCGTGGCATACGGAGCTCCATCGCAGTCTTTAACACTGGTAACATGCCGCGACAGCGTGGACGTGAACTGTATGTGCAGTTGACGGACTTTGAGCGAGGGCGTATGGTGGGCATGCGGGAGGCCGGGTGGACGTACCGCCGAATTGCTCAACACGTGGGGCGTGAGGTCTCCACAGTACATCGATGTTGTCGCCAGTGGTCGGCGGAAGGTGCACGTGCCCGTCGACCTGGGACCGGATCGCAGCGACGCACGGATGCACGCCAAGACCGTAGGATCCTACGCAGTGCCGTAGGGGACCGCACCGCCACTTCCCAGCAAATTAGGGACACTGTTGCTCCTGGGGTATCGGCGAGGACCATTCGCAACCGTCTCCATGAAGCTGGGCTACGGTCCCGCACACCGTTAGGCCGTCTTCCGCTCACGCCCCAACATCGTGCAGCCCGCCTCCAGTGGTGTCGCGACAGGCGTGAATGGAGGGACGAATGGAGACGTGTCGTCTTCAGCGATGAGAGTCGTTTCTGCCTTGGTGCCAATGATGGTCGTATGCGTGTTTGGCGCCGTGCAGGTGAGCGCCACAATCAGGACTGCATACGACCGTGGCACACAGGGCCAACATCCGGCATCATGGTGTGGGGAGCGATCTCCTACACTGGCCGTACACCACTGGTGATCGTCGAGGGGACACTGAATAGTGAACGGTACATCCAAACCGTCATCGAACCCATCGTTCTACCATTCCTAGACCGGCAAGGGAACTTGCTGTTCCAACAGGACAATGCACGTCCGCATGTATCCCGTGCCACCCAACGTGCTCTAGAAGGTGTAAGTCAACTACCATGGCCAGCAAGATCTCCGGATCTGTCCCCCATTGAGCATGTTTGGGACTGGATGAAGCGTCGTCTCACGCGGTCTGCACGTCCAGCACGAACGCTGGTCCAACTGAGGCGCCAGGTGGAAATGGCATGGCAAGCCGTTCCACAGGACTACATCCAGCATCTCTACGATCGTCTCCATGGGAGAATAGCAGCCTGCATTGCTGCGAAAGGTGGATATACACTGTACTAGTGCCGACATTGTGCATGCTCAGTTGCCTGTGTCTATGTGCCTGTGGTTCTGTCAGTGTGATCATGTGATGTATCTGACCCCAGGAATTTGTCAATAAAGTTTCCCCTTCTTGGGACAATGAATTCACGGAGTTCTTATTTCAATTTCCAGGAGTGTATAATCACATGTCAGTTCTATTATAATATATTTGTGCAATGAATACCCGTTTATCATCTGCATTTCTCCTTGGTGTAGCAATTTTAATGGCCAGTAGTGTATTTGGCTTTACAATCTCCACTCCAAGTCAGCAGATCGTGTCCTGTTCGATAATAAGCAATACGTGCCATAATAATAATCATACTAACCTTTCGATACACGTACTGTATTACATAGAAACTAAAGAACAAACTAAAGAGATTCACGTAACCATGTGTCTCTAATGGCTGTAGCCACGGTAGAGAAGTACTTTTTCGTCATATTCTTGCACTGGTAATTATTTTTCGAATTTCGACATCAGCTGATTCGATCACTTGATGATGTTGCCTATCTGAGTCGGCTTGTAACATAGGATCGTTGCAGATGTTTCCATTTCTGCCGATCTTGAGCTTCCGGTTGCCAATTCAATACAGCTGTCTTTCTTCAGTTACTGTTGCACTTGTCTGGTAAGTTTCTATTCTGTATGACTTTGTACACAACACCAAGGAGAGCTGGGTGACACTGTGGTGTGGCAACTGTCTTCGTAGTAAAACTGGACGGGAGCAGAAATGATTAGTGAACAAGTTAACACAGTAAACAGAAGATTTAGTTAACTCGCATATCTCTGAGGTTACAGTTACTGCACCAAGGAACAGCCGTCAATGGTAACAAGGAAGAGGCTTCATGAAGTAAGGCACGAAGGATGGTGTAGGAGCCACGACTACACGGTGTCTGTGTAGCTTCACAAAGCGAAGAAGTTTGGAATATGAGTGGGGCGTCTGACTGTCGCCGGCCATCTTACATTGCAGCGGCTGAGGGCGCTCGTAATCCAGAGATACTGGAGGTGTGGCTCAGCGGGCGTGCTCCATTGGATCCACTGGATACCAAAACTTGCATTCCCTGAGTGGGTTTCGAAGTTCTACAATGGATCGAAGGATGACCTATGCCATATCACATATATAATCTAGGTTTACATTAAGTTTCACAAGAGAGAAAACTATCAAAATGGTCTACAGTGACCCTCAATTATCTTTAATTGCTTATCTAACTTGTCGTAAATTACAGTGGCTGATGTGGCTTCTCAATAACTATATAACAGAAAAATCATCGCGTTTCAGATTTTTACTTCAAGTGGCAAATGTGAACACCCTGAGCTTTAATTGACGATCGACACTAGTATTACGCAAAACGGGGGTGTAACAGATGAGACTTCTGCAGTTTTGAGTGAAGCTTTATGGGCTGTTATGCGGCATCGCGTGCGTTCATTACCTTGTCGTTGTTCGTCAGGGGGCGGCGGACAGCACAGCTCCGCTCACCTCGCCGTCTCGGAAGCAAATCTCTCCTAACTTCTCCTTACTACAATTTACCGAAGTTGGTTTAAAAAAACTATCTGGCTGTGTTTTCATCTGACCAATCAGAGTCTCAATGTTAACCTCAAGCTCCGCCTACAAAAACTCTGTCTATCCAATGAGAAACGTTATGCTTTTCGTGGTGGGGCAATGTTTTTAAAGTTTGCAACGTAACAGAGACGCGAAAACTCTCACGCTAAAACTTGTGGCTGGGGTGGCCCTTTTAGTGTTATCGTCAGATCTATACTGTTCTTCTGGAGGGCTCTATCTTTTAACGTGGGCTGGGAGGGGGTCCTAGCGGTTAGCTGGTGATGTGGGTGTCCGTCCCTTATCTTAGGGCCTTCCAGCTTCACACGGTTCTGCTCTCGGCTTCTGTTCTCGTTTCTCCCCTCGGAATTGCGTCTGTCTCACGGTGGGAAGGTATGACATGCATTCAGGCATTCTTGTGTTAGTCTGTCATATTCCATTTGCTGACTCGTTACCCGTATTACTTTGGTTAATTTAATGTCACGATTTATTCGGAGTTATGTGACATACTACTGGATTTGCTTATCATGTCAGGGTTTTCATGGAAGGTATTGGATTTGCCTGACACCTTACATATCACCACCCTTCGAACTTAATTTTTGTACTGAAGTTGGGCAATGATTGAATCGTTGTCCAATCCAGTCAAAAATTATTCCGTTATCTAAATTTTGTTGCCTACTGTTCAGCCATGTTATTCTGTTCTGTGCTAGTTTGTATTACTAATTTATATTTTTATATTCTTCCACATTATTATCAAAAATATGTTTATATTGACAAGAGAAGAATTATTTTATTCTATTGTAATTATTTTTTAATTATTTTCTTTCTTTATTTAATTGTGAAGTTTGTTTTTTAAGAAATTTGTTATCGGAAGTGAGGAGTCTTTCACATCGATTTTCTTAGAAATATTGTTTTTATAAATGTAGTAATTAAGTAAAATCTTTTCCTTACACATTTTCTAAATATCATGTACAAGTAAAATGTTTTTGTTTCTAGTCGCTCATTTCAACATTGTTACATTAACAAATGAGATTTATTTTCAAGAATTGCTTTGGCAAAGAAATACACATACACTAGTATTGAGATATTATCCTAACAAATGGTACAAATGTTTAAAAAAAAGGGAAAACATCCAACAAGATAATTTTTTATTCTTTGTTTTTATAAGGAGAAAATAAGTAAAATATAGTTATTCTTTTATTTTTATGAGGAGAAAATAAGTGGCATATAATTTTAGTGTTTATTATGCCTTACTTTTGTTCTTTATATACTGTCCATTTCAGAACTAATGTCTTATTTTTATCGGTAGTCTATTTTTTACTTAAGTCCAATGACTGTTATTTTGTAGTTTATTAGCTGTCTGGTGTGCTTAACTTATTTACTTTTTCACATGTTTCTTTTGCACAATTCCTACATCACATAATTTGATTTCACACATTCACACAATCCTATGAATGTTTAAGCATGAGGTTGGCGAATATTTTTGATGTTTTTTGCACGAAGGTGATGGACTTGAGCGAGATGGGTGTGGGCAAGTATTTGATGTACAGCTTTGTTCGTTGTTGGCTTTGCAAGTGTGTGTTGCTGTTGTGGAGGTCCCATAATGGAATGGAGCTGTGAGTGCACAATCTCATGGTTTACTGGCTTTGTATGCGTGAAAGTCATCGTTATGTGTCGCTGAAAGCGGTCGTTTTTCATTGTAATACATCGCAGACGACTAGTTTACAATAGGATAGGGTTTTGGGAAGGTATGTCGCCTGTTCTTCACCCATCTTCTTTCTTGGTCTCAATCTTGTGAATCTTTAACTTCTGTTCTTCCTGCTTTTTCTCTGCTTCTTACTTGCTTCTTGGTTCTTCTCTGGGCAGGATATGGAAATATTTATTGATAACTAGTCACTTTGAAGTTCTCCTCTTAGTAACTGTTTGATAAATTGTTTGGGCGTGTCATTTTTACTTTGTGGAAGTTTTCTTCAGTTTCGTGCATCAGTGTGCTGTTTAGTAGCAGTTGTGTGACTTTTACACTTTTTTTTTTGCCTACGGTGGCTTGCCCAAGCGGTCTTCTCGTCAGGCCGTTTTTTGCTCACTCCACTGAGTCGGGGCGTTCGGAGACCCTTCTGGCGTTCAGTGTCCTGTCGTGTCTCTGCGGGGTTCCGCCACTGTGTGGTTCCATGTTCTGTCCCAGCAGGGTTCCACCACCCTGTGGTTCAGCTTGGCAGCAGTTTTATTTACTGTCCACTTCGGCTAAAAGGGCCTTCTGTTGGTCTCAATGTCCTTTCCCTTCACTTGACGCTTCTGCCTTGTAGGAATCGTGTCTTGCTAATTATGTCCTTTCCTTTCTTGATACTTCTCGTGTTGCAACTTATGGGCCATTGCATCTCGTCCTTGTTGGAGTTTTTACAATGGTTCTTACAAAAAGTTTTACTTATAATCATCTAACATATGTCTAGTACCTACATTGTTTTACGCCTCCTTAAAAGCTTTACAAATTTCGGCGCCCTTTCCATGTTACAATTCTAAGATATTTTGAGTCTTAACGTCTACAAGAATCCTCAAATTCTTTTTCTTTTTTTATTTCTGTGTAGTGTCATGGTGTATAGCATTTTCGTATTTCACCTTAATCTATGGTACTATTGGTGTTATTTTTGTTTTTGTTTTTATTAAAACTACTTTCTTTTTCCCACCTTCCTCTCTCTTCACTCTTCTTTCTCCTCCCGATCTTATCTGCAACATAATCTTGAAATATTGTGCTCATTATTTACCAGTAATAAAATTAATCTTCAAACTGTTTGATATGGCTCACATGGTGGAGTCCTAAGGTTTTGCCTGTTTTTGGGTTCATTAGTTCCACAGCATTATCATGAGCAATTCGGCTAATTATGACAGGTCCTTTGTATGCAGCGCAAAACTTATGAATTTTGTGTTTCTGTTTGCTGGAGAGATGGTGTGTTTTTACAAATACTTCCTGGCCTACTGCTTTTTTAATTGCTGTTCTATCTCCTCTTTCTTTTCTTTTAATGGCTGCCTTTCTGATGTTGGAGAGTGCTGTTGCTATGACTTGTTTGTGCTGTCTACGTGGTACAATAGGAAATCTAACATTTTCTCTGGTTATGCTTGGGGGTTCAATATTTTTAAGTACAGTAACTGGAGGTAGTAGTGTAGTGCTATGTGGCTTTTCATTTAATACTTATTGAAAATCTTTAAGGTATATATCCCAAGTGTTGAGTCTTTCGCCTGCATATAATCGGCATAAAATGCCTATGTCCTTCATAGATCGTGCTGCTAGATTTACCCTAGGTTTGTACTTAGATATGTAGATGGGTTTCATTTTGTGTTGTTTTAACATGTTCTGCCATTGCACTGATTTGTATTGTGGGCCATTATCCGAAATTATTCGTTCCACTCGACCTACTTGTCTGAGAAAATCTTGTCTAAATGCTTTACTTATAGTTAGACCTGTTGCCCGTTTTAATGGTGTCAAGGGAACATATTTAGAAGTAAGTTCCAAAACGACAAATATGGAAATATATCGATTTTTTGTGCGTGGGAGGGGTCCCATAAAATCTGTTGCAGCTATTTTTTTTAATCTTTTAGGGATTATTGGAAACATAGGTGGCTTGGTTTGGAAAGTGACGTGTTTAGCCCTCCCACACTTTTTGCATTTGACTAATACTGTTCTAATTCGTCTTTCCGTATTAGGAAAATGGCTTGTTTGTTTTATTTTTAAAAAGCATTTCTTTGGCCCAAAGTGGCCATTACTTAAATGTGTATACCATATGTACTTCTTGATTATTTCATCTGGGATATAAATTAACCATTCATTCGTTGCAACATTTCGTCTAAAAAATAAAACATTGTTTTTTACGAGATAGTGCTGTCAAATGTCTGGAAAACCCTTACTCCTCCACTTGTGTTTGATTCCTAGTATTTCGGGATCCTTGTCCTGTTCTTTGCCTATATTTTTCAATGCTGTCGTAATGTAGTTTTCGAAAGATACTTGTTTCATATATTACATTGTAAACTGGTCTTCTGCTGCTTCCAAACCTATGTTATTGGAGGCACCCTTTGGACATCGTGATAAAGCATCTGCTAATACATTCGCTGGTCCTGGTATGTGAGTAATAGTGAAGTCAAATTCTTGTAGTATTAACATCCATCTGGCTAGCCTCCCATGAGTTAGTTTAGCAGATAACAGAAATTCTAATGCTTTTTGGTCAGTGTATACTTTTGTTTTTCTTCCGAATAGGAAGTATCGAAAACGTTGGAAGCACAATGGCCAATGCCTCCAGCTCCGTGACTGAATAGTTCTTCTCGCTTTTTAGGAGTACCCGACTGGCAAATGCAATTGTTCTATATGATCTTAGCCCTGCCTGTTCGTATTCTTGGAATAAAACAACTCTTAAACCTGTTTTCACGATATCAGTAGCCATACAAAAATTTTGTGTTAGATCAGGATGTGCTAAAATCGGTGCTGCTGTTAGTGCGTTTTTCACTTTTAAAAATTCTTCATTGGCTTGTTGATCCCATACCCTGGCGTGTTTTTTCCAGTCAATGCACATAGGCGTGGTGTTGCGAGAGAGTCAATCCAAATAAATTTTTTATAGAATCCGGTGTGACCTAGAAATCCTCTGAGAGTTTTCTTATTATATGGAGTACAGAATTCTTTGATTGCAATTAGTTTTTCTGGGTGGGGCATTACCCCTTTCTCGGAAATTATGTGTCCTAGGAATTTGACCCCTCGCCTTCTAAATTTGGATTTTGTTATATTTACTGTAACTCCATGCTCTTCTGTAAAAACTGATTTAATGTGTCGTTGCGATGTTCCCAAGAGGGTTCTGCTATAATCATATCATCAACAAAACAAGTAATTTTTTGTAAAATTTCAGAACTTACTTTGGTTAATTTAATGTCACGATTTATTCGGAGCTATGTGACATACTACTGGATTTGCTTATCATGTCAGGGTTTTCATGGATGGTGTTGGATTTGCCTGACACCTTGCAATCAGTCCCCTAGAACTTAGAACTACTTAAACCTAACTGACCTAAGGACATCACACACATCCATGCCCTAGGCAGGATTCGAACTTGCGAGCGTAGCGGTCGCGTGGTTCCAGACTGAAGCGCCTAGAACCGCTCGGCCACTGCGGCCGGCAGGCTATAACTTTAAAACATTTGAAACTGCAACCTAATATAAACACCACACTTACGTTTAAAGCTTTTGAACTATATTCTGCTTTGGCACTCCCAAAATGTTTAACATATCTTAAGAACAACAAACAACAGTTCTTTTTTAAAAAGAAGGCATCCACACCTGAGGGGCTAAGAATAAAAAACACAAGATTCAGCCTTTATCATACTAGTCGGAGGAATATCAGTATGTGTTCTCATACACAATAATTGACACTGGTCAACAGAAAGACAAAATGTCCACCAGGGGAAGCATTAACAGTTCAAGTTCAACCAACATGAGGTTCTCACCAAATTTATTTTGCTCTGTGACCGTGCTGGAATTATGATTTCACAGCCATCGGTGACGTGTGCGAATTTTAATGTAAGGAGGCCAAATGCCTCCTTATGGCGCTTCTCGAAGGTAATAGCCAGGCCTGGGCTGCAGGAAACGCACCAGAAACAAATGCCTAGATAGAAATGTCCAAGTAGCACATTCCACCCATGAGACACTGATACACCATTCTCACTTGCTCCAACACATGACTATCTTCCGCTTAAGACAACATATGCCTGCTGCCCCCTCTGGGCAGTGAAAGTAAACACATACCTTTGAGTCTAGCAAAGATTCAGTCTCACACACACACATTACCGATCCCAGGCACTCTCACTGGTCAGTGTTGATCCCTTGAACTCAAGGAGGAAGAACTGAACACTGGCTAGACCAACAGTCATCTATCTCACTCGTTTTTGCCCGTGTTTTTCCCATTTTTCAATTTCTTTTTACAAATAAACTTACAAGGCTGGGCATCTCACAGATCTCATAGGGCCCCTCGAAACGTCGTAAGATTTTAGCTGAGATCTTCCTATCCCAGTTACTGTGTGCCCACAGGTTCTTAACAAAACCAGTCAGTTATCTCCACCGACGGAAGGAGATACTACGTTATATATATCCTAGCTATGAGATATATTAATATGACCCAGCATGAAAATACTTAAAATAAAACTATACCGATGAAAAAAGATATTTCTGTTGTATTACAATATGAAATTCTGTTTTACTTTTCTTTCTGAAATACTTTATGTAGTTAAAATCACCATAACGATTTTTCGCTAGAGACTCTTGCTAAAGAGGCAAAAAAGAATGGAAATCTGTGTACTTTCTTTATTATCTCCGTACTTAGGGGTCTTTTATCGTCTGGCTGTTGTAACGTAAGCATCTATGTTTCCATGTACCGTAACTTTAACTTAAATAGATCGTATGTTATAACAGTGTACGCAGAACTCATCTAAATTGTATTAGACCTGATTATCTCCCATTTTAACAACTAGAACTTTTGGATTTTTTGAGAGTCCGTAAAGAAAATATGGATGATGAAACGTTCCAGAGTAATACGAATGAGGACATTACGTGTTCTTTCGCTGTTTATATACTATCGCTATGCAGAACCTGCCTGAGATTAATTCGCGGATCATTTCTTATAGTTCCTCACATACATCTTTTACCCAAGAATCTTCTTAGGTTAATCGCTCAGTGGCCTTCTTATGTTGACGTCGGCAGTTGCTTCACTGGCTTGATGTATTGTGCCTAATCAAAATCAACAGCAGGCGTCCTGAAATATTTCGTGTATCCATAATTATATCTATTAAAAGCAATAATTTATTCAATTTTTCTAGTTTGCCGTCTATCGAA
This sequence comes from Schistocerca cancellata, assembly GCF_023864275.1. Taxonomy (NCBI): domain Eukaryota; kingdom Metazoa; phylum Arthropoda; class Insecta; order Orthoptera; family Acrididae; genus Schistocerca; species Schistocerca cancellata. The sequence continues at coordinate 679,948,481 of NC_064630.1, forward strand.
GTTTGTCTCATTCGTCGTGCTATCACATTTTAATCAGTACTTGAATAATCATAATGCATTTTTGCCGTGATTTACTGGACAAAATTTCCTTTAAAATTTCTCAGGCATTTTCTTATAGTAAATTCAAGAGCAAAAAAATTCAGCGCCAACCTCGATCATTTCTTCGAGTCTCTTGTCAACGTGGTGAGCGACTGTTACTAACCACTCTCTTCCAGTTCTGCCTAAGATTCCAGTATCTACATTCCCTGGAAGCAGATCGTTAACAGAGTAGAGATTAGATGTTGGAATTAGATTTAGCTGCCTTACACTGCTTCCAGATTCCAGCCAGTATTCTGACGATAGAATTTAAACAGGGGCAATGAAGATGCTGTTCAATTTTTATAATTGATTTTTAAACAGATGTAAATTGCCGTCATTAAGGTAAGGATGAACATAACTGGAAACTGTGCTGTCAAAACGGATCTTACGCTCCTCGTCGTACTGAGTACGGTAATATTCTAAATCTTCATTCGAGCAGTACCCTTGATTAGGCTGACCACGAGCGGAGTTGATTCTCAACATTACTAATCCCAAGCTCCTGGTATAGTTTCTCGCAGGATTTTGAAAAAGGGCGAAAATCTCTGTCACACTCTTTTTGTCATCCATCTTCAGACTGGTTTTATGCTGTCCGCCACAAATCCTATCCTATGCCAACCTTTTCGCCTCAGAGTAGAGCTAACACCCTTCGTCCTCAATTATTTGTTGAATCTGCGTCTTATACCATGGAGATTAATCGATGATGACGGAATACATGTCCTATAATCCTGTCCCTTCTTCTTGTCTGTGTTTACCATATCTACCTTTCTTCGCCGGTTCCGAAGAAAACCTCCTCATTCTATATCTTACCAGTCCTCGTAATTTTCAACGTTCAACGATCTTCTGTAATAACATATCTCATAGTCTTCGATTATCTCCTTTTCCGGTTTCCACACCATCCATGATTCACTACTATATAGTGGTGTGCTTCAGATGTACGTACCCAGAAATTTCTTCGTTGGATTAAGACCTTTTCTTGATACCAGTAAATTTCTATTGGCCGGGAATACGCGCTGCGTCTGTGCTAGTTTGCTTTTTTGCTTTTTACGTTCCCCTTGATCGTCTGTCACTGGTTATTTTGCTTACAGGGTAGCAGAATTCCTTAACTTCATCTTTTATTAATCGGCAATGCATGCAATATAAAATTTGCGACATGTCGGTTATAAGATGCCACTTTTACTGTTTCAAAATGTACATTTGTTTGTAATGATAACACGCAGTTCTTACCTAAGAAATAATTGAGTTTATGACATTTAGATTTACTTTGATTTTACTTAGTTAATCATTTGACGTTGCTTCACCACAGCAGTTGTATTATTTACAGACAGTCACAAGAGGCATATGACAGGAATGATCATTCTAAGCTAAAAGGACTAATAAACTTTGGCTCTAAAACGTATATCTGAAGATCTATGAGCACATCTTCATCTTCGATACTGTGAAATAAATATTTCTGTTTGAAGCTCTTTGCTTTCCATATCTTGAGGAGTGATGTGTTCTGCAGCAGCGAAGATGAAAAACTGCTCTTAGCTTTTAATGTATGTGCTTTACATCCGATGCTCCCAGGGGAATTTGTCTTCTATTGGTCCATGCTACATCCTCGTAAAGTATAGAAAGCAAAGACTGTTGTGGATTGGCAAGAGAGCCAACCCAGTTATGAGAGGAAGCCGAAAGGCACGCGTTTTAGCTCACGCAGGCTGGCGTGAGGTCTGGAACAGGTCAAGGAAATTAGACTAGAAAAAAAGGACGTAGCTGTGGAATACTTAACTTTAATCCATAAATGGTGAACATCGCTCTTGACGGTAAATGTTTTACAGCATCAATAGTAACTGGTAATGGCGAATTGCTAGGTCGTAGCAAATGACGTAGCTGAAGGCTATGCTAACTATCGTCTCGGCAAATGAGAGCGTATTTTGTCAGTGAACCATCGCTAGCAAAGTCGGTTGTACCACTGGGCCGAGTGCTAGGAAGTCTCTCTAGACCTGCCGTGTGGCGGCGCTCGGTCTGCAATCACTGATAGTGGCGACACGCGGGTCCGACGTATACTAACGGACCGCGGCCGATTTAAAGGCTACAACCTAGCAAGTGTAGTGTCTGGCGGTGGCACCACAAAGAGCTGGCAGTAGAAGAGATTTTTTCCACAGTATCGAATACTAAAGAACGTTCATGCCTCTTGACGTATGCATTTTAGAGTCACTGATAACCAGATACTTATTGCTTCGAATGGTCGTTCCTGTCATGTTGTAAGAGGTCCATGATTAAGGAATTTGCCGCTAGCACACTCGAGCAGGTGTAATTTCGGTGGATTGCTCACGCACTGCCTGCAATATATAAGCTATAAGAGAATCTCAGACCAGAGAGCAGTGTTGTATGCAGTAAGAGCAGTGTCTGTAGCAGTAGGAGTAGGGAGTAGCGAGCAGTCTGGTGTATCGAGTTGGCTGGGCCGGCCGTTGGGAGCGATGGCGGTGCCTGAGCATTGTAGTATAAGGTAAAAGCAGCCTCGCGCATATGTACTATTGTTATATCAAGTCCCATCTAAATGCTTTAAAAATCTCTTAATAATAACCTTTCTTATAAAAATTAAGTTTTGTCAATCATTCATCTCAATTTAAAGGATTTACTAATTTCTCAAATCCATGGTCATCCTGATTATTGTAAAGAAAAATCAGTTGTTTCCTTTTATACCTGACAAATCTATCGGCCAGCATTGCACTGGGCTGTGCCACAAAAATTTCTGATAGGAGCAGATATATACGCGTTATCCGGCGACCTTATTGAGGTAAGAATTTTCACCTTATTCAGTATGATCTTTCAGGGCCATGACGCAGCGCAGCTGACGTCCAAAATTTATGAGTTTAGATTCACAGTCAGTTGATTATTGAAAGGTAACATAAGTAAGCCACAATTTTATTGAGAGGTTAGTCACATGGTAGGTTACGGAATTTATCTGTTGGTGGGTTACGCTGAATGTGAATGATATAAACATATTTTTAACACTTGGGAGGTTACACTTGTCGACGACGGCCAGGATCGTATTTTTGTGAATGTCTGAGAAGTAGTCAGTTATATATCTGCTCTTATTTACTTAATGTTAAATGTAGTTTGCATCTGGCGCAACGCATTTACTAATTTGTCACTCCTTCTTTCACAGATCATCGGCAATTTTTTGCTCTTTGTTCTTATTGTATTTGTTCAATTTTGCTTTGTCTTTGTTTGATTTTGTGCTTAACTTTGATTTGTGAAAACAGCGCGAAAAACTGCTAACAGTACATCGCGATGCGCAATGAGTGAAAAAGCCGACTCGAATAATTTGACCGATAGTACTAGCGACACTCAGAGTCATACTGTTAATCCTCCAGTTACAGATAATCAGTGAATGCCGACCACTAGTTTTGATTTTAATCCTAATGATGAGCAAACAAATTCAGTCATGTCCACACTTAATTTAACGACAACTGATGACGCGGCACGTACCGTTACAATGAACGCTGCCCAGTTTGACACATCTGACTTGCAAAATTTACACAGAGAACAGATAAATGTTTCTAACGAAGATGAACAATGTAGTCGAAATATGTCAGATTTGAAAATTCCTGGCAGATTAAAACTGTGTGCCGGACCGAGACTCGAACTCGGGACTTTTACCTTTCGCGGGCAAGTGCTCAACTCGCCCGCGAAAGGCAATCGTCCCGAGTTCGAGTCTCGGACCAGCACACAGTTTTTATCTGCCAGGGTGTTTCATATCAGCGCACACTCCGCTGCAGAGTGATAATCTCATCCTGCCTATGTGAGATTTATTTGATTCCGATGTAGTGACCAACAGTGCACATCCGATTGGCAAACCATTTTGTGAATCAAACATTGACCAAATGGTTACATACAACGTGACACATGCAGATACATCATCACACAGCACAGAAAATACAGTCGCTAATTTTGGCATGGATCAAGTTATGGCATTATTGCTACAATAAATGAAAATTTCAAACAGTGGGATGAAAAACGCGGCAACCTTAATGAACATAACAAACAACTTAGTGAACAGATTACAGCCGTTACCGTGCAACATCATGATACTAAAGACCAATTACGTTAAGAAATTAAAGCTTGTGCTAGGAATAGTAGCGAAGAGTTACGTAATACACATGCAGCCGCAACAAAATGACTTAGAGATGATATTAATGCGGTTGCTAAACAATGTTCAGAAAACACAACACAGTTACGCGAAGAGTTTAAATTAATGTCAGTAGAGCTTTCACGCACTGGATGACAAAGTCGATAAGATATTTGAACAACAGAACAGTCAAATTGACGTACGTTTCAACGTGACAGAAATGAAATATATTTGTCTCTAACTCGTCACAGCATATGCCACATCTTGAACATTTGTCACACTCACACAGGCAGTGTAAATTAGGTGATTTACAGAGAGTACGTGTCTTAGATTCCGAACAGACACAGACAAACGGATTATCATATAATCCTGAACCAATACAGACATTCAGAGCCGATAATTTTGATTATAAATACTTTCTATCCGTGAGAAAATGTAAGGTATTAAAGGTACTTAAGAATGACAGAACACAGATACACTCTATGGACTGGATACAAGAATTTCCTTTTGAATTTTCACCGGCATTGCCTGTAACGCAGAAACTAAAATTTATTTGCAGCGCGTAAGAGACCTCAGGAGATTCATTACACTACCATGAATACGTTGCCGTAGCGTACACAGGGCATCCAGCCGTAGTAGCGCTATTTCATCTTTAGTTTTTTGCACTGCTGCCTTCTCTTTTACTATCCTTTATATCCATCATAACAACTCTTCAACTATCGATCTATCTAGGATTAGAAATGAGTAAAGAAAACCTGATATGACAAGTTTTAACTAATAGTGACAGTTTTCAATAGATACTCCCGAAATAACAAGAAGTACCAGTATAACTTTAATAACGAACAAAATTCTAATCATCAGTATGTACATAATTTTCAGGAATCGCAGGCACAATTTGGCAACAATAGAGGGTTTTCCCCACTATTGCAAAAAACCGGCTGGTTATCATACCTAACCAACAATGTAATGTGCAGGGTCAACCGAGCTTCAATGTTTCGCCGCCTACACTTATAGCGTCGGCTCCGCAAATAGTAACACATCTTGTTTTTGTTGTTATGGTCTTTAGTCCTGAGACTGGTTGGATGCAGCTCTCCATGCTACTCTATCCTGTGCAAGCTTCTTCATCTCCCAGTACATACTGCAGGCTACATCCTTCTGATCTGCTTAGTGGATTCATCTCTAGTTCTCCCTATACGATTTTTACCCTCCACGCTGCCCTCCAATACTAAATTGGTGATCCCTTGATGCCTCAGAACACGTCCTAACAACCGATCCCTTCTTCCAGTCAAGTTGTGCCGCATGCTCCTCCCCAACACCTCCTCATTAGCTATGTGATCTTTTTTTGGTCATCAGTCTACTGACTGGTTTGCTGCGGCCCGCCACGAATTCCTTTCCTGTGCTAACCTCTTCATCTCAGAGTAGCACTTGCAACCTACGTCCTAAATTATTTGCTTGACGTAATCCAATCTCTGTCTTCCTCTACAGTTTTTGCCCTCTACAGCTCCCTCTAGTACCATGGAAGTCATTCCCTCACGTCTTAGCAGATGTCCTATCACACTGTCCCTTCTCCTTGTTTTCCACTTATTCCTTTCCTCTCCGATTCTGCGTAGAACCTCCTCATTCCTAACCTTATCAGACCACCTAATTTTCAACATTCGTCTATAGCACCACATCTCAAATGCTTCGATTCTATTCTGTTCCGGTTTTCCCACAGTCCATGTTTCACTACCATACAATGCTGTACTCCAGACGTACATCCTCAGAAATTTCTTCCTCAAATTAAGGCCGGTATTTGATATTAGTAGACTTCTCTTGGCCAGAAATGCCTTTTTTGCCATAGCGAGTCTGCTTTTGATGTCCTCCTTGCTCCGTCCGTCATTGGTTATTTTACTACCTAGGTAGCAGAATTCCTTAACTTCATTGACCTCTTGACCATCCATCCTGATGTCAAGTTTGTCGCTGTTCTCATTTCTAATACTTCTCATTACCTTCGTCTTTCTCCGATTTACTCTCAAACCATACTGTGTACTCATTAGACTGTTCATTCCGTTCAGCAGATCATTTAATTCTTCTTCACTTTCATTCAGGATAGCAATGTCATCAGCGAATCGTATCATTGATATACTTTCACCTTGTATTTTAATTCCACTCCTGAATCTTTCTTTTATTTCCATCATTTTTTCCTTGATGTACAGATTGAAGAGTAGGGGCGAAAGGCTACAACCTTGTCTTACACCCTTCTTAATACGAGCACTTCGTTCTTGATCGTCCACTCTTATTATTCCCTCTTGGTTGTTGTACATATTGTATATGACCCGTCTCTCCCAATAGCTTACCCCTACTTTTTTCAGAATCTCGAACAGCTTGCACCATTTTATATTGTCAAACGCTTTTTCCAGGTCAACAAATCCTGTGAAAGTGTCTTGATTTTCCTTTAGCCTTGCTTCCATTATTAGCCGTAACGTCAGAATTGCCTCTCTCGTCCCTTTACTTTTCCTAAAGCCAAACTGATCGTCACCTAGCGCATTCTCAATTTTCTTTTCCATTCTTCTGTATATTATTCTTGTAAGCAGCTTCGATACATGAGCTGTTAACCTGATTGTGCGATAATTCTCGCACTTGTCAACTCTTGCCGTCTTCGGAATTGTGTGGATGATGCTTTTCCGAAAGTCAGATGGTGTATCGCCAGACTCATATATTCTACACACCATCGTGAATAGTCGTTTTTTTGCCACTTCCCCCAATGGTTTTAGACATTCTGATGGATTGTTATCTATCCCTTCTGCCTTATTTGACCGTAAGTCCTCCAAAGCTCTTTTAAATTCCGATTCTAATACTGGATCCCCTATCTCATCTGAATCGACTCCTGTTTCTTCTTCTATCATATCAGACAAATCTTCACCCTCATAGAGGCTTTCAATGTATTCTTTCCACCTATCTGCTCTCTCCTCTGCATGTAACATTGGAATTCCCGTTGCACTCTTAATGTTACCACCGTTGCTTTTAATGTCAGCAAAGGTTGTTTTGACTTTCCTGTATGCTGAGTCTGTCCTTCCGACAATCATATCTTTTTCGATGTCTTCACATTTTTCCTGCAGCCATTTCGTCTTAGCTTCCCTGCACTTCCTATTTATTTCATTCCTCAGCGATTTGTATTTCTTTATTCCAGATTTTACCGGAACATGTTTGTACTTTCTCCTTTCATCAATCAACTGAAGTATTTCTTCTGTTACCCATGGTTTCTTCGCAGCTACCTTTTTTGTACCTATGTTTTCCTTCCCAACTTTTGTGATGGCCCTTTTGGAGATGTCCATTCCTCTTCAACTTTGCTGCCTACTGCCCTATTCCTTATTGCTGTATCTATAGCGTTAGAGAACTTCAAACGTATCTCGTCATTCCTTAGTACTTCCTTATCCCACTTCTTTGCGTACAGATTCTTGCTGACTAATGTCTTGAACTTCAGCCTACTCTTCATCACTACTATATTGTGATCTGAGTCTATATCTGCTCCTGGGTACGCCTTACAATCTAGTATCTGTTTTCGGAATCTCTGTCTGACCATGATGTAATCTAATTGAAATCTTCCCGTATCTCCCGGCGTTTTCCTAGTATACCTCCTCCTCTTGTGATTCCTGAACAGGGTATTTGCTATTACTAGCTGAAACTTGTTACAGAACTCAATTAGTCTTTCTCCTCTTTCATTTCTTGTCCCAAGCCCATATTCTCCTGTAACGTTTTCTTCTACTCCTTCCCCTACAACTGCATTCCAGTCGCCCATGACTATTAGATTTTCGTCCCCCTTTACATACTGCATTACCCTTTCAATAACCTCACACACTTTCTCTATCTGTTCATCTTCAGCTTGCGACGTCGGCATGTATACCTGAACTATCGTTGTCGGTGTTGGTCTGCTGTCGATTCTGATTAGAACAACCCGGTCACTGAACTGTTCACAGTAACACACCCTCTGCCCTACCTTCCTATTCATAACGTATCCTACACCTGTTATACCATTTTCTGCTGCTGTTGATATTACCCGATATTCATCAGACCAGAAATCCTTGTCTTCCTTCCACTTCACTGCACTGACCCCTACTATATCTAGATTGAGCCTTGCATTTCCCTCTTCAGATTTTCTAGTTTCCCTACCACGTTAAGCTTCTGACATTCCACGCCCCGACTCGTAGAACGTTATCCTTTCGTAGATTATTCAATCTTTTTCTCATGGTAACCACTCCCTTGGCAGTCCCCTCTCGGAGATCCGAATGGGGGACTATGTGATCTACCGATCTAATCTTCAGCATTCTTCTGTAGCACTACATTTCGAAAGCTTCTATTCTCTTCTTGTCCAAACTATTAAATCGTACATGTTTCACTTCCATACATGGCTACATTCCATACAAATACTTTCTGAAACGACTTCCTGACACTTAAATCTATACTCGATGTTAACAAATTTCTCTTCTTCAGAAACACTTTCATTGCCATTGCCAGTCTACATTTTATATCCTCTCTGCTGTGTCCATCATCAGTTATTTTGCTCCCCAAATAGCAAAACTCCTTTACTACTTTAAGTGTCTCATTTCCAAATCTAATTCCCTCAGCATCACCCGATTTAATTCGACTACATTCCATTTTCCTCGTTTTGCTTTTGCTGATGTTCATCTTATACCCTCCTTTCGAGACACTGTCCATTCCGTTCAACTGCTCTTCCAAGTCCTTTGCTGTCTCTGACAGAATTACAATGTCATCGGCGAACCTCAAAGTTTTTATTTCTTCTCCATGGATTTTAATACCTACTCCGAACTTTTCTTTTGATTCCCTTACTGCTTGATCAATATACATATTGAGTAGCATCCGAGAGAGGCTACAACCCTGTCTCACTACCTAGCGACAAGGAAATCACTACGTACAGAAGACGCATCATTTCAACTCCTATCGAATGCGCCGTATAGTAATGACTATCATGACAGTCGTTAAAGTAATGAGCACAGTTTCCAGCGTACATTTTACAGTCGGTCTTCCCAGCAGCAGAATCATCCGAAACAACAGATTATCATGAATGAATAAGACAGTCGGTATCATCCCGAGCCTAATACGTCAGGACGAAATAACAGAAAAAAATGGCTCAGAGCACTATGGGACTTAACATCTATGGTCATCAGTCCCCTACAACTTAGAACTACTTAAACCTAACTAACCTAAGGACAGCACACAACACCCAGCCATCATGAGGCAGAGAAAATCCCTGACCCCGCCGGGAATCGAACCCGGGAACCCGGGCGTGGGAAGCGAGAACGCTACCGCACGACCACGAGATGCGGGCAAAATAATAGAACAGCACAAATAGTCGAAATGCCACAGCATCCTCCTGCAAATAACAGCACGGCAGACAGAATTTGACTAGATACAGTACAGGTTGCATCTTCCAGCAACGTAAGCAATACTTTTGATACACAGAATCTTGTTCACGAAAATTTTATAACTTTTGACGACATCCGAGACACACTTTTGCATGAAAAACCAGTTATTCAAAAACCTATTTCCCACCCTGTTATTGAAGTAAATATTGGATCATCTACATTGTCAGCAGTAATCGATTGTGGTTCACGTATGTCAGTTATAAATGAAGAAACTTTCAACGAATGTAACAAAGAGAACACCTATCCTACGTTGCCATTAGGCAAAACTAAAGTAAAAGGAGCAGTATCTAGTAAAGGAGTTGATGTAAAATAACAGACACACTTTTGATTTTGTATTGCAGGCCATACGTTCCACTCAAGATTTTGGATTGTTCCCTTATTGACAACAGACTTTATTTTAGGTACGAGTTTTTGGTACAACATGACGCAATTATCGACTTCCAAAATTCCAATTTAATGTTAAAGGATGAAAATGTACAACTGGCATTAGAATTTCAGCACTCTTTATCTGCAGAAGAACAAACAATTAATCGGACAGAGGTCATTTCTGCATCCCGTAACATAGACTGTCATTCCACATTGTTCACAGATACGTATGTTCACAAGTACAATACACCAGACGAGGCCGACTATGACATTATACAAATGATTTCTGATAACGTTAAACAGAGCAGTGCAAAGACAGACGACAAACGTACAGAACTATACAAAATTCTTTTACAGCAAGCTCCAGTTCTTGACAACATCCCTGGTACTATGTCCGATTTCACGTATGAATTTAAAGTTAAACAGCATGACACATTTAAAGCTAAACATTATCCCATTCAACATATTCACAGAGAACAAATTAAGAAAGAATTACAAGCTATGTTAGACCAAGGTATTATTGAACCGGCAGTTACTCCGTACATAAACCCGCTCCATATTGTTAAGAACAAGGATCGCTCACTTCGCCTCGTACTTGATTCGTGTCATGTCAACGACATTATTATTAATGAAACAGATCACCCACAGACACTAGAAGAACTTTTACAGAAATTTCATGGTAGTGCTATTTATTCCACATTAGATTTTAAATCGGAATTTTGGCAAATTCAGCTCCGTCTGAACTGCAGGAAGTACACAGTATTTTTCTGTTTTGGTGATTGTTATCAATTTTGCAAATTACCGTTCGTTTTAACAATTTTTTCAGCAGCATTTATTCGCGGTTTGAATAGTATGCTTTCGACAGATTTTAAGGACGGAATCACAACATATGTAGACGACATCCTTGTTGCAGGAGCTAGCTGGTCTGAACACAATTTAATTCTTGGACAACTGCTGCAAACTTCTCGTGCACAAGGACTCACTGTTAATCTTAGCAAATCACACTTTGGCAAAACTTTCATAAAATTTCTTGGACATGTAATTTCAGCAGAAGGCATTGCGCCTGACCCGGAAAAACTTCAAGCTTTACGTGACGAAGAAACATCTACGTAGCTTTCTGGGATGAATTAACTTTTTCCGTAAATTTATTCATTACTCTGCTTTAGACACCCCTAGATTATGCCAATTGACGGGTAAAAACGCTATTTGGTCCTCGGATAGCCAAGCACAGTCTGAATTTGTTAATCTGAAACATGCCTTGTTGAATGCACCTTTTTTATCACACCCAGATCCTACTAGAAATTTTTCCGTTGCCACCGACAGTTCTAACACCGCTTTAGGCGTGCATATTTTTCAGGAAATTGAAGACGGTACTACAGTAATTATAAACATCGCCTTTGCAAGTCGCATTCTGTCACCTGCTGAACGCATTTATTCTGTCACAGAACTTGATACATTATGTGTTACATGGGCATTTACCTGATTTAGGCATTTTCTTTATGGAAGACATACTACCGTTTACACAGATCATAGAGCTATACAGTTTTTACTCACGGCTAAATTTACACATGACAGATTAAGCAGATGGAAACTTTATTTACAGGAATTTAATTTTGTAATTGTTCACACTCCCGGTACACAAAATATTGTAGCAGACGCACTATCCCGTTCTCTCAGCAACTTTCAGCAAGACATCGGAACCAACTTCTGCCAAGCAAATTTTAGCGTCATGTATATTCAACATGTTGCATTTGAAAATTTCATTTCGTAATCATTACGAGATATAACTCAGGAACAGAGCAAAGACAACGTATGGAAATAAATAAAACACCTTTGGCAAGGAATAATGTTATCATTAGAAACCATTACACTGTACGCAATAACATTCTGTTTCGCCGCTCTCACCTTGACAGCAACAATTGGTTATAATGTATTCCTGACGAGCTTGTTAACAAATTAATTTGGTATACTCATTTAAGTTACGCACATTATGGAGCCAGAAAATGTTTTCTTATACTGAGACAGAACTGTTATTTTGCCAACATGGAGAAACGTATTCGACGAATTTTAGCGGCATGTAAAATCGGCCAGAAAGCTTAATAAGACACGAATTCACATATTCCTCCGTTACATCCCATTGTACCCATTAAATTGAGACACATGGACGCTGTAAACATTTTTGGACCGATTCTCAGAACTAATAGAGGTTTTTGCTACATCTTTGTCGCTGTTGAACTCACTTGGAAATTTGTTACCTTCACTCCGTTACGCAAAGCTACTGCTAAATCTATTTCTAATGCATTTGTAAAACTTTTTTTTTCATGCTGGGCAGGTACTGAAAGTAATTTCCGACAGTGGACCACAATATCGATCTGCATTATGGACACGTATGTTACGAACAAGAAACATTTCTCCGATCTATATATCCAAGTATCACGCTTCTTCGAACCCTTGTGAATGTCTAATGAAAGAAATTGGTAAACTATGTAGAATATACTGCCATAAAAAACATATTGATTGGGATACACACATACTCTCATTCCAGGATGTAATTAACTCCATACCAAATGAATCTACTATGCTATCTCCGACTGTTATATTGAAAAATGTTGAACCACCCAACAAAATTAAAGAATTAGTATCCTTTCCTACATCTCGTCGACTACGCCACCATGAACTAATTGACATTGCGCTCAACAACATCAACGTGCCGCAGAACGCCGGAGAAGACAGCAAAAACAGGTTTGTACACGCCGTGACTTTCACATTGGACAGAAGATATTAGTACGCACACAATATTTATCCAACAGAGGAAAAAGTAGATGCAGTAAATTTGAGCTTCTATACGCAGGTCCATATAGAATTCGCAGCATTTCTCACCCCAATGTAGTACATGTAGAATCTTTGAGAACCAGAAAAAGCAAGAGCAATCACCATGTCTCCATTATTAAACCCTTTATTGAATGAACATACTTTATGATTTATCACACTGTAATGCCATTTCCTGAATTTTATAAGGCCACTTATGCAAATATATTTATGTGACTACTTACTGATACATGATCATATTTTTTCTTGGCAAGTGCCCGGCAAGGTAAGGTTATCAGGTCGCTTTTCTTGTCGTTATATATCAGACAGTAAACATTTTCCACTATTCTGAGTATGTATGATTGTTTACCTAACGAAAGTAGAATTTTGTCTGTATGCACTATGAAATCTTTAAGATATAACAAACACCAGTTGACTTTGACATTTTTCCATATGATATCTCAATATCTTGACTATTCTACATTTTTTGCTACTACATTATGATACTGTGTGTACATTATCGCACTTGAAAACTGTCTATGTTTTTGACCTAATACGTTTTCTGTCATGCCATGCTGTATGCTTAGTCATATCACAAGACACAAGTTTTCATTTAATTTGTATATGATTTAAATGCAAGATATTAACCCATATTCATCATTTTCAGAAAGCAATACCATGTAAAAGACATAAATTAAACAAACCGCAGTGGTTTATTATGAAATGGAAATTTCACCATCGGAATCAATGAAAGAAAATGCAATACCTTGTCATTAAGAGTAAATGGATGAGAATTAACAAGCATTAACAAGAATATACTATACACATCGTACAATAGTAGTCTTAACTAATTATTTTTCTTCCAGAATACGAAGCGATTGATGCAAGCTGTCAGAAAGAACTTCACATGTAAATTTTAGTGATGAAATATGCTAGAAGTAAGAAACTCTATACTATGAATAGTTGTATGAAGTAATTGGTAATACAAATAATGAATAATGAAATGTCTATTATTTGCAAATGATAATAAATGATGATGAATAGTTATATGAAGAATATGGTAATAGGAATAATGAAGTTTTTCTTTGCAGATGATGATAATGATGAAGTTTATATATTTTCTATTAGTTAAGAAGTGCTGTGTAGTTATTTAAGTATTTGTTGCAGTTCCTTTTGACAGTATGTCCTATGTCACATAGTATAATGAGTGAATGTTTTGGGAATGACAGCTATAGTACATACATATTAAGTACACATTTCATTACCTGTTAATTTGAAGTTTACTACTTTTTCCTTTCAGCTCAATAATCCATTTTGTAATTTTTCCACGTGAAGCTTTTCATGATATTAATATGCTATAAGCAGTTACTTATTAAACATGTTCTAGTACTTGCATCTTTTTACCCAGTTGTGTCTATCATTTATGAATGTGATCACATATACTCTACTTGTTTCATAACCTTGCTACAACTGACTCATGACAAATGACGTTATTAATCCTTATTTCCAGCAATAAGTCAAAATCAAATATTTTCATGCCCCAGCAATTAATTATAATTAATAATTAATAATAATTATCGATCACAATGCAATGCATTGCTAGCACAAAAATTTTTATTACCAGTCCCAACCATTACCAGTATATAACTAAATAATGCTACCAGTTTAAGATATATTTCTAGTCCTAAATACAATGCAAATTTTTCTGATGTATTGATTCCATTATGTCTATGTATTATTGGACTATAGACCATGAGTAATAGATACAATGTCTTACATTTTAAATATGTCTTATGCAACTTGCATGATATCATCTATAAACACTAGCTGCTTGATGCTACAAGCAATAACTCTTGTTTTGAATGATAACTTCTGAATAGTACTGATGATTACTGTAATGAGATGATTTATGCATAACTGAATGCCAATGGTTACTTTAACGAGATGACATGATGCCAATAATTACTGTAATGAGATGAGTTATGAATTATGTTCTGTAATACTGCATAAATGGTATGCCAATGATTATTATAATGAGGTGACTTATGCATAAATGCTATACCAATAATTACTGTAATGAGATGACTTATGCATAAATGTTATGCCAATAATTACTGTAATAAGATGACTTATGAATAATGTCATGTAATACTCCATACATATTACAGATATGTTTAGTAACTAGCCAATGAGTGCCAATAATTATTGAAATCGATTAATACACTAGTGTAATTCTGAATTATGACTAGCATAAGGCTTAATGTATCTTTCACCTTCTGACCTAATTACCACCAATTATTGTGATATCCGTATGTGCTGTCCATCCTCATAATCATGGCGCACTTTATTTGGTTTTTGCACTAATTCTATGTTGATGAAAAAGTATGGATTCTACAAGAATGTGGTGTTGACATATCAAACTGTCCACCATCTTGAACGATGGAGATGTCATTATGGTCCTACTGTTTGGTGTACCTAATGTACTACGAAAATGATAACATAGAATAATAGTACAACATTTCAGTGTCTTGGCTACACTGACAAATACCTCAGGGAAGAGAACTTCAGATTGTCTCACTTGGTGTTGTGCTTCTGTAGAAAGATATGGACTTCCACTGCAGCTACATGCAACCCACTGTGCTACAACCATGATGCTATCCTTCTCATTCTTTTCCTAGTTCTTGTTAAATGCTAAAGATTTTTACAGTGCAAGTGCAACTTTAATTCACTCCTTGATGTGTTTCACTCATTTAAAAATGTTAAAGACTTACAGTGCGTGTGCACTACATTTCATTTCTTAATGTATTGAGTTCATGTAAATATTCTAAGACTTCTTCAGTGCGTGTGCACTTTGTTTCACTCCTTGGTATGTTTAATTCATATAAAAATGCTAAAGACTTAAATGTGTGTGTGCACTTTATTTCATTTATTAATGTATTCAGTTCATGTAAATATGCTAAACACTTTTACAGTGTGTGTGCACTTTATGTTATTTGTTAATATATTTTGTACTCATTGCATATACTTTTCTCATTTCTTAATATGTTCTGTACTCAGTGTGTGTGCACCCTATTTCATTTCTTAATTTTCTGTACTTATATTATTTATCAATAATAATATATATACATGTATATATAGTAAAATATAGTAATCTATTTAGTAAACTAAATAACTAAATAGATTATAGAAAAATTTGTTGCTCATGGCAAGTCCAACTGACTCACCATCGCTGCCAAATTTTTGCCGCCCCCCCCCCCCCTCAAGGTGGAGGGTTATGTAAGAGGTCTATGATTAAGGAATTTGCCGCTAGCACACTCGAGCAGATGTAATTTCGATGGATTGCTCACGCACTGCCTGCAATATATAAGCTATAAAAGAATCTCAGACCAGAGAGCAGTGTTTTATGCAGTAAGAGCAGTGTCTGTAGCAGTAGGAGTAGGGAGTAGCGAGCAGTCTGGTGTATCGAGTTGGCTGGGCCGGTCGTGGGGAGCGGTGGCGGTGCCTGAACATTGTAGTATAAGGTAAAAGCAGCCTCGCGCAAATATACTATTGTTATTTCAAGTCTCATGTAAATGCTTTAAAAACCTCTTAATAATAATCTTTCTTATAAAAATTAAGTTTTGACAATCATTCATCTCAATTTAAAGGCTTTACTAATTTCTCCAATCCATGGTCATCCCGATTATTGTAAAGAAAAATCAGTTGTTTCCTTTTATACATGACAAATCTATCGGCCAGCATTGCACTGAGCTGTGCCACAAAAATTTCTGATAGGAGCAGATATATACGCGTTATCCGACGACCTTATTGAGGTAAGAATTTTCACTTCATTCAGTATGATCTTTCAGGGCGACGACACTGCACGGCTGACGTCCGCAATTTATCAGTTTAGATTCACAGTCAGTTAATTATTTAAAGGTTATATAAGTAAGCCACCATTTTATTGAGAGGTTAGTCACATTGTGTTATTGGTAGGTTATGGAATTTATCCGTTGGTGGGTTACGCTGAATGTGAATGATATAATGTTTACTTTTGGGAGGTTACAATATCCATAAATATCCTGTACTAATACTGCAAACATGTTAACTTTAATTTTCGTGTCCTATTACGTATTATATTCTATATCCATAATATTATCCATTAAATATGTCAGTTTAAGATCCACCTGAGAATTAGCTGGGTGTGGAGGTCGACAGCAATCATCATATTAAATAAATCATAAGTGAGCAATTTTTAATTACTCACATGTGACTTGTTTGCCAGACTGCGTTTTATGTGCTCTCTACTTCAGCCAACATGAGTTGTTTTGCGGCCCAAAGAGCAAACCTTGTGTGCTACTTTTAGTGAGCTATTTCTTAATGTAATTTCGTAAGTAGGGTCTGATTTGATTCTACTACGTTCCATTACTTTGTTTTACTTTTGTTGACATTCGCCTCATAGCATGTTTTCAAGACACTATCCATTTAGTTCTAGCAAGTCCATTACAGTGTCTGACAGACTCACAATGTCATCAGGAAACCTCAGCGTCTTTGCATCTTCTCCGCGATCTTTTATTACCTTTCCAGATTAAAGGTTTTCTTTACTGCTTAATCAGTCTACAGATTGGATACCATTGGGGTTGGGCTACAGTCAGTTCCTTCACAACCATTGCTTCTCTTTCACGTCCTTCGACTCTTGTAACTGCTGTATTGTTTCTGTAGAAGTTGTACACAACCTTTCAACATCTGATTTCTTTTCAGTAGCAATTATTACTTTTTTTTAAGTCACAGGTTATTTCACCTGCCTCATATATGTAGCACATCGTTTAGAATAATTTTTCAAGGTTTATTGTCACAAGTATCTAAAGAATTCTGAGGGTATAATTGAAAATGATTAGAATGCACCTAATGACGATGTGAACAATAGTACTGACTCAGAACTGACCGCATTAGGACCTTAGGTTCCATCACTAATGGTGCTGTATCTACTAATAATAGCAACGATGATAGTATTGGTTATCATCATCATCATCATCATCATTTAAGACTGATTATGCCTTTCAGCGTTCAGTCTGGAGCATAGCCCTCCTTATTCAGTTCCTCCTTGATCCCCTATTCAGTGCCAACATTGGTGCCTCTTCTGATGTTAAACCTGTTACTTCAAAATCATTCTTAACCGAATCCAGGTACCTTCTCCTCGGTCTCCTCCTGCCCTCTACTGCTGAATCCATGAGTCTCTTGGGTAACCTTGCTTCTTCTCCCATGCCTGTAACATGACCCCACCATCTAAGCCTGTTCGCCCTGACTGCTACATCTATAGAGTTCATTCCCAGTTTTTCTTTGATTTCCTCATTTTGGACACCCTCCTGCTATTGTTCCCATCTACTAGTACCTGCAATCATCCTAGCTACTTTCATATCCGTAACCTCAACCTTGTTGATAAGGTAACCTGAATCCACCCAGCTTTCACTCCCATACAACTAAGTTGGTCGAGAGATTGAACGGTGCACAGATAACTTAGTCTTGGTACTGACTTCCTTCTTGCAGAAGAGAGTAGATCGTAGCTGAGCGCTCATTGCATTAGCTTTGCTACACCTAGCTTCCAGTTCTTTCACTATGTTGCCATCCTGTGAGAATATGCATCCTAAGTACTTGAAACCGTCCATCTGTTCTAACTTTGTTCCTACTATTTGGCACTCAATCCGTTTATATTTCTTTCCCACTGACATTACTTTCGTTTTGGAGATGCTAATCTTCATACAATAGTCCTTACATTTCTGATCTAGCTCTGACATATTACTTTGCAAACTTTCAATCGAATCTGCCATCACAACTAAGTCATCCGCATATGTAAGACTGCTTATTTTGTGTTCACATATCTTAATCTCACCCAACCAGTCTATTGTTTTCAACATATGACCCATAAATAATATGAACAACAGTGGAGACAGGTTGCAGCCTTGTCTTACCCCTGAAACTACTCTGAACCATGAACTCAATTTATCGTCAACTCTAACTGCTGCCTGACTATCCATGTAAAGACCTTTAATTGCTTGCAAAAGTTTGCCTCCTATTCCATAATCTTGTAGAACAGACAATAACTTCCTCCTAGGAACCCGGTCATATGCCTTTTCTAGATCTATAAAGCATAGATACAATTCCCTGTACCACTCATAACACATCTCCATTATTTGCCGTAAGCTAAAGATCTGGTCCTGACAACCTCTAAGAGGCCTAAACCCACACTGATTTTCATCCAATTGGTCCTCAACTAATACTCGCACTTTCCTTTCAACAATACCTGAGAAGATTTTACCCACAACGCTGATTAAAGAGATACCTCTGTAGTTGTTACAATCTTTTCTGTTTCCATGTTTAAAGATTGGTGTGATTACTGCTTTTGTCCAGTCTGATGGAACCTGTCCCGACTCCCAGGCCATTTCAATTATCCTGTGTAGCCATTTAAGACCTGACATTCCACTGTATTTGATGAGTTCCGACTTAATTTCATCCATCCCAGCCGCTTTATTGCACTGCAATCTATTGACCATTTTTTCCTTTTCCTCAAAAGTGATCCTATTTCCATCATCATTCCTATCCCATTCTACCTCGAAATCTGAAACATTACTGATCGGATTTTCACCTACATTGAGCAACTCTTCAAAATATTCCCTCCATCTGCCCAAGGCATCCACAGGATTCACCAGCAATTTTCCTGACCTGTCCAAAATACTTGTCATTTCCTTCTTAACTCCCTTTCGAAGACTGCTAATTACACTCCAGAATGGTTTTCCAGCAGCTTGACCCATAGTCTCCAACCTGTTTCCAAAGTCTTCCCACGATTTCTTCTTAGATGCTGCAATTATCTGTTTGGCTTTGTTTCTGTCTTCAACATAACTTTCTCTGTCTACCTGGATTCTGGTATGTAGCCATTTTTGATACGCCTTCTTTTTCCTTTTACAGGCTGCCTTGACTGTATCATTACACCAAGCTGTTTGCTTCATCCTACTTTTACACACTACTGTTCCAAGACATTCTTTAGCCACTTCTAGTACTGTGTCCCTGTACCTTGTCCATTCCTTTTCCAATGACTTTAATTGACTACATTCAACTAACTGGTACCTTTCTGAGATCGCCGTTATGTACTTGTGCCTGATTTCCTTATCCTGAAGTTTCTCCACTCTTATCCTCCTACATATGGACCTGACCTCCTGCACTTTCGGCCTCACAATCCCAATTTCACTGCAGATTAAATAATGATCAGTGTCATCAAAGAATCCCCTGAATACACGTGTGTCCCTCACAGCCTTCCTGAATTCCTGATCTGTTATTATATAGTCAATGACAGATCTGGTTCCCCTGCCTTCCCAAGTATACCGGTGAATGTTCTTATGTTTAAAAAAGGAGTTTGTGATTACTAAGTCCATACTGGCACAGAAATCCAAGAGTTGTTTCCCGTTCCTGTTGGCCTCCATATCCTCTCCAAATTTACCCATAACCTTTTCATACCCTTCTGTTCGATTTCCAATCCTGGCGTTAAAATCACCCATGGGCAGAACACTGTCCTTGTCCTTTACTCTAACAACTACATCACGGAGTGCCTCATAAAAACTATCCATCTTATCTTGATCTGTCCCTTCACAATGCGAATATACTGACACAATCCTAATTTTCTTGCGAGACACTGTGAAATCTATCCACACCAGTCGTTCGTTTACATACCTTATTGCAACTAAGCTGGGTTCCATTTCTTTCCTGATGTAAAGCCCTACACCCCATTGTGCTATTCCTGCTTTGACTCCTGAAAGGTAGATCTTGTATTCTCCCACTTCCTCTTCTTTCTCACCCCTTACCCGAATGTCACTAACAGCTAAAACTTCCAGCCCCATCTTACTTGCAGCCTCTGCCAGCTCTACCTTCTTCCCAGAGTAGCCCCAATTGATATTAATAGCTCCCCATCTCATTACCATTTGTTTGCCAAGTCGTATCTTAGGAGTCCCTGGTTTGTAAGTTAGAGGTGGGACTCCGTCACCTCCAAAGGTCCGAGGCATTTTGCTCTGATTGTTGCCAGCATCATATTTAAAGTACCAGGGAAGCAGGTTACCAGCCTTACTTGCCCCGAGTCCCATTGGGTTTTACCCCTAACGGCTGAGGGACTAACCGGTGGACTTGGTAGTCTTTGCCATATGAGCACAAAGGTGACCATGACTCAGAATATGTCCGAGATGCCCAGCCTTATTCCAAAGTAACTGGAATCCCGACTGTCGGGACCACTTACTTGGCCACTCATACGTTGCCCGTGGTTCATGAACTAGGACATGACTACAGGAACCCACACCATTAGTGATAGTAACAAATGTAAAATGTAATTACAGCTCTTATTTTATGAAACAGCCGATTCAGAAAGATACAGATTTAGGGTGACAGTAACAGCTAAGGGGTGTGACAAATAAGGAACCTCTGGCTGGGAAGAACGTAAGGCACTTTGTTGAAGTGGGGTAGGGGCGTACAGAGTAACAAAGACAGTCATTATTATTGTATTATCAGATACGTCATTAACAGTCCTTAGAAGTCGAAAATGCTATTCACTTCTCTGATTAATGAGGTGCGTTGGTACAAAGTCGGGTTCCTGCTGCTGAAAAGTACTTAGAGAAAATTGAGTCACGGACTGGGTCAGAGAAGATTTTACTCTGAAGGGCACAAGTGCTTCTGCGATATTGAGCAGACAAGAGTATTAGGGTGGAAGAGCAATATAAGAGACTGTATACGCTAATGGGACGGTAGAGGAGACAGATAGATCATGTAGAAATCTTTGTGCGTTTCTGCCCGTAGCTGAGCATAAACAGGTTTATCGTTCATCACTATCTCCTACCACTGGGAGCTTTTTTGTGAAATACTTTGGTGCAGAAGATAGCTGGACGCTCCATTTAAAAATATAAGCGCTTTTAAATGCTTCATTTTTAGCTAAAAAGGAAGAGCTTTTTATATATTTGTAGGACGTGGACGAATGATGACGCCTATTAAGGCACTGTAACTATCTGCACAACCTACCGTAGATTTTTCATCTTGTATTTCACGTAGACTCCTTGCTGAGGAAGAGCGATTTATATTTAACTCACTGAGGATTGAAGATGGTAGGGATTCACGATATTACGAGCTCGTTAAGCTAGTTTGAGCATCTGGGACAGCTTGAAATTTTTATGGACAGAGCTTTAACCTCATATTCTGTGGCCATCTTGACAATGTATGCATTTCAGTACTGAAATCCTTGATAGTTGTCTTCATTGGTTTTGCATTTACATATAACTCGAAGAGATCAGCTTTCATTTCATATTTACAGCAGGACAGGACTGACGGCACATCATTCACGTAGAACGAGGAAGGTATAGGACCTACTACCTAATTCTCGGTGGCGCCTGAGTCTATCTGTCCATACTGTGAATTTACGGTTCCAGGCATGATGTGCTGTTGATCAGAACCATGGACACCTCAACTGCACTAGAAGAGAAATTCTTTGTAGTAAGTCTGGCTACATCATGAATGGTGATCAGGTCTTCTGCTGCCTACAGAGAAAAAATGAGGACGTACGGAGCAAGAATGACATAAAAAGGAAACTAGCATTGGCAAAAAGGGCATTTCAGCCCAAGATAAATCTTCCAAAATCAAACATTAATCATAGCTAACACTTGGTTCAAGAATCATGAAAGAACGCTGTATACATGGAAGAAGCCTGGAGATACTGACAGGTTTCAGATAGATTATATGATGGTAAGACAGAGATTTAGGAATCAGGTTTTAAATTGTAAGACATTTCCAGGGGCAGATGTGGACTATGACCACAATCTATTGGTTATGAAATGTAGATTAAAACTGAAGAAACTGCAAAAAGGTGGGAATTTAAGGAGATGGGACCTGTATAAACTGACTGAACCAGAGGTTGTACAGAGTTTCAGGGAGAGCATAAGGGAACAATTGACAGGGATGGGGGAAAGAAATACGGTAGAAGAAGAATGGGTAGCTTTGAGGGATAACGTAGTGAAGGCAGCAGAGGATCAAGTAGGTAAAAAGACGAGGGCTAGTGGAAATCATTGGGTAACAGAAGAGATATTGAATTTAAATGATGAAAGGAGAAAATACAAAAATTCAGTAAGTAAAGCAGGCAAAAAGGAATACAAACGTCTTAAAAATAAGATCGACAGGAAGTGCAAAATGGCTAAGCAGAGATGGCTAGAGGACAAATGTAAGGACTTAGAGGCTTATCTCTCTAGGGGTAAGATAGATACAGCCTACAGGACAATTAAAGAGAACTTTGGAGAAAAGAGAACCACTTGAATGAATATCAAGAGCTCAGATGGAAACACAGTTCTAAGCAAAGAAGGGAAAGCAGAAAGGTGGAAGGAGTATATAGAGGGTCTATACAAGGGCGATGTACTTGAGGACAATATTATGGAAATGGAAGAGGATGTAGAGGAAGATGAAATGGGAGATATGATATTGAGTGATGAGTTTGACAAAGCACTGAAAGACCTGAGTCAAAACAAGGTCCCAGGAGTAGACAACATTCCATTAGAACTACTGACAGCCTTGGGAGAGCCAGTCCTGACAAAACTCTACCATCTGGTGAGCAAGATGTATGAGACAGGCGAAATACCCTCAGACTTCAAGAAGAATATAATCATTCCAATCCCAAAGAAAGCAGGTGTTGACAGACGTGAAAAGTACCGAACAATCAGTTTAATAAGTCACAGATGCAAAATACTAACGCGAATTCATTACAGACGAATGGAAAAACTAGTAGAAGCTGACCTCGGGGAAGATCACTTTGGATAGTATTGGAACACGTGAGGCAATACTGACCTTACGACTTATCTTAGAAGCTAGAGTAAGGAAAGGCAAACCTACGTTTGTAGCACTTGTAGACTTAGAGAAAGCTTTTGACAATGATGACTGGAATTCTGAAGGTGGCAGGGGTAAAATACAGCAAGTGAAAGGCTTTTTACAATTTGTAAAGAAACCAGGTGGCAGCTATAAGAGTCGAGGGACATGAAAGGGAAGCAGTGGTTGGGAAAGGAGTGAGACAGGGTTGTAGCCTATCCCCGATGTTATTCAGTCTGTATATTGAGCAAGCAGTGAAGGAAACAGCAGAAAAATTTGGAGTAGGTATTAAAATCCGTGGAGAAGTAATAAAAATGTTGAGGTTTGTCGATGGCATTGTAATTCTGTCAGAGACAGCAAAGGACTTGGAAGAGCAGTTGAACGGAATGGATAGTGTCTTGAAAGGAGGATATAAGATGAACATCAACAAAAACAAAACGAGGATAATGGAATGTAGTCGAACTAAGTCGGGTGATGCTGAGGGAATTAGATTAGGAAATGAGACACTTGCTATTATGGGAGCAAAATAATTGATGACGATCGAAGTAGAGAGGATATAAAATGTAGACTGGCAATGGCAAGGAAAGCGTTTCTGATGAAAAGAAATTTGTTAACATCGAGTATAGATTTAAGTGTCAGGAATCGTTTCTGAAAGTATTTGTATGGAGTGCAGCCATGTATGGAAGTGAAACATGGACGATAAATAGTTTCGACAAGAAGAGAATAGAAGCTTTCGAAATGTGGTGCTACAGAAGAATGCTGAAGATTAGATGAGTAGATCACATAACTAGTAAGGAGGTATTGAATATGATTGGGGAGAAGAGAAGTTTGTGGCACAACTTGACAAGAAGAAGGGATCGGTTGGTAGGAC
This sequence comes from Schistocerca cancellata, assembly GCF_023864275.1. Classification (NCBI taxonomy): domain Eukaryota; kingdom Metazoa; phylum Arthropoda; class Insecta; order Orthoptera; family Acrididae; genus Schistocerca; species Schistocerca cancellata. The sequence goes on from NC_064630.1 coordinate 679,972,992, forward strand.
ATGTTCTAAGGCATCAAGGGATCGCCAATTTAGTATTGGAGGGCAGCATGGAGGGTAAAATTCCTATTATCCTATTATTTTCGTGTTTCTTCGAATTACTCTCACTCTATATTCTTTCTGTTTTCATTAGACTTCATCCCATTCAACACATCCTGTCATTCTTCTTCAGTTTCACTCAGGATAATAGTCTCGTAGAGGGAGACCAAGAGATGAATACACTGAGCAGATTCAAAAGGATGTAGGTTGCAGTAGGTACTGGGAGATGACGAAGCTTATTGATTCAGTACTGCCCGTAATACCAGATGCTTTCCACGTCTCCTTGACTACAGGCATCTCCCTGAGCACTGGAACTGTGCAATTGTTAAGAAAATATCCAAAAAGGACGTAGCCTCAGCTTCTTATTACCGTCCTATTTTTATTCCCGCAGCACTGCCCAAGGCTTTAGAATATATAATCCATGACTAGCTAATTAACTACGTAAGTACAGGTAACAGACTACATGAATACCTCTCAGGTTTATGCACAGATCGCAGGACATTTGCCATAATAAAGGTAACAGACGACCTGAAGCTACCCATTGGCAGACAAGAGACGACTATCACGTGATTCCAATACTTTTAAAAAGCCTTTAGACGCTGCCAATTTCAATATACTACTTACCGAACTTTTTTATAAATTAATCATCGTCTTCTGACGGGTTTGATGCGAATTCCTCCCCTGTGTCAACCTTTTCATCTCAAACTGTCACTTGCAACCTACATTCTCAGTTAGTTGCTGACTGTATCCCAAGCTATATCTACCTCTACAGTTGTTACCGCCTACAGATCCCTCAAGTACAACGGAAGTTATTTCCTGATGTCATAACATATGTCTTGTCATCCTGACCCTTTTTCTTGCCAGTGTTTTCCATTTACTCTCTTCCTCGGCGATTCTGTGCAGACCTTTCTCATTCCATAACTTATCAGTCTACATAGTTTTCAATTTCTTCTGTATCACCACATCTCAAAAGCTTCTATTCTGTTATGTTCTGGTTTTCCCATAGGGCATGTATCACTGTCATACTACGATGTGCTTCAAACGTACATTCTGAGAAATTTTTTCCTAAAATTAATGTTTGATATTGTTGTTGTTGTGGTCTTCAGTCCCGAGACTAGTTTGATGCAGCTCTCTGTGCTACTCTATCCTGTGCGAGCTTCTTCATCTCCCAGTACCTACTGCAACCTACATAGTTTTGAATCTGCGTAGTGTATTCAATTCTTGGTCTCCCTCTGCGAGACTATTATCCTGGGTGAAACTGAAGAAGAATGACAGGATGTGTTGAGTGGGGTGAAGTCTAATGAAAACAGAAAGAATATAGAGCGAGAGTAAATCGAAGAAACACGAAAATAATAGGAAGTAGTAGAAATGAGAATAGCTAATAACTTAGCACCAGAATTGGGGATAACGATGTAGACGATATTAAGTAATTCTGCTACCTACGCAGCAAGATAATAAATGATGGATGGAACAAGGAGTACATAAAAATCAGACTAGCTCTGGCCAGGAGACGTCTGCTAGTTTCAAAAATTGTTCAAAAGGCTCTGAGCACTATGGGACTTAACTTCTGCGGTCTTCAGTCCCCTAGAACTTAGAACTACTTAAACCTAACTAACCTAAGGACATCACACACATCCAGGCCCGAGGCAGGATTCGAACCTGCGACCGTAGCGGTCGCGTGGTTCCAGACTGTAGCGCCTAGAACCGCTCGGCCACTGCGGTCGACTGCTAGTTTCAAACATAGGTCTTAATTTTACGAAGAAATTTCTGAGAATGTACGTATGAGGTACAGCATTTTACAATAGTGAGACATGGTCCGTGGGAAGCCGGAACTGAAGTGAATCGAAGTCTTTGAGATGTTGTACTGCAAAAGAATGTGAAAAATCAGGTGGACCCGTAAGATAAGGAATGAGAAGGTTCACCGCAGAATCGGTGAGGAAAGGAGTGTCTGGAAAACACTGACATGAATTTGAGCCGAACCGCATCAAACCATTCACAAGACTGACACCCGCCCCCCCCCCCCCCCCCAAAAAAAAATCATTTGGTAGTGAAGCACTTAGACGTATGGAAATGTAAGCTTCAAACACACTCTGTGTAAAAGTGGTGTCAAATAAAAAAAGGGCCTGAAATCTGCTTGATGAGATGACGATATTAGAATAACAACAGATAATAACACGACAATCACGACTTTCGTACAAGTTGGCGCCATTTGCTTCACAAATTTACCTCAGAGACAAATGATGAAGCTTGTGTCTAGGCAAATTGGATTGCAGAGGTAATACAACAAGGAAGTCTTGTGTACGCACTAAATAATAATTTGGGATTCATATTTCTCTCAATACATTAAACAATAAACTGCGAAATGGTGTATTAGAAAACTCCAATACTTAGAAGTAGCACAGACGTGAAAGGAACTATTTTTCAGTCATGGCGACAACATCGTCAGCAAAGAGTCGGACAATAAATGTTCGGTGCCTGCAACACCACTATCACGTGTCGAACAAGCAGAAAAACACGCACTCACTTTTGAATACGTTACTCAGTAGTACAGTGTCTGACGTGACAGTCTTTGCCATTCCACTTTCGCAACAACTTCGTTAGAAAGAAGCCTGCTGTCACATCTTTGCACTGGCGTTTATCCTCATCATGGCAACTACTAGTTAGCCTATCGACTTTACAACTACTTCAGTGGAAAGAAGCCTGCTGCCTCATCTTTGGAACGGCGTCCAACTACACCATGGCAACGAGTGGATCCAAATGGTTCACCAATCGGCCTTGAGAGGGCAACCCATGTACTGTCAAAACGAAGTTCATTTATTCTACATGTTTAAATATTTTTAACGTTTCTTAATTGGAAATAGCTGTTAAATAAGCTACGTTTAGTGTGTGTTTATTTTTATTTCTTGTCAATGTACTTTTAATTAAGAAATTTTACATTGTTATTCGGCTTACAACCCATTGGTTACTAATGACACCATACCGTCAGAAATGAACGGAGCCTCCATTATATATAGTAAGACGTGCACTGGTTTCTCCAGTAGCGATTCTCCAGCAGAAGGAGGTTCTTACTCGTTGGTAATTCATAGTTTGATAACTTTATGTATTTTCTTTAACGTATGTAACCCTCTAATTAAAGCTTTGTATATGACTTGTAGGTCTGAAGATGACCACAGTAGTGGTCGAAACCAGTCACCTTAATAAATAAATTGTGATCAAGATACGCACTCACTTTCATCGAAGAACATTTTTAATTTTGCCAGAAGAAGCGCGGCCCAGTAACGGAACGGTTACGTGTGTGTGTGTGTGTGTGTGTGTGTGTGTGTGAAGAGCACAAAAAAATCACTCGATTTAGGACCTACCTGTGACTAAAATGCAAAAGAATCCCTTCTACTGGATTGGTCACCGTTCACAATGAGTCTCTGCACATTTGTATAAGAGTTAGTTTTGTCGATATTGTTTTTCTTGCTACAATATGTATTAATGTTTGTTTAAAAAATGTGTGACTCAGCTCACTGCTAATCAATTAATTAAGTTCGCTACTTTCTGGCTCACTGATACTGTGAACGTAATAGAGGTAAAACCACCGTTTTGATAGCGTTGTTTGCATTTCTGTAGAAGTAAAGTATTTGCTACCTCCAAGAAATATTTTAAGTGATATGAAGAACAAACGAAGCACATCAGTTCCCATAATATTGAGAAACATATGATGTAGTATGCAGCTTCTTAATTTCACTTGAATTTAAATTTTTTTCCCACAGAAGAAGCGTAAATGCCAATCGACGAAGATGTGTGTGTGAGAAGAACTTCGAAAAATCTCAATAGACGTTATTATTGACACATGCAGGTACAAGACGAGATTTTAGAGGAAAAACAGGCGAACGCATTGAAGTTCAGTCGCTAAGAAACGGACAATCGGCGTGTAGAGTGACAATTACCACCTGTTGGGAATATAAAACTTCATGTCGCAAAAATGTTGTCAACATTTTTTGAGATGCAGAACGAAATAATGAGAGCATTAAAAAGATCACTGCATGGTAGAGTTCACTACAACACTGCAAAAATCAGATAATTCATTTCACCTGCAGGCAGATTATTAAATTTAGCCGTATTAATATTACATATGATAATATAGTCCCCCGATGGTTGCAGATTACCTTTCGTGATCAGCAGTGTTTTTGAATCCATTGTAAAGTACACGGACATTGCTAGTTACGGTGACATCTAAAACTTGGACGCGATGGCCCGCAGTGACGCCATGTGCGTTCGACACGTCCTCCCAACTTTAATTCATTCTGTGTGCCGCGCAGCCCCAGGTGTCGCTGGCTAGGTGTGTACACATGTTGCTCATTTCCGCGCCCGTGACGCGTCCATTGTCTGTGTGTTTGTTGCCCTTTGTGGAGCACGTTTATTTTGTGTTGTATCACACCATTCAGGCGCGAGTTAATTGAGTTCTGGGCAAACGACCAGATCGTTACTTTCCGAAAACAATGAAAGTTTAATAGGCGTTTTTGTGATACATAGTTGAATCTTTATTTTAAAAAAAAGTATCAGAGCGTGGTTGCTTTGTCGAGGGATCACACGTAACATTCAGTGTACGGCTACAAGTACACTTTTACTCCGTTAATCGCATTACAGTTCGTCTAAGTGGTATCATTGCCAATGATGGCAGCGGAAAAGCACGTTTATTTCTCTTATTTTATTCTTGCTGTCGCTACATGAAATCTACGTTTCACCCAGTGGCATTGTCCCACAGCTTAGGGGCTGCCAAAATTTAACCAACACAGTTTACTGGGAACGAAGTCAGATTTATTATAATTATTCCCACTGACATTGCCAGGTCAGCACTGTTACAAAATACCGAGCTGTGACGGTTCGATCAATGAGAAGTCACCTGGCATGCCCGCTTGGACAGAATTCCAAAGCTGTAACTGATTCCAGAACTCGACAATACGAGACACTTCCAGTAGCAGGGTTATGGAAAGTATCAGTCCTATTTTCCTTGCCTGAGAAAACATGGACTGTCCTTAGAATAACGACGGTGTTGTGCTAGCACAGAATTATTTCTGATAATCCCGTATTATATACTTAACAGTTCATGCAACGGGCTTCCGAAATCTAGAAACATGGAATTAAACTTTTCGCCTGCATCTTTCATTTACACGATTCCTTGCGTGGAGGATACAAGCTTTATTTCTCTGGTGTGGTGTTTCTCGAAACTTGATTCTACATCCAGTAAGACGTAGTAAATTTGATGTCTCTTCTGGGAACCATCTAATCCGCGTTTCTTTCTGATTATCAATATCAGTCGTTTCTTCCTAACCTAGTGCCAGGAACGTACTAGGTCTGTGTAATGAAAATGAAACACAGAAATACCATTTATGTCATAAACTGTCATAAGATCGTTGCAATATATTTATTGTATGAATTTCCGACACAGGGTCTCTTGTCCTTAGAGATGGTTGGTTTAAATAGTCTCAAACGGCTGACTTTAAATACAATTGCTGTACTGGAAGACCCTGAATTGTGGGTGCTTTAAATCGCTCCTCTACGAAGGTAATTATCATTGGTCAAACAATATAATTATTTTATCACATTAAGACTGTCTCCAGACAATAAAAATTATTCCGTACAATGTAAAAGTTCTTAAGATTAGTACGACAATCTGACAGTCAGTGTTCTGCACATACGGTACTATCGTGGCTTGCGGAACTATAAGCAGATTGTCAACTTCTTGCTACAATTAAGGATCGAGTAAAATCACCGAGACAGCGCATAAGTATTAATGCTATGACAGTTTCAGTTTCTGGCGCCAGAAGGCACCACAGTCACCATATTGCAGTCCCTTTTGGTGAGAAACTGATGAAATTCGAGATGACGGGCAGCGTTAAATTCAAGATATTGGCGGGAAATTCAAAATATGACAGGGTTTCCTGTGTGTAAATGACGAGAAATTAAATAATATGGGCCAGGAATATTAAAAATGGAAGATGGAGGTTAGTGGGAAAGGCAAAAAAGATAGTAAACATGAAGGACATCAGGATTTCACACTCTGGGAATTTGAAAATTGGAAGGACACTTAAATAATTAAACTATCTGAATTGTGCATTGTGCGCTAATCCCCGTTCCTTCATTCTCAATCAAAGTGGAGTATTACAAGGGCGTATGTAATCAGTTAAAATATATTTAAAAAAAGACATCTAGCTGAATAGTGCTTTATACCACCCTCCTTTCCACGCACCCCCCACCGCCCTCCTTCTGTCTATCTCTATCCAGTCATTGCTGAATATCACAAAAGAAACAATAAATAATAAAAAAATCCAAAGTGGAGAAAACGTACCAACTGTGTTAACGCACCATTAAAAGAACTTCTCCTTTCCCCTCCACCATATAACCAAACAATCCATGCAGTATTATGAATCAAAAATGGTGAAAATAGACCACTTGTGTGCTTTATACCACCCTGTCCTCTACGCAACCTGTCAGAGCGTAGTATTTAAGAAGAAAATTGGAATCGATGACAAGTACTACAAGTGATTGAACAAACTGCTGTATCCGGAATTATAGCTCGCTAAAAACCTGCAATCAACTACACCAACATCTATTACAATAAAACGATTTTTTAGGGACTGATGACCTTAGCAGTTAAGTACCATACGATTTCACACACGCACACACACAAAACGATATTTTAGGGAAGGAAAGCAGGAAGGAAGCAATGGAAGAATGAAAGGATTTTAGGAAGGAAAATGTGATTTATTACGATATATCATATAAATGCATAATAATATGCACTGTCCTTACACACTGTCTAGACAACCAGAGATGGTAACAGATGCATGTAACAACTTCAGGGACAATTTCAGAGTTGATATCTCGAAAATAAATAAAATTATTTTCCATTTATTGTAAGATTTCACATACTTTGCAAATGAATTAAATATTTCCACATATAAATTTTCACTATTGGTAGGTTCCTTTAATTGAAGCAGCACTAGTCTTTGTTCTGACATGCAGTAAACAATAGCAACATCACAAAACCAGTTACAGGTTTCTCTCATAATCTTACACAGTCTAGTAAAAACCTAACGTTGTCTTATCCAACTTCTTTTTATTTTTCCGCTGTTTCAGACAATAATCGATACCTCTCGAAATTTCTCCTCAATAGATTATGTGAGTTATTGCCAACCGATTTGGAAGCTTACACGAGTCCTAATCGCTTTACCACGTCCTCTTCCTCATAATCATCATCTTCCACTTCTTCTCCATCATAATCATCATCACTTTCCTCACTGTAATCACTCTCTCATTTTACTTCACCCTCTGATTTCATAAATACTGTACTTTTAATGTCTTTCTCTGTCTTCTTTCGGAATATTTGTTCCAATTTCTGATAAGCAGATCTGATGCGAATTTGAGATGCAAGTTTCCTGAACCACATCTTCTTCTCCTCTGCCAAAACCACGCTAATTTTTATGCATCCAACATTAGGCGCAGCTAAATTACAGTCTGGAATTGAGAAGGTGCAACTTGTACTTAGCCCATCCTTTATTAGTTCGATTTCTCTTAATTCGGGAATAAAGGTTGTTAATGAATTATTATCACTGTAGAGATCAGAGTTGGGGACAATATTTTAAGTCGCTTTATGTCCATAGTTTGTAAGTTTTCTTTAACTGACATTCTTGAAACCTGCCCTTTCTCTTCTCTATTTATTATCGCATCTGGTTCTGGATAATTATTATACGTTAAATAACAGCCTTCTTTCTGTACTACAGGAGCACTTGAGCATACGTTTTTTACTTAGAGGCTTGTTATAGGTTATAATGTTGCTGTGTTTTGATCCTATCACCACTGGATTTTCTTTGAACCACGTCCGGCGTTCAGTGCTACCGGCCAATTTATACTAGCACCTTGACTGAGTAGGGGTAATATATGTATTAGGTGAGCCATCATTTCAGTCAGCTTGGCCTGCGTGCGTTCTACAAATTAGTATTTTTGGCTGCACTGTTGCCATGACCAGAGCTGAAGGTAAGTGTTTATCTAATTTTAAAACTCTTGTAATTGAACGACTGTTTTTGTAGTTCTCTTACTTGTTTGCATATTAGGACTGCTTTTTTCCGTGGATTTGTATTTTGATTGTTTAACGCTGTTAATTTATATTAATGTGAGTTGACCTTGGGAGAGTTATAGTTCTATATAATTTAGAGTTGTTACAAGTTTTAGGCCATCTATTGTCCATTTGAACAGTTAAAAAGTTTTTCGTATATTTCTCATATAATAGGAAATAACTCAGTTTACTTTGACACTAAAGTAAAAAGAAATGTTTTAACTTTGTTGCAGTCTGAAATAGTTACTGTCAATTCTATTAAACTCTGAGTGTGAAATAATACGTTGTTCCTTTTAATAGTAAATGATGTTTCAAATTACCCAAGGTCCAGTCCTTCCGCTCAACAGCATTTGCTGGGGCAGACTTAAGGGCAGTTACGAGGCTCAGTTGGTTGTTTCAGAGCGTGGTTGTACTGGTTAGCAGGGGACAGTTCTCTTCCTTCGCAGAAGTAAAGATAATTCATCATTTATTATACTAGATTTGCATTTATTAGTGTCAAACGATAGTAGTAATTTATTTCTGTATTTCATGAAGAGATTGCAATGTATGGACTCGAGAAGTTGTCTGGGAATTTCTTTTCTCAAACGTGAACAGTTGCTCTACAAACTTGGAATCCGCGCAGAAGCAAAGCGAAGCGAAATTGGCAGCCTCTAGAACGCCACACTGGATAGATCTTTGAGCCTAACAGCTGATAGTATTGCTGAGGTAGGTTCAGTCCTTAATATTTGTTCTGTGGGTGTATCCTGTTTTGCGCGAGACCGTAGATGTCCTTACATTAATTTACAATTTCACTCAGTAGTCTCTGTGGCATTTTTATCAGGGAGGAGCTCATTTGTCTGATACAAATTGGCGAAAGCATAAGTCACGGTATGGCTGGACATTAAGGAGCTTCACCTGAGCGAAATTTACTAAAGAAACGGGCCATCACATAAAACAGGCAACCTTCTTCTTATTTTTAGATGGAGGGAGTTTTCGTAAATCTCGAGTCCGCTCTTGGTCATCCCTACTACCTCCGCGGAGATTAGTGCCCCAAAAAGGAGATCTGCTGACGAACCAAGGCAATTTTATGTTCTTCAACGGTAAGTTTGATCCCCTAAGACGAAGCACTGCGTGTTCTAAATGTTGCAAGCGATCGGAAAATGTTACGCTATAGACTACAACAGCTTCCAGGTAATTATACACGCCCAACGCTTTATCCAACAGGCGCGAAAAACAGCAACTCCGGTTGAGTTTATATAGGTTCGGTAAAGAAAGCAATAACATATTAAAGTCTTCGGTCATCGGAATGGTACTAACCTTGATTCAAGTCAAGCACGGTAAAGAAACAATTACCCACAAGCCAAGAAAATCAGTTATGGAGATCAGAAACGGATCAGATTGCAAGATAAACTATTAATTTGATGCTCTATAGTCCGCTACTGTTCGATAGTCCCCTGCCTGCCCCTTGAGCTCTAAATATCTGATGCCGTTCACCTGCCCACACAAAAGCCTTGTTTATAAGGTGAAAGTCTGTATGGAGACTGCGGATGGTAACATCATCCGTTAGACTGATCTTGTATTTAATGTTGCCAGTAACTACAAACATATTAGTGAGCACTTCAGACAACAGACCAAGGACCTCTAAAAGTTGACCAGTTTCAGTGGGTCCCAAACGACTAACCTCAAAGTCTGAGATTTGAGACAAGAGTCTATTCGCCACCCGAAGACCTTGACAGGAACATAGCGTAAACCTCACACGAAGGCAAAATTTTGCCTGTCAGCATAATCGAGGACCAATCCAGTTTCCTGTATGAAGTCACACGCGACAAGAAGATTGACATAAAAATTCAACTACGAATTAATCACTAGCCCACGAGAAGCTGTGAATTCTAAGTTTCCTGGGAAAACCTAAGAGATAACATCTGGCTATTGACAGTTCAACGTCTCTTAAATGAAGCCTGCAAGAGAGACCACCTACGCAAGAGTCTAAATTCAAGACACCAACCATAACCCAGCAGGGAAACACTGCTGACCGAATCATTCGAAACACACACGGGCTCATGGTTGAGTTCTGCACAAACACGGATAACAACCTGATTCGTTACCGGCCTAATGTGTCCACTTTGCCTCGGCACGTCGAAGTACACCATATTGTACCTTTCCTGTGCCTCCAGCTGTTCGGCCACGGGCCGCTCTTTACCGGTCCCTCATGCACAAAATGTCGACCCTGGTCGCACTGGAAAACAATCATGTGCTTACAGGCACTAGGATGGTTGTCCTCAAGATCCGTCTGATTGACATCATAGGAAGAGCTAAGCTCTCTTGACCCATCGCCTTGTTCATCAATGAACCCCAGGCCTTCGAAGACATCTATCTCCGTAAATGTATTGGGCCTCCGCTAAAAAATCATTTAGAAAGGGTCTGTCTTTAAGCATTCGAGTATGTTTTCGAGCACTTCGCCTTTGGTAACCTCCAATTCTAAGGCAGAGGCCGCCGTGCGGATTTGTTTCATGTGCTCCGGCAGCGTCTCAGCAAGAAACTGCACTCAGCGAAAACGTTTATGCAGAAGTTCATCTTTACTACTTGTGGGTGACGTAAGCTGGATAATATGTCTCCTCATACGACGCAACGACTACCCCCGCCCCGCGCCATTTCTCGCAAAACTTCTGAGAATATCCTGCTTAGTAATCTCCGAGTTAATGAGTAAAGTATCTGGAGAATGACAGGATGCGAGATGGCCAAGGCACCAGCGTGAAACTGTACCCTGAAGTGAATGGACAAAAGGTTTGGGCAATCTGGTGAGAGATTCAATGACGGGTCTACTTCTTGTCTCCCATCGCCCCTTGGTTACTACTCGCAACCTGCGTTAACTGGGTAAAGGCTGAACTATCCTCTTCACACACCGCTCCCAAATCGTCCAACTCCAGAACATTTAACCTAAGCAAATCTGTAAGTCGGATGTGTAAATGATCAATAGCGCTGGCCTGTTCTCCACTAACTAGCAGCTGTATCAAACCACTAAGACGATTAACACACCGTCTAACTTGAACTTGGAACCTGTACACCAGTTTTCGAGTAGGACCGCTAGCCTCAAGGAAATCAGTGTTCTCATGCAGAACGGTAAGAGCCACAGAACCAGTATTAAGTTCCAATGCGGTGCGTAAGACGGCTGCCAATTCCACTTCACTTATTCATGGATTCCAAATTCGTACAGCAACTTGTCACGTTTCAGGAAAGAAATTCCAAGTCAGCCACTCAAGTCCATACTTTGCAATGTCTTCCTGAAACATACCTTTGAATTACCACTATTTTTTATACCAATAAATGCAAATATAATATAATAGATGGTGAATTATGTTTATTTCAGCAAAGCAAGAGACCTCCTTCCTGTTAAACAGAACAACCATACTCTGAAACAACCAAATGAGCCTTGTAATTGCCCCTAAATCGGCGCCAGCAAATCCTGTTTAGTGGGGCCTAGGATAATGTAAAACATCATTCACCATTAAAAGGCATTACACCTTTATTTAATACTCATAATTGAGCAGGATTGACAATTAGCAGTTTGGACTTCAACAAAGCCAAATATTTTCTTTTTATTTGACTTTCTAGGAAAACAGTAATTGGACTCAAGTATTAGCAGCTTTATATTAAAAGAGGAAGTTTTTCACTGATCAGCTGTAAGGTGGACATGTAATTTTGATTTTTGTAGGTTATCGATGTTATTGCTACAAAATCTTTGGTCTTGTTGTGGCACAATCTTTGCCTATGCGCAGTCTGATACATTCTTCGTTGATGTGTGGTATAGTTACGGATGTATTCAGTAGTGACATGTTGGCTTGTGATTGTACGTATTAGATGAAGCAAAATTTATTGTAAAGGACAGCAAAGATGAACATGACGTGTATATTGAAAGGCAAAAACGATGTAAATTTTGAATAACGATAATATTTTTGAAGAGAATAAGTTTTAGGTAAGAGTGTACCTTCGCCATTAGTTTTGTCAAAACAATTATTGTCAGCTCATTAACTTGCTCAGAGGTGAGAGAGAGATAATCTTCCCTGAGTCCCGCATTAAGATAGCAACTCATTAAGCTGTTTGGTTTTTATAGAAATTCTGTGTTAACATTCTATCTTTTCAAATCGTTGTTCACTTTATTCCGCGAAGTATTGTTCAGGACAATGTTATGTGTTAAGCCCGCCCGAATTTATTCTAAAATAGTCTTCTTGGGATTTAATATCATCGGAATATTTAGTTTCCCCATCCCATTGTTTGTATCATTACGCGTTACCACAATGCACCATACTGTATGCAACAGGTTGAAATTTTGATTTGGGTCAGTTGCATGATTGATATAAAGATCAGTTACAGTTCAGGTGAAATCAGGTTGTGTTTAGTCAAAGGCTAGCATACGAATTCAAGATGGATAACAATTTTTGGGGACATAGTTTTGCTAATACATACATTTTAACAGAGTGGAAAGTAAAAATTGGGCTACATTTCGTACAGAAACATATAGTGGGGAGCTTACACAATTGAATAACAAATGGTCTCAGATTTATAACAACTCGAAATTACGTACAACTACAGCTGCGCCCAAGATAAGCCGCAGTAACATAAATTAACAGTATTAATCATTTGAGATAGTAATCCATGGAGAGAAGCAGTCCTAAGGTTGAAACAAACCCAAGAACTACAGAAACAGTCGTAAAATTACAAGAGTTTTAAAATTAGAAGAACACTTAACCCTGTCTCTGCTCGTGACATCAAGGCAGCCAAAAAATACTAAGTTTCAATATAAACGCGGCCCAAGCTGTATGAAATTCTACTGACTGTGCCCAAAAATCAAGGACCTGGTGTAAACTGGCTAGTAACACTGAACGCCGGCCGTAATTGCAAAACAAAATCCAATGCTGATATACATCGAAACACAGCAACAGTATATCCTTTATCAAGCCTCTAAGTAAAAAATGTATGTCCAGGTTCAGTACAGACAAAAGTCTACTATGGAACATTCACTGAAGCGCCAAAGAAACTGGTATAGGCATGCGTACTCAAATACAGAGATATCTAAACAGGCAGAATACGGCGCTGCGGTCGGCAACGCATATATAAGATAACACGTTTCTGGCGCAGTTGTTGGATCGGTTACTGCTACTACAATTGCAAGTTGTCAAGATTTATGCGAGTCTGAACGTGATGCTATAGTCGGCGCACTAATAATGGGACACAGTATCTCCGAGGTAGCGATGAAGTGGTTATTTTCCTGTACGACCATTTGACAAGTTTACCGTGAATATCAGGAATCCGATGAAACATCAAGTCTCCGACATCCTGCATGTACGAAACCAATAACGACTTAAAAGAATCGTTGAATGCGACAGAAGTGCAACTTCTTCCGCAAATTGCTTCAGATTTCAAAGCTGATCCATCAACAAGTGTCAGGTGCTAATCATTCATCGAAGCATCATCGATATGGGCTTTCGGAGCCGAAGGCCCACTCATGTACCCTCGATGACTGCACGACACAAAAGCTTTACGCCTCGCCTGTGCCGTCAACTCCGACGATGGACTGTTGATGACTGGAAACATGTTGCCTGGTCGGACGAGTCTCGTTTCAAATTGTATCTAACGGATGGACGAGTACGGGTATGGAGACAACGTCATGAATCCATGGACTCTGCATGTCAGCAGGGGACTGTTCAAGCTGGTGGAGGCTCTGTAATGGTGTGGGGCGCCCGCAATTAGAATGGTATGGAACCCCTGATACGTCTAGATACAATTGTGGCAAGTGACACGTGCGCAAGCATCCTGTCTGATCACCTGCATCCATTCATATCCATTGTGGTTGGGCAGGTCCAGGAGAACAATGCGACACACGTTCAAAATTGCTACAGAGTGGCTCCAGGAACACACTCCTTATTTTAAACACTTCTGCTTGCCACCAGGCTTCCCAGACATGAACATTATCGAGTATATTTGGGATGCCTTACAATGTGCTCTTGAGAAGTGATCTCCAGCCCCTTCTACCTTTACTGATTAATGGACAGCCCTGAACGATTCATAGTGTCTATACCCTTCAGCACTACATCAGACATTAGTCGCGTCCATTCCACGTCGTGTTGTGGCACTTGAGCTTGCTCGTGGGGGCCCTGGCGATATTAGGCAGGTGTACCAGTTTCTTCGGTTCTTCAGAGTATAATAATCATCCAGTCCCAGTTATGATATGAAATAGAGAGTAGATTGGGAAGGTTTGAAGAAAGTCAATAAAAGCAAACTACAAATTGCGGAAACAAAGCGGCTTTAAAATTTTCTCCCTGACTGTGATCATTGCTGTTAGGGTTGTCCTAACTACAATCTTCTCCTTGAATCAGTTATTAATGGCCAGTCACACTGGTGGGAAATTAAGCCTTAAACGAACTGCAGCTTCAGGTTTTTAACATGGTGTGCATATTTTCTTCTTAAGTCGCGGTTTGATATATTTACACTCCTTATATATATTAAATGTGTACTATGAGGTATTTCAAAATTTTCTGCACCCTTTCTCATCGATCAGTCTTCATCAACAACTTTTCTTTCTCCTTTCAAATCTGCTGCAGTCTGTTAGTTTTTATCTGTCCTCTTGTTGTTGTTGTGGTCTTCAGTCCTGAGACTGGTTTGATGCAGCTCTCCATGCTACTCTATCCTGTGCAAGCTTCTTCATCTCCCAGTACCTATTGCAACCTACATCCTTCTGAATCTGCTTAGTGTATTCATCTCTTGGTCTCCCCCTACGATTTTTACCCTCCATGCTGCCCTCCAATACTAAATTGGTGATCCCTTGATGCCTCAGAACATGTCCTACCAACCGATCCCTTCTTCTGGTCAAGTTGTGCCACAAACTTCTCTTCTCCCCAATCCTATTCAATACTTCCTCATTAGTTACGTGATCTACCCATCTAATCTTCAGCATTCTTCTGTAGCACCACATTTCGAAAGCTTCTATTCTCTTCTTGTCCAAACTGTTTACCGTCCATGTTTCACTTCCATACATGGCTACACTTGAAACACGTATGTAACATAGCAGCGATGGTGAGGCACGTTAAAATCTTTGACCAGAGAGCCTATTTTCGCGGTTAGTCTGCGCTTGACCGCGCGAGTGTTGCAAGCAGTTCAGTTGTAGTCGTCATGTAGAGCAGTACAGTAGTAGTCGTCGTGCAGTACGCTAGTAGTCGTCATGCAGAGCAGTCGGTCAGTAGTAGCAGCCCAGTGCGGTTGTGTGATGTAGTCTGTCGGCAATACTGGTCAAGATGCTGAATGAGGTATATTGTTGATTAAGGTAATCATCAGATAACGTAAAGTTTATTGATTGTAATTAATTTCCAACAAGTGCCCCAATAATAATTTTGATTTCAAAAGCAATTTTACAAAAAAAAAAATTATTTAATTGAATTAACGATTTCGTCCCACTTCCCTTAAAGACAAATTTCAGTTAAATTACAAAAAAAAAAAGAATATTATTATTTGCAATGCAGTTCCTCCAAGCTGTGCGCAAGAATAAGAGCAGAAATGTGACTAGCAGTTACAATGAGGTAAGAATTTAATTCTAATTTGCACAGGGCCAAAGACCGATATTTCGGTTTAATTGAATTATCATTATCACTGAGATTTTCTTATCACTGAATTGACTTTCATTATTTTCGTGAGGAATTTATACTTGGGTCAGATTGCTAATTTTTGTCTAATTGTCATTGTCCGTAAATTTATTTGCTGGGAGATTACGTTAGGTTGTATTCTTGTTAATATTCAAATTATTCTCCGGTCAACATTCTTGTGGGAAGGTTTCATTTGGGTCCCATTTATTATTATATTTTTGTCTTTTCTTTTAAAATTTTTGTGGGGAGGTTACACTTGGCGACACCCAGTCCAGGATCGTATTTCCTTGAGAGTCTTTTGAACAACAGTCAGATATCTGCTCTTATTTGCTTAGATATAATTAGGATTTGGCGCAACGCTTTTACTAATCTTGTGACTTTCTTTCTACAGGTCAACGGCAATTCGTTGCTCTGTTGTATTTGTGTGTTGTTTTTGCATTTGTGCTTATTTGTTTTGTGAATATTTGTGACCATTGTAAAAATGCCGCGAAAGACTGTGAATAGTGTATCGCGAGGTATTACGAACGAAATTACCGGCTCAAACGACTTTACCGATAGGACATGTGACACGCAGTGTAATGATGTCAATCCTGCGTTCACTGACAATCAATGCGTTCCAACCATTAATAATGATGTAGACCTTAATGATGAACAAACGAATTCGATTGTGTCTTGTGTTGATTTGACGACAATTGATGACGATGGGCGCACTATTGTAATGAATGCTGCCCAGCTTAATACAACCGGTTTACTAAATTCACGTGACGAGCAGACAAATTTGTCTAATGAAAATGAACAGGATACACAAAGTACGCCGGAGTTATTTAATTCCGAAATAGTGAATGAGAGTGTACATTTGACAGGGACAGCTTTTTGTGAACCAAAGAATGACCAAATGGTCACACAAAACGTGACAATTGCATGTACTCCATCACAGAGTACTGAGAATGCAACAGCTACTTTAGGTTTGGATCAATTTATGACAATAATGCTACAGTTTAAGAACCAACTTAGTGTAGATATCAAACAACTAGATAAAAAACAAGACAAACTTAGTGTGGATATCAGACAACAGAGTGAAAATTCCAGACAACTTAGTGAACAGGTCAAACAACAGAACGAAAAACAAGACAAGTTAAATGAAAAATTAGACGACAATTGCAGACAGTTAAACAAAAAATTAGAAGACAATTCCAGACAGCTTAGTGAACAAATTAGAGCCGTTGCCGCGCAGTGTCATGACACTAAGGAACAGTTGCGCGAGGAAATTGAGGCTTGTTCACAAAAAAATAGCGAAGAAATTAAGTCTGTTGCGCAAGAATTAAGGGAAATGCAAACTGCCGCAACAGAAACACTCAGAGAGGAAATTAGTACAGTCGCTAAACAATGTTCTGAAAAGGCTACACAATTACGCGACGAGTTTAAAGCAATGACGGTAGAACTTTCGCGCACAATGGACGCAAAGATAGACGCGAAATTCGAACAGCAGAACACTCACATTAACGAACGCTTTAATCAGCACATACAAAACAGTGATACGCGTTTCCGCAAATTTATTCAAGATCAAAATAAAGTCAAACGACAAGTCATGGAAACAATCACTGCACAAAGACAAGAAGACAAACGCAAAATGTTCGCGAAAGCAAAGACGTATGTAGACAATAATATTGCCTCAGTGTCCGACGAAATTAATTCCATCAAACAGTCGAACACAGAATTACGTGACGAAATTTCCAATCTTAAATCAAAAACAGATACACACACAGTAGATATTCAAACAGTGACAGACAGATTCGAACAATTAGAACTAACACAGGATTGCGATGTCATCAAAGTTGGTGTTAAAAACTGAGCGAAACTACGCGTAAGTTGCAGAAACAGATTAATGCGTCCGATTCTAAAACCGATGATCAGGCAAAAATACTGACTGAAAAATATGATGAATTAGCCAGTCGTATTGATGCTATTGAAAGTAGTAATGATAATAAATCAGACGATACTGCACCGATTTCATTTAACCAACACCTGAATTTCAAAATTTACAGCAGACAATTAATGAGATTGACTCGTCTAACAACACGTTGCGTAGAAAACTGTCGAGTTTACAGCAAGAAGTAACAGAAATTAAAAATATTTCAGTTAATAACACATCACAGCAGGCGCCACTTTTCGAACATTTGCCAGACTCACGCAGTGCGTATAATTTGAGTAATCTACAGAGAGTACGGGACTTAGATTCCGAACAACCACAGTTCAATAGATACTCTTACGATCCTGAACCTGTTGCATCACACAGAGACGATAATTTCGATTACAAACATTTTCTGTCAGTGAGAAAGTTTAAAGTATTTAAAAACGATAGAACGCAGATTCACCCACTGGATTGGATTCAACAATTTAGCTTTGCTCTTCCACCGACTTGGCCTGTAACGCATAAACTTGAATTTATTTGCAGCTTTTTGGAAGGCGAACCGGCAACTCGTATGAGACCGATCGCGAGACAGTGTTACTCGGTAGAGGAATTTCAGAATGCTTTTCTGTCAGCGTACTGGTCGAAGACGACACAGCGCGGAATTAAAGACCAACTAATTAGTTTGCCAAACTATGAAAACTCAAATTTTCCCAGTGTAACGCAATTTTTTGAGCACATGGTACAACAAAACCAATACCTGAGTGAACCGTACAGTGAATCCGCACTTATACAATTATGCATTTCCAAATTACCACGGTCGTTACGAGTGTCACTTCTAACGGGCCAGCAAAAAGAAAACATTTCAGCATTCAGGGATCTTTTGCAGCTTTTAGAAGTACAGCAATCTGATTATTCATTTGTGAACAAAAACTTTTCGTATAATAACCAAGGTCAACAAACTTGCAGTAATTATGATCAGGGACGTAACTTCAATAGGAAAAGTAACAGACGCTTTAGGAATGACAACTACCAGAACTTAAATCACAGACAAAATTCAGATTGTCAATATCGTCAAAATTTTCAGCAACAGGAACCACACTTTAGTAACAATAGAGGTATTTCACAACAACAACATCAAAACCAGCCGGTTAGCATACCTAACCAACAATGGAATGCACAAGGTCAACCAGGCTTTAATGTTCCGCAGCGAGCACGTATAGTCCCTGATACAACAAATAGTAACGCACGACAGCAAGGAAATAACTATGTACAGAGAAGACAGTATTACAATTCCTATCGCAATGCACCGTATAGGAATGATTATTACGACAGGCGTAAAAATAATGAGAACAATTTTCAGCGTACATCTAACAACAGTCGGACATACCAACAGCAAAATTTTACACAAGAACCTATTCTCATGAACGAACCCGACAGTAGGTATCATCCAGAGCGTAACACGTCTGGAAGAAGTAATAGAACGGTTCAAATAGTAGAAATGCCACAGAATCCGTCTAATAATAATAACACGTCAGATAGAATCTGACTAGATAATGTAGAGATCGCATCTTCCAATAATACAAGCACTACTTCAAACAAGCAAAATGTTGTTCACGAAAATGTAATTACTTTTGATGACATCAGAGACACTCTCTTGCAGGAAAGACCATTTGTTCAGAAAACTATTTCACATCCTGTCATCGAAATTAAAATTGGTTCATCAAAATTCTCAGCAGTAATTGATTCCGGATCACCTATATCAGTAATAAATGAGGAGACTTTTAACGTGTGCAACAAAGAGAATACTTATCCGACATTACCTTTAGGCAAAACAAAAGTGAAAGGAGCAGTATCGAGTAAAGGAGTAGACGTTAAATTGCAGACGCATTTATCATTTTGTATTGGAGGTCATACTTTCCACTCTAATTTTTGGATTGTTCCTTTATTGACAACAGACGTAATTTTAGGTACGAATTTTCTGGTACAACACGACGCAGTCATTGACTTTCAGAATTCTTATTTAATGTTAAAGGATGAAAATGTACAACTTGCTTTAGAATTTCAGCACTCTTTATCTGCGGAAGAACAAACAATTAACCGCACAGAGGTCATTTCCGCAACACGTAACATAGACTGTAATCCCACATTGTTCACGGATACGTACGTACATAACTATAACACCCCAGACGAAGCTGACTATGACGTAGTACAGATGGTTTCCGATAAAGTTAGACAAAGCAGTGCAACTACAGACGACGAACGAACGCACTTACACGAAATTCTTTTACAGCAAGCTCCAGTTTTCGACAACATTCCTGGTACTATGTCAGGATTTATGTATGAATTTCAAGTGAAACAGCACGACACATTTAAAGCAAAGCATTATCCTATTCCGTATATTCATAGAGAACAAGTTAAAAAAGAATTGCAGGATATGCTTGATCAAGGAATTATAGAACCAGCAGTTAGTCCGTACATAAACCCGCTACATATTGTTAAGAAAAAAGATGGCTCACTTCGCCTCGTACTTGATTCACGTCACATTAATGACATTATTATTAATGAAACAGATCGACCACAGACACTAGAGGAACTTTTACAGAAATTTCACGGTACTGCTATTTATTCTACATTAGATTTGAAATCGGGATTTTGGCAAATTCAACTTCATCCAAATTGCAGAAAATATACAGCTTTTCTCTGTTTCGGCGACTGTTATCAATTTTGCAAATTACCATTCGGCTTAACTATTTCTTCTGCAGCTTTTATTCGCGGTTTGAACACAATACTTCCGACAGAACTTAAGGACAGAATTACGACGTACGTAGACGATATTCTTATCGCAGAAGCTAACTGGTCTGAACACAATCTGATTCTTGAACAACTGTTACAAACTTTTCGTGCACAAGGACTTACAGTTAACCTTAGTAAATCGCACTTTGGCAAAACTTCTATAAAATTTCTTGGACACGTAATTTCAGCGGAAGGCATTGCACCTGATCCGGAAAAACTTCAAGCTCTACTTGACATTACTGTTCCTACGACAAAAAAGCAACTACGCAGTTTTTTGGGCTTAATTAACTTTTTTCGTAAATTTATTCATCACTCCGCTTTAGACACACCCAGACTATGCCAATTAACAGGTAAAAACACTATTTGGTATTGGGATAAGCAAGCACATTCTGAATTTGTGAACCTGAAACATGCTTTGTTGAATGCTCCACTTTTATCGCACCCAGATCTTACCAGAAATTTTTCCATTGCCACCGACAGTTCTAACACCGCTTTAGGCGTACACATTTTCCAGGAAATTGAGGAAGATGGTTCTACAGTAATTAAAAACATCGCATTTGCAAGCCGCATTCTATCACCTGCTGAACGAAATTATTCCGTTACTGAACTTGAAACATTATGTGTTGTTTGGGCTTTTACGAGATTTCGGCACTTTCTTTATGGAAGACACACTACAGTTTACACAGACCACAGAGCGATACAATTTTTACTTTCAGCTAAATTCACTCACGACAGGTTAAGCAGATGGAAACTTTACTTGCAGGAATTTAATTTTACAATAGTTCACATTCCCGGTACGCAAAATGTTATAGCAGACGCACTATCGCGTTCTCTCGGCAACAATCAGCAAGACGTAGCAACCAACTTCTGCAAAACAAATTTCAGTGTCATGTACATTCAACAAGTAGCATTTGAAAATTTTATTTCATCGTCATTACAGGACATAGCACAAGAACAAAATAAAGACAATGTGTGGAAAGAAATTAAACACCTTTGGCAAGATAGGAAAAATGTTACGATTAGAAACCATTACACTGTACGCAATGACATTCTGTTTCGCCGTTCTCATCCTGACAGCAACAATTGGTTATTATGCATCCCTGACGAACTTGTTAACAAATTAATCTGGTACACTCATTTAAGTTACGCACATTACGGAGCACGAAAATGTTTTCTTATACTGAGACAGAACTGTTATTTTAACAACATGGAGGAACGTATACGACGAGTTTTAGCGTCTTGTAAAATTTGCCAGAAAGCTAAATCAGACACCACTTCACATATTCCTCCTTTATATCCCATTGTACCTGTTAAATTAAGACACATGGCCGCAGTAGATATTTTTGGTCCGATTCCGAGAACTAACAGAGGTTTTTGCTACATCTTTGTCGCTGTTGAGCTCACTTCAAAATTTGTTACTTTCACTCCGTTACGCAAAGCTACTGCTAAAACTGTTTCGAAAGCATTTGTAAAACATTTTCTATTTCATGTAGGGCATGTGATGAAAGTAATTTCTGACAATGGATCTCAATTTCGTAGTAGCATATGGACACGCATGTTACGAGCCAGAAACATTTCTCCGATCTATATATCCAAGTACCACGCTTCTTCGAACCCCTGTGAACGGTTAATGAAAGAAATTGGTAAGCTGTGCCGAATATACTGCCACAAAAGACATATTGATTGGGATACACACATACTCTCATTCCAAGATGTAATTAATTCCATTCCAAATGAATCCACTATGCTATCTCCGTCTGTTATATTGAAAAACGTTGAACCACCAAACAAAATTAAAGAATTTGTAAATTTTCCTACATCTCGTCGCTTACGACACCACGAAATAATTGACATTGCGCTGAACAACATCAAACGTGCCGCAGAGCGCCGGAGAAGACAGCAAAAACAGGTTTGTACACGCCGAGACTTTCACGTTGGACAGAAAATATTAGTACGTACACACTATTTATCCAGCAAATTAAAAGGTAAGTGCAGTAAATTCGAACTTCTATACGCAGGTCCATATCGGATTCGCAGCATCCCTCACCCCAATGTTGTACACGTCGAAACTTTGAGAACCAGAATATCGAAAGGCAATCACCATGTCTCAAACATTAAACCGTTTATTGAATGAAATCACTGTATGATGTAACATGCTATGATGCCATTTACTAATGCAATTATATTCACCTGACTAATTACTGATGATTATCGTATTTTTTCTTGGCAAGTGCCCGGCAAGGTAAGGTTAGCAGGTCGCTTTTCTTGTCGTTACACATTAGACCATGCACATTTTCCACCTTTTTATGTACGATTGTATTCCAGTTTTGTCTATATGCATTGTGAAATAGTTAAGATATAACACACACCAGTCGACTTTGACAATTTTTTTTTGGCCTTATGACATCTCAACATCGTGACTTTTACATTTTTTGCTGCTGCATTGTGATATTCTCTGTACATTTTGGCTTTGAACACTGTTGTCTGTCATGTTATGCTGTATGGTCTGTCATGTTATGCTGTATGGTTAATTGTGTCATGTTATGCTGTATGGTCTGTCATGTTATGCTGTATGGTTAATTGTGTCACCATAAACCAGTCATTATTTAGTGGGTATATGATTTAAATGCAAGACGTTAATCTCTGTTCATCAATTTCAGAAAGAAATGATGCGTGTAAGAAATAAATTCAACAGAAATGGGAATTTCACCTACGGAATAAACGATAGAAGATGCAATAACTTTATGAGGAAGAGTAAATGGATCAGGATTAACAAGCATTAACAAGAATATACTATACTCATCGTAGAATAGCAGTCTTAACTAATTTTTTCTTTCAGAATACAAGGTGATTGATGCAGGCTGTCGGACAGAACTACACATCTTAGTTTTAGTGATGAAATATGCTAGAGATAAGGAATATTTGTATAATGAGTAATGAAGTGATATTTTTGCAGAATATGCTATTATGAATAATGAAGTTTTTCTTTACAGGTGATGATAATAATGAAGTTATGATAATATGGATAATGAAGTGATTGATAATGATAATGAAGTTTTTTCTTTACAGATGAGGATAATGTTGAAGTTATGTATTTATGCTATGTAGTTGTTTAAGTATTTGTTGCAGTTTGTTTTGACAGCAGGTGTTATATTGCATAGTAGGATGACGGAAAGTTTTGGAAAGGACAGCTATGGAACACATGTTTATACCCATTTCACTACTTGTTAATTCGAAGTTCACTACTTTTCAGCATAGTGTGCGTTTCTTCTTTCAGATCAATAATCCATTTTGTATTTTTTCCAGGAGAAGTTTTTCATGATACTTACTAAACCTGTTACTTATTATACCTGTTCTAGTACTTGCATTTTTATTTTTTTAACCCATTTGTGTTTATCATTTATACATGTGATCACATTACTGCCTTGTTTCACAACCTTGCTACAGCTGACTCATGACGAATGACGTTACACATTTTTCATTTACAGGAACAACCCAGAACCAATTTTTTTTCTTTTTCTCTTCTTGCTTTCCCTTATAATAACTCCACTGTTTATTGTAATGAGACTACTTATAATGTGTATGATTATTAATGCTATGACTGTAATTAGCTGATTTTTAATAATGACTTCGTAATGATCTGAATGTCACTCAATGAATTGTTATTACTTCTTAATGATCTGAATAATACTGAATGAGGAACAATGTTTTATACTATTCGATACTTGATGGCCACTGAGTGCCAATAATTAATGTCACTCAATGAATTATGTTATTAATTATGCCATTAATTAGCTCTTGTTTTCAATGTTGATACTTTGTAACTGGAAAAGAATATGATTCTTACTATATTGAAATGACAAATGATTAACTATGCTTTATAATTGGGAAAGAATGTGATTGTTTAATAATGCTTTGTAATTAGGAAAAGGCTAATGATTCTTACTATATTGGAATAACAAATAATTAATTAACGATGCCATACTTTGTAACTGGAAAAGAATGCGATTGCTTCATAATGCTTTGTAATTAGGAGAAGGCTAGTGATTAATACTATTGGAATGACCAATGATTAATTAACTATGGTATACTTTGTAACTGGAAAAGAATGCGATTATTTAATAATGCTTTGTAACTAGGAAAAGAAGGTTACTGTTTCTATGTAAAACAATTAATGAACATTTTTCTGTAATACTACATACTTGGTACAGAAATGTTCACTCACTGGGCTATGAATGCCGCAAACTACTAATGAAGACTGTAATTGTCAATATTATGTTACTTAATGTCCTTCACCTCATGAGCTAACTACCCTGAATTACTGCAATGTCCATTTGTCCTGTCTATCCTAGTGATCATGGAGCACTATCTTTGGTTTTGCACTAATTCTACGTTGGTGTGCCTTGTAAGAGCGTGGTGTTGACACGACATGCTGTCCACCACCGTGAGCGATGAAGACGTTATTATGGTCCCACTGTTTGGTGTACCTAGTGTACTGCCAAAATGAGAACATGGAACATTAGTACGACAGTTCAGTGTCTTGGCTACACTGATAAATTCTGATGGGAAAAGAACTTCAAATTGTGTCACTTGGTGTTATACTTCTGTGGAAAGATATGGACTTTCAGAACAGCTGTGTGCAATCTAAAGTGCTACAACCATGATGCAATCCTTCCCTTTCCTATCCTAATTCTTGTCACATAGTGAAAATCATTTTTTTTTGCTAACATTATTTATGTTCATGGGTTATACATTTTTTTTTTTGATTCGCTGAACTCCAGTGCGAGTACACTTATGTCACTTGTCGATATGATTTTTTGCCATTATGTTTATTTATTGCAAAAATGCCTAAGAGATTTTTTCGATTTGTTCTCAAGTACAGTATGTGCACTCTTGTCTTTTATATTGTATATACATTTTTTTATTTATTATTTTATTTTAATGATATGTTCTGAACTACAGTGCATGTGCACTTATGTTGTGTGTTAATATGTTTTCTACTGAACTTCAGTGCCTGTGCACTTTTCTCATTTTTCAATATGATTTGTACTCATTCTGTATATTCAATACTTCAGTGCGTATGCACTTATGTCATTTGTTACTCATTGTATATACATTTCATCATTTACTGATATGTTCTCAACTGCAGTGCATGTGCACTCATGTCACTTGTCAACATAATTTTTTTTTTGCCAGTCTGTTTATTTGTTCTGAATATGCTAAAGAATTTTTTCAGTGCCTGTGCACTTTATCTGTCAAATAATTTGTATATACAGTTTTCTGATTTACTACTATGTTTTGTACTCACATCCTGTCTTTGTCTGAAATGTTTTGTACTCGGTGCATGTGCACAACATTTAATTTATGTACTAAATTTGAATATTCTGTAAATTGTAAAAATTTCTTGCGATGGCAAGTCCAAATGACTCACCATCGCAGCCAAATTTTTGCCCCCCGAGTGGAGGGTTATGAAACACGTATGTAACATAGCAGCGATGGTGAGGCACATTAAAATCTTTGACCAGAGAGCCTATTTTCGCGGTTAGTCTGCGCTTGACCGCGCGAGTGTTGCAAGCAGTTGGGCAGTACTCGTCGAGTTGAGCAGTACTCGTCATGTAGTGCAGTACAGTAGTAGTCGTCGTGCAGTACGCTAGTAGTCGTCATGCAGAGCAGTCGGTCAGTAGTAGCAGCCCAGTGCGGTTGTGTGATGTAGTCTGTCGGCAATACTGGTCAAGATGCTGAATGAGGTATATTCTTGATTAAGGTAATCATCAGATAACGTAAAGTTTATTGATTGTAATTAATTTCCAACAAGTGCCCCAATAATAATTTTGATTTCAAAAGCAATTTAAAAAAAAAAAAAAATTATTTAATTGAATTAACGATTTCGTCCCACTTCCCTTAAAGACAAATTTCAGTTAAATTACAAAAAAAAAAGAATATTATTATTTGCAATGCAGTTCCTCCAAGCTGTGCGCAAGAATAAGAGCAGAAATGTGACTAGCAGTTACAATGAGGTAAGAATTTAATTCTAATTTGCACAGGGCCAAAGACCGATATTTCGGTTTAATTGAATTATCATTATCACTGAGATTTTCTTATCACTGAATTGACTTTCATTATTTTCGTGAGGAATTTATACTTGGGTCAGATTGCTAATTTTTGTCTAATTGCCATTGTCCGTAAATTTATTTGCTGGGAGATTACGTTAGGTTGTATTCTTGTTAATATTCAAATTATTGTCCAGTCAACATTTTTGTGACAAGGTTTCTCTTGGCTCCATTTTTATTAAATATTGTCCTTCCTTTAAAATTTTTGTGGGGAGGTTACACACTCCATACAAATACTTTCAGAAATGACTTCCTGACACTTAAATCTATACTCGATGTTAACAAATATCTCTTCTTCAGAAACGCTTTCCTTGCCATTGCCAGTCTACATTTTATATCCTCTCTACTTCGACAATCATCAGTTATTTTGCTCCCCAAGTAGCAAATTCCTTTACTACTTTAAGTGTCTCATTTCCTAATCTAATACCCTCAACATCACCCGACTTAATTCGACTACATTCCATTATCCTCGTTTTGCTTTTGTTGATGTTCATCTTATACTCTCCCTTCAAGACACCATCCATTCCGTTCAACTGCTCTTCCAAGTCCTTTGCTGTCTCTGACAGAATTACAATGTCATCGGCGAACCTCAAAGTTTTTATTTCTTCTCCATGGATTTTAATACCTACTCCGAATTTTTCTTTTGTTTCCTTTACTGCTTGCTCAATATACAGATTGAATAACATCGGGGAGAGGCTACAACCCTGTCTTACTCCCTTCCCAACCACTGCTTCCTTTTCATGCTACTCGACTCTTATAACTGCCATCTGGTTTCTGTACAAATTGTAAATAGCCTTTCGCTCCCTGTATCTTAGCCCTGCCACCTTTAGAATTTGAAAGAGAGTATTCCAGTCAACATTGTCAAAAGCTTTCTCTACGTCTACAAAAGCTAGAAACGTAGGTTTGCCTTTCCTTAATCTTTCGTCTAAGATAAGTCGTAAGGTCAGTATTGCATCACGTGTTCCAGTATTTCTACGGAATCCAAACTGATCTTCCCCGAGGTCGGCTTCTACTAGTTTTTCCATTCGTCTGTAAAGAATTCGTGTTAGTATTTTGCAGCTGTGGCTTATTAAACAGATTGTTCGGTAATTTTCACATCTGTCACACCTGATTTCTTTGGGATTGGAATTATTATATTCTTCTTGAAGTCTGAGGGTATTTCGCCTGTTTCATACATCTTGCTCACCAGATGGTAGAGTTTTGTCAGGACTGGCTCTCCCAGGGCCTTCAGTAGTTCCAATGGAATGTTATCTACTCCGGGGGCCTTGTTTCGACTCAGGTCTTTCAGTGCTCTGTCAAACTCTTCACGCAGTATCGTATCTCCCATTTCATCTTCATCTACATCCTCTTCCATTTCCATAATATTGTCCTCAAGTGCATCGCCCTTGTATAGACCCTCTATATACTCCTTCCACCTTTCTACTTTCCCTTCTTTGCTTAGAACTGCGTTTCCATCTGAGCTCTTGATGTTCATACAAGTGGTTCTCTTACCTCCAAAGGTCTCTTTAATTTTCCTGTAGGCAGTATCTATCTTACCCCTAGTGAGATAAGCCTCTACATCCTTACATTTGTCCTATAGCCATCCCTGCTTAGCCATTTTGCACTTCCTGTCGATCTCATTTTTGAGACGTCTCTTTAGGTATATATTCTGAAATAAAAGTAAAATGGACATTTATAGGACAATGAGGGGTGTTTTAGATGTCCTTCATTCCGTCTAGGAGGTAACGATTTGCCCGGTGGGTGGTCGCCTTTCTCCGGATAGGTTCCCACTATTCCCTCTGGGTGGCAACCATTCCCCCTTTTGTTCATAATTATTCCCCATTTGTGTGGTCACCACTCCACTGGTTGGTCACTGTTCCTTCATGCGGCAGCCACAAATCCTCGCCTTTGGCTGGCCATCATCCCCTCCCCCCCCCCCCCCTGGGAATGGTCACCATTCCGCGTACAGGTGGTCATTTCCCTATACTTCCACCATTCTCCCACTGAGTGGCCACAAATCCTCTATGTGTCTACCATTCTCCCTTGGGTGGCCACCATTCCTCTCCATAGCAATGGGTGGCTCAGTTTGCAGGGTGACTGCTATCACTCTACATATTTTAAATGCATTATAGACTATCATGTGATACAAAATACTACTTACTTTGATGCTGTGTAATTAGTGTTATGAGATATTTCATTAAGAATTGTACTGAAATACTTATTTGCTCTGCATTCAAAAAACTAATGGACAGATAGGTCACACACACCCCTTAAACAGAGAAGAATGCTGTACTCAGGAATGCAAATGACAGGGTGGGCAATATTATTTCCCAAATATACTAGTAGTATACCCATCTTTCTTAGTGTCAAAACAAGCGCCCCTGGAATTCTGGTGCGTTTCATGCATCTAATGCTTATGTTTTTGTATTCTTGTTATTATTAATTTTCCATAATATAAAACCCAATGTAGCATGCCTCATCTACGATCTTTCTCAAGCGGAGATATTATCAGCGCACACATGCTTTCTTGGAAACTGCTGGAGATTAGTATTTCCATAAAGGATATCCTTTCCCCTTCGCCACTTGCTGAGTTATCTAATGAATACAATTATGTACAATAGTTCCACAATTATTTCATGATAATCATTTCTCTGATTTAGACACCTCAGGCTACTGAAGAAATAAAGCTTTCCCTCCCACTATTAACATGATAAGTCTCTACTTGCTTTTCCTTTTCGCAGCCTGTCACAATAAGTCGCAACTTGATTAGTCGGTGTCGTGATAAGACTTTCTGGCAGCTGCACAAGTGAATTTCTGCACTCTCTAAGCATGTGTTTTGCTGAGTATGTACTGTGACTGAATATAAAATTTTGCATTCATCTCCGGTTATGCAAATCAATACATGATGTGGGAACATAAGGTTAGCTCAGCCTAAATACAAGACAAAGAGGCGAAACTACCGTCTTTCAGTGATTCGTCATTAGATATTATGGAGTGTCCAGACAAACTCAGTTAAGAGGATTTTTTCATATTGTAATGAAGATCAAAATGTAAGTTTTTATTATGGTGGACTCTTGAAACATTGGGAGCAATCGCACGATCCATGGTTTGAACATGCTGTGACATCTCCCGAGTGTCTGTCTGTGGTTGTTGTCAAGGGTAAAGGTTCCGTAGGTAATACAATTGAGAAAAAAATGTGTTAGCGTAAAGGAAGCAGCTTCATCCAAATCTGCACAATGCTGTAACAGTTGTTAACCCAATATCAGCAAGTGGTTCTTCACCTGAACAGCAAGTGACATTGACGGATTCTGACAGCGCTCGGCCGTGTAAAATTTGTTTTCAAGAAAAGATAACAGTACTGTTCTTTTCTTCGAAAGGTGACAGACCGTCCAGCCCATCCACTCTCGTATCTCACTGGAAGACCCCATTTGCCTTTTCTAGTTAATAATAATTCATCGTTCAAATACATCATAATTGACACGCTTTCATTTTATTTCTGTTATGGAGTACCAGGCATAAATAGATGATCGAGCTCACAGTACCTGTGTGAATGGAGAATTTCATCGGTGAGGGGATGTATTCTTAATACTACACTTCACCCTCTGCAAGCAGCGGCTGCCTTCGGTCTAGGCAGCGCGGCCAGTAGTCACGTGAAGGTGGCGAGCCGGGGACCTTCCCGGAAAGAAGCGTGGACAATACGTGGAAGCGTCGACGGGCCTCGCAGCCACAGTCCATCTTTTAAGTTGCCGCAGGATTGCACCGGCTCGGTAGCGGCCAAAACACTTTACAGCCCACTCACTGTGTTCCTAGAAGCCTTGTTTTGTTGCCGTACAGCAGAGTGCTAGGCTGCAGAATACGCACAGCTTAGTGTGTTTACATTCGCCGAAATTGCCCTCTGGCTCTGTGGTGTACGTGCTGGAGAGACTCCCCACGAAGACCAGAAAATTTACATTTTCGTTAATTGCACCGCTTATGGACTTGGCAGGGCATCTGATTGGTGAGCAGACTGCGGTGTTCAGAGTAGTCTTTTCGTTTTGGCAGGATGCCTTAAGACTGGTGCAGGTCGTTTGTTTGTTTTTGTAGTGAGAGCAGAGAGCATCTGCTTCAGGGTTTCGTTACTGTGCCAGGACTGGTGATTTTCGAGAACAACGTGGTTGGTGTCCATGCTGTGGTGCGAAAGATAGAAAATTGGGGGTCTCTCTTCTGGATAGTTACAGAGTAAAGTCGCTTTATCTTCTTCATATCCATGGAGAGATTGGCGCTGAGTTGTGCTCCTCTGGATACCTGGTCGAAAATGAAATTTTCACAATTCCTTAATTAATCATGCACCACAGCAGAGTACGGCAGTAGGGACGCTGGGCAGCTGAGGAGTGTTGCAGCTTCAGCTTCGTCATTATGCAGCCTTTCGGCTTCGTGTCATTCATCTGCGGTTATCACAGCACCGGCGGATAGGGAATTCTGAGCTACATTACCGCCACTTGCTACTTTGTTGTCATCTGCATTAACCGCAGACAGCGCCTCTCTGTTTGCATGTAAGTCACGTCCATTCTATCATAATAAAATCAGTTTCGACGTATAAGATGCACTGTTTACACACATTTGAACTTCAAAAATTTAATCACTATTTTTAAGAGAAACCCATCTTTTTTTACCAGCTGGCTTAGCTATGAAACACTAGCGAAACATTTATCAGTCCGTTTAACCTAAAATGATTTATTAGTAGTGCCAATATAACAGCTGAATGTGTTTTAGCAAGTAATAAATAGTATTTAGGTGAAGAAGTATTTGGTTTGATTTCAGACCGTGAGAAATACTACAATGAATGACAAATAACTAATTTGAGCCCTGTAACTTCTTTGTACAGATACTCAACTAGGTGCAAGTCATTTACATTAATTGCAATCCATTATATTTTTCTAAGGATACATTATCTTCACTCTTCTTTCCCTGCATCATCTGGAATAATTGTTATTACCATTTCTTTTCTATGGATACATTATCTTCATTCTTCCTTCCCCTGAGACACTATCAGAATTCGCAATGTTATTTTATAGATGGATATGTGTAGAGAGTATATTATGTAAACATAGTGACAATCGACATACACCTCACACTTTTTGTATTGCTGATCCACGTTGCAGACATGTTAGATCGAACGTTTAACGTTGCTCTACCAGTGCAGCCATCTGTCGATGAAAGTAAGCAATTCATGTTACAAAGGACGAACGTTTGACACTTTTAGCAATGAAACAACCTGCTGGTGATAGTGAGCATCTGGGACATAAAAGATTAGTTTATCTTATTTCACAGGGTTTCCACAATTGTATTTAAAGTGAAACTCATGTTTGACAACCATATATTACTAATCCGTTTATTATATCAGATATGCAAACATTACTTTTTAACTATTTGTAGAACGTATGTTGTATATTCCTCCCCGCATTCCACAGCGAATTATATACAGCTTCGAATTAAATTTACCGATGTGACTGGTAAACCAATCAATGAAGTGCTTTTAGAAGACAGGAACGCATTCATAGTTGACAGCGTTTTCGGTATTTTAGGCAAATTAGATACTTTGATGTATTTTTTGATAATGTATATGATAGTTTTGAACACAGCCCTCATGGACCTATACCACATAGTAAGACTGGGTTCTGACAGGGAGAATAGAGAGAGAGATGTGCGATGTACTTTTTTGTAAAAACAATTTTGTTTGTTCAGGTACTTTTCAGCACTTAATAGAGTGGGCTTCATTATAATTGTTCTTTTATTTTAATACTAGTCTGTGATTGTAGGAGAGGAGAGGCAGATGTGTGATATATCCTTTTAAAAATAGTTCATGTAGTTCAGATACTTTTGACCATAGATGAGATACTGTAATGGATCTTTTCATTACAATACACAATGGACTATCATTCGGGAGGACGGCGGTTCAAACCCTTGTCCGGCCATCCTGATATAGGTTTTCCATTATTTTCCTAAATCGCATCAGGCAAACGATGGTTCCTTTGATATGGCACGGTCGACTTCCTTCCCAAATCCGATGGGACCCATGACTTCGCTGTTTGGTCCCCTCCCCTCGAATCTACCAACCATTACAATACTAGACTATGAACACAGGAGAGGGCAAGGAGATTGTATTATATGTAGTGTGTCTTCAAGCAAATTTATGCAAATTCCATAGGCTTGGTTTCACTTTTATGCATGATTTTATTATTACAACTTAACTTGACGAGAAAAGTAGAGGAAGAGGTACAAAGTACCCACTTGGTGTGTATATAAAAAATGTGTTTTTGCATGCTGAAAAGTAATACCTCTGAGTTTTTGACGTGAAAACTACTAAAGCTTTTATATAAAAAAAAACGTTATTACGTTCTACGTCTTCAATATTCATGCCTACATATTCATCTCTCAACATAATCACCCTGGAGGCTAACATTTCTCGCACTGAGAGACCAGTTTGTTGATAGCCTTACTGTAGAATGTTTAACTTTGGTGACAGAGATACAACTTCGCATGTACTTGCAATGGTTCACCAATATCTAAGTGAGGTCCTTGAAGGTGTTCTTTACTGTTTGGAAAAAGATGAAAATGGAATGGGGCCAAGTCGGGTTTGGAAAAAGATTAAAATAGAATGGGGACAAGTCGGGACTGAATGGAGTATGATTAGTGACAGTGAATTCAAGATGCCGGATTGTTGCTTTGTCGCAGCACTCAAGTATGTTCTGGTATTGTCACGGGGAAGAAGTTGATGCGTCACGAGTGGAAGAACTTCTCTAATTCGAATCCCTATTACAGTACGCTGTTTCTCAGGCTCTGGATTACTTACGTTAGACAACGCCATGTTACCTACTACAATTCGGACCCCTCTAGTGACAGAGGGCTGCTATTATGTATACATGGAGAATAAAGATGTAAAAATGTTAATGAATGTATTATTAAAATAACTTAAATATTCTTCATGTAGAAATTGTGGGGTATAAGTTTTCAACTTGCTCTCATGTTGTGACACCATTTGTACCCTATAAGTAATGAATATATTTCAGTTTCTCAGAACTCAGGTATCTCTTCAGCTGTAGCGTGAAGGTTACGTAGTGTTGGTTGCATTTTCACACACGGACTTTTAATTTCCTGTTAACGTTATTGGTCTATGGCCCCTATCCATGTTCTTCTTTTTTCATTGGTTGTTTCGATTTTAATACTGCATAGTGCTTGGATACAAATAGGATGAGCATAATGGTTGGGTGGAAATAGGGGGAGAGTGAGGGAAGGGTGAGGTGAGAGTGATGGTGTTAACAAGCACAATTGAGCAATTGAGCCAATGGTATTTTGTTCTGATTAGGGATGTCGTTTTAATTCTTCTCGACTGGGAAGAGGAAGGAGGGTGTGTGGCCCAAAACACAGTAGAGGCACTGGAATTTTTTTATATTTCCCAGTAATTTTTAAAATTCATATCAATGTACTCTATTATTTTATTTAATTAATCGGGTGTACTTAGTGCTTTCATTTTTCACCTCGGTATGTGACTGTAACTACAGTGAGCCCTACACCCTAACAGAGGCTACCTGGTGAGTGTGTTATGTTGGATGCCTTTCTGCGTGTTTTTCTATTCATGAACCATAAAATCAGCAAGTACCTCTGACAACATACTGTGCAACTGCCTTTCATTTAATAGTCCTTCATCCACGATGTAGGGTAGTTTTTTTTTGTTCGTCATGTTAATGTTAAGTTCCTTTTTTCTTATGTGTCCCGAACTGATGAGCTTTTTACTGTGAGAGGCGTTTGTAATTGTTTGTAGCTCTTGCGGACAATAAATGACCTCACTCAGAGGTTTTTTATAAAAAGTGGTGGAAATTCTATCTATGTTGCCACAAAGTCACCACTGAATCATTCTGTAGCACAGCAAGATGGTAAGTATGTGTAACAATAAATTTTTGTTCAACCGACGGGCACAGAACAATGGTGTAACCAATGTAAGTACTGGGAGTGTAGAAGTACAAATAGTCATGTATACTTATTGCGTCGTAGGTGAGAGAGGGGACACCAGAAAATGGCTGATTCATCACACCACTGAGGAGCAGACTCAACGCTGTAATGAGGCTACATGTAGTAGCTCCACGTAGGAGAGACACAAGATCGACTTTGAGGCCTCACACTCGGCATAAAAGAATGCTGTGAAGCCCTGAAGATAAATATTAGGCCAGACAAACGGCTGGCAGGCTCGGAAAACGAGAGTACATTCCATCGCTCTTATGGGGAGGATCATGTCATCGACTGCTATAAAACGCTTGTCTCCCTTCCACTCATTGTCAGGGTTAGACCATTCCATCTGCATCAAAGATACCGATGGCAGATTAGTAGCCGCAGAATGTCCTGGTGTATAAAATGAAGTGTCGACAGCCGCCGCCACGTTGGAGTGTGCTACGAGTCTGCAGTTGTCTAGTAGTGTGCAGGGAACTTCAACTCTGTGAGCTGCACTCGTGCTGGTCACAACGGTGATAATGGAAGATGAGGGGCGGGTCAATCTTCTGTGAGTGAGTAAGCGATCTGCCCGTCTGCGAGCTGTACATCTTGGGGGCAGGGTGCCTGTGCTGTAACTCCCGAGCAGAACAAGTACCGCTTTAGTAGCTGTATGCTGAGACCGCTGCTCAGGTTGTTCTTCGTGCCAGTGTTGCGTCTTCGACCTATTCGCTATCTCGACAACCGACAACAAGAACATGCATATTTCTGGTACCACGCATAAGGACAGCTTCACTCAACGAGAACGGTGGAGCTCTGGCAGACGTCCACGGCCAAGGCGGGCTTTAGCGATGCGCTGACTGCCAGAACCTCCAATGACGCTCCACAGCACTCAGAGGACACCACCAGAGTTTGCGCCTGCCAATTCCTCGCCAGGCGCAGCAGTGCTACTCTGCGCCTTCGTGCAACGTGAGTTCAGCACGACCACCGCTCGGCGACCCCAGGAAGAAGACAATGATGTCTAATTAGCGTCCTGGCACTTCACAGGACCCCACCGCCGCACATCCGCTCGTCTATCCCCCACTCACACAGGAGGCGGCATCTGGCAGTCTCCTACCATTTGCTGCACAAGCAACGGTCGCACTGAATCATAGCTGGTTAAACTGAGACATTTGAGCTTTATACTTCATCTGACTAAGAATCATAATGCATACAGAAACGGTATGTCTGACACGATCATGCAGTGACGAAACTTCCTGGCAGATGAAAACTGTGTGCTGGACCGAGACTCGAACTCGGGACCGAGTTCGAGTCTCGGTCCGGCACACTATAACACTCCAACAGCGTTTACGTAGCTTACGTAATCAAATACCAAATTTGGTTTATTACGTAATATGCCCCAACAGAACAAAGAGTCCTGTCACGGAAAAGCCACGTATAACACTCGCTTTCTGATACCACTGTACCATAACCTCAACGCTAGAAGCAGATTGTGACATAAAACAATTTTGTGAAAGCAACTATGGCACAAAGCAACAGAACAGTGTTACCCTCTGAGAGGAATTTTGTTAAATTGACCGTGTTGTTCCTAGCGGAGGTGGCTTATCGGATATGAAAGTCAGAATTACGTAAATATTGGAATAGTGACAAACAAAATTTTGCCTAGCTATACTATTTCTAGAATAAGGGAAACGGTCGCCAGCCTAATTAGGCACGAGAAAGATTAACGTTCTCGTTTAAGAGAGCAGGTATAAGTAACCAGAACGGACAAACACAACCTAGATAGTCACACCCGAGTGCAATGAACTCTGACACACATATGTTTTAAGATTGAAACTAACAGTTAGAGCAGCATGAACTATTTTCAGAATTATAACAGATACCGAAACACACTATTACTTTCAGGGTTTACACAAAGTGAATGGTCTTTATAACATTATTATTAATGTGCACTTCTAATACACAAGAGAGACAAACACTTGGCAAACATGAGAATGTAACGTTTCACAACTGCAGCTTTCTCACTTTTACTACAACGAAACACAATGTTGACAAAATTGCAAGAAACTGACTCTTCTTTTAGAATTTACTACAGGCAACAATGTGTTCATTTACTTTACTTAAGGACTTTTAATTTTACCGTTAGCAACAGTACTTTGATAAGCAGTTTTACTAGGAAAATTGTTTTCAGCAATTATCATTGACTTTAACTTTCTCTTTAATAAGTTCAAGAGGCATTATTTAACAGAGCTCTAGGCTTCAATGTACTTTCAGTAAGGACACTCGGTAATCACTTTACTTCAAACGGAGAGGACCCTGAGAGGTGTTATGATGAGGAGTAAAATCAAGGTAGGTAAATAAATTCCGATATGAATTACCTTATATTTCAGCACACTAACAAATCCATTAGGCTGATCCTTCACTGTACATCAATATAGTATTACGTTACAGTGATTGCGCAATGTGGTGGCAACTGCATGTTGGTAGGTGGAATTGCAGGTAGAATTGCCGGACTTTATCGTATCTTCATGGCGATGATTCATACAAATTCCAGAATAGTTCCAGCTATTTATTCGTCCATTCGAGGCATTGGAAAGAAGCAGGAAAAGCCTTTCTGAATCAGCACAATATGCACCTTTACAATGGCAGTGCACAGACTCTTAGATCGTCTCCGACTGCTGGCTCATCTCCGACTGACTATCAGTTCCACCTTTTCCACCTATGCCAACCACAATTTGCGCGCGCTACACAGTTCCGTTCCAGAGGGGAACCACTACACCATTTACATACAAACTAACTAAGAACCCTAAGTGAGGATCAGTAATTTACATAACAGCAAACAAATACATTAAATAAAACAGAACATTTTCACATATTGACACTTCTACAAAAAATTATTCACACAAAATTACAATTACATACAATAAGTTCTGTTCCCACCAAATGGGACACAGAATATAAATTGCAGATACACTACTTTGCATAGAATCAAATCACGACACCAAAGTTTTGACAAAGAAAAGAGTACACAATTTTATGTTATCGATTCAAACACATTCACAGACGATCAACAATGTAACAATAAAAAAAAAATAAATCCATACAGCATAAGAGCTGTGGTGATACACATGCCCCATGTTTTGTTGAAGTTTCCCGTCAGGGATACTTCAAGTAAACATGTATAACACCTAAGTGGTGCTGGCTGCAAAAAAAAAAATTTATTCCATCCAACTTCAGTTGGGAGAAAAAAAACACACACACACATTACAAATATACAGTATATACACTAAGAAATTGCATATATTTCTTCCAAAAGATTTTCAAAGTAAAAAATCTAAAGCAATTTTCAATTTCACACTGGTTTAAGGAAACTAATTTTGCACCATTACACAAGATATCTTTAAGCATGTTCTTTTCATACACATACAGTTCAATTAATAGGCAATCAGTACAGAATTAATCTGCATATTAGTAGAATATGGTATAGCCTTCAAATAGAATAAAGAAAATACACATATACAACAACACAGAACATTCTAACTTAGCAAAACAGAAATTAGTCTTTCAATACTTTCAAAAAAAAAAAATATTCACAGACACCCAAGCATACTCATGGTCACAGTATGTTTTACAAAATTCAACAATTAATGTAATATTGAAAATTTCAGTTTGCATCCAGATATGCACAATTATTTACACAAACAACTATGAGAACCTTTTTCCAACTGATTCTTTAAATACCAAAGTAACTTTGCAAGGCTTTTTCAAAATAATTAACTTTAAAGCTGCTCTTCATTAATAGCAGTCCAAAATATTTGTTACACATAAACACACTAACATATTCAGAGCCTATCTTTAATCATCACTGCTGTGTTTTAAAACAAGGCAGTCCAAAACTTTAAGTTATTTCAAAAAACCTAGAATCAAAAACATCTACATCTATTTAAATAAGATTCCTTATACATTTTATAATAACTTTTCACTGACTCCAACAATAGTAGTCAGTCCATAACACATTGATCAAAAACCTAACTTACTTCACTGCTTGCCTCAGCACTAGCAGTCTTTTTACATACACATTTAGACACAAAACACAATTTAGATTAAGAACACTAAAAAAAAAACACATTTTTAAATTAATTCACTACCCCATCCTCTAGGTTTGGCAGTTCGTGACCACTTTTCAACTTCTTGCCCTCACAATGGCAAGTCCTTTGGCTACTGCTCACATAGCATATTTTGTAGTTCTTAGCTTTAGGACCACAGTATTTTCATTGTTTTGCCTTGTTTTGCTGCCCAACAACATATGGTTGAGCAGTTTATTGTCATCAACTTTAGGTTTTTTCATCTTTATGTCACATCTTTGGTAAAATTTGCTTTAATGTTATAAAACATAAAACCTGCAACTTTGAAAGAGCAATTAGACACCGGCAACAAAATCATTTCTTTTTAAATGACAACATCAGGTAACATATATATTAATCAAGAAATTTTTAAATGTCATACTTGGGATCAAGTCAGGATTAAGAATTTCTTACTACTCCTTTACCATTGCTTTTCCACACACAGTTAGGTCATTACATACATCAAGATCAGGACAATAATTTCATATCCTATTGCAAGTGATTTCTGCCAACCCTTTTGCTGGCACTAGACACATCCCTCTCACACCTATTTCACATACCTTAGTCAGGTTCATCTCCTCAGTTTTAAACACATATACGGTTTTTCAACACCATATTTGCCCCTTTCTTTTTCAAAAACATTTACATTTAATTATATTATGGCATTCATTTACCTTTTTTTTCAGTAACCTATTCTTTTCTCATCTATTTTTCCCTTTACTTTTCCATTACATTTTCTCTTTACAATACCCACTATGCTTTCATTATTCTTTGCCATTTTCTAGTGTACCTATATTATTTTTCCACTTACTTGTCCTCAAACAATACACAATATCTTACATTATTTCTACACTTTTCACTCTATTCTGATAGAGAAGAAGGAAAGAAGATAGTAAAAGTTCTGAATGATGAAGAGGAAGGTTGGCAGCACGAAAAGAAACGGAAGTAGTGCTAGCAACGACTCGGGTCCCTGGTGCTCGTCAGGCACCTGACAATGCAAAGAGTGCATTGCCCCCTGAGGGTTTAACAACCCTCAGCTGAGGACATGTACCTTTAAATACTCCACATGGTGCAAACATAAGCCCTTTCTGGTCTTTAAGTGTATTAGGAATTAATTATTATCTTGTGGAGTTCTTTGCACTCTCGTTAAGTCACTATAAGCATCATTAGTCAAAATTTCTCAGATTTCTTACACTACATGGCCCTGCCTTCATAATTAGACTGGCAACAGTATGTATTTAATTGAAAATAAACAGTTTCTAAGCAAAGTTAAACAGTACACTATAATAAATAAGCAACAACCTCCAACAGGCCTCAAGATCAACAGAACAATAATTCATTTTCAGATAACACTCAGATATAATAATAATAAAGTCATGCATTAAATTAACAGTATATACACATACATCCTGCCCCTAGTCACTTTATTAACAAGGCAGTCTTTTATGGTTCATAAAACAGTTACTAAATCTGGTGGCTTTTTAGGCCTCCTGTTTTCTACATCTTTCACTAATTTATTCAAATCCTGCCAACGTTTTGTTTCATCAGGTGGCTTTTTAGGTTTTGGAATTTCAAAGTCTTTAGCAAGGTACAACATCTCCTGCTCTGCTATCATTTTAACAAGTGGTTCTTTTTGTTCCTGTAATTCACACCCCTTCAAAACATTTGTTAAGGCTTGCCCCAGTATAGTATCTTCTGGAGGTTCCTGCAAATTATGCCCCTGTGTTACATTACTGAATAATTCATTCGGTTTTGGCCCAGTTCTACTTTCTGTATCTTGCTTTGGAAAAATGTCACTAATTTTCTCATACCCTCTTTCAGTAAAAGTATATTCACTTTCATCTACACCTGAGAATTCATCTTCACTGGAGTCATCACTACTCTTTTCCTCACTATCAGATTCACTTAAGTACTCGACTTTTGAACAATAGGGAAAGTTAGAATATTCATTCTTATCTGTATTCATGTACCCTTCATCATCTGAACTATCACTAGGTTCTATTTCGTTATCAGATTCGAGCAGGAAGGCAACTTTTAAACAGTGAGGCAAATTATTACTAGATGTTTCAGTCACTTCGTTTTCCGACTCATTTTCTACAGCCGGCCGAAGTGGCCGTGCGGTTAAAGGCGCTGCAGTCTGGAACCGCAAGACCGCTACGGTCGCAGGTTCGAATCCTGCCTCGGGCATGGATGTTTGTGATGTCCTTAGGTTAGTTAGGTTTAACTAGTTCTAAGTTCTAGGGGACTAATGACCTCAGCAGTTGAGTCCCATAGTGCTCAGAGCCATTTGAACCATTTTTTCATTTTCTACACAATGCACATCGTTTGGACAGTCAGGCACTTCTGTTATATCACTTTGAACGATTTCAGCCTTAACTTCATACTTAGTATAATCGTCACATACTTCGATAACTTTCATTTCATTTTCCCCTTTGTTGTCATTCTCAGGTAATCGTGCGAAATTCCTACTAGACTCTTCTGCATTATAATCACAGAACACCTTTCCATCAACAACAATTTCGTCTGCACTGCTTATAATGCAATGTTTACTAACGTCCTCCTCTACCTCATTTTTACCTATTATTAATTGTGCACACGTCTTTTGCGTGGCATATTCTACCTCCCTTTCCTCTTTATTCATCACAACCTCCCCCACATCTACGTCTTTTACTTCATACACATCATTAACAGTACAAATGTTCTCCTTTTCACTCGCCTTTTCTGGCTCCCTTTTATTCTTTAATAAAGTCTTTTCGCACGATTCCGATACCGAGTTATCTTTATCATATGACATATTAACTTTATTTTCATTTCTACATTCATCTACTACTGAAACCGGCCATCGGAAGTGTCCGATCCCGCCTCTTCTGTCTCTCTCTACGGCAGCCATCTTGTTCTGACGTCTGCCATTTCTGTCTTCTGCCAAGTGCAATGTAC
The DNA here is from genome assembly GCF_023864275.1 of Schistocerca cancellata. NCBI lineage: Eukaryota > Metazoa > Arthropoda > Insecta > Orthoptera > Acrididae > Schistocerca > Schistocerca cancellata. The sequence goes on from NC_064630.1 coordinate 680,014,562, forward strand.
GCTGCTTCGGCAACGGCTGGCCCGAGCACGAACGGTCATGTGACTTCGCACTGGGAACGCCACTATGTATCAATCCGCGCCCGTCTGCTATAGGCGCGCCCTTAACCTTCCTGCCCCGTAGTTCACGTCTTTCCTTCTCGAATCTAATATTTGGCATCTTTTCTGTGGGCCCAAAACCGGTTTCCGCGTGAATCCGGCCCGTAACACACGCGGTCTTTAGTTTTCCTTTTCGTCTCTAGTTTGGGAATTTCGTGCTATGTATCCTCTGCCGTGCGTCGCATAATTTCCTCTACCTCTCGCACGACCTCTTTGAATCGCGTTTACACGATATCTTTCATTTTCGTGTCGTTCAGCTTGGTCATTACTTTCTCGCGAATAATTATTGATATTATGGGGACGGTACTCGCGATTTCTTCGCCAGTGATCTTCATCCTCTACCCTTTCCAAGAACGTTGAAAAACTACTGTGTGTACTTCCAACATATCGTTTCGAATCCTCAGGCAGTTTCTGCCAAAGAACCCAAACGATCTCGGCTTCAGTTCTTCTTGCTTTTAGGTGTATCAGTTTTCTGTACCATGATTCGCAAAATTCTTTCATGGTTTGCCTACCCCTGATGTCATACAACCTGGCCATTAAAAACTCACGCCACAACTGGTCTTGTTTTTGTTCTGACCAGTATTCGTCAATAAATTTTTGTTTGAAGGTTTCAAAAGACATCTGGTTAGTATCAAGATTCAACCCCCACCTTTTTGCTTCTCCCGTTAATGCACTGATTACAACATTAATTTTTTCCTGGTCAGACAAATATTCAGGAAAATTTCTTTCGCAATTCTTTACAAAGTCTAGGGGGTGCCATCCGTTATGTCTCTTTGCTGGGTCGAATTTTTCCTCGCCCTCTAATATTTTACTGAAAGGCATTTTTTCAGTAAAATGTGTAGGTCCGGTTTGTATTTTTCTTTCCAAGTCATATATTTTGCCTTGGATTTGTGGAGTGTTATGTTCACACTTCTTTTCGCAAGTAAGAATCTGTTTGGTTAGAGCTCTGCTTGTTTCTGTTACAGATTGTTTAATCTGTGCAAATTCCGCGTTACATTCGGTTTGTATTTCGGATTTAATACCGAATACCTTTTCGTCAACCTTAGTACAGACTAAGGGTTCAATTTGATCTTGAATTTTAATTACTTCAGAGTCAAATCTTTCGTTAATGTCATCAACTTGTCCCTGTATGTTGGCAATATTGCCGTTGATGACAGTAATTTCGCTTTTGAGGTTTTTAATTTCATTACTCACAATGTCTACTTTTACATCAACTTTCTCAATCTGTTTACTAATATCACTACCCTGTGTTGTAATTAACTGCCCCTGTGCTGCAATTAGCTGTCTTTGTTCTACATTTTGTTGTCCCAGTGCTGCGATTTGTGCATTAATATTGTCACTGTGTGCTGTAATTTGTGCCTTAATATTGTCATTGATATTGTCATTTTGCGCTGCAATTTGTGCAGACAACATTTTTAACAATTCTATCATTTCTGGATTCTTTTCACCTTTAGGTTCTGCTACATTTTTGTGTTCGAGTCCTACTTCCCTTTCAGTGTTTGGTGACTCAAACATATCCCTCGATACATCAGCATAGCCACTGTCTTCGACAACATCGCCTACATTGTCTTGCTTAGTACGCGCTACACACATAGCTTCGATCTGTTTATTAACGTCTGCGTGATAACGTACGTAATTTAACTCGCGCGTCATGCCATCTGTTGGTGTGCTGCCTGAACTGCTCTCGGTTGCATTTTGCTCTCGCGTGTCTGAATTTATTTATAGTCTCTTGTCCATTTTAGCTATTATTAAGTACTGATACCATTTATTAATAATTTAAACTGAACTTTCACTACTAGTTCTGTCAACTAATGTACAGGTTCGTGCCGCTGGACGTTTTATGTTCACTCAATGTTTGTAAAATGCTAACTACTTATAAGTTTTCCCGTTTGTAGGTGCAAATTGAACAACGTCCTGTCACGCGGCGCCACTTATAACACTCCAACAGCGTTTACGTAGCTTACGTAATCAAATACCAAATTTGGTTTATTACGTAGTATGCCCCAACAGAACAAAGAGTCCTGTCACGGAAAAGCCACGTATAACACTCGCTTTCGGCTACCACTGTACCATAACCTCAACGCTAGAAGCAGATTGTGACATAAAACAATTTTGTGAAAGCAACTATGGCACAAAGCAACAGAACAGTGTTACCCTCTGAGAGGAATTTTGTTAAATTGACCGTGTTGTTCCTAGCGGAGGTGGCTTATCGGATATGAAAGTCAGAATTACGTAAATATTGGAATAGTGACAAACAAAATTTTGCCTAGCTATACTATTCCTAGAATAAGGGAAACGGTCGCCAGCCTAATTAGGCACGAGAAAGATTAACGTTCTCGTTTAAGAGAGCAGGTATAAGTAACCAGAACGGACAAACACAACCTAGATAGTCACACCCGAGTGCAATGAACTCTGACACACATATGTTTTAAGATTGAAACTAACAGTTAGAGCAGCATGAACTATTTTCAGAATTATAACAGATACCGAAACACACTATTACTTTCAGGGTTTACACAAAGTGAATGGTCTTTATAACATTATTATTAATGTGCACTTCTAATACACAAGAGAGACAAACACTTGGCAAACATGAGAATGTAACGTTTCACAACTGCAGCTTTCTCACTTTTACTACAACGAAACACAATGTTGACAAAATTGCAAGAAACTGACTCTCCTTTTAGAATTTACTACAGGCAAAAATGTGTTCATTTACTTTACTTAAGGACTTTTAATTTTACCGTTAGCAACAGTACTCTGATAAGCAGTTTTACTAGGAAAATTGTTTTCAGCAATTATCATTGACTTTAACTTTCTCTTTAATAAGTTCAAGAGGCATTATTTAACAGAGCTCTAGGCTTCAATGTACATTCAGTAAGGACACTCGGTAATCACTTTACTTCAAACGGAGAGGACCCTGAGAGGTGTTATGATGAGGAGTAAAATCAAGGTAGGTAAATAAATTCCGATATGAATTACCTTATATTTCAGCACACTAACAAATCCATTAGGCTGATCCTTCACTGTACATCAATATAGTATTACGTTACAGTGATTGCGCAATGTGGTGGCAACTGCATGTTGGTAGGTGGAATTGCAGGTAGAATTGCCGGACTTTATCGTATCTTCATGGCGATGATTCATACAAATTCCAGAATAGTTCCAGCTATTTATTCGTCCATCCGAGGCATTGGAAAGAAGCAGGAAAAGTCTTTCTGAATCAGCACAATATGCACCGTTACAATGGCAGTGCACGGACTCTTAGATCGTCTCCGACTGCTGGCTCATCTCCGACTGACTATCAGTTCCACCTTTTCCACCTATGCCAACCACAATTTGCGCGCGCTACACAGTTCCGTTCCAGAGGGGAACCACTACACCATTTACATACAAACTAACTAAGAACCCTAAGTGAGGATCAGTAATTTACATAACAGCAAACAAATACATTAAATAAAACAGGACATTTTCACATATTGACTCTTCTACAAAAAATTATTCACACAAAATTACAATTACATACAATAAGTTCTGTTCCCTCCAAATGGGACAAAGAATATAAATTGCAGATAAACTACTTTGCATAGAATCAAATCACGACACCAAAGTTTTGACAAAGAAAAGAGTACACAATTTTATGTTATCGATTCAAACACATTCACAGACGATCAACAATGTAACAATAAAAAAAAAATAAATCCATACAGCATAAGAGCTGTGGTGTTACAACACAGTTCTAATCTGCCAGGAAGTTTCGTATCAGCGCATACTCCGCTGCAGAGTTAAAGTCTCAATCTCGATGCAGTGACGAATTTGATCCCTTTCACTGCACATTGTCTTTGGTTGGTTAATGAGATCAGAAGGAACTCTAAAAATATTAATTATCTCACTATGATGTATGTGAAATGTAGTATTGATATTGCAGGATAATCCGTGGTTTTAGAACAATGAAACAATAGAAACAGATTTTCAGAATTCCTTTACTTTTGTTCGCACTTCAGGTGGGTAAGCCGTGGATGGAGAACGTATGTATCTTGTAACGCACTTCTGGCAAATGTATGCTGCTGTTAATACCCAAACCATTTATTTCAGTAGCGGTAGCATCTCTACAAGTAAAAAAATAATTGTCTGTCTTTTCAGAGATTAATAACGTGAGTTACAGCGCGAAATGTAGTTTGTATTGTTGGCCGCCATTTGCAAGACAGCAGATTCTTGTTCAGATTAATCCAATACTATGGGGAGTAAATGAAAATGGTGAGGTTTTACAATTAATTCTTGAGTAAACATACCTGGGTAAAGTTAATTTCATTCATTTTGCAAAGATTCATACCGATATTAAACATTCTTGTGATTGCAGCTTCACGGCTATCTTTTGTTCAAATGACGAGATTACATAGTTATGAAAGTTATCAGCTTTGAACTAACAATAAATGAACCACACACACGAACCCATGAAAGTATAAATTACAATTATCGCATAAAAAATATTTAATTGAGCCCTGAGATATTTCTAACTGTAAAAGATGAAAGTGCTTCACACCAATCTGTTACTAATTTATTTTACGTATATACCGACATTCCAAAGTGGTTTATTTCTCGGGCACTTGCATATACCAAGCCTTACTTACTTACTGCGTTGGCCACAAAAACCACAGTTTTGGCCTCACCAATCAGCCTCCTCCAGACTCCTCGGTCCATTTATTCTTCTTCAGACAAATATTTACTATCAAAAGCAGTCTTGATCACAATTTATTTTTTACGGTGACCGGTTTCGACCACTACTGTGGTCATCTTCAGACCTACAAGTCGTATACAAAGCTTTAATTAGAGGGATACTGTAAAACGAAGTTCATTAGTCCTACATGTTTAAATATTTTTAACGCTTCTTAATTGACAATAGCTGCTGAACAAGCTAAGTTTAGTGTGTGTTTTCCTTTCTTGACAATGTTCTTTTAGCTAAGAAATTTTACACTGTTGAAACTTCCTGGCAGATTAAAACTGTGTGCCGAACCGAAACTCGAACTCGGGGCCTTTTCCTTACGCGGCAAAGTGCTCTACCAACTGAGCTACCCAAGCACGACTCACGCCCCGTCCTCACAGCTTTAATTCCGCCAGTATCTCGTCTCCTACCTTCCAAACTTCACTGAAGCTCGCCTGTGAACCTTGCAGAACTAGCACTCCTGGAAGAAAGGATATTGCCGAGACATGGCTTATTCACAGCCTGGGGGACGTTTCTAGATTGAAATTTATACTCTACAGCGGAGTGTGCGCTGATGCGAAACTTCCTGGCATATTAAAACTGTGTGCCAGACCGAGACTCGAAGTCGCGACCTTTGCCTTTCGCGGGCAAGTGCTCTACCAACTGAGCTACCCACGCACGACTCACGCCCCGTCCTCACAGCTTTAATTCCGCCAGTACCTCGTCTCCTACCTTCCAAACTTCATTGAAGCTCGCCTGTGAACCTTGCAGAACTAGCACTCCTGGAAGAAAGGATATTGCCGAGACATGGCTTATTCACAGCCTGGGGGACGTTTCTAGAATGAAATTTATACTCTACAGCGGAGTGTGCGCTGATGCGAAACTTCCTGGCATATTAAAACTGTGTGCCAGACCGAGACTCGAAGTCGCGACCTTTGCCTTGCGCGGGCAAGTGCTCTACCAACTGAGCTACCCGAGCACGACTCACGCCCCGTCCTCACAGCTTTAATTCCGCCAGTACCTAGCTCCGCTGTGCTTGGGTAGCTCAGTTGGTAGAGCACTTGCCCGCGAAAGGCAAAGGTCCCGAGTTCGAATCTCGGTCTGGCACACAGTTTTAATATTACAGGAAGTTTCATATCAGCGCACACTCCGCTGTAGAGTGAGAATTTCATTCTAAATTTTACATTGTTATTCGACCTATAACCCATTGGTTAGTAATGACCATTCCGTCAGAAGTGGGCGGAGCCTCCATTATATATAGTAAGACTTGCACTGGTTTCTCCAGTAGTGATTTACCACGAGAAGGACGGTCTTACTCATTGGTCATTCATCGTTCTATAGCTTTATAACTTAATGCATTTCCTTTACTGTATGTGGCCCCCTAATTAAAGCTTTGTGTACGACTTGTAGGTCTGAAGATGACCACAGTAGTGGTCGAAACCGGTCACCGTAATAAATAAATTGCTATCAAGACTGTTTTTGATAGTAAATATTTTCCAGCACATTGATCACTGTTCACTCCCACAGTGTATTCAAAAGTGACTTCTTCAGACAGTCGCAGCGCACTCATATCCTTTCTGACCTGCTCAGTCCATCGGTGTCGTGGTCTTCCCTGTGACCTTTTACCTCCAATATCTTCCTCCACTACCTGCCTGATGATCTGGCCTCATCGACGCATTACGTGTCAATACCCCTTCAGTCTTCTTAACAATATCAAAAATAAGAAACTCGTCCGTGACAAAAAGTTGTAGTGAATAAGTTGTTTGTAGCCTTGCACAAGTACACCCACGCACACACAGAAACACCCAGTACACGAAAAAAACTCACTACAACTGACTGTCTTGTACTACTTTACGTATCAACAGTAGAGATGAAAGCCGTGAAGAATCAGGAAGAAAAGCTACTTATTACGCCTGTGATAATTCTATATTTAGTGAGATAATTACGCACGTGCAGACGTGCAGACAGAAATTAGCAAGAGAGGAAGCCGTAACTTCAATATAAAAGGTTTTAGTCAGTCCGAGAATTACACTTTTATGGAAACGAAAGATGGCCTTTCGTAAGGTCTCGAGAGTGCTACTAAGGAACTGGTGGCGGTTTGCGACCATATGGCAACTGATATCATGCAAAAATCTATCACTGTTTTCACACAGCTGTGTTTGAAGAACATTGGGAAGTAATGCTACACACAACTACGCTTGATGACCTGAAATAACCCACAGCTCAAGGCTCGTCACTAAGTCAATAGTCCTACTACCTGAATGGCTTAGAACTGACGCAGTCCTACGCACTCCTATGTACAGGATAGTAAACTCCACTCTTAAATAGTTACACTTCACATCTAACAGTTAAAATAATTAAAGGAAAACACTTCGCTCCATCAGGTTTCAACGTGACCTAACGTATAAATTTCAACGTAATTTAAAATCTAGCACCGCGCTCTTGCGGAACATGTGCTCTCACGTATTTCTAGAGCAAAAGTGACCTCTGAACGGAAATTCGCCAACCTCCTCCAACATTGCATTCAGAGCGATTTTTTTTAATAGAGGATCTGCCTCTATCCAATCATCTACGCTCACTAAAATGGGCGAGGTTCAAGGGGAACCAGAAGGCCTGAAAAAGTCGGTGGGATATGGCGTCAAATCCTTTAAAACAGAGAAAAAGTACCAGAATGTACTAGAAGGTTCTACACATGATCTCACACGACAACCTGATTTCAAAAAAGGGTGGGAGGTGAGCTTCTGCCATTGACGCTAGCTCCCATCAGCCAGTTTGAGTAAAAGGCAACGAATTCTCTCGGTTCCCGAAATTAAAAGAGGTAAGGACTGCTCAAACTTAGTTATGTCGCCATATTCCCATTTCAGCAAGGCGGCTACACAAGGACTTGGAATAAGAAAAGGGCTGAGGCTGCTGACCTTAGTAATTGAATAAACAAATTGAATAAAATAAAATTTCGACAGAATTCTTTCTTTAGACTCATTATATTTGATAAAAGAATGGGGATCAAGGAAATTTTTAAGATCTGGGATATTTGAAGAGGACTTCAACTCCAAAGCAAACATTTTCATCTTCCTTTTGTGAAAATTAATCAAGTAAGTCGTACCTACTAGTTAATAACTTATGTAACAATATACAACAAGTTAATCATGTTGACTCAAAATACAGAAACAGTAAAACAAATTGACTGTCACAGTTGGGCTTGACCGAGGTCATACTGGTACTCGAAATCTTTACATCAGATTCATAAATGAATTACAAGTTTCAAAGCATAAGAACTGAAACTATTCGCTCTGAAGCTATTAACCGTATGTGTAACTGTTGGGCTACAGTCATTGTCAAGGTACACGTTATGATTCCCAACATACAAGAACATTGAAAGGTTTCATTAGCTAACTAAGCTGAGTCACCTTTACACAACAGATACCAGATTCAGTTAGACCAAGAGCAACTACACACATAACCTAATATAGATTATTCACACCTACATAGAAAAACAAAAGTGACAATAACAGACAGTCAATGGTTGAAACAAAAATGCAAGTCCAATTAGAAAAAATTCAGATTAAGTCGTAAGAACTAAAAGGAAAAATAAATGATGTTAGAATGGTAGTTGGCGCTAAGCATTAGAAACAACAAGGCTTCATACAGCAACATCGAAAGAAAGAAACAGCAAAACAGTCTCATAAATTGAGCCTAGTTTCACGCCATGACACCAAAGTCAAACGGACGCAACTACTTTAGACAGCATGGGTGTAACCAAGCAATTATAAGGACTTTATCTGAAATATGAGAACATATTTTTCAGTGACTGCTAAGGAAAGGAAACTAACGAAGGTAACAAGAAGAGACTTCTTTTGGATTTAAAATTAGCAGAAATAAAAAATTACATGGCCACCGTTGGCACACATTTGGCATTATCGTGGTAAATTAGTCTTTTACGTGATATCTTAAGAACATAACTAAAGACATCAATCGAACACCGATGCATAACGTTGCTTCCTCTGGATCAAGGGGCCTGGGTTCGAATCCCGGCCGGGTTGGGGATTTCTCTGTCCGGGTAGTGGGTGTTTGTGTTGTCCTCATGATCTCATCCTCATCATCATCACTCGCGACTATGGCTAGACTGGACTGTTTAAATACTGGACTGTGTAATAAATTGGGACTTCGTATCGGCGCTGATGACCTCGCCGTTGAGTGCCTACAAACTAAACATCATCGTCATCATCATCACCGAGGTATAATACAGCCTCTAACCATGAAACAATAGCAGGCAACACTAATTACAATAAAATCTATCATCAAAATAGTTGTAGCCTTTATCGCCTTGGCACCGATTGCACCGTATGTTCTTACGACTAAAGTCCAAGAGCATGTGGTTCAATACAAATATTTCTCCCTCACCTGAATCTATAGTGAACTGGATCTATACTGATAACTGCAACCATGCGGTCAATACGGTTTAAAATATCGCTTTACTGCTATGTCATGACTTGCACTGTGTAGATAAGTCGTTACCTTCATCTATGTCTTCAGCAGCTTACTGTCCCATTTCACGGACTTAGACTGACTGTAAGAGTGTAATCTTTGGCAAAAGGTGTCAGAGTGAGTAAAGTTTGTAGCTTTCACGAGTGTAACAGGTTACTGCAAAACTTAACTTATTGGCAACTGTTGCAGGCAGATATACTTACTACTTGAAATGTCGTGTACGTACTGTACGTTTAATGGTTGCAATGAATTCCTTATGTTACCTGAACTAACGAATGGCATCTTAGACGTGGTTGTCATTCTTTCACAGAAACCGTGGTTTAAGCATTTTAGCAGTAAAAATATCTCAATATTGTTTTATTCACTCTCAAAAGTGAGCCAAGCACAAAAGTTTCGTGAATTAATTTCAGTCTAAGCAGCCCAGTAATCCGCTAAGAATTACTGCGGGGAATAGATATGCCCCGTCACAGTTAAAAATAGAGTGAAGGGTGGGCTTCCAGGGACCAAAAAGAGCCTTACAGTTAAAAATAGAGTGAAGGGTGGGCTTCCAGGGACCAAAAAGAGCCTCTCTAATCATCTAGATGATGGTACGTCGCTGAACAGCAAGAAGGTTTGACGCGACTTTACATTTTGGGTACTAGAAGCATTTTCCTTGGTGATCTGTCACCGATAGTTTATTATAATTATCTATGCTCGTGTATGCACTTGTTCAGTTAGATGTGAGTGAATAAATCTTTATCTCAAGAAACAAGAGGTCCATCTAACGTCTCAGAAAATGTTTTCATGGTGCCGCTAGCAACATTTCTCTGTGTGTAAAATAAAGTAGGAACAGGCCACCAAGAGTAGTCGTGACATCAAAACGTCTGAAAGAAAAGTAAAATGACTGCATCTTCCATCTGATTCATCAGTAACAGCCTACGAACTACTTTATTTTTCTTTTAATAAAGCAGTTCCCCTTCGTTCTTTGTATTCTCAGTCAGTATTCAAATTGGCTGTCGAGAGATCCCGTGATGGATAAATGGTGGAGAATGGAGGCAGTAGTATTCAGATAAATGACGCCATGAGGAAGACAGAACGCATAGGATACGTCGATTCTCATTTTTCATCGTGACACTGATAAATATCATTGTAACCACACTCTTTTCACGAACACCAACGCTCGTATGTTCTCTGAGATCTAGGAATATGTTAATTATATAGAGCTGCAGAAGCGCTGTCAGCATAAATGAGCTACCATTACGTTGACAAAGATATAGTAGCACGTCCGACATCAGCCCAGTGAGGTGCACGGGAAGACAAAGTGCTGTCAGTCTACGAGACATATAGCCCATCCCGAACAGGTGTGCCAGTAAAGAGGCAGAGGCTGAAAGAAAAAAGGAATGATGAGACTGAGGGTATGGTGAGTGGGGTGGGGTAGGGTTGTCTTGCACGGTATTGCAGACCTCACCATGGTGAAAGATCGTGTATGTATTAAATGACTGAATTTTACTCTGATGGAAGGTTAAGCAATTGTATCGAATTAAGGGGGGAAAAAGTTTCTTCTAAGCAGTACGCCACTTTTATACCAGTAATGAAGTGATCTAGAGGTGGCAAAAAATAACGTTACTGATAGACATAACCTGTTACTGAGAAGTAGCGGTTACTGTGATACCCGCTCAGCTGATATTGGCAGTTATTTCCAAAACTGCTAACAGTGCTTCGCGCCATCTGTTGACCGAATATCATACTACGCTTTCGCGTCAATTCATCGGAGATCAGTCTACGAAGGAGACTGATAGACCATCTGGAAGGCGTTCTATGGGTCATGGGAGTAACTGTGAGACCGCGCGCCATCTGTTGATAGGAACTGTGTACTATTTCGTGCGCCTTCGTTACTTTTAGCACAAACAATTAAATAAAGTTAATGTCAGAGCGGTGGCTGATAGGAGCTGCAGTACAGGCATTAACAAGTACGGTCGTTCCCTTGAGCCACTGCCTTATATGTCAATTTAGCCTGGACGGGTAGTACAGAGTTACCGTAAGGAATTCGACCGACTATGGAAATAACAGAGATCCGTATTTCTTCTGGCCGTTGGTAACGAATAACTGCGTTCGCGGTTCGGTGACTGTAGTTGTAGGTCGTAGTGATATATCTAGAGAGGATATTTACTGGAGCGAGCAAGTATTTTCGTACTGCTTCAGAAATAGCCGCTGGCCGTCGCGAATGACAAATAACATGTCAGAAAGTATAACAAAATATTTGAATATAGAAATTACTATCCTCATCATCTGTCAGTAGATTGTCAAAATATGTGAATATATTACAGTAACTGCTAATATTTACAGAGTTGTTACACTGTCAGAATAAAACACAGTTATGCTCTTTTAATAAATTTATCATACACAGAATACCTGATCTTGACTGTTGTGACCAAGTATTGTCAAAACTGAATTATAGCAGAATATTTACTTACGCTGGTCTAACAGTCTCTGTGAAGATATTCGTCTACAGAGTAAATAGAGGGGTCAATGGAAGCGTCCGATTCCACCCGTCTGCTTCGACGTAAAAGGGGTTGTCGTGCGTGAATGTCATTACGGCACCATGTTTATGAGTTGGCTTTGTCTGTGTGTGTGTGTGTGTGTTGTATTGGATTTATTTGACCCTTGGTGTTGGATGTGTGAAGTCGTTCGCGGCAGTGTTTGTAATTCCAAAGGTAAGGTTTCCAAGTTTTTTCAATGAATTATCAAGTGTTTTTGTTTATGTGTTTGCTGTTTTCGTTTGGTGTTATTGGTTTGTTATTTGTAGTGTGGTAAGACGTTTAATGTGTGTGGGTATGTGGGGGAATGGGGGGGGGGGTTTGTTGGGGGTTGGACTGGCCGATGTTTGCAGCACCGGAATTTGCTGGTGGTAAGTAACTTTTTTTCCACTTGTGATGTTTTGTGTATTTATGGAGTAGTCAGTGTGTGTTAATTTATTTAGGGATGTTTGATTTGTGAATTTTTTAGGTTCTGGTTTTGATTTTATTTTTCGCAGTTGTAGGTGTTGGTTTTTTGTCATCAACAGTTGTGGTGGACCTATATAGGTCACCAGAAAAGACCTATTCCAATTTTCGTTGTTTTAGGTGTTGGTGTTTTGGTATTGTCATCTGTGGTTGAGCTATGTATGTCAAGGAAAATGTCCGATTCCAATTTTGGTAGTTTTAGTTGAGGTTATTGGTGTTTTGGTATCGTCACCTATGGTCAACCTATATAGTTCAAGGGAAGTGTCCGATTCCTGCAGAATTTGTTGGTGCAGCGGAATGTTGTGATTTTTTTCTTTTTGTTCGTCATTTTGTGTTTTGGGTTCGTGGTGTCCTTTTTTTTACTGTTGTATTTAGCTTGTCCCCACCCTAAAACCCCAACTTCCCGCAGTTGTCCTGTTAGTTTGATTGTATTTTTGGAGGGAGATGTTATTCTCTTATTATATGTATCTTCGCGTTTGTTGCCGTGTGTATGTAGTGACGTCATAGGAGACACTTAGAATAGCCATTTCCACCATATTGATGACGTCATGGGTCAAAGCAGACGGGAGGAATCGGACACTTCTATATCAAAAAGTATTTCAAACACTCTGTAAACGGTGCTTCAGCTGAATCCATGTTTTTAACGGTTGCTGACTAGCTGGCAGTTTACTGAAAATGCGTGTTCCTTAAGTATTGGACCCCTTTTTGGACCAAGGTAAGTGATTTTAGGTCTTTATGTAGATCGTTGTTCCTATTTCTAGTATTGATTTTATGTATTGAGCTGTTGATTGGAAATATTTGCAACAAATTTCATTAAGGAATAAATATACTAGGAAGCAGTGGTTAGAATACAAAGTTCCTCAAACAGGTTCCTACATTACGTTCTTCAATTTATACCACAAATGATTTTTATTACACGTTTTCACATGCTAAAAACTTTTGCTCCGTTTGATGAGTTCCCCCAGAATATGATCCCTTATGACATAATAGAATGAAAGTATGTAAGCTTTTTTATATTTATGTCTCCTACATCTGACATCATTCTCACTGCAAATACAGACTTGTTTAGGCGCTTTATCAGTTCTGTAGTATGCCCTTTCCAACTGAATTTATTATCGAGTTGTAATCCCAGAAATGTAACATTTTCAACCTTTTCGATCTGCATGTCTTCATGTGGTATACACATGCTGTAGCTGGAGAAATCGAGCAGTTTTCCAAATCTCACGTAAAGCTTGGATTACCGTACTCACACTTTCCCCTAGAGGCCTATCTTGTACAGGACACGAGTAAACGAATCTGTCATATTACTTATATATTTTTGTTGTATTACAAGGCTGTACACTAATTCTATTGAGGGAGCAGCACAAGAAATTAAGCTTCGAGTTTAACCTACAGTATTCAGTTGATGTACTACTTCATACTTAAAAACGCACGTTGTTTAACATTTTACTTAAACAGTGCTGTGCCGAAGTTCCGCGTACTTTCTGTTGCAGCTGCGGAGATAATATTTCTAATAGCGACCGATAACCTACATACGTATAATATAAAACACTAATAATCGTTCTAATATCAACTGAAATGTAACCAGAGTTAATTAGCTAAGATTATGACACGATTCATACGAAATTCCTGCCATTTCGCACTACTCGCAGTTATACTGATCACTAAACTGATGGATTCAAACTATGTCGTTATTTAACTGTAACCCCGTCGGAGTATTCGGTATTTGGTAGTGGACAATAACTTGACAGTTATTGATAACCGTTAAAAGTAACGGTTATCAAAGAATAACTGCAACAGTGATAACGGTTACTCCATAATATCCATTTGGCCCAACTTTCCGAGCAGGTGTGATAGACTGGTTTCCAAATATAAAACGAACTTCACAAAACTAATGATAATGTCAATGGTAAATTATCGACTGAAATTGATCTCTCCTTGGGTATAGAACAGAGGATAAACAAAGTTGAAAACGTGCTCCTAGAGACAGAATTGGTGGATAAATTTAGAATATTATTACTACGAAGAACTTCAGGAGCAGTGTTTATTTCTTTTAACAACTGCGGAATGAGAGGCTGTGCTAGACCTATAAAATTGTTTTCTAACGTTTCATCCCTATATGCGGGAAATATGTTAAAAGGTAAGAACTGGAAAAATCCGTCGAAATCTGAAGGGTCCCCGATTTTAGAGTATAGGTGCGTTATGAGATATACAGGGTGGTCAGAAACAGTCCGAAATGCCTGTAAGGGTGTTGCAAAGTAGGTTTTGCTGCGAAATAATTGTTAGAAAAAATTAGATACGTTGTGTCCTTTGCGAGTTAATAGATATTTTAATTAGTCAATCAGGTTGCCGCCCGTCACTTCAAGCGTCCTGTCAGAGACGGTGACGCTTTCCTAAAACCGAATATGAGAGCGATACAACAATTCTATAAAGGCTGAACAGTCTCGTACCCTATCATTTGCGATATAACAACTGACACTAAAAGTATCTGGCTGGCCGCTTAAATCTGCGTGCGAAACGGCCTGATTCGCTAACGTCATTGCTAATTATCTCGAAAACGGCGCAACGTATCGATTTTTTTTAACATGCATTCCTCAGCACAACCAATACTACAACACACTTGTAAGCTTATCAGACTGTTTCTCACCACTGTGAACAGATTCCACCATTAGTCACGTTTTAAGACGCCTTCAGTTTTAATTATAATAAGGTTATACATTAGTGCATTGCCTGTTTATGACAGTACATGCATATCCGAAGAAACATTGTATCGAATTTTACAGACACTGACAAATACAGATATTGCACTGACGTATTTCATGCCGAAACCACGGAAACCTCAAGTGAAAAATTAGTAAGTCTCTCCCTCTGCTAGGCTCACATTATTGTGTGAGCACTATTGGAAAGGAAACATAGCTACGTATGGAGATCTGAGTGGGTCCTAAAAGCGTGATCGGATAATCGAAGTGGTTAAAACAGCGGCTAGAAGTAAGCGGGGAATCCGATTTCGATTCGTGGTCCGGCAAATATAGTCATTTGTTTCCAGAAAACTCTATAGGTGTTGACGTACCGTCTTCGCAGTCTGCGAATTCGTTTCATGATATAAAAGGTTATTTTGCTGTCGAAACTTCGAGGCATCGGAATAAATGTTTAAGACAACATAGGAGGCAGGCTTGCACACAAGGTACACGTGTCAAAGGATTAGAAATTCCTAACCGTACGCCTACTGATACTTGCCCTACTGTAACTTCTAGTATTTATGTCCGTTAGCTCCCACAAAAATACTAACAAATAAATGATAAGTTTTCTTGAAGGTAAAATAAGTTTAACTAAACACTAGATTTTATAATTTTTAGGCACGAGAAACATGCCCTTAAGGCCGGTATTACACTATCAAATTTCTTTGTCAAAGATTTGAACAAAGATGTGATCAAATATTCCATCAAATATATTTGACAAAGATCTTTGACGTAGCGCTAGAAGGGGTATTACACTGTCATCATATTTTTCGTCAAAGTTCGAGATGGCTGACAACAACAACTTGTTATTAATCGCAGCAGTTGCATGTACCACAATTGCACTGTGTGCACATGCGGAGGAGAAGCGGGGGAAAAAAAAGGAAACATACCTGGGTGAAGCCGTGGGTTTTACGACGACACGATAAAAGCATTCAACAAAACTTGTTACATGAGCTTATAGTGGAGGACGTCAAGTCGTACATCAATTACTTGAGAATGGATGAGATTACATTTCTGTATGGGCTCAGTGAAGTGTATCCTCATATCACAAAACACAATATTCACTTAAGAACTGCTACATCTGCAGAAGTCAGGCTCACTGTAACACTCCGATTCCTTGCTACAGGAGACGGTTAGGTTAGGTTAGGTTAGGTCAGGTCAGGTCAGGTCAGGTCAGATCAGGTCAGGTCAGGTCTCCAATCTTCTTAATCTATTTTTGTATTCAGGGTGCCTGACGTTGTAAAGCGCTTCATCAGTTTCATACATCTCTACTAATTTTGTAGTTGTCGGTACGCACCAATTGCATTTACCAGCAATGTTTATAAAAACACTACAGACGACAGAAACGCTCAGTGATGCTAGCGCTCCATGTGGTAACATGTCACATTGCAGTTGTAAGTAGGCTGTTTAGGTTTTCTTACTGGTAACGCCACGTAGCGCTCTGTATGAAACGTCCCCTTAGAACAATTAATACAAGACTATGCTTAAACTGACACACAATATTATTAGCGCAACGCAATCTGACTTTCAAAAATCCCTACAAAAGAATGGCCCTGACTAACATTAACCTATACGTTTCACAAATCACTTACCTCACAAAAAATCTTCGTTACTCGAACTACTGCAATACACCGAGCGCCACTACTGCCAGCTAAATAAAAGATTCAAACTACGGAAGGCACTAAATACTGATAGGCATAGTTAGCAAATGAAAGATTTTAATAGAGAACAAACAATGTATTTACCTCAATAGTGTTCAAAAGTCATAATCTATATATAGCAGTTCATGCCATCCAGTCTTACAAATTTCAGAACTCCGCCATCTCTCTCCCCACATCCACCACTGCTGGCGGCTCACCTCCAACTGCGCAACGCTACGCGCTGTTAACATCCAGCTGCCCAACACTACAATGGCGAGTATTACAACAATGCCAACCAGCCACAGACTGCACACAGCACAGCCAGTGATTTTCATACAGAGCGCTACGTGGCGTTACCAATAAGAATACCTAAACAGCCTACTTACACATGTAATAAGAAAACCTAAACAGCCTACTTACATATGTAATTAGGCTGTTTAGGTTTTCTTATTGGTAACGCCACGTAGCGCTCTGTATGAAAATCACTGGCTGTGCTGTGAGCAGTCTGTGGCTGGTTGGCATTGTTGTAATACTCGCCATTGTAGTGTTGGGCAGCTGGATGTTAACAGCGCGTAGCGTTGCGCAGTTGGAGGTGAGCCGCCAGCAGTGGTGGATGTGGGAAGAGCGATGGCGG
The DNA here is from genome assembly GCF_023864275.1 of Schistocerca cancellata. Classification (NCBI taxonomy): domain Eukaryota; kingdom Metazoa; phylum Arthropoda; class Insecta; order Orthoptera; family Acrididae; genus Schistocerca; species Schistocerca cancellata. The sequence goes on from NC_064630.1 coordinate 680,031,838, forward strand.
AGTTTTGAAAATTGTAAGACTGGATGGCATGAACAGCTATATACATTATGACTTTTGAACACTTGTGGGGAGAGAGATGGCGGAGTTTTGAAATTTGTAAGACAGGATGGCATGAACTGCTATATACATTATGACCTTTGAACACTATTGAGGTAAATACATTGTTTGTTCTCTATTAAAATCTTTCATTTGCTAACTATGCCTATCAGTAGTTAGTGCCTTCCGTAGTTTGAATCTTTTATTTAGCTGGCAGTAGTGGCGCTCGCTGTATTGCAGTAGTTCGAGTAACGAAGATTTTTGGTGAGGTAAGTGATTTGTGAAACGTATACGTTAATGTTAGTTAGGGCCATTCTTTTGTAGAGATTTTTGAAAGTCAGATTGCGTTGCGCTAATAATATTGTGTGTCAGTTTAAGCATAGTCTTGTATAAATTGTTCTAAGGGGACGTTTCACAGTGAACAGAAGACAAGCGACTTCGTTGATCAAATCTACTGCGAGGCCCTAGATTTGATCAAATATCGGACGACATTTGACAAAGTTCCCTATTACACCATCAAAGATCTTTGACAAAGATTTTTGACAAAGACATTTTACAAAGAACTTTTATAGTGCAATACCGGCCTAACGTTGTTTAACTACAATTTACGCTACAGTAACATTGTCACTTGTTACATAGTTTCATCTGAGTTTGTCACTGCTCTTCGGTTGTATATTGTCGACTTGTAGTAAATGTTCTTCCATAAAATACGAAATCAATCTGCATCGTTATTTCTTAGATTTCTGTACGCTATCACGAACAGCGCGCATACCCACGAGCTGCCCTGTTGGCTACCGAAAGCTCGGGACTAAGGGCCGACAATCCCGAATGTGGTCCACTATGAACAGAGGTTAAACTGAGTAGCGCCTCGGTAGCCATTGTGGCGGTAATCTTACCCGTCTTTAGTTATAACACATCTTCCTTTGAGTAAGCTCACAACCACAATATCACGTTTAGGAATATAACTACAGAATAGCAGTTTGTGAAGAAACAACAACCAGTCACTTTGTTTACATACTACAGTTGGAAAACGATTCCGCCTACTGCTGCCTGTGTTGTTGCATTGAGAACAAACTTAATCACTTCCTCTTGATTAATTACTTTCTCTCTGGTAGCAGCCCACCTAACGAAGATCATAAAACCTATATATTAGGAGAAAAAAATAATATAGTCACAAATTTTTGCACAGTGTTAGGAGCGGTTGTCCTCAATAACCTTCAGTTTCTCTTGCATCACTTGCTTTCCCTGCAGTCACCACAGGTGGGAGTACGATATGTTGCATTGGATATCCTATAAGGATATTGTTTAATGGAATTGTTTTCTTTTATTCATGCTTAAGTTCCGTATAAAATGTTCATTTTATTTTGTGTTGTCATGAGGATCATCAGATAATCAGAATTAGGACATGTTCTGAGACATCGAGGGATCACCAATTTAGTATTGGAGGGCAGTGTGGAGGGTAAAAATCGTAGAGGGAGACCAAGAGATGAATACACTAAGCAGATTCAGGAGGATGTAGGCTGCAGTAGGTACTGGGAGATAAAGAAGCTTGCACAGGATAGAGTAGCATGGAGAGCTGCATGAAACCAGTCTCAGGACTGAAGACCACAACAACAACAACAAGGTAATCATTATACATATATAATGTGTATGTGTGTGTGTGTGTGTGTGTGTGTGTGTGGTTTCATATTAATATCGAATATTTAATACCTCTCATGACTATACAAAATAAATTAAACAATACACACAGAATTCATACATGGACAAGAGGAAACAAAATCATACCCTTCAGGTATCTCACACAAAACACATTGTACTTTTATGTGTGGGGCTGCAGTGAGAGAAAGTGAGGCAAATGAAAGTCACAATAAATTGTGTGTGTTTGTAGTACCAATAATTCGTCACACATACAACTGAAATCAACACCACTCACTTGGCATTTGTGTGTGCAACCCTTGCAAAGTAAACATATGGGCATATTTAACTAATATGAAGAATTCAGGAGAGGAATGCATAATTTTCTGCACATTAGCGTCATCTTTAAAATTAGGCGACTGTTTATCAAAAATACGTCGTGATGGTGACTTTGTACCAGTTTTGTTATTTTTAGGTTAAACAGAACTTATAAAAGTCTGTAGTTCCATCTCTCTACCAAACCTGATATAAGACACAATGGCCAACAACATACTTAGATATCTAAATTACAATACAAAACACTACAATATGTCCATACCTGAAAGTACGCAAGCTTCATTTACACTGTGTGAAATGCTGTCATGTTCAAAAAAATGTTAGAAAGTGCATCGGTATTAACATATTGAAAAGTACAGAATCAACAGCGGAATTGCATACATAGAACATATTTACTAGTTCAGCAACATTTGGACCCTTCCATAGTTAGATCTCTGTACCATAGTTCTACAGATTGTCCAATTAAATGTTCTCACGCACACACGCAATGTGTGTATGTCGAAGGTCACCATGATATTTTCACGTTTAAGATGGCCAACTGAGAGACTAATATTGTGTTTCATTTCATTTGAAATATGCCTTCTCGGAGTACGTGCAAAAACTGACCTTTCTTGGGAGGTAGTGATATATACTGACCAGACTAATGGTGTGAAGAATGTCTGAAACTGTATTTCCATAATTAATTACCACATATTACCAAACATTTTGGCATAAAGCTCCAGAATACGAGTAATAGAAGCCACAAAGTGATAAAAGACCGATCAAGCACGGTTTTAGGAAGGAAGACTGCGTTTTAAGGAGATTTTTATTGCATTGTTAGACATGAACAACAGATTTTCATTTTTTTCAAATATATATTCGTAATACAGTGAATGCAGATTGTACACATGCCAAAGACAATGGTGGACCAACAAAGAGATGACATATGGCCAAAGGAAGCGATGGAGTAAGGAAGAAAGAAGACGTCTATCTTGAAAATGCTATCTGTGCACTAATAAAATAATTTATTGAAATACATAATGGTTAAAAATACAAAATCATATCCACAGGCTGCTTATTAAAATATGGAAATACCAAAATGGATCTCTGATCATGGAGGAAGTATTCGAATTTTGCGCTAAAGTTATAATATTTCTCTAAATTTATAATATTTCAAGTACAAAACACATGTGGCACTACTTTCGTAACACGCCGTTACTGTATCTTCATCATAAAATGACTCTTCACGTTCCGAGATCGCTGATGAGTAAGATACACAGGTATATTTCCTCCACAAAAAGTACTATGTTAAGAGTAAATAGTGCTTAATTAAACTTTTTTTTTGTATACTTGCTGTAATATCTGCTATTCTTAAAAAAGTGTTTATTTAGGTTTCCTATTGCGTTTTTTCTTAAAAATAAACGTTGAAAATCTTATTTAAGTTCCGTTAATAGTACAAATTTCGTTAACACAAGGCAACTACTAGCGACTCTTCTCGCCATAAAGGTTAATTAAACATTTCTAGATCGTATTTATTAACAAACGTCGTATTACGTTTGTTTGTGCGGCCATCTTCCGCAGAAGCTGTTAACATCTTTTATTATAGGTTATCTGCCTTGAGCTGACTGCAATCTAATTGCAATCTAGGTCCCAGTCAGCTCAAGACGTATAACCTATAATAAAAAACGTCGTATTATTTACTAGTTACGTAAACGCGAGCTAGGCAAAATTTTCCATGTTATAAGCATTTAAAAATATAACCAAACAATATTTCTGATGTTACTTCTTTAACAACAAAGAAACTATTACCCATTCTTTCATTCAAAAGTTTTCATTCAAAATTGACCATTAAGGAAAATGTGAGAGCTGTTATAGTGTGGTGAGGTAGGGGGAATCGTTGGCAAGTGTGTAGGATATGTTATGTGAGAACATAAAATCGCGTAATGTCCCAGAACACCATAAATGTAAAACAGTGCAATTCGTAATTGTTGTTGTTGTTGTTGTGGTCTTCAGTCCTGAGACTGGTTTGATGCAGCTCTCCATGCTACTCTATCCTGTGCAAGCTTCTTCATCTCCCAGTATCTACTGCAACCTACATCCTTCTGAATCTGCTTAGTGTATTCATCTCTTGGTCTCCCTCTACGATTTTTACCCTCCACACTGCCCTCCAATGCTAAATTTGTGATCCCTTGATGCCTCAAAACATGTCCTACCAACCGATCCCTTCTTCTAGTCAAGTTGTGCCACAAACTTCTCTTCTCCCCAATCCTATTCAATACCTCCTCATTAGTTACGTGATCTACCCACCTTATCTTCAGCATTCTTCTGTAGCACCACATTTCGAAAGCTTCTATTCTCTTCTTGTCCAAACTAGTTATCGTCCATGTTTCACTTCCATACATGGCTACACTCCATACAAATACTTTCAGAAACGACTTCCTGACACTTAAATCTATACTCGATGTTAACAAATTCCTCTTCTTGAGAAACGCTTTCCTTGCCATTGCCAGTCTACATTTTATATCCTCTCTACTTCGACCATCATCGGTTATTTTACTCCCTAAATAGCAAAACTCCTTTACTACTTTAAGTGTCTCATTTCCTAATCTAATTCCCTCAGCATCACCCGACTTAATTTGACTACATTCCATTGTTACAAAGTCAAAAATTGGTATCAGTCAACTCATATAAATATCAGGATGCTATATTTGTAGGAGTAGAAAATGGGTCGATCACTAAGGGTTACTCATAGGTACAGCAGGAGGAAGACTTCGATTCATTGGTAGATTATTAGCGTAATACATGCTGTGTATAAAGGTAATAACTTACAAAACACTCGTACAAACCATCATAGAATATTACGTAACTGCTTGGGACCCGTACCAAACAGGACTAATAAGAGATATAGAACGTATACAAATAAGGGCAGTACAAATGGTCACATGTCTGTTTGCGTTCTGAGAGACTGTCACGGACATGGCAAAGAAACTGACTTGGCCAACACCTGAAGATAGATCCTCATGAATATGGGCATATAAATCAACCCACTACGTATGGCTCCTGTAGGGGGCATCAGAACAAGATTAGCCTATTTATAACCCTCACAGTGGCGCTCAAATAAGAATTTTTCCCCCCCTCCAAACTTGAATGGAAGTGGCAGAAACCCTAATAACTAATATCGTACCCAGTACACCAGGCCATGTGCTTTACAGTAGTTTGCTCTACAGTAGTTCTCAGAGTACTCGTATGTGTGTATGAACCGAATTGAGCTACATGTAAAAAGGAATTTTCATTTTAACTGAAATGGTGACCACAAGAAACTTGTTATGACAAGTTGGCAAGTGTTTCTGAAACGTGAAACAACAGATAAATACATTGTGAACTCAGAACCATCATAACAGATGCCTTAATTCAAGTACCAGCCCAAGAGTCTAGTACGAGGTGCGTTCGGACGTGATTTGTAATAGTAGTCTTTTTTACCTTATTTTCAATGGAAATACCAAAAAAAATACTTATTGTAGATTAATGAAATTTCGGGAACACATTTGTTGAGGTAACATATTTAAGTGATTAAACATGGAAAAACACATGTTAATGTAAGCCATTTCAAATGTTAAATGCTGGTTCGTTAACAATAGGTTTAACCATCAGAACTTTGTATGGAAGCATGTTGATATACATGCATTGTGTTCTACATGTGCCAGATGTCAGTTTGTAGGATCTAGTTCCACGCATGCTGCAATTACTCGGTCAATACCGGCACAGTTAATGGGGGTTGTCTTTGACGCTAAAGTTTTAGTCTGGTGATATCCCCTCTGCGCTCGACTGGAGACCGGTCTGGTGGTCAAGCAGGCTAAAGCAACATGTCGCCAATCTGCAGAGTGTGTTAGGTTACAACAACGGTATGTGGGCGAGCGTTATGTGTTGGAGAACACCCAGTAGAATGCTGTTACGAGTGTCAGCACAACAGGTGGAATCACCAGACTGCTTTACAAATTTGCGGTTAGAGTGCTTCGGGCTAGCTCGAGAGTATTCCTGCTGTCATAAGAAATCACACCCTAGACCATAATTCCAGGTGTAGATTCAGTGTGTCTGGGCCGCAGACGATTGGTTGTAGTCGCTCAGTTCGCCACCTCCTAACAAACCGCCATCACAGACACCGGGACAGAACCGGCTTTTATCATAAAAACAAGAGGCCTCCGACCTCCAGCGAGCTCTCGCTTGACACCATGAAAGTCGCTACCGGAGGTGGTTTGTGGTCAGTGGATGGCGCGCTTGGGGGCGTGTGACACGGAACTGCCCTTGAAGTAACCGATTTACAGCAGCCAGTTTCGTCGCTGTTCAGATTACTGCTGCAGACACAGTACGACGAGCTACAGCCATTAGCCTAACGCGAAGGCCTACCCAAACACGATTGTCTTCACTCTCAGCAGCACCAGATGGCCATCCGGAGCCCAGTCTCTTTGCCACCGTACGCTTTCGTAGCAGTCGCTGCCAGCAATCATGTACAGTGGCTACATTTCTGCCAAGTCTTTCTAAAATACCGCAGAAGGAACATCCAGTTCCTCGTAGCTCTATTACACGACATCGATGAAACTCAGTGATATTTGATAATGGTATCTTTGTCGTCTTAAATACATTCTTGACTAACATCACGTCACAACGTCCAGTCTCAAAGATACTTCATGTTCACGACAGTTACTGCTTGTAACTAAAGCAAATATGATTTGCATACTCATAGATGGGCTAACACGCACCACCCGAAGCGTGGCGCAAAATTTACTTAAATACACATCATCTATCAGATGTAGAAACACACCTACCAACTTTATTTCACGTCGTACTAATCTTTCTTGGTGTTGCAATTTTTTTCCGTCAGTGTATTAATGAACATTAATCAGTAGGATGGGATCTCTCAATATACTCTCCATCGAGGTCAATACGCTACTGACACTTCCTTAATAACTTCATTGTTGAGTCCCTGAATCATTGTTTAGGTGTATTACACAGCCAGTAGTCACCAGCTACCTGCACTTCTTCGCTGTTACCGAACTTTCGCCCCGCAGTGCGTCCTTCATGTTATCAAATGGAGCGTAATCAGATGGAACGAGATCCGGGGAATGTGGTGGGTGTGGCACAACAATGAACCCCACTTACGTCAGCGTTATCATTCCACTGCTAATGGCAATTATCTGTCCCATAAACAGGAGCTTCTTGACTAAATAATACAGTTAAACATTTATGAGTCTATTGTTTTGTCTCCTTCCTTCCACGGAAACTATGCGATCCAAAAAATGGCTCAAATGGCTCTGAGCACTATGGGACTCAACATCTTAGGTCATAAGTCCCCTAGAACTTAGAACTACTTAAACCTAACTAACCTAAGGACATCACACACACCCATGCCCGAGGCAGGATTCGAACCTGCGACCGTAGCAGCCTCGCGGATCCGGACTGCAGCGCCAGAACCGCACGGCCACCGCGGCCGGCTTATGCGATCCATTTTTGTTCATGACCGTCTCCTCCCATCTTGTCCATAGCTTTCTCTACTTAAATACACAGAGGCGCTGTTCTACACACACCCTTCACAACAGCCATCTAGGGACTGCGTGTGTACCACCATCAACAGAACGCCCAGCGAGCTGATGCGCCCGTAATTCGAGCGGTATTTGTAGAATAACGTTACTGTAAATAATTTCCGAACGCCCCTCGTATCATCAGTAGAGGTACAAAGCTTATCAGTCCACCAAAGAAAAATGTTTTCTCTCAAACGCCCATAATTTCAGGGCAGTTGGTATGGAACAGACACGTCATACAGCCTACCATTTATTCTCCAATCAAACTCGCGCTCGTCGTCGACAGATGAACGTTATATTTCGTCCATTCTTCCTTCATCGTCACGTTGTGATGCCTAATGTGATTGTCGTATGTTTAGACTACAAAGCCTCTCACTGCTTTCCACGGAATGTCATTACATTGCTAACGCGTTTTCAAAACCAGACATACTGTTAGAGTTATACAAAAAAGGTTAAATCTCAAAAACTAAATCTTACGTCATTCAAATTGAAATGAGGCACGGAACCATGAAGCAAGAGCTTAAACGGTGCATATTTGTCACATTCCTAAATTTGCTACAAACGCGTATGACACAGGCCACAGAGCGTTGCAGAAAGCATTATCCCTCTAATTGGGTTGTGTTCTTATTTTCTATGTAATTATATTGTGAAGCTCATACCGGCTGGTACATGGCACACCGCGTTTTAGCGGTCTAACAAACCGTTTCACATGTAAATAGCCTTTGACTCTCGTACTATAATTAGCATTCCGTTTGAGTGGAAATAGTGCCCAACTGTTAGACTGTACAGATGTGTTTTGCGTTCGTGTATTTCATTAATCCATTCCCTCAAAGCAGCGGGCCAGCAGTCATGACATTTTACAGACCTTGGAACTGCTGTTATTTACTCATATGAAGATGAATTTTTGGTGATTTAAAACCAACAATAGCGTGTTAGTGAAACGAGGAATATAAAAAAAAACACTGACAAATTTTCGTTTTTCGTATTCATCCCTTATTATATTACGAGTTGCACCACAATGCACAATCATAAATTATGATGGTACTGTCATATTGCTCACCTTCTCCCATTTTTTGCTAATACTGTTGGATCTCTTATGTAACAATGATGGGTCACAGTTATTCAAAGAACTAAGTAGGTACAAATTTTAAACTTTATTGTGTCACTTAACGTGACCGGTTACATAGTTGTCGAAACCAGTCTGTATAAATAAAAATACAAAAACAATAATTTAAGTTATTAATGACTTTCCAGTTTAATCAAACGATAATACAATAAATAAATATAAAACAAAGGCTTTTTTTAAAGTGTTAATACAAAAAATTTCCTAATACGAACGTCTACGCCTACATGTCTACACTGCAGTACGTACTTCAATTTTCGGCAGTGTTCACAGAATCACTTTCGAACGCCTTCTCAACTGTTTCAATTTCGAATAGCACATAGCAGAAAATGAATACCCAAATCTTTCCGTAGGATCCTTGATTTTGTCTTATTTTATTACTATGGGCGTTTCTCCTTATGTGCTAAAACGAAACCCGCCTATTTGTTAATGATTTCTATCTCAACTTTTGCATCACACCAGTGGTACTCTCTCCCAGTTTTACTAGCTGCCCCTCTTTGAACTTTATAGATGTCAGTTCTATCTGATAAGGATCCCATACCGCACATCAGTATCCCAGAAGAGGAAGGGCAAGCGTATTGCAGCCAATGTCTATAGTGGATCTGATGCATCTTCTAAGCGTTCGGTCAGTAACCGCAGTCTTTAGAACGCCTTCGACACATTTTCTATGTCATGGTTTCAATTTAAATTTTTCGTAACTGGAGTTTTAGGCGAATCAACAATCTCAAAATTTATATTACTTACTGTGTAACCGAAAACCAATACACTTTTTTAATATACATTATTTTATCTTTTTATTGTAATATATTTTTCCAATCTTCTTAACCTTGTTCAGATTACATTGTAATTAGTTTTGATGTTCCGATCACTTCACTAGAGGCTGAACGACGTCATCTTCAATCCAAGAGGGCTGCTCAAATTGCCTCCAAAATCGTTTATTTACATTAGGAACAGCATAGAGCCAATACCACTTCCCTGAGGAATCCCGGAGTCTCTTGCGTTTCAGTAGATGAGTTTGTATTCCCCCCTCCTTCCTATTTCCAGTTATTGTCTACAATAAGCAAGGCTTTTTATGAAAAAACCGAGAAGGGAGCGAAGATTACAGTAAGCTTTCTACTTTCTTTACCTTTTCATGTAGAGTTGGCTCCAGTTCTTGTCTAGGGGTCTGATTCTTGAAGCAGAAATTCTCACATTTTAGGTCCTCATGGCTCATTTGATCTGAATAAATTTGTAGACAGCTGTTGCAGAATTTTTGTTGTCACGTTAATATATTTTGCCACATTTTGGTATATCACACTGTCTTTTGAATTTTCACATTAACAGGGTCTAAATTACATTGTTCGCCCAAAATAAAAAAAGAAATACGTCAGATCACATAAGAGGCCACTACTACTTCACTCTGCGGTAATAATCATTTTCCCAAGAGTTTACAGTTTTTCTTGACAAATGAATTTCGGTTAATTTCGATTACAATTTCATAAATGAATCCAGAAATCTTGTTGTTGGGGTCTTCAGTCCTGAGACTGGTTTGATGCAGCTCTCGATGCCACCCTATCCTGTGCAAGCTTCTTCATCTCCCAGTACTTACTGCAAGCTACATCCTTCTGAATCTGTTTAAATGTATTCATCTCTTGGTCTCCCTCTACGATTTTTACCCTCCACGCTGCCCGCCAATGCTAAATTTGTGATCCCTTGTCTCCAAAATCGATTATTTAGAATAGGAACAGCATAGGGCCAATAACACTTCCCTGAGGAATCCCGGAGTCACTTCCGTTTCACTAGATGATCTTGTATTCTCCCCTCCTTCCTATTTCTAGTTACTGTCCACAATAAGCAAGATTTTTTATGAAAAAACCGAGAGGAGCGAAAATTACATGGCATCGTCCCAAGCCGAAGATGTAGATACAGAGAAAGTATATGACGATACTGAATGTGTAATTCAGTATGTAAAAGGAGCTGAAAATCTATTAGTTATGGGGAGTGGAATGCCGTTGTAAGGGAAGGAGTAGAAGAAAGGATTAAGAGAGAACATGGTACTAGAAATGAGAGAGGACAAATACTGTATTAACTGAGTCCTGCCATTCATTTCAGCTAGTAATAGCGAATAGTCGATTCAAGAATCACGAGAGGAGGAGGTTCACTTGGAAAAGGCTGGGGGATACGGAAGGTTCCAGTTAGATTACACCACGGTCAGGCACAGATTCCGAAATCAGATACGGGATTGTAAGACTTACCCAAGACAGACAGAGACTCAGATCACAATGTAGTAGTGAGGAAGGGTAGGTTGAAGTGTAAGAGTAGGTTGAAGTGTAAGAGACTAGTCATGAAGAATAAATGCGCAAAGAAGTGGGATACTTAAGTACTAAGGAAGAAAGAGGTACACTTGAAGTTCTCTGCGGCTATAGACACTGCGGTAAGGAATAGTCCCAGTAGGCAGTTCAATTGAAGAGAAATGAACATCTCTAAACAGGGCAATCACAGAAATTGGAAAGAAAACCGTCTGTACAAAAAGCGTAAATGTGAAAAAAACTGTGGTAAACAGAATAAATATTTCAGTTGACCGATGAAAGTACTAAGGACAAAATTTTTTAAGGATATTTAGGAATACAGAAATAGAAGTCACATAGGAATGAAATAAATAGGAAGTGCAGGGAAGCTAAGTCGTAATGGCTACATGAACAATGTGAAGAAGTCGATAAGAAAATGATTTCCGGAAGGACTGACACAGTATATAGGGAACTCAAAACAACCTTTGCTGAAACTAAAAGTAGGGGCGGTAACATTACGAATATAATGCGAATTCCACCGTTAAAAGCAGAGGGGAAACTGGACAGATGGAGGGAATACATTGAGTGGGAGGACTTGGCTAATGACGTGATAGAAGAAGATACAGGAGACGATACAGAAGAGACTGGGGGTTCAATATTAGAATCAGAGTTTAAGAGAGCTCTGGAAAACATATAATCAAATAAGGCAGAAGGGATAGATAGTATTGTATCCGAATTTCTAAAATTCTTGGGGAAGTGGCAACAAAACGACCTTTCACGTTGATGTGTAGAATCTATGAGTCTCGCGATATACCATCTTACCTTCGGTAAAACATCATCCACACAATTCCGAAGACTGCAAGAACTGCAAGTGCGAAGATTATCGCACAATTAACTCAGCGGTTCATGTATCACAATTGCTGAAAATAATAATTTACAGAAGAATGGAAACAAGAATTGAGGTTGTTACATGATTATCGGTTTGGCTTTAGGAAAGGTAAAGACAGCGTGAAATGGGGCAAGATGTTCGAAATTCTCAGGAAAACAGGGGTAAGCTATAGAGAAAGGCAGGGAATATACAATATGTAGAACAACGAAGAGTAATAATAAGAATGGAAGACCAAGAACGAAGTGCTCGGATTAGAAAGGGTGTAAGGCAGGGCTGTAGTCTTTCGCCACTACTGTTAAACCTGTACATCAAAGAAGCAGTGAGGGAAATAAAAGAAAGGTTTCGGAGTGGAATTAAAATTCTAGGTGAAAGGATTTCAGTGATACGATTAGCTGATGACACTGCTATTCTGAGTGAAAGTGAAGAAGAATTACATGTTCTGCTAAATGGAATGAACAGTCTAATGAGTGCAGCATATGGGTTGGGAGCAAATCGAAGAAAGACGAAAGTAATGAGAAGTTGCAGCAATGAGAGTAGCGAGGAACTCATTCATCATAATTGAAGTTATTTTAGAACACGGAACGAGAAGTCGCAATCGCATGGATAGAAGTGACATAAAATCGATAAAGTGTCGGAAAAAACGCATAAATTGAGGTACAATACGCCGAAATGCGATGAAATTGAGGGAGTACTTGCATGGCTTCTGATTGGTGCGGAACAATTCGTCTACATGGAAAAGAGAATACGACAATAAGGAAAACACGGGAAAACGTCGAGATGGAAGCACCGTGAACCGGGGAAACCCTCTTTTATTTTTCGTCGAGGCCACATTCTACTTATGTCTATTGACGTAATAGTGACACGCGAGAGCTGACTGCTGTCTTTAATGCTTTTCGGAAAAAAAGAGAACCATCTGCATTTAAATTTACTTCTATATGTGTTAAACGATGACATATAGTGGATGGAGTGATCGGTTGAGATTGAGTTGTAACGAAATTGAATTAAATGATAGACTGATGATGCATTCCAGAGAGAGAGAGGGACATGTCACCGTAAGTCACTTGACCAGTTTATCCCGTTGTTCTGTCGGGATGCATCAGTTGTGTGACAGCGACTCGCATACAACTGCTTCTGCTGTGTGTGACTTAGAGCACTGTGTACTTGCGATCGTTAACAGCAAACCTCGCGTTCAGCAGAGGACTTGCATCCTGTTTCGACACATTCCTCTAGATGAACGAAGATTTATGCGATGTACTCCATTCCCCTACCGCATCTTGGGCATAAAATCGTGTTTGTAAGTGGCCTGTTTATGTCTTTGTATGTTGGCAGAGCGATATACTGCGTTAATAACTGACAGGGCTGTGCGCCCTCTATTAGAGATTATGTGGCTGGTCGTACCCGCAGTTTTTAAAGTGAAAAGCCAGCAGTAACGGCAGTTGGAAGTGAGCAGTCAGTAGTGATTGAGGTTAGAGGTTAATAATTGGCAGTGTTGAAGGTTTGCAGTATTAAAGCTAGCCGACGGTCCGGACGTGTGTCCATCATGGAGATTTAATGTAATATTATAGTGGAATTACTGACGATTATGTAATTTTTCGCACTGGTTGTCACATGATTAAGGAAAAATCTGCTAAATACATTTTTTGCTCTGCAACAAAATATTTTCTTTGCTAACCCCAAGCCTATTAGTAGTTGGAGCCTACAGTAGCTACAATCTTTTTATTTAGCTTGCTGTGTCGGTGCTTGCTGCATTGCTGTAGTTCGTGTAATGAAGATTTTCTGTGAGGTAAGTGACTTATAAAATGTGTGGGTTATTGTTAGGATTTCTCCTAATTCAGGGCTATTCTTCTGAGTTAATTTTGAAGCAGTCAGATCGCGTTATCCTTGAATACTGTGGGTAATAATTGAATAGGAGAAGTTTGAGTTGTGTTTGTCGGGGCTAATTCTGTAGGTCAGTGTTGTTGTGTAGTGGTGTTGATGATAAAAAATAGTAAAGGGACAGTACGGTCAGTTTCACTCAGCAGTTTAAGCAGGTTCACTTGCATTCAGTTTCACTCAGCTGTTTCAGAATTAAATTAAGAAGTTTTACCTTCTCAGTTATTCCAGACCAAGTAAACACATTATATTAAGAAGTTTGAAATTTCATACGTACGGAGATTCCAAGTTAGCTACAGGTGTTTGTTAGGTACTACAATCCCCGTGTATACATCTGCTTGACAGATGTCCTTTTTATGGACTTACTGGCGTCATGACGCGTGATTTCAAATGTCAGACACCGCTGCTATGCGTTTCTCTCTTTCTTTGTAAGAGACATTCTCCGCTATTAGAGCAATAATTTAGAATTTTCAACGCAGTCTATTTACGTAAAATACAACAAACTCCGTCTGTCTGGAGCTCCATCATGCATAAAAACCACCGTCTGTTATATCATCACAACAGATTAATATCTACTATACACCGATAAGGGGTGCTAACCTCCGAAACGTTCGTGCATCTGAAGAAATCTTGTGCTCTTGGATGGGTGCAGCACAGCAGTTACAGTCTCGGTTCGCACTGTTCCTACACGAAAAGTGGAGTGTAACGGTTTACTTCGGGTCAGTTACAGGGAGCGTTGGTCAAACACAATGCCAGTAGATCTTTCGGTCACTAAGACTGCGAGAATGTCCAGTGACTTCCATCCACACAGAGAAAGGTCAAAGTGCTAGAGACATGTATGTGCTGTCTGGTATACTTTAATGTGTATGTTCCGAGGATTATCAATGAAAAAACATACTGCACAGTCATTCGCAACGGTACTCGCAAAGTAGTGGAGCGGCTGCTTATCGATGACACGGAAATTGGTAAGCATGCTGCCACGTCATTGGTCGGTGTTGAAATTACGATAAAATTGCTAAAATTGATCGCGCTATCAATTATGAGGCTTGTTATTAGAGCACATCGACGGCGTCTCTTCCACCCCAACCGTCCACTGGTACACTGTTGATTACCATTAAATGATGGACTGACCTCGCTTCTTTGAGATGTAGAAAGAGTCTTAGTGGAAGGGGCAACATCTTCCTGGGATGGCTAACACCGAAACAGTGATCGAGTGCGTGATAGCAATATGAGGAATCAATCGAAGGGAACACAGCGCAATCACCTATCCCATCAATGTGAATGATAAGTTTAAATGTAGAGGTCGTCAGTCACCTTCATACAGCAGTTTCGAAACGCTCCACAATGCCTCAAAACCCTTCCAGTTTCCTTATGTTGTAACTGTCTTTTATTTCAATCACCCAGTGTGTTGCTGTATTGTGGGATCAACAGCAACAACTTGATTTACACCGTGCGATGTCTAGTTTTCTGAGGGAGCCAGTGTTAATGTCAGTTTAGAACCTGACACGGACATCGAAGTCGTGGCGGAAAAAAAATGTATGGCAGTGTACAAAGCGTGTTTCAGCACAAAAAGCGGTGTATCATACAACGAAACAGGGACCCTCTCCTCCGTTTGGTAATCTGTGGAAATGATTCTCATACAGTGTAGGTGATGAAACTTGACACCTGTCTGTGTAAGCGACGTCAATTACTGGCCGCCTGCTACAATGGATCAATAATTTGGATGAAGTTAGCGGAGTTTTTATGGTTCGGAATTTTTCTCTGTTGAATGGTAGAGAATAACGATGATAGAATGTTTGGGTCATAGACGTAATGGACCCTGAACGCGGAACTGCTTGGGACTGCAGTACCTGTGTAATGTTGAGTCTTCCTAATTTTTCCTGTAAGAAACACCACTGTAACTGTTCGTACAGATTTTTATACTACTTCTTGTTGCAGGAGCAGGCTTCCATTGGCGCTGACATTACACATCGTACACGGGTGGCAAAGCTATGACAAAATATTCCCATTTCTACCGAGTGGTCAAAACACGGTCCTATAGCAATGTCTCAGCTCACTCTGTTTCTACACAGGTTGCTGAATGTGGTAGTTATAGCTCTCTCCGACTTCTGAGTAAAATTGATCTCGCTATGAACTGCAGTACGTATTACAGTACATCGTTCCACTTCAACGGTGTCTTTCCCATCCCGACCGTCCACTGGGTATGCTGATAGTTCCGCATAATGACTGACTGACACCACTTCGTTGAGATGGAGGGAGCCTTGGCAGAACACCAGATATCTGCTATCTGTGACTCTCGAGCATGGGATTAAATGTAGAGGTCATCACTTCCATACAGTTGTTTGGTAGGGCTCCTCATTGCTACAGGCTGGTCCTATTTCCATATGCTGCGATGCCCTCCACATGCTTTTTTTCACCAATAAGGTGACTGTGCCTCTTTTTATTTGTACGACCCCAAGAGTGTTGTATACTGCATCTTCTAGTAATGGTCAACACTGGAACTGTAATCATGTACATGACTGCAAAATGAAGAAACAATCCTTTTTGAAATGGACCACCGAGACATCCGCTATCCTGTCGATGGGGAAGATAAGATTAACTGTACGGGTTATTACCTTCGAATAGTTGTTGGGAGGACTCTACAATTCCGCGAAGTCTTCCAGTTTCCGTATGTTGCGATGTCTTCCACATTTTTGTCAATGAGAAACACCAGCCTGTTTTGTGGTAGCTGTACAGTCTATGCCGTACAATGTTCAGCTTTCTGTGAGAGCCAGAGGATCAAAATGTTTTATTGTCAGCTTAGCAGCAGCTGAAACGGATCTCTAAGTCATGGGAGAAAAAACAAAGCGTATGGCTGTGTACACTGATTGGATGTGTTACAACCTAAAAAACGATCTACACTCCTGGAAATGGAAAAAAGAACACATTGACACCGGTGTGTCAGACCCACCATACTTGCTCCGGACACTGCGAGATGGCTGTACAAGCAATGATCACACGCACGGCACAGCGGACACACCAGGAACCGCGGTGTTGGCCGTCGAATGGCGCTAGCTGCGCAGCATTTGTGCACCGCCGCCGTCAGTGTCAGCTAGTTTGCCGTGGCATGCGGAGCTCCATCGCAGTCTTTAACACTGGTAGCATGCCGCGACAACGTGGACGTGAACCGTATGTGCAGTTGACGGACTTTGAGCGAGGGCATATAGTGGGCATGCGGGAGGCCAGGTGGACGTACCGCCCAATTACTCAACACGTGGGGCGTGAGGTCTCCACAGTACATCGATGTTGTCGCCAGTGATCGGCGGAAGGTGCACGTGCCCGTCGACCTGGGACCGGACCGCAGCGATGCACAGATGCACGCCAAGACCGTAGGATCCTACGCAGTGCCGTGGGGGACCGCACCGCCACTTCCCAGCAAATTAGGGACACTGTTGCTCCTGGGGTATCGGCGAGGACCATTCGCAACCGTCTCCATGAAGCTGGGCTACGGTCCCGCACACCGTTAGGCCGTCTCCCACTCACGCCCCAACATCGTGCAGCCCGCCTCCAGTGGTGTCGCGACAGGCGTGAATGGAGGGACGAATGGGGACGTGTCGTCTTCAGCGATGAGAGTCGCTTCTGCCTTGGTGCCAATGATGGTCGTATGCGTGTTTGGCACCGTGCAGGTGAGCGCCACAATCAGGACTGCATACGACCGAGGCACACAGGGCCAACACCCGGCTTCATGGTGTGGGGAGCGATCTCCTACACTGGCCGTACACCACTGGTGATCGTCGAGGGGACACTGAATAGTGCACGGTACATCCAAACCGTCATCGAACCCATCGTTCTACCATTCCTACACCGGTAAGGGAACTTGCTGTTCCAACAGGACAATGCACGTCCGCATGTATCCCGTGCCACCCAACGTGCTCTAGAAGGTGTAAGTCAACTACCCTGGCCAGCAAGATCTCCGGATCTGTCCCTCATTGAGCATGTTTGGGACTGGATGAAGCGTCGTCTCACGCAGTCTGCACGTCCAGCACGAACGCTGGTCCAACTGAGGCGCCAGGTGGAAATGGCATGGCAAGCCGTTCCACAGGACTACATCCAGCATCTCTACGATCGTCTCCATGGGAGAATAGCAGCCTGCATTGCTGCGAAAGGTGGATATACACTGTACTAGTGCCGACATTGTGCATGCTCTGTTGCCTGTGTCTATGTGCCTGTGGTTCTGTCAGTGTGATCATGTGATGTATCTGACCCCAGGAATGTGTCAATAAAGTTTCCCCTTCCTGGGACAATGAATTCACGGTGTTCTTATTTCAATTTCCAGGAGTGTATTAAACAGCTCATGAAGGAACAAAACAGGAACCCTCTCGTGTGATTGATAGTCTGTTGGATATGGTCATCCTAAAGTACAGGTGATGAAACTTTACACCGGCCTGTGGAAGCGACTTCGATCACGACCAAGATGCAGAGGGACTGTCTAAAAAACAGCGCTGGAGCTTTGCTGTATGGGATCCTTAGCAGATACGTTCGAAAAAGGTTACCCGTTTTTAGATATGAGAGTGGAACGAATATGATTCACCAGTGGCTGCAATCATTAAAAGACGTCTTACAGGATCCACCGCAATTAAGTGTTTGAATGGATGGACTTGATTCCAAATCGCAGAAAACATTTCTACCCGAAAGCGTAACATTATCATCGACTCGTGTGTGTGCCTGTAGACTCGATACCGCTTTTTATGCAAGATGCTGGTAACATAGTCGCTACGATCGTGTCTTTAATAGCGCAGCCCTTACACGAAATGTATGGTGTGGTCTGTAGAATTCCTCTGCGGCCAGCTTCGAATGTCAGTTGCAATAGTGTTATTCGAAAAGAACTTCATCTCCCTCCACGGATTCCCATTTGACCTACGTGGTGAATGTAATCTAACTAGTGAAAAAAAATTACTCATCATGCAAACTGACGCTCATCATCAATTTAATTAATTAGCCTATCAAATTGATGTCAACGACTTGCCGCCAGGCGGTTGGAAGAGACCTCCCGCCTACACAAGGCGAGACAGGCTCTCTCGATTTGTTTCGTAAACGCTAATATGATACAGCATCAAATTGGTAAAAGGGGAGCTATCACAGTGTACAAAAGAGCTACATCCTCTTGAATTGTAGTTTGTTGTTGTCGAATGTAAAATAAATGTGTTTTCTTTCCCGACATGTGAATCAATGGCATATAAGATTGTCTGAAATACTGGGTGATCAAAAAGTCAGTATAAATTTGAAAACTGAATAAATCACGGAATAATGTAGATAGAGAGGTACAAATTGACACACGTTTGGAATGACATGGGGTTTTATTGGAACCAAAAAAAAAAAATACAAAATATCAAAAAACATCCGACAGATGGCGCTTCATCTGATCAGAATAGCAATAATTATCATAACAAAGTAAGACAAAGCAAAGATGATGTTCTTTACAAGAAATGCTCAATATGTCTACCATCATTCCTCAACAATAGCTTCAGTAGAGGAATAATGTTGTGAACAGCACTGTAAAGCATGTCCGGAGTTATGGTGAGGCATTGGTATCGGATGTTGTCTTTCAGCATCCCTAGAGATGTCGGTCGATCACGATACACTTGCGATTTCAGGTAACCCCAAAGCGAGTAATCGCACGGACTGAGGTGTGGGGACCTGGTAGGCCTAGCATGACGAAAGTGGCGGCTGAGCACACGATCATCACCAAAAGATGCGCGCAAGAGATCTTTCACGCGTCTAGCAATATGGGGTAGAGCACCATCCTGCATAAACATCGTACGTTCGAGCAGGTGTTTATCAGCCAGGCTGGGGATGATGCGATTCTGTAACATATCGGCGTACCTCTCACCCGTCACAGTAGTAGTTACAAAATCAGGTTCACGCATTTCCTCGAATAAAAAAGGCCGGACAACGGTAGATACGGTAACTCCAACCCATACCGTGACTTTCTCGTCGTGCAATGGAGTTTCCACGACAGTTCTAGGATTTTCGGTAGCCCAAATTCTGCAGTTGTGGGCGTAGACAGACCCTATGAGCGTGAAATGAGCTTCGTCGGTCCATAACACGTTACTCAACCAGTCGTCATCTTCCGCCATCTTTTGAAACGCCCACACCGCAAATGCCCTCCGCTTCACTAAATCGCCAGGTACCGATGGATTTTGTACGGATAGCATTGGAGGGTACGCCTAAGTGCCAACCAAACAGTAGTGTATGGAATTCCGGCGCGACGTGCGACTGCACGAGCGCTGACTTTCCCGTGCATAGACGAACCCGCTATAGTCTCCATTTCTTCCTGAACTGTCTCAGCAGTATTACGCCTTGTGCTCGGTCGGCCACTACGGGGTCCATCGTCTAAACAACCAGTGGCTTCGAAGTTCGATATCATTCTCGCCACAGCTGCATTTGTCAACGGACCTTTACCCGTTCGAATCCCCTTCCTATGGCGATAGGATCGTAACGCTGAACTAGCACATTCCCCATTCTGATAATACAGCTTCACTAAAAGGGCCTTTTCAGGTAACGTCAACATGCTGCGACTGCTGGCACATCTGATTCTCTCTCTCATTACAGCTCCTTTTATACACGATTGTCATGCGCAGTCACTGACGTTTTGCTGTCCAGCGCCATCTGTCGGACATTTTGTGAACTTCTTTTGTTTTTGTCATTCCTGGCTTGTGTGTCAATTTTTATCTCTCTATCTACATTATTCCGTGGTTTATTCAGTTTTTTAAAATTTGTACTGACTTTTTGATCACCCGGTATTTGTATTACACACGTGCCTGACAGGTCCTGTAATTTGTTCAAGAAGCTGCAAGAAACTGCTTAATATAAACAATTTTTCTTTGAAGTTTAAATTCTCGCTTTTTATTTACTTCAACCCATCAACTCCCCCTCCCGGACGATGCCCTCTCTCCCTCCATTTATCCTTCCTATCAACTCTCATCCTCACTCCCCCTGCTTTCCTCCGTCCTTTCCCTGGGCTCCCTCTTCCTCCCCCCTTCCATCCTGTGTTTTCTCCCCACCTCTCATCTCCTTTCTCTCTCCCTCCCCCCGAGTCCTTTTGTACTCCCCTCCTCTGCCTTCCCCAATCCCTGGCCCGTCTGCTCAGCACCCCCCTCCCCACCCTTCTTATGGATCCTCTTCTTCCATTGGCTCATTTCCCCCCTCCCCCTTCACTTTTCCTCTCCTTCCCCCCTTTTTTCCCGTCATCTGACCAGTTTCCCCCACCTGCTCTCTGGTGTGGTATGTCGTATTTGTGCCAACTTTAGCGCAGTGTTTCAGTGAGTGTTCGGTGTTGTGCGTCCTTCCACAGTGTTGCGAACAGAAATCATGCTGTCGCTGGGTGTGCTTTTTATATCTCTTGCGAACAGAACCCAGACTGTCGCCGTGTTTTTTTAATTGTCTGTCTATTGTTTTTCTGCTTCCTGTGTGTTTTATTAGCTTCATCGACCCTGTGTTTTATGTTTTACGCTCCAGAATTTTCTGCCATTTTTACCTTTAAGTCACCGATTTAATCGCCAACTGTTCTTATTTTTTATTATCTTCATCTTTTTAAAAAATTCTGTCGGCTGAAGAGCGGTGTAATAAGCTGCTGCCAGTCCGCCCCCTTTAGGGGGAATCGAAACCCAATAAAGGAAAAAAAAAATTACTTCAATGACTTTTTGAGATAACATGGACATTCTGCGGTGATCGGCAATGTTATCAGCAACGTAGTCGATTTTTTTCCTAATTTTACGCATACTGGACATGTCTCTGCTGTGTGAGGCTGCACTTGCCTTAGATGGTAGGGGCTTCCTGCTTCGCAGGCACCTCACATTTGGATTTGCCATCTGAAGCGTTCTCTGGATGGGCAGGGTTGTCCAACTAAATTTCCCTTTTATAGTGCCTAGGACCGTCGCCTCAAGGCATGCCACGTATCGAGAGTGACCACGGAGGGCCTGGTGAGGCCTGCGGCCATAGAGGGGTCGGCAGTTGAGCTGCAGAAAAACAGCAAAGGGTGGACAGCGGCTTGCACCTGCCGCGAGGTGGGTGGCGGGGCATTTGGCCATTTTAAGAAGCCTCCCAATAGATGGATGGATGGAGGATGGCAGTGGGGAGGGGGATGCATGTGGGGAAATGAAAGGGCCTCGGTTTTCAGCAACTTGTGATTGTACGTCGAGCAGAATGCACATCCAACTACCATCCCCTTCGCAGTCTCTTAGGATGACGATTTTCCCCAGTACATGTGCTGCATTATGACTCATTCATTACGAATGATGGCTTTATTATGACAATTTTGACATGTATTTAGAACTGTGACACATTTTTTTTCCCTTCAGTTGTGGTAGCGTGTATTGGTTTCGATTACCTGGGCTGCAGGATGGTTTTTGAGCATGTATCTGTAACGAACAACACCCCTGCCTTTTTCCTGCCAGCTTGTAGGTGTAGGGTAGAGTTTGAGTGTCTCTGTCCCTAGTTACGAGTAGTATTGCGAAAGTTTTTCTCAGCAGTAGAGTAGTGGCTAGAAAATTAATCCTACTTTTTGTTTTTTGCGTAGGTCTTGTGAATATCCTTATGCAGGACGAATTCGTAGTGTAAATTTTCCTGTCGGCAGAAACTCTGTCACGACACTAAGTTTTAATTTTGTTGTAGTACACTGCACACAGGTTAGATCAGTGCATTCTCCTTTGAATATTTATCTCATGCAGTAGCTTTTCAGCGAAAAGGATTCCTAATAACAGGTATATGTAAATACATCAATTTTAGTAGAGAAATTTATTTCTGTTTAATAGCTTGCAGTCTCAGAGTACAGTGAAAAATTTGCACAGCAACTTTTAGTGTTACTTTATTCTTCTTTGGTATATTTTCAACACAGTAGCGCCATTTGAGAGCTTATATCTATTATATACTCAGTACAATACGGCTAGGGACTGTGCTTGTTGTGAGCAGATACAAGGAGATTCAGCTGCTGTCCTTGCCCCCCTTCTAACAGCCGTGTACCGTAAGTCTCTAGAGGAACGGTAGGTTCCAAATGATTGGAAAAGAGCACAGGTAGTCCCAGTCTTCAAGAAGGGTCGTCGAGCAGATGCGCAAAACTATAGACCTATATCTCTGACGTCGATCTGTTGTAGAATTTTAGAAGATTTTTTGGCTCGCGTATCATGTCCTTTCTGGAAACCCAGAATATACTCAGTAGGAATCTACATGGATTCCGGAAACAACGCTAGTGTGAGACCCAACTCGCTTTATTTGTTCATAAGACCCAGAAAATATTAGATACAGGCTCACAGGTAGATGCCATTTTCTTTGACTTCGGGAAGGCGTTCGATACAGTTCCGCACTGTCACCTGATAAACAGAGTTAAGAGCCTACGGAATATCAGACCAGCTGTGTGGCTGGATTGAAGAGTTTTTAGCAAACAGAAGACAGCATGTTGTTCTCAATGGAGAGACGTCTACAGACGTTAAAGTAACCTCTGGCGTGCCACAGGGGAGTGTTATGGGACCATTGCTTTTCACAGTATATATAAATGGCCTACTAGATAGCGTCGGAAGTTCCACGCGGCTTTTCGCGGATGATGCTGTAGTATACAGAGAAGTTGCAGCATTAGAAAATTGTAGCGAAATGCAGGAAGATCTGCAGCGGATAGGCACTTGGTGCAGGGAGAGGCAACTGACCCTTAACATAGACAAATGTGATGTATTGCGAATACATAGAAAGAAGGATCGTTTATTGTATGATTACATGATAGCGGAACAAACACTGGTAGCAGTTACTTCTGTATAATATCTGGGAGTATGCGTGCGGAACGATTTGAAGTGGAATGATCATATAAAATTAATTGTTGGTAAGGCGGGTACCAGGTTGAGATTCGTTGGGAGAATCCTTAGAAAACGTAGTCCATCGACAAAGGAGGTGGCGTACAAAACACTCGTTCGACCTATACTTGAGTATTGCTCATCAGTGTGGGATCCGTACCAGGTCGGGTTGACGGAAGAGATATAGAAGATCCAAAGAAGAGCGGCGCGTTTCGTCACAGGATTATTTGGTAAGCGTGATAGCGTTACGGAGATGCTTAGCAAACTCAAGTGGCAGACTCTGCAAGAGAGGCGCTCTGCATCGCGGTGTAGCCTGCTGTCCAGGTTTCGAGAGGATGCGTTTCTGGATGAGGTATCGAATATATTGCTTCCCCCTAATTATACCTCCCGAGGAGATCACGAACGTAAAATTAGAGAGATTTGAGCGCGCACGGGGGCTTTCCGGCAGTCGTTCTTCCCGCGAACTATACGCGACTGGAACAGGAAAGGGAGGTAATGACAGTAGCACGTAAAGTGCCCTCCGCCACACACCGTTGGGTGGCTTGAGGAGTATCAATGTAGATGTAGATGTAGATGTCCTTAAACAGATGGAAGCTGCGTTGGCTACTGTTGACAAGCTTCTAGCTAATGCTCAAAGTTGCGGTGACGTCGGGGCGCCAGCGACGAGACCTGTGACACCTCTGGTGCCACTGGAATCCCCTGGTGGTTCGGACGTCGCTGCGGCTTCTGATACGCAAGATCTGACTGATCCGCCCTCACTCCAGAGTGGGTGGCAGACAGTGGTGGGTTCGCGTGTCACTGGTTGAAAGGCGAAAGAGGGAGCAGGCCGTGCAGCTGGCTCCATACACGTTAGCAACATGTACGAGGTGCTACCTGGTGTTGATGATAATTCTAGGCCAGCACAAGATGCCTCTGTTGTTGGGCCAGCGGTCGATTTTCCTGCCCAGCGTGGACAAGTGCAGAGGGTGGGTGTGCTAATCATTTGAAGCTCCAATGTTAAGCGGGTGATGTAGCACCTCAGGAAGATAGCAGGCAAGACGAGAAAGAATTCCAGTGTGCATTCGGTATGTTTGCCGGGAGGTCTCATCCGTGATGTGGGGGAGGCCCTGCTGGCGGCTATCAAGCGCACTGGGTGCAACCAGTTGCTTGCAGTGGCACATATCGGCAGGAATGACGCCTGGCACATTGTGTTCTGAGGCCATCCTCGGCTCCTTTCGGCGGCTGGCGGATTTGGTTAAGGCAACTAGCAATGCATGCGGAGATCAAGCTAAGCTGTCTCTTTGTAGCATCGTACCCAGGTTTGATCGCGGTCCTCTGGTTTGGAGCAGAACGGAAGGTCTAAACCTGAGGCTCAGACGACTCTGCGACGGTATCGGATGCGAATTTCTTGAGCTCCGCTATTGGGTGCATAATTGTAGGGTTCCACTTAATAGGTCCAGCATGCTCTACACGCAGGAAGCGGCTACTAGGGTAGCGGAGTACACGTGGCGCGCACATGGGGGTTTCTTAGGTTAGAGAACCCCTCCCTTCCGATGAAACACGATTTTCCTGTTAAATAAGCCACAGCGACCTCAGGGACCTTGATCCTCGCAGATCAGAGATAGAAAAGATTCATATGATATTACTAAACTGCAGGAGTATTCATGGAAAGGTCCCAGAATTAGTATCTCTTACTGAAAGTTTTAATGCACAGACAGTATTGGGAACAGAAAGCTGGCTGAAACCAGACGTCAGTGACAACGAAATCCTAAGTTCAGATTGGAATGTTTATCGTAAGGATAGGTTAGTCGCCATTGGTGGCGGCGTGTTTATTGCAGTAAATAATTCGATAAAATCTAGCGATGTTATCACAGATTCCAAATGTGAATTAATTTGGGTGAAACTGAATTAATTTGGGTGAAACGGTCAAAAATGGTGATCGGATGCTTTTACAGACCACCTGGGTCAGGATCTGTAGTTGTAGAGCGCTTCAGACAGGACTTGCAGATTATCATAAGTAATTTTCCTGATCATGCCGCTGCAATAGGGGATGAATTCAACTTGCCAGGTATGGGTTGGGAGTGTTATGCCATCAAAACTAGTTCCAGGGAATCGTGTGGCATTGTTTTGGATGTCTTGTTCGAAAATTACTTTGAGTATATAGTTATACAACCAGTTCGTGATGGTAACATTTTAGACCTCCTGGAAACAAACAGACCTGAACTTATCGAATCAGTTAAAGTTGAGGAAGGTGTCAGTGATCATAAGGCTGTGACAGCATCCGTGACGACAGGTCCTACAAGGAATGTTAAGAAAGTTTTGGATATACACTCCTGGAAATGGAAAAAAGAACACATTGACACCGGTGTGTCAGACCCACCATACTTGCTTCGGACACTGCGAGAGGGCTGTACAAGCAATGATCACACGCACGGCACAGCGGACACACCAGGAACCGCGGTGTTGGCCGTCGAATGGCGCTAGCTGCGCAGCATTTGTGCACCGCCGCCGTCAGTGTCAGCCAGTTTGCCGTGGCATACGGAGCTCCGTCGCAGTCTTTAACACTGGCAGCATGCCGCGACAGCGTGGACGTGAACCGTATGTGCAGTTGACGGACTTTGAGCGAGGGCGTATAGTGGGCATGCGGGAGGCCGGGTAGACGTACCGCCGAATTGCTCAACACGTGGGGCGTGAGGTCTCCACAGTACATCGATGTTGTCGCCAGTGGTCGGCGGAAGGTGCACTTGCCCGTCGACCTGGGACCGGACCGCAGCGACGCACGGATGCACGCCAAGACCGTAGGATCTTACGCAGTGCCGTAGGGGACCGCACCGCCACTTTCCAGCAAATTAGGGACACTGTTGCTCCTGGGGTATCGGCGAGGACCATTCGCAACCGTCTCCATGAAGCTGGGCTACGGTCCCGCACACCGTTAGGCCGTCTTCCGCTCACGCCCCAACATCGTGCAGCCCGCCTCCAGTGGTGTCGCGACAGGCGTGAATGGAGGGACGAATGGAGACGTGTCGTCTTCAGCGATGAGAGTCGCTTCTTCCTTGGTGCCAATGATGGTCGTATGCGTGTTTGGCGCTGTGCAGGTGAGCGCCACAATCAGGACTGCACAGGGCCAACACCCTGCATCATGGTGTGGGGAGCGATCTCCTACACTGGCCGTACACCACTGGTGATCGTCGAGGGGACACTGAATAGTGCACGGTACATCCAAACCGTCATCGAACCCATCGTTCTACCATTCCTAGACCGGCAAGGGAACTTGCTGTTCCAACAGGACAATGCACGTCCGCATGTATCCCGTGCCACCCAACGTGCTCTAGAAGGTGTAAGTCAACTACCCTGGCCAGCAAGATCTCCGGATCTGTCCCCCATTGAGCATGTTTGGGACTGGATGAAGCGTCGTCTCACGCGGTCTGCACGTCCAGCACGAACGCTGGTCCAACTGAGGCGCCAGGTGGAAATGGCATGGCAAGCCGTTCCACAGGACTACATCCAGCATCTCTACGATCGTCTCCATGGGAGAATAGCAGCCTGCATTGCTGCGAAAGGTGGATATACACTGTACTAGTGCCGACATTGTGCATGCTCTGTTGCCTGCGTCTATGTGCCTGTGGTTCTGTCAGTATGATCATGTGATGTATCTGACCCCAGGAATGTGTCAATAAAGTTTCCCCTTCCTGGGACAATGAATTCACGGTGTTCTTATTTCAATTTACAGGAGTGTATATTTGCTATGCAAGGGTGACAGGATACAAATTTCAGAATATCTCAGCAGTCTGCATCAAATATTCGGTGATGAGGACTAAGATGTGGAGAACAAATGGAAAAAATTCAAAGGCGTCGTTCAATATGCTCTAGACAAGCATGTTTCGAGTAAAGTTTTAAGGCATGAGAAAGATCCACCATGGTTTAATACCCGTGTTAGAAAAGCGCTGCGTAAACAAAGAGCACTTCATCTCAGATTCAAGTGGAGTGAAAACCAAGCTGACAAACAAAAGCTGAACCTAATGAGCGTAAGGAGAGTAATGAGAGAAGCGTTCAATGATTTCGAAAGTAAGACGTTGTAGCCAACCTGAGTAAAATCCCTAAGAGATTTTGGTCGTATGTAGGATCAGTAAGTAGGTCAAAATCATCCATTCATTCTCTTAGCGACCACACCGGCACCGAAACGCAAGATAATAGAGAGAAGGGCGAAAGACTGAACAGCCTTCCGAAGTTGCTTCACCGCGGATGATCGTAACACTGTCCCTCGTTTCAATCGTCGTACGAACATCGAAATGGCAGGTACTGAGATAACCGATCGCGGAACTGAAAAGCAGCTACAATCGCTTAATAGCTAAAAGGCCTCACGACCAGTTGAAATACCTACAAGATTCTATAAAGATTATGAGAAAGAACTTGCTCCCCTTCTAGCTGTAATTTATCGTAGATCGTTTGAGGAAGGAAATGTACCTAATGACTGGAAAAAAGCGCAGGTCATTCCCATTTTTTAAAAAAGGTCGTAACACAGACCGACACAATTATAGACCTATGTCAGTTATAGACCTATATCGTTGACGTCAATCTGTTGTAGAATTATAGAATATGTTTTATGCTCAATAATTATGGCGTTTTTGGAAAATGAACGTCTCCTCTATAAAAATCAGTACGGATTACGCAAACCGAGATGCTGTGAAACTCAGCTCGCTCTGTTCCTCCATGAGATCCACAGCGCAGTGGACAACGGCGTTCTGTTGATGCTGTGTTCCTTGAAGTCAGTAATGCATTTGACACCGTCCCGCTTTACCATTTAATAAAAAAAAAATTCTAGCTTACGGAGTATCGGAGCAGGCCTGCCATTGGATTTAAGACTTTCTTGCATATAGAACTTAGCACGTCGCTCTTAACGCAACTATGTTGATAGATGTAAGGGTAATATACGAAGTCCCGCAGGGAAGTGTAATGGGACCGTTGCTGTTTACAATACCTGTATCTAGTAGGAATATATGTATCTAGTAGGAATATATGTGTCTAGTAGGATTATATGTGTCTAGTAGGAATATATGTATCTAGTAGAAAGCGTCGGATACTCTTTAAGGTTATTCGAAGATGATGCAGTTGTCTATACCAAAGTAGCAACGCCTGAAGATGGTAAGAATGTGCAGAACGACCTACAGAGAATTGATGGATGGTGCAGGGTCTGGCAGTTGACCCTGAACGTAAATAAATGTAACATGTTGATCATACATAGGAAAAGAAATCCACTACTACATTATTGATGACAAACAGAAGGAGACAGCGTCTGCCATAATATATTTAGGCCTAACTATCCAGAGCGACCTTAAGTGGAATGACCATATAAAACAGATAGTGGGAAAAGCAGACACCAGACTCAGATTCATCTGAAGAATTTTAAGGAAATGTAACTCATCCACGAAAGAAGTGGCTCATAATGTGCTTGTTCGCTCGATTCTTGAGTATTGCGCATCTATCTGGGATCGGTATCAGGCAGGATCGATAAAGGAGGTAGAGAAGATCCAACGAAGAGCGGCGAATTACGGAGATGCTACACAGACTCCACTGGCAGACGTTACATGAGAGGCGTTGTGCATCACGGAGAGATTTACTATTGAAATTTCTGGACAGCACTTTTCAGGAGGAGTCGGTCAACATATTACTTCCCCCCACATACATCTCGTGTATTGCCCACGAGGAGAAAATTCGAGATATTAGAGTCAATACAGAGGCTTGACGACCATCATTCTTCCCACGCACTATTCGCGAGTGGAACAGAGTTGGTACCGAAAGTATCTTCCGCCACATATTATTTGGTGGATTGCGGAGTATGATGTACATCTTTGCGTTAGTTTCCCGTCCAAAATAAATGAAGTACACTAACCTAATCTTCCTCTCCCGCATGTGGACAGTTTCCATGAGTTGGGGGGGGGGGGGGGGGGTTCTACTTTCT
Organism: Schistocerca cancellata; assembly: GCF_023864275.1. Lineage (NCBI taxonomy): Eukaryota > Metazoa > Arthropoda > Insecta > Orthoptera > Acrididae > Schistocerca > Schistocerca cancellata. Next base: position 680,061,307 of record NC_064630.1, read on the forward strand.
ATCCAGTAGAATTAGAGTTTGAGTCCCTGAAAGGGCATAGCCAATTTTAATTTCCCGTTACTTCCAAGGGACTCTGGTGGTATAATTGTGCTACGGGGTACAATTGGGCTTTCCACCCAGGAGGTCCAGGTTCGAGTGCCAGAAAGGGTACCACCAATATTAATTTCCTACCAATTCCTGGGTGGGTAGTGCAGTGGGATGTCAGCACAGCCCTGGGCCAAATTTATTCCCGCCAAAACTTGAAATTTCGGCCTAAATTCGATATTCCCGCCAATAGGGTTGGTAGGGGAGGGGGAAGGTAGAGATGAGGGGGAGGGGCTAGGGCTCAAGTACAGGCCCAGAAAACCACGTGACGTCATCCGGGTGTGGGAGTGGGCGTGGTCGGGGGCGGGAGTGGTCGGAGTGGGGGGTAATTAATTGATCAATTTAGTTAATTTCTGTACCAATTTGATATGAAAATTGCACGCATAACCTGACCTCCCTACTACTGTCCTCATCCATCTCTTTGTCCAACGATTCCCCAAACATTTTCCTCCTCTCGACGTTGCCACTGACGGACTAAATTTATATTGCCACCCTATGACCGATCGCCGTTTCATGTCCACGCCTCCCATTGCAGGGTGAAAATCTTTTGTCTTGCGTGGGCTGGTGTGTGACTCGGGAATTGGCGACTTTTTCTCGAGTTCATTTCCAAGGTTGTTCCCAGTGTTCGATGCGCATTGTTCGGAAATTGTACTGTATTCCTACATTGTTCTGAAAGTAGCCACACAATATTTCATTGTAGCAGCTATCTCTGCATGGGCAGTCACATATTTGAGCGGTGTCTCAGTACCAGCTGGTGTTCGTAATTTACAATGGAAGTCCTTCCAGCCCAAAAAACCTGTTTTTGAGCAGGCTGGCGTCTTTCGCAGTTCTGTACTGTGACACGCCTCCCTGTGTCAATTCTTGGCGCTTATGAGTCCGCATGAGTTCTGGATCTGTCGACATGTTCTTTCTTTCTAAGGCAGGTAAGAACGGCTGCTGCGTTTCAGACGACTCAGAGGCCTCGACGTGTACATTTTTTACTTTTTTCCCCAGAATCTGCAGAGGTCAATCAGTTTTCGACACTTCTCTCACTGTCCGCTATGCTCTTCGCGGTGTGTCCATTCCTAAGCAAGGCGAGGGCGTCCGCTCGGCTACCCCTTGCGTATTTGCAGATTGGTCCTCCGTTTGTGCCGCCGGATCTATGAATTGCCGAAAATGGCCTCCAGTGGAAGTATCACACCACATAAAGAAATATTTGATTATGCATAGCTAAAAAATAAATTCTTATAAAAATTGAAACATCTGCCATTGAGGACTTCCTTAACAAATCTGGAATCTTTGTTCTCTCTTGCCTTTTACTTCATAAATATAAACTTGGAACAGAATTTCCACGTCGTTATTCTCTAAAAGCCAACGGGCTCGCCGCTGTGGTAAAACCGGTTGCCTTCAGACCACTGAAGTTAAGTGCTGTCGGGCTGGGCTGGCTCTTGGATGGGAGGCCATGCCGTATGCCCAGCGCTGTTTGCAAGCGGGGTACACACAGCCCATGTGAGGCAAACTGAGGAGCTACTTAACTGAGAGGTAGCGGCTCCGTTCTCGTTAACTGACATACGGCTGGGAGAGCGGTGAGCTGACCACACACCGCTGCATATCAATATCCTGTGACGCCTGTGGGTTGAGGATGACACGGCGGGGGCAGGGTTCTCTATAAATTTCGCTTTAAAACGACGTTATTGCTTTAGGTCGCGGAAATAATATCATGTTTTTTAACAGAAACATATGATTTGTAAAGACATGATAAAAACGCTTCTGCCACATGAACGGAAATGTACATTTACTCAAATGAACGCTTTTGATAAAGAAGTGGTCTGCAGGACTGCCAGCAACATTCTAGCCCAACTATAACACAGAACTCAGTATGATGGTTCGGAGACGTCCGTTGTTCACCATCTAAAACACATTGGTTTAAAGTTCAGAAAATGTAAGAACGAACTAATATCGTATCGAGCCTCACCGAGAGGTACAGTTTTGTGCATTTATAGCGTACAGAGGACTAAACTTCAGTTTCGCAAAACCATGTAAACAAAAATATTTGAGAAAACCCCAATGGAAATGGTAGCCTGAATATACCTATAGGTAGGCTCTACATATTTATAGTGTAATTTGGCGTTTTGAGTTTATGAGTGCAGTGACGTAGATTCTGTTACAGCTGCCTATATAATCTTTGTAGTTAGGAAATATTTTCCGTCCTACTAAGGCGAGCCGTCGGAATCAAAATCATGGAGGCAGCTAGCAAGTCATGGCGCGTTGTCACGTATGGAGTCTATCGTTCATAAATTGCTTTGTTAGTGGCACGATGCAGTAATTATGTCTCAGATGTTACCAAAATTAATCTTGTTATTTTCTTAACAACTTTATCGCTGGAAGTTTCTACAAAATCCAACAGAACGCAAAATCATCATCGAAGACTATTTTCTTTACTCAGGAGAAACATCTCATGGTCTTTTACATTTTATCTCTGAACAACTTTACTAAAATTGGTAATTTGTGGTAAGGTCTTATGGGACCAAACTGCTGAGGTCATCGGTACCTAAGCTTACGCACTACCTAATCTAACGTAAACCAACTTACGCAAAGGACGACACACACGCCTATGCCCGAGAGAGGACTCGAACCTCCGAAGGGGGAAGCCGCGCGGACCGTTACAAGACGCCCCAGACCGCACGGCTACATCGCGCGGCACAGTTTTACGTCTTCGCTGTAACATATGTATTAGATGTATCTACAAACTAGTGATATCCCTGGCAGTTGCTGTGTTGCTAGAAGCTCCCCTTGATGCAGATTGATACACGTGAGGTAGCGTATGGTACAAAGGTGGAGTGAGGTACAATTATGAAAATCTCTCATGGTTACCCTACAAGTCTATCGTTGTTGTTTATTAAACTTCATTAGTTTTGAGAAACATAAGAGTAACGATTTTGCAACCGAAGTGCTTCGGATACCTTTGGGTCGCTTTGACGCGCCCGGGAGACGAAGTACATTGGCTGCGCTAGTCACTCAGTTTCTGGCGTTCTGGAGTGACGGAAAATTCGTACTCTGTATAAGGAGTTGCCGGAAAAGTTAGCGTACAATTAAGAAAGCTATGTCGAGTGTTGTAAAAAACAGTGAAAAATGTGTGAGTATTTAAATAATAACCAAACAAGATACATTAGTGAGAAGTGTCGCTTGGCATCATTGTCAATACCACACATCTTGCCCTTTGTAGATGCAGCGCTAACCTTGGCAAGTGGTATCCCATAAAAAGCTCAATCACAGGAGATGGCGTCATAACAGTCTGCGCTGGGAACACAACTCTAGAAGACGACAGGTTGGTGGAAAAGCCGTTAGAGACTCTTATTCAATCTCTCCAGATCTCTCCAGCTTCCAAAGAATGCTTAATGCAGGGCTTCACAACATACGTGCTGCTGGAGCAAGCTGTGAGCAGCAAGGTGCGAGCACGGAGCAGCGCGACCACACTACCCCCTCTACCGGACCAGAGCGGAGAGTGGGGAGAGTCACGTGGGGCACACAACAGCTGCCGCCAGTCAATGTAAATCTGCGGCCACCTGCAGGGATATCACTCACGAATTATTACTGCGACAAATGAAACAAATAAAGGAGAATGCACACGTGTCACATAATTTTCAAAAATGGCTCTGAGCACTATGGGACTCAACTGCTGTGGTCATAAGTCCCCTAGAACTTAGAACTACTTCAACCTAACTAGCCTAAGGACAGCACACAACACCCAGCCATCACGATGCAGAGAAAATCCCTGACCCCGCCGGGAATCGAACCCGGGAACCCGGGCGCACATAATTTTATTAGCTTAGTGTATGCCTCTACATTCCTATTAATTTGTGAACTGTTACACAATAAAAGATGTCACTGTAGTGAGGGATTCTCGGTTATCTTGTACTTTTTGCTCTTTACATTTGCGTCTATGTTGGGAGTAACTGTTCTTGTGCATTGTAGGCGCAGCGTGCAGTTTAAATTTCGATCAGACAATGCGTTTCTCAGGCGCGTCTTGTTACATTTCATTGCAGAGAACAGTTGTTCACAAACATACGTGGAAGCGAACATTGATATTATTGTAGCCGCCAATTTGTGCAAACGAGGAAATCTATCCTGGGGGAAGTGTCTGTAGAATTCCAAAATGTTTTTCTTGTTCTGAAATTTGTCTCTGTATTCTCTGTCACACTGGAGGTCAATAATTTCTAGTTGCAGCTCAGGACGAATCTCTTCAATATTCGCTGAATATGGAGAGGAGAACAGATCAAAATCGCTGTCTAGTGCTGTCAGATCTTGAAAGCGTTATCAAATTCTTCCTTAAGGGCAACTAAACTATGTGAATAACGTTCACAGTCTTTGTGAACATCTTGCACGGATGATACTTTAGGAAAATGAGGTAGATTTCCTGTTTCCAGTTGACTCACCCAAAGCGTCAATTTCATTTTAAAAGCTCGTGTTTGATCTATGAAATGAGTAATTAGCAGATCTTTACCTTGTAATGAAATGTTCAAAGCATTCAGATGGCTAGTTAAATCTGCTAAGAACGCGAGATCACATTTCCATGACGGCTCTTTCAATTCAGGAACACACATATTATTTATTTCCATGAACATATCTATCCCATCTAATAGGCAAAAAAATCGATTTAATAATTCGCCACTACTAAGACAGCGGACCTCGCTGTAATAAGGCAGGCTACCATACTGGCTTTCATGCTCAAGAAAGCTTTTAAATTGCCTGTGTTGTAGCCCATGCTTCCTTATATGATTGGTTGTACGAACAACAACACTCATCACATTTTTTAGAGTGATACTCCTTGCACATAAGTTTTCCTGGTGGATCACAAAGTGAACGCCCCTTATTTCATTCGGCACGGTCAGTTTTTGCATTTTCTCCTTCAACAGCGCAACGAAACCTGACTTTTTCGCTGTCATCGCTGGTGCACCGTCTGTAGACACTGAAAGAATTCCACGACAATCCTATATTTTCAACACTTTCTTCAACACTACTTAACATATCACCTTTGGTTTTAGTGTTCTTCATGGCTACTACATCGAGGAGCGCCTCCCTCACCTGAAGATCCCTATTAACACCTCTAATAAATATGGCAAGCTGCGCTGTTCCAGTGAAATCAAAACTTTCGTCCAGAGCTAGACAATACGCCATAAAATCTTTACAGATATTTGCAAGCTGGCTCTGGACGTCGTCTGCCATGTCCTGTATGCGACGCATAATGGTCATGTTAGATAACGGCACAATCCGAAACTGTTCAACTTGAGATGGACTCAAATGTTCCGCTTCAACTACCAAACACACTTTTATTAAATCGCCATAGTGAAGGGACGAAGGGATTTTGCTAAAAGCAAAGCAATTTTGTAACTCACTCTGAGAGCTGCCTCAGTTGATTTTCTTCGTCGTCCAGATCTGCTTCGGATAGCTTTCTTTTAAGTTTAATAACTTCCTGTGCACCATCTGGTCCATCATATTTTCCATTTCCGTAGTCTTTCGCGTGGTACGACATATAATGTTGCTGCAAATTAAATTTCCTAAAAGAATTCAGCGTTTTGTGACATACTAAACATTTTGTAACACCATCTTTTTCTGTAAACAGATACAATTCCTCCCAATGTGGGTTGAACGGCATAGCATGGTTGGGGTTACACAACGGCGACATGACATGATTCTTAACCAGCGAAGTGACTATTAGAGCTGATAGTAGTAGTTTAAACGTTACACAATCGGCGCGAATTCAATAGGCACACTGCGGCCCTATTCAAACGTGCGCGCGCATTTCCCCTCCCTCCCTTCTCCACGACTTGCACCTGCTCGCGAGCACGTGCCTAAGCAGACGCGAGTACTCGCGCTCAAAACCGGCCAGTTGTTAAGCCCTGGCTTGATGTATAAACCTTCAGAATATTCCTACGTCTTCTGGAGTAAAAATATGTTGGAGTTTCTGGATTCTTCCTCAGACTGACGTAAAAAAATGTATTTCTATAAAATCCCCTGAAAAGTTAGTTTCTTTTTTTGGCAACGATTAGTAAGAACATTTTTTCATGAAAATACACCCTGATATTCTTGGCTAAAATGAATGTTGTCCGATTTTTTTTATATTTTTGATAATATTTGAAATTGTCATTAACAGGCAATAATGCAAGTGACAGATGAACTGCCTACTTTCATGATGCAACAGTAGCGACTGATCTCTGTGACCCGCCGAGGCTGAAAGCTTAGAAAAAGAAATACTGCAGAGTTCCGATTCAGCAGCGCTGGCCGGGTTGTTGCGATACAGCAAGCTGGCGACGTCAAATGGGGCGCGCGCCACTGCTCAGCTGTTCCTGCCGCTGAGACGTGAAGGGATGGGTATGAGACGGGGTAGAGGGTAAAGGGGAGACACGGACGCACTTGCAGTAACAGGCTAGCGGCAGCGACCCTGAAAAGTGACTGCGAGACGAATTGTTGCGTCGTGAGAAAATCTGCAAAACTTACTGCACTGACAATCTGCGTAACGTACTTTCCCGACAGCAAAAAGTCCCTTCGATGTCAACAGATGGATCACTGGAGGATACTTACGAGAAATTAAATGAATCATTTAAAGTTTTCTTCAGTCTATCGTCAAAAAGAAGGACCGAGAATGTTTATTAAAGAATATTGATTCTCCCCCTGTTCAGTTATTCCGTCTGGCCTAAACGGCCAAAAATTAAATCCTTATAAAATATGTGCCCCTGCGGTTACTTGCATTTATCCTCACCGAACAGGCACGATTGAATAACTACTTTCTTACACAGATTCCGTCCCAGACTATTGTCGCATTTCGAAGAGCATAACTGCTACGAAAACCATGAGAACTGATGAATTGCCATCTAGATACAACTAGAGACGACTAGTGGTAATACCAAAGTATATTAGATTTTGATATGCTCAGGTTTCCAATTCGCGCGCACATACAGTATGCAAAATGTCTAGTGAGCTGCCTATTAATCATTCGCCCAGACTGTAGGTCGACTTCCATAGCTGACGCACTGGCCACTCAGTGGCTGTCATGTTTGCCAAGAACGTACTAGGGCGCTCTGCCCGCACGCTGCGACGATTACAGGCTGATTACAATATGCGACGACTTCGGACTGTAATCAGTCTCCGACCACGGATCGTGGAAATCTCTGTAATCGCGTGTTTGTAACCTGTGACATTCAGCATATTTCAGTCAGTTTACTACATCTTGCAATTATCCAATTCTAAGACGCTACATTAGAAAATAAGCCGACATTATTTCTTCTGGGCAATTGTCGTTATTCCACATAAGGCTGTGTAGAGGAAAAGTGATATTTGTGTCATCAAACTGAGCATTTTGTTCTATTATGTGAGCAATCTGTAAATGATCGGCACGCAGTCACATAACATTCCCTAAAATGACTCGTTTCCCTTCATTAATGATGTACTGGGAAAAATGAGTCGTGGAACGCAACTGAGTCTTATCCAGATAGTCACACAACAAGGCGGCGTGTCTTACTGTTCTCTGTCTACCACTCAATGTCTCCATGCAACTACATTCCGGCGACGTTGAGCACCAAGCTAAAGGCGCCCAGTGCAGCATGTAGCTTGTGGGGTAGACACACGCAGCTGGCAGATGGGCCAACCTGTCCTCTCGTCCCCTGCGGCTGGCTCCCCCCTCCCAGTGGCGTTCAATACGCAATGCGGCACACTTTCTTTATCCTAAACGCAGGTTGTCTTAGTTCATGATTTCAGTACACAATATTACTCCTCACTCTTTTTCGCTACGAAACCCTATTTCGAAGTGATGAATCTATCTTTTATCGCCTGTGACGATGTTTGGCAAAACATTATCACGTACAGCCTCGGAACGCGCAAGCATTCAAAACACACCGTCCTTCGTTGCCCTTTATTGTCTTCTATTAGGCGGTTAGGAATCCAGGGGCACACAAGTTTGAGTACAAGAGATGGGCAAACTGAAACACGTAACTGTTTCGAAACAAATGAAACAGTACAACGTAATGTTTCGATACGCTGTTTCGAAACAGTGAAACAGTTAATGTTTTATAATTTAATAAACCTACACATTTTATCATGTTGAATGTCTACTGCATAAGTATGTCCATATGAACACAAATGAGGCGCGAGAGCGCTAATCATATCGCAGAAAGTATGAAACTATCACTTAGGCGTTTTGGTAGTTCCGTATTTCATGCAGCAAATGCGCTGCTTTCGTGTCGTGTCACTTTCATACTTTGCAATTGGCTGAGGACAGCCATAGTTGAAGACAGAAGAACCACCACGAACGGAACTGGAGGTGGGAGCAAACTGCAGAAACTACGGATATGCTACTGGGATTCCCACATTCCGTTAGTATGGATAATATACCCATCCTGCTAATTTCCATGCACACAAGGGAATCATTGTGGATAATAGGCACAGTGACTATAGACTCACAAATAATGCCAAATAATTCGAATAAATAACAAAATATAACAGAAAAAAAATTTGTCTTTCAAGGTGTTTCGAACCACTACTATAAATGCACCATGCTTCCCATCCCTTCCTGTTCACCATCACACTATCAGTGATATGTCAAACAGATTGCTTGCAATTATACCTACATCAAATTTGTATATAAGTCTAATAACTGTCACTCTACGCCTTTTTTTATTCAGAATGTTTTAGGCTTACTTACTTACTTGCGTTTCTTAATATGATTACTGTACATGAACAGAGAAGCGTATGTTATAAAAAAAGTGTAATTTAACTGAATGATTTTCACATATTTATTATTTTGAATGTGAATAGTATGCGTTGTTTTATTGTTTGGTTAGTGTTTATAAAGCAGATGTTACGTCATTTCGGAATAGGACAGTCAGCTAGAAACGAAGCTTTCTTTTCGGATATCTTAAGCTTCATGCTATTGGTTGTCAAAAAGATTTCGACACTCTTGAAAGTGTTTCACGAAGTGGTATGTTGTGTTTCAGTACCTGTGCCGAGCCCGAATCTCGTCCGACACAGAGTGGAATGAAACATCACTGTTTCGATACAATTAGTCCGTTCCAAGCACAGGTGGACTGAAACAGCCTTATTTTGAAACAACGATACAGTTTCTGTGTCTGGCTCGAGATCGAATCTGGTCCGGTTATCCGAGACAGGGGCGGAATGAAACACTACTGTTTCGAAACAGTGAACCACAGCCGTTCCGAAACACTGAAACAGTTCCACCGAAACATAGAAACAGTGGCCAAGTCTATTGAGTACCCAACTGGTGGACAAGTGTGCCAGAGCCCAAACGGAGACATCCAGTTGTGCAGCGAGGAGTTTGAGTGATCAGTCGATCACCTCGAATGAGAATGGCCACACTTTCCAAGACTGCCGGAGTGCGGCCGGCCCGCACGTGACAGATCGGACAGGTTAGCACAGCCTAGATACGATGATGACAGACGCCTCGCCCAACGACTCATCGAACTTTTGTTCACTGCCAGGTCACCGAAGACGTTCTGCAAGCGCCTACGAATACCTGCAATACTGTGATTTTCTGCCAAATGGAATACAATGACAGCTCTCTACTTGGAACGCGTCTTCGTTACCGATGGCATTTTGAGGCCTATGTACAGGACCGCCACCTGTCAGAACTTCAAGAAACTGTACGAGCTGAAGCGGGAATATTCCACCATGTCCCACCATAAATTCCGCATTTCTTCAACGGAAACTGGGCGAGAAAAAAAAAAGCGTTGAATTACTTACCCCTCGTAATTTGCCGAGGACTATGGTTAACGTCAACCGGAGGAAAGAGATGTTCATTTAATGTTAAAGAAATGACCCTTTAAAAAGAAACAAGACGTCCCTAAATTCCTTTTTGGCAATTAGTTCCTGTGAAACATTTTCTCCGTGTTATTCCCAAAAGATTTTTTTGTTTCCCTCGATACTTTTTCGCTCTCTTTTCATACTGATGCACACTTTTAAAATAAGGATTGCTTGTACAAATCAATGCATATCATTTACACTCTTACTTTCCTCTATTAAATATTTAAAAAAAAGCTAGCGAAGTGTTGTATATGAACGACGAGCTTCACATCAAACTCTTGCTGGCTCCTCCCACAAAATCGTTTTAGTCAGAGTAGGCTCTATAGAAAAGATCCAAAAAGTTGCCTTAAAAGAGAGAAAGGTCCATATGGCGATATAATTACTAACCGCGTCAGCTGACCACACTGTCCCCAGCTTTGAATCGTGAGATTCGCAACGCTACCGCAACGCTTACTGAAAGACATAGAAGCCTTTAACGATGGCAGTATTTGGAGCGTTGCACTGTAAACGTGAAAATATCGCATTACTCTTTCGGTGATAATAGACATGCACTGCAACCGTTCCAAGCACAAGTACAGTACATCTCATTTTTTTATGCTCGTAAATGTTATATTGTACTCATCAGTAACAATGGATAGAAGACATGGTGAACTAGGTCATGATCTGAACCTGGAAAGAGGCAATATCTTTGCTTTCCTTTCAACTATACAGATTGGAGAAAAATTCGAAATCGAGTAGTGTGGAACTAGCTCTTCACATACTACAGTTTATGTCTCATATATATCATTTAATCATTTTCAGTTTTGTGTGTGTGTGTGTGTTTGTTGTGTGTCGCTAGGTGTGCCGAAGATTGCAAATCAGCTTTATTCATTCCTTCGAAATTTTTCAGTTGTTGGCGAAAAGTAGCGATTAATGTTTAGGCAGCAAACATATGCGAATATCCATGTTTGTTTCTTATGCTAATCTACTTCACACAATCGGCCACTTAAGTGTTTCAGTGCGCAGTAAATCTGCGGCGCCAGTGCCCAACGCGGTCCGCCCTAACTGAGCTGAGACCGCGGCAAGTTGCCCTGAAAATTTTGACGTCACTGCGCGAGCTCAAGGTCACCGCAAGTGCCGTTCGCCGTCAAGCGGACTGGCTGCTGCTCATTGCACGGTTTCTCGGCCGCGCTCCGCCTACTGTAGTGTGTGTGGGGAGCACTGGAGACAATCCCAGGATCGTTAGTGATGGGTGACTATTCTAGATATGAGCTAATTGCAACCTTTTTTTTTAGGTAAAGCTGCCTGGGAATCATTCAAGCCATCACAACTTCATTCTAACACTGGATGTAATCTTTCCTAGAAATTGGGACTAGAGTTTCACCAGAAATTTTATTCGCTACATATTAGGACAAAAATCCAAATGTGACAGATGTAGCAAATGAAGTAGATAAAAAATTAAGACATATGTGTGTACCAACCGCTCTTAAACAAAAAAATGTATTAGCAGTGGTGGATCGAATCTAATTATTTCTAATTGATTGAGATTCAAAATATACTGCAAAGTTCGTTGAGACGTTCCCATGTTTGAAAAAGGGCTCTAAGTAATTTATTAGTTGTTGATAAAACGTATGATAGTTTCCGTAGCTTTCTGCTTTCAAAATGAGCATTCTCTTATTATTATTTACTTTTTCTCCTTGCCTAGAACTCCATTTTTTTCTTTTCTTTTCTTTTCCTTTCATCAACAAAACACTGTCCCTATCGTCAGACGAAACAGGGAATGACGTTTTCTGAACAGAACGCGCACATCGGACTAAGTAGAAGTTTTGTTGTACAAGTGGCTACTATCAGGAAAACAAGATATAAGTTGTATGACAGTCAAACAGCAAAACGAGAAGTAGTCAACATTTAATGGCGATTGCCGTCAGTCATCTAAGCTGCGCACAGACTTGTCCAAATTCCCACACTGCGTTAATACGCTGCAATTAGCTGTTTGCGTCTTTAAAAAATCTTGCAAATTGTTACTAAGTTCCGAGGCATTCGTAGCTGTAGTACCAATCATCATAAAAGCGTGAGAGCATGCTCAAGTTCTTTTACGGAGGGCGTTTGTTAATGGCAGGTGAACGCGTCTGCTGCACGCTGTACGCGCCGTGTTTTGCTCGGTTAAAAAAAAAAAAAAGTAGGAGAGGAAAGAAAGAGAGAGAGAGAAGGCAGCTAAAGCGAGAGCGTGCTGGCGTGGCGTGCAGCTGGAGTGGGGAGGGAACAGCCCCTCCCCTCGCCGCCTTCCGTGTCCGTGAGCTGTGTCATTGGATGCCCGAAAAACATTTCACCTGGCTAGTAGATTTGAATGTAAGTACTTTGGGTCATTGTTCCCTGATTATTGCTTCAGGCTTTCATTTTTTTACTCACAGCTCCACCGAGAAAGGGGAAAATCCAAGTGAAAACTGAATGCAGACACCACATTCACATTAAAAGCAACAAACAGACGAGAAAGTCCTACCACTGGTTATGTTTTAAGTGAATAAACGGGAACATGTACCATAAGGAAAATTTTGAAATACACATTTCAGTAGCTGCATGCACAATTTGACCGACAGTACACTATTTCAAAAGAACCAGTGCACAGAACACGTGATGTAATCCAATCGCCGCTACAAATTTCACGTAGTGGCATTCATGAAAGCGTTTTTAGAACAGCGCGTAGTATCCATTGTAGCCCTCCTGATTGTACTTGCAGCTACTTTCCTGCCGCGCATATTCGTCGCTGCCGTGGAACGTGGGAGTTTCCGTTGTTGCTGGTGTGGTGGTTGGAGGAAGAAGGGAGGAGACGGTGGACGATTTTATGAAACGTCACCTGCGTTCTGTGGTCGTATGCTAGGGTGTCGCAGCAGACACCAACTTCGTTCATTTTATTTGGACAGGGCAGAGCGATGCTAAGCATGTTTTAAATGTAGAAGCGTTTAAACTTAATACATCGCATAACTGTTATATAATTAATGATTTTCGACGCATTTCGATCACACCTAAATTACAAAAAATTTACTGCCTGATTTTATGATCATGTGCTAAGTTTTTTTTCATCACGACAATTCCTAAAGTATTTTGTTTTACGAGTATTAGACACAGGACGAAATTCATTACGGTATTTAATTTATAAGACGATAAGTATTTATCGTACGTTGTTTCATTAGGTATGAAATATTTTGTACGAGAAACAGATTATAACTGAGGTGTAAGAGACACGAAAATAGCAGATATTCTGAGAGGTAACAGTTTGTAATCTTTGAAAATATTAACTATGAAACGCATAAAACGTTTAACATCGAAAACCTTTTTTTATTTTAAAACGTTAGCTGTTACGTTACCATATGCTCCTCGAACAAATTTCTGCTCGTCTGTTCTTCCTTTCAGAAAAGTGTTATTATTTACTACGTAACAATGTGTAAAACACGTTGGCCCAGATGATGTAGCTAATTCCAGTGCTTCAACTTTCCTTTCTCTCACTTTCAGCTCCATTATGCTTACACTAATGTGCCATTTCCCAGCTGTCTGTTATCGTTTCGCTAAGAACATGTAGTTAGCAGGGATTGACGGTTTCGCATTTGAACAGGAAAAGCTGGAGAATAGCATCCAAGCAAGTTAAAAAAAATTGACATGGAAGATTATTTCGGAAACACCTGTGCAATCCTTTCTGAAGGACCAACGAAGTCACTAAAAAACACCCCTGCGTCCATGAAAACAATCTGTTCCATATCTTTCAGTATCAGCTATTTCCTATTTACAGTTATGTGGAAGCAGCTAAGCATCGTGTATGTGTGTGTGAGGTGAGTCGGAGGCAAATGCTCTTGCAGTCGCCGGTAACTTTCGACGCTGTTTGGGAGAGAGAGTGAGAGAGAGAGAGAGAGAGAGAGGGAGGCCTGCAGGAAACCTCCATCAGTAGGCGAACGGCACGGCGCCTCTCAGACATGTTACAGGGGTGTACAGATTTTATAGCATCGCGGGCCACGTACTGTGAGTGCCGTAACAGGAGCGAGAAAAACTTATTCGTTAGACAAATATTCACTTTCATAGAGGTATAGTTCCAATAATGTATTCTAAAAACAAGTATAGTATACATGGGCCCGTCCTCTCCTTTTCGGGAAGGGAGGAGAGATGAGTAAAAAATTTACCAGGACGAACGTCTGGGGTCGGCGCCATTAGACCGATAGCGCGTCGCGGTATGTGTGTGTGTGTGTGTGTGTATCAGGACAGACAAAAACTCCATAGCCTCCGTACCGAGCAGCCACGATGTCCGGCGTAGCTACAGTACATGTGGATCATGACGATTATGTGTTTGATGCATATTACACCATATATTGCTGGGAATGAAATTTAGCTAAGACATTGAATTTTTGGGAGGAGGTCTCTATATGTCTCCAGTTTCGAGAAAATGCAATTTATGTAGCACTTTCATTTCCGACCTCACGCGTGAGAGAATGAAATAGTCCTAACATACCTAATATTTCCTTATCCGTTGGAGATATCGAAACGACATTTTTTCAACCGCTGCGCACGACAGAGAGAGAACGTAGCCACATGATAAACACACGGAACTCTGTTATCTATGCCAATGAAGCCGAAGCTAAGGCCTTTTTTCCAAATCTAGTTCTGTAATTTTTAAAAGGTCATTGATAGCTACAGTAAAGAGTATTTGCTAGTATGAAAATAAACGTGAAATTTCTTTTTTGCTTTACAGCAAACTGGTACAATCAGATTTTCTGTAAGATTTTGATGTCTCTGGTTGCCTGTTGTTTGTTTAATAAGACACTTGTTTCAAGAATCTATCGCAGTATCTATTGGAAGGTGAGTTTGAGCGATTTTATGCTGTATTTTGGCAAAAACAGCAAAATTTAACTTAGCAGTCAGATAAATGGATGTGTTCCTCAAAACTAGACACTGATGACACTTCACCGAAGAAAAAAAGCTGAACAATTCAGATGGAAAAAAATCGCCCCTTGTGTTGCAATTTCAGGGAAATCCTGCAACACTGTGTGTCTTTCATGATCAACAGATGAAACTGGAACTTGCCAAGGTTTTTTTTCTACCCTTCAGTTTTATTTGAGATACAAAAAAGTACCACTAGCATACCTTATTCCCTTCCGTATATCTGTACAGAGTGAGGAAGTTAACCTTCTTACTACAAATATGTTTTAATTCATCTGTCGTATTGACTTTGATAAATAGTTTGCAATGTTCTGTTGGTCATTGTATTCACAGCTTCAGAGCTACGAAAGAGTTTGACTCAGTTAGTTCTACTCTGCAGCAGAAACAGGCTATTGTTCTATTAGAAATAACAAATTTGGAGCCTGTGTATTTGCGGATAAAAAGACTACAAGAACATGGTACTCATTTATTTATGAACCGCTTGAGACTACTCATTAAGGTTAAAATAGGTAATAAATATATGTAATCTATCTTCAACACATTGACAGACAGTGAAGATGAAGATCACACTTCACTCTGAATCAGGGTAGGAACAAAAAGATGTGCAGTATTTGCTGCAAATTATATTCATATTACTCACATGATGAACAGGTAGAACATTCTTAGATATTTTTCCATTCTAGTCGTTCACTAATACAAATACGACAGGTTACAGAACAGCAACAGAATTTTCAAGTTGTTTTTGTCTGGATTGGTAACCTTTTTTCTCATTTGAAGAAACATCATAAGTTATAGGTAACAACTACATTTATCTACTTGACCGGTTCAACTTTGCTTCTTTTGCCAAAACAGAGAATAGTTTGGACACTTGTCTTGCAGCATGTAATACGAACAGTTGGCGACAAGGGAAATCAATAGCTTACCGAATAATTTCATGTTTATTTTCATGCTAAAAAACTCTCTTTTCAATAGCTGTCGAAGGCTCTTAAAAAATCACAGTACTGGATTTCCTATACCGCCGTAGATAGGAAAGTTCCGTATATTAACCTTGCAGCAAAATACTCTCCTCTTTACATGCTATCATTTAGCAAAATCTCATATCGATACTTCAAACTATTTAGCATATATGAGGTATGTTATGAATACTTCACTCTCTCGTGTACGCAGTCAGAAGTGAATGTGCTAAATAAATTACGTTTTCTCGAAACTGGAGACAGACAGAGGCCTCCTTCCAGTTCTAAAGAAGAATTTAAAATCTTAGGTAAACTTCATTCACAGTAAAATACGCTGTCATATGCACCAAACAAAAAATTATAGCAACCTATGATTTTCATCGCAAATTTTTTTCGAAATTCCCGCAGTGTCTCACTTAAGTCACGTTAAGTATAACCATTGTCGAAATTTTGGACACTTCCCCATAACGCTGACATACAGGATGCTCTAAAATTCTCCTTACAAACTTCTAAGATTTGTAGAAGGGACAGAGTAGACAATATTTTGAACTGGGACCCTGTCCGGAATGTACCGTTTCCATACTCCAGCCATTTGAAAATATGTTCACAATGCGACCACTTTCACAAGTAGTTTCCAAGGCGTGACCCAGTACATCGCTTATTTTAAAGCCCCACTCATTAGCAACCAAAGAAACAAAAAGGAAACTTAATCGGTTTTAACAAGCACTGTTGTTTGCCGCCAAACCATTTGTGTCCTTTTCAAAGGAACGTTGGCATTCAGATCCACTACAAGTAAGGTTCGATGTGGCTAGGAGCAACATTCATTACACTTGCAGTTGCTCTGCTCGTGTAATCGTTGATGGGTTGTCTTCAATGTGATGCAGTACAGCCTCTTCATGTTCGGTTGTGCGGTCTCCTTGGAATACCACAGTCACGCCTGCTGATGGTGAAAGTACCCCTTTGTCGAAGCAGTTGAACGATTGTGTGGAAAGTTACATGCATGGGCCCGGACATTGTGGATAACGATCTTGACAGAGGACAAGAGCAACTCTTCCATTACCGTGAGCTTTTCCGTACAGAACGATCATGTTGGTGTATTCAACCATGTTGCTCTAAGACACACAGACCCACCAACGAGATCAGAGAGGTAGGAGAGACGTCAAATGACATCAGCCGATCCGGCGTGAGTAGCCACCACATGATGAACATACCTTGCAAATACCTTGCAAATGTTTTCAGTCGTCTGTACCATGGAAACGATACGTTTCCGGCCATGGGTTCCAACTCAAAATATTATTTACTGAGTTTCCTCTACACAGCCGGCCACTGTGGCCGAGCGGTTCTAGGCGCTTCAGTCTGGAACCCCGCGCCTGCTACGGTCGCAGGTTCGAATCCTGCCTCGGGCATGGATGTGTGTGATGTTCTTATGTTAGTCAGGTTTAAGTAGTTGTATGTTCTAGGGGACTGATGATCTCAGATGTTAAGTCCCATAGGGCTCAGAACCATTTGAACCATTTTTCACTCTACACATGTGGAATTTTAGAGCGTCCTGCATGAACGTATAAGTAATGTGAAAATATTTTTTTTTAAAGATTGATTTCTGTAAAATCGTTTCGTTAAGATTGTTGAGTGTGCACCTCAAGTCTGTTAGCTCAGCGGGTGGCTAATAAGCCCGCCAAAAGCGGACAAAGAATGTATGTTCATTCCCGCAAGCCGGCAGGTGCCGGCCCGATTACAGACCTGATTTTCATGCAATGCATGTTGTGTTCTATTATTCTTGAAGTATGTTTTTTAGGATAATATTTTCGAATTGATTATTTTCTTGCGATTAAGCGTGGATCTTTCGGGCATATAAATGTATATTTTGCCTGTTTTGCGAGTAAGCATAACATTTTCAAAAATCTTTAATTGTGATGCATGTTTTGCGTATTTTTAAATTTAAACACTTATTCTCAAAAAGATACGGACATTTTATTCAGTTGTTGTGAAAGCTTATTGTTGTGTATTTATTAATGATTTTCCTTTCTTCCAGATTCGCTGCCGCGAGTTACCCTTCGTGTCTGCTCACTTAGTACATGGCATTGCCTGCGGGACTTTCTCGGTCTCCCTACAGAGTAGCACCAAAATGGGTATCAAGGGATTAGTTGGCACTCAGGAGCTGCTGGCAGCGAACCATAGTTTTAACATTATTAATTAATACATATATGATCATTTAAGATGAATTTCATAATACTCATAAAATTAATACAACACTGAAGTGACGAACGACTCATTTTTGAAGCTTCCCTCAGTTACCTATCTTCAGCTGATTCCATGTTTTGTCTGCAGAAAATCAGTACCTATTTATAGTGAGTGTGACTACCTTTCAATTAAGTAAGACGCCAGAAGTGAAAACAAGTACTCAGTCTATATGGAGACAGTACGAGTGAGAATTTGAAGGGTAGATGACAACGACAGGTGGCATAATTCTTTATTGTCATGTGAGTGAAAAAACAGTTGATAGTGAAAAACGTCTCCAAGTCGTTCAGCATGTGGGCACCAGTAAACATAAAGACAACTTAAAACGTAAAACCACGAAAAGTGCTCCCGCCAAAGGTTGTTATGGGAATGTTCTACCAGTACTTTTTCACAGTTCTGTTTTCTTTTTTCTTTTTTAATTTTTTTTTTGTACGAACCTTTTGTCGGTAGATATTCAGCTGTTGAATGTATCTACTCCTGATAAATTTCATACAAAAGTATAGAAAGTGTAAAGTGCCAGACGAATCCGCCGTACGTAAAAATTACATACAGTAGTGCTATGACCAAACCGTTGAAAACGTTAGGGATCAGAGTCTAAACCATTTTATACCAATGTCAAACGACGAACCTCAAATATGAGGGACGGTTTATTACAAATATCAAACGTTGAAATGGGATAATTACCAAAAATATACGTCTCTGCTCTATCTACACTACTGGCCATTACAATTGCTACACCAAGAAGAAATGCACATGATAGACGGGTATTCATTGAACAAATATATCATACTAGAACTGACATGCGCAATGCATTTTCATGGAATTTGGGTGTATAGATCCTGAGAAATCAGTACCCAGAACAATCACCTCCGGCCGTAATAACGGCCTTGATACGCCTGGGCATTGTGTCAAACAGAGCGTGGATGGCGTGTACAGGTACAGCTGCCCATGTAGCTTCAACACGATACCACAGCTCATCAAGAGAAGTGACTGGCATATTGTGACGAGCCAGTTGCTCGGCCACCATTGACCAGACGTTTTCAATTGGTAAGACATCTGGAGAATGTGCTGCCACGGCAGCAGTCGAATATTTTCTGTATCCAGAAAGGCCCATACCGGACCTGCAACATGCGGTCGTGCGTTATCCTGCTGAAATGTAGGGTTTCGCAGGGATCGAATGAAGGGTAGAGTCACGGGTCGTAACACATCTGAAATGAAACGTCCACTGTTCAGAGTGCCGTCAGTGCGAATAAGAGGTGACCGAGACGTGTAACCAATGGCATCCCATACCATCACGCCGGGTGATACGCACGTATGGCGATGACAAATACACGCTTCCAATGTCTGTTCAACGCGATGTCACCAAACACGAATGCGACCATCATGATGCCGTAAACGGAGCCTGCATTCTTCCGAAAAAATGACGTTTTGCCATTCGTGCACCCAGGTTCGTCGTTGAGTACACCATCGCAGGCGCTCCTGTCTGTGATGCAGCGTCAAGGGTAACCGCAGCCATGGTCTCCGAGCTGATAGTCCATGCTGCTGCAAACGTCGTCGAACTGTTCGTGCAAATGGTTGTTGTCTGGCAAACGTCCCCCTCTGTTGACTCAGGGATCGAGACGTGGCTGCACGATCCGTTACAGCCATGTGGATAAGATGCCTGTCATCTCGACTGCTAACGATACGAGGCCGTTGCGATCGAGCACGGCGTTCCGTATTACCCTCCTGAACCCACCTATTCCATATTCTGCTAACAGTCATTGCATCTCGACGAACGCGAGCAGCAATGTCGCGATACGATAAACCGCAATCGCGATAGGCTACAATCCGACCTTTATCAAAGTCGGAAACTTGATGGTACGCATTTATCCTCCATACATGAAGCATCACAACAACGTATCACCAGGCAACGCCGGTCAAGTGCTGTTTGTGTTTGAGAAATCGGTTGGAAACTTTCCTCATGTCAGCATGTTGTATGTGTCGCCACCGGCGCTAACCTTGAGTGAATGCTCTGAAAAGCTAATCATTTGCATATCACAGCATTTTCTACCTTTCGGTCAAATTTCGCGTCTGTAGCACTTCATCTCGGTCGTGTAGCAATTTTAATGGCTAGTAGTGTACTTGCAATAGCGCAGTTTCACATGATAAATTGCTCCACAGTCCCCTCATTTTTTACCGATTCCATGAATTTACTGATGTCAAATAGCATTCAGTACTAGCTGAAGTTACATGATGAAAGGTGGTACTGTTCTTCAGCTAATGATATATTCAACTTGCCTTGCTCATGAGTTACAGTGTGTTGCTGAAGCTATTCTTGCAATTTTTCATCCAGATGACATGTTGGTGTTACTGTGAAGAAGGTGTTTTTTACAGCACCTTAAAGAAAACAAGCATGCAGAGCAGCCGCTCCTGCCATTCCTCAGCCACCAAAACCATCATAACGCCCTTGGTCACATGGTTGTCTGCAGTGACACCCGACATTGAAAACTATTACGGGCGTTGCTTCTACACTTGATCCTAAAATTGTAGCCTCAATTCAAGCAGCCAAAGATTTTCTGAACACTCCAGAAACAGGAGCTAATCTTGTGTATGTATCTGCTCATTTTCCTCATCTTCCGGCGGTAGTTGTTTCTATGGCGACAGGCAGTCATATTCTTTGTGTTTCATTAAGTGTGCTCAAAATCATAGTCTGTAAACTTGAATCTGTCCCTGGAAGAGTTGATGAAATAGTGAAGAGAAAAGTTCAGAGCATAGTTTCAAAAAATCCACGATATGATCAGATCTATGAAATGGAAGAAATTTTAAACGGTAAGCGAAATTAACTTCCGAGCAACATGTCGTTAACGTCGGATCACTAAGTTTCTGTGAGGCAGACAGAAGCTTCTCTCGTTACAGGTACATTTTGCTGAACAACAGGAGACCGTTTACTTTCAAACACCTGAAACGTAAAGTGATCGTGAACTCTAACATAAGGAAAATGAAAACCTATATGTGAGTACAAAAGTTTTCCGTAAATTAATGAAAATACTAGTTCTCTTGCATGTTGATTTAACATTTCTTTGGGAATAGCTTTCAGGCATTTACGTAAGTCTTCTTCTGTACTAAAACGGTACAATTTCCGTTTTTATATCATTTTATGCCAACAGTTATGCACATATTTTAGATTTTTTGGTGCATAAAAGCATACATATTTAATGGAGTATTACTGCATTAAAATCCAGTCCCTACTCATTAGAAAACGAAGGTATTCGTTGGATACACGCGACGTTGCGTCCCACCAGTCGATGTCCTGACATCAGAGTAAGTACAGAGATATCTCATCTCCAAACGCAGCTCCAAGGAAAACGCAACGCAGAAGATTCCTTGATACCCAATCAACAACTCTGTAGAAGAAAACACCGAGCTTGCGTGCATATTTTTAAGCTGCCTCTTGCCTGATGTCTCTAGGTTTGATGTAAGTGCAACATGTGTAGTGTTGAGGACATAACACATCATTTTAACTGTACAACGTCCACACCTATCAGGTTTCCAAGCAAATGCGAGACTCTATGACACTTTCGTTTCTCACAGGAATCGCATGAAACATTAATTATCGACGAATACTTCTTACAAAAGTCAATTCCGTCTTTATTGTGACAAAATGATAATATTCCTGTCACCTTTGGCCAAATATCTGTATATCTGCCGTAAATTAAATTTGCCATGCCCCAGACTACATTTTTTGGTTAGCCATTGCTAACTACTCATACCAGCCAAGAGATTACGCTGAGTACGAGTGTTTTACTTATTCCTCCTGAGGATATTCGCCTATTCTCAGCCAGTTTTCGCTCTATAAGTATGAAATTAAGTGCTGTCTGTGGTAAGTTCACTCTGTATATTGTATGACTGTCACATTGTTCTCATTAACAGCTACTTTCATCGATGTTTGTCTACTCACTGGGTATTATTCATAATTATATTCTTATAATTATATTATAATAATATATTATAATAATATTGTATTATATTTAGTATCCCCCTGATATTCTCATTCTGAAAGATATTCTCTCCTACTTGTTTTTCTTCCCCTAAGTGAAAACCGTTATTTCTGTGCGGATCAGTTCTCACTTCTCAGTATCTTGCGATATGCTCATGGATCCTTTCATCATTACGCATAATTTCGATCTCGTATTTTACACTTCATTATTCTTCTGTTACATCTTAATTTCTTCTTCTTATTCATCGTAATTACTCAACCTTCCTGTGTTCCTCCTTACACACATTTTTTTTTTTTATTTCACTGTGATTCGGTCTCTGTTCCCAATTAAATCAAGTCAATTATAGGTCTTCTGGAAATCGAAAGGTAAAAAATCTGGTAATAGATTCGGGATCAAAAGTTTATTGATATTCTCTAGGCAGATGATGGCGTTGCCTCCATGACGTGTTTACTGCTGCAACACTCATTCAGTTGGCGGGAACTGCTAACCAAATAATTGGATGGTTTTCAAAACTAATTACCAGAGCAATTTTTTAAACAGAAATGTCACCCTGTAAGGCAACATTCTCGAATTTGGTGTACAAGTAGCAACGGCGATTGTTATCTCCTGACTTTAAAAAATCTGGAACTAGTTGCATGTAGACAAACAAACGATCTAGATACTCCATTATAGAAAACGTAGAAAGTACTCGAGTGGTAGGAGTTGAAAAAGTAACGTTAAAATACTTCTTTTCTTTTTAGACGCATTGAGTGATAAAATTAGTTTTTTCTTCATATGGATAAGTTGTACAGAAACAGGAATTCATCAAATTTTACAACATTTACGAAGTATTAACTGAAAAAAACTAATGCGTTGTGTGTTGACTCGCTGGGCATTAGTCTGCTTCTTCCCTCTCTGATGGATGTTACTCATTTCCTGGCTGTCTCGAAGCCGAAGCACCCTCAGTGACAGAGGCCACAACATAATGCGAACTCCCACGAACACTTTACCTTTTCATTTAATCTGCATACTAGAAAGGAGGTGGCCAATCATCTAGAATCGTCTCAAGTGCATCGGTAGCACTGAATGTAATCATCAAAAATGCATTCGAAGCCCGATCAACAGCTGTACTAACACATTAGGACAGTCCGCTACGGATACATCAAAATATACCCACTGAGCAACGTGTTGGAGCCAACTGCACGTAGTATATGTCAAATTTCTTAGCGTACTTTTTATTTATTTTATTTTTTGAATCAGCAGTCTTCTGACTGGTTTGATGCTGCTCGCAACTAATTCCACTCTGTGACAAACTTTTCATCTAAGAGTAGCACTTACAACCTACGTCCTCAATTATTTGCTGAATGTAACCCAATCCCTATATTTCTCTACTGTTACTACCCTCTATACCTTGAAACTTACTCTACACATGAAACTTACTCCATGATGTCTTCAGATGTACAACCATCCTGTCCCTTCTTTTCGTCAGTGTTTTCCACGTATTCCTTTCCTCTCCAATTCTGCAGAGAACCTCCTCATTCCTTTCCTTATCAGTCCACCTAACTTTCAACGATCGTCTGTAACTCTACATCTCAAATGCATCGAATCTATTCTGTTCACTTTTACCCACAGCCGATGTCTCAATGGCTTACAGAGCTGTGCTCCAAGCGTAAATTCTCATAAATGTCTTCCTCAAATTAAGGCCTAAGTTAGATACTAACAGGCTTCTCTTGGCCAGGAATGACCTTTTTGTCAGAGCTAGTCTGCATTTGATGTCCTCCTTGCTTCGTCCGTCATGGCTTATTTTGCTGTCTACGTAGCAGAATTTCTTAAGTTCATCCCACTTCATAATTACCAATCCTGATTTTAACATTCTTGCTGTTCTCTTTTGTGCTACTTCTTCGCATTACTTTTGTTTTTCTTCTATTTACTCTCAATCCATTGTCTGCACTCATTGTAGTGTTCATTCCATTCAACAGATACCGTAATTCTTCTTCACTTTCACTGAGGACGGTGATATCATCAGCAGATCTTAACAATGACATCCTTCCACCTTGAAATTTAGCTCCACTCTTGAAACTTATTTCCGTTGTTGGTTCTTCGACGTGTAGCTCGAACAACAGGGGCTTTATGGATACACTCCTGTGTTACACCCTTTTCAATCCGTGCACCTCGCTCTTGGGTCTTCCACTCTTAATGTTCCCTCTTGGTTCTTGTACATATTGCTGTTACCCGTCTTTTCTTTTTCTGTAGCTTACCCCTATTTTGAATTGTCGAACGCTTTTCCCATCATACCAACGTGTCTTGATAATTCTTCAGAGTTGCATCCATTATCAACCGCAACGTCATAACTGCCCCTCAGGTGCCTTTAGCTTTCACAAAGCCGCACATCGTCGTCTAACAGGTCCTCAATTTTCTTTTCCATTCTTCTGTGTATTATTCTTATTAGCATCTTTGGTGCACGAACTATTAAGCTGGTTGTGCCAAAAATTAAGTACTTGTCGACTCTTTTAATTTAGGCACTGTGTGGATGACGTCTCTCCGAAACTCTGGTGGCATATCGCCAGTATCATACATTCTACCCACCAATGTGAATAACTGTTTGATTGCCACTTTCCCCAGTGATTTTAGAAATTCTGATGGAATGTTGTCTATAAATTCCGCCTAGTTTGATTTTACTTCTAAAGATCTTATAAATTCTGTTTATAATACTGGATCCCCTATCTCTACAATATCGAATCCTGCTCCTTCTATCAGTCATGAGGCAAGGACTCCCCATCATTGAGGCCCTGTGTGTACTCTTTCCACCTATCCTCTCTCTCCTCTACTTTTAACAGCGGAATTCCCATTGCACTCTTAATATTACCGGCCATGCTTTTAACCTCACCGAACCTTGTTCTTACTTTCCTGTACTGTGAGTCCGACCTTCCGACAATCAAGCCATTTCTCCTTGGCTTCTCTGCATTGCTATTTATTTCATTCGTAAGTGACTTCTATTTCTGTATTCCTGAATTTCCCGGAACGTTTCTGTACTCCTTTCTCTCATCGATCAGCTGAAGTATTTGATCCGTTACCCGTTGTTTCTTCACACTTACCAACCTTGTACCTAAATTTTATTCTCCAGCCTCTGTGATTAACCTTTTTAGAGATGTTCTCATCAGTTGATCTGCCTACTAAGCTATCCATTATCGCAGTATCTCCTTGTCCCTCAGTACTCCCGTCTCCCTCTTCTTTAGGCATTGATTCTTCTTGGCTAGTCCCTTAAACTGCAGTCTACTCGTCATCAATACTAAATTGTGAAGTAGGTCTGTATCTGTTGCTGTGTACGCCTTACAATCCGATATCTGATTTCAGAATCCTTGCCTGACCATGAAGTAATCTAACTGAAATCTTCCAGTACCTCCCGACGTATTCCAAGTGTATCTCCTCCTCTCGTGATTCTTGAACACAGGCTGTGGAATGCTGGGCACCAGATAGAGGAAGTTGAAACAAAGTTTGAGAGTCAAGGATGCTGGTAAAACCATAAGAGGCAACCTGACCGACAAAATGATTGCAATTACCGCAATGCCCAGCACTCAAAACAGTTCATACAGTAGTCTTATGGGATGGCACATTAGAAATAATACTGAGGATTTGTTGAAAATGAAGAAGGGAGTATGGGCTACCTTCTTCCAAGACTGCCAACTGATGAAAAACCAGTACACCATCTTTGCCTCCCTGGACCTGGTTCATGGTGCAATTATCGCAATGCCCAGCACTCAAAACAGTTCATACAGCAGCAGTCATGGTTATCATAGAACCTATTTACAGAGACCTGGCAGACCCTGACTTACTGAAGTAGTGTCTGCATGGTCAGACTCAAAATCTTAATGAGTCGTTCAATAATATTATATGGACTCACTAACCAAAATATGTTTTTGTTGGAATGGAGACACAGAAGTGGCGGGACACTGATGCTGTTATTGCTTTCAGTGATGGCAAGATTGGAAGGGTGAAAGTGCTACAGCATATGATAATTAATCCTGGAGGAAACTGCATCAGAGAACTTGTACGGATGGATAATGTCCGCATTGATAAAGCAGAGTATGCAACACAGTTGCCCACTAAGGAGACCAGAAAGAAGAAAAGAAGAAAAAAACTTGGAAAAAGATAAAGAGGATTATATACAATTTGTTACAGGGCGCTTCTGAGTGACTAAAAATAAAAGATTAAGCATATATTAAGTGAGTTACAGTCTTTTGAAACCTTAGAAGCAGTACCTGAAAATTTACATTTTCTGTTGCATTTTTCCCTAAGTCTTAGAAACCACTATGAGTAGAGTATTCAAATTTTCAAGGAGTAATAACATACATATGCTGAGTCTATTGAACTAAAAGAAAAACATAGTGTTATGTCTAATTAAAATTATTTACGATAATGTGCAAAAAAGTACACAAAATTTTAACCAGTTAGTTAAAAACTAGTATGTATTAAAAAATTGTATTTCCGAAAGCAGTGCTTGAAATGCAGTTATTGTAGTTCAGTAGACTCAGAATATACAGTCTAATGTCGTAAAAGTTTCATGTAAATGGGCACAGTGGCTCCTGAAATACAGGGAAACAAGTGACTAAATTTAACATTGTCGGGATAGGGCGTTCCAACTCCCCTTAACCTCACCACGCAATTTTGACACTACATCTGCTAGGTCCCTGGCGTTTGAAGAACTCGACATGAAGCGTTAAGGTGCATAGATTTCCTTCCAGTTCTTGCTGTAAGGGTTTAAGCAGGGTGCTGGCTTGTTGATGTACAGAATGTACCTTATAATATACAGGTCTAAAACCGTCAGTATATTTGCTACTTACAGCCAATATTTTTATAGACCGGTATATAGATATCTTTCTCGTCGATACATCTATACTTTTCTACGATATATCGAGTGTCGGTGACGATACCTAAATAATACATCGACTGTCGATATTTTTAAAAATATCAACAGTCCTACTTCTAGGGCACATCTTGTGCTTCGTATGAGAAGTTCCTCTTTATCCTTTATTCTTATGTGAATGGCGCAAGGTCGCCGCTCGCCATGCCGCGAGCCATATACCAATAGATCATACAACGGCACAGTGGTACAACGGAGCGAGCGGACAATCTCCGCCGTCGAAGCGAGCGGCGAAAGTCAAACAGACGCTCTCGATCGCGCAGCAACAGGCCGCGCAGCGATATATGTCATCCTCTTAATGAAAATTTAGGCAACCGACGCAATGGAAACCATTTGCATGACTACAGCATACATTTTATGTTTGCTTGCAGTAACACACTGAAGAGCCAAAAAAAAAAAAAAAATGGCAAATGGTGCACCTGCCTAATATCGTACAGGACCACAAGATGGCAGAAGTGCCGCAACACGACGTGTCGTGGGCTCGACTAATGTCTGAAGTACTGCTGCAGGGAACTGATATGAATCCTGCAGGGCTGTCCATAAATGTATAAGAGTATTAGGGGATGGACGTCTCTTCCGAACAGCACGTCGCAAGGCATCCCAGATATTCTCTATAATGTTCATGTCTGAGGAGTTTGGTGGCCATCAGCAGTGTTTAAACTTAGAAGAGTGTGTCTGGAGCCACTATGTAGCAATTCTGGACGTGTGAAGTGTCGCATTGTCCTGCTGCAACTGTCCAAGACCGTCGGAATGCACAACGGACATGAATGCAAGCTGGTAATCAGACAGGATGCTTACGTACGTGTCATCTGTCAGCGTGGTATCTAGAAGACGTATCAGGGGTCAGCAGTGTTTAAACTTAGAAGAGTGTGTCTGGAGCCACTATGTAGCAATTCTGGACGTGTGAAGTGTCGCATTGTCCTGCTGCAACTGTCCAAGACCGTCGGAATGCACAACGGACATGAATGCAAGCTGGTAATCAGACAGGATGCTTACGTACGTGTCATCTGTCAGCGTGGTATCTAGAAGACGTATCAGGGGTCCCACATCACTCCAACTGTACACACGCCATACTAACAGAGAGTCCCCACTAGCTTCAACAGTCCCCTGCTGACATGCAGAATCCATGGATTCATGAGGTTGTCTCCATACCCGTAGACGTCCACCCGCTCGATACAATTTGAAACGAGACTCGTCCGACCAGACAACACGTTTGCAGTTTGCAGTCACCAAAAGTGCAATGTCGCAGTTGAAGGGTCCATCCGAGGCTTAAAGATTTGGGTCATGCAGTCATCAAGGGTACAAGTGTCGGCCTTCGGCTCCGAAAGCCCCTTTTTTTTTGTCATCAGTCTACTGACTGGTTTGATGCGGCCCGCCACGAATTCCTTTCCTGTGCTAACCTCTTCATCTCAGAGTAGCACTTGCAACCTACGGCCTCAATTATTTGCTTGACGTATTCCAATCTCTGTCTTCCTCTACAGTTTTTGCCCTCTACAGCTCCATCTAGTACCATGGAAGTCATTCCCTCATGTCTTAGCAGATGTCCTATCATCCTGTCCCTTCTCCTTGTTTTCCTCTTATTCCTTTCCTCTCCGATTCTGCGTAGAACCTCCTCATTCCTTACCTTATCAGCCCACCTAATTTTCAACATTCGTCTATAGCACCACATCTCAAATGCTTCGATTCTCTTCTGTTCCGGTTTTCCCACAGTCCATGTTTCACTACCATACAATGCTGTACTCCAGACGTACATCCTCAGAAATTTCTTCCTCAAATTAAGGCCGGTATTTGATATTAGTAGACTTCTCTTGGCCAGAAATGCCTTTTTTGCCATAGCGAGTCTGCTTTTGATGTCCTCCTTGCTCCGTCCGTCATTGGTTATTTTACTGCCTAGGCAGCTGAATTCCTTAACTTCATTGACTTCGTGACCATCAATCTTGATGTTAAGTTTCTCGCTGTTCTCATTTCTACTACTTCTCATTACCTTCGATTTTCTCCGATTTACTCTCAAACCATACTGTGTACTCATTAGACTGTTCATTCCGTTCAGCAGATTATTTAATTCTTCTTCACTTTCACTCAGGATAGTAATGTCGTCAGTGAATCTTATCATTGATATCCTTTCACCTTGTATTTTAATTCCACTCCTGAACCTTTCTTTTATTTCCATCATTGCTTCCTCGACGTACAGATTGAAGAGTAGGGGCGAAAGGCTACAGCCTTGTCTTACACCCTTCTTAATACTATCACTTCGTTCTTGATCGTCCACTCTTATTATTCCCTCTTGGTTGTTGTACGTATTGTATATGACCCGTCTCTCCCTATAGCTTACCCCTACTTTTTTCAGAATCTCGAACAGCTTGCACCATTGTATATTGTCGAACGCTTTTTCCAGGTCGACAAATCCTATGAAAGTGTCTTGATTTTTCTCTAGCCTTGCTTCCATTATTAGCCGTAACGTCAGAATTGCCTCTCTCGTCCCTTAACTTATCCTAAAGCCAAACTGATCGTCACCTAGCGCCTTCTCGAGCCCATATCGATGGTATTTCGTTGAATGGTTCACAAGTTGACGCTTGTTGATGGATCAGCATTGAAATCTGCAGCAATCTGCGAAAGGGTTGTACTTCCTTTACGTTGAACGATTCTCTTCAGTCGTCGTTGGTCCATTTCTTGCAGGATCTTTTTCCGATGTCGGAGATTTGATATTTTACCGATTCCTTATATCCACTGTACATTCGTGAAATGGTCGCACGGGAAAATCCCCATTTCATCGCTACCTCTGAGATACTATATCCCATTGCTCGTGAGCCGACTATAACACCACGTTCAAACTCATTTAAATCTTGATATACTGCCATTTTACCAGCAATAACCGCTCTAATAACTGTGCCAGACACTTGTCTTATATAGGCGTTGGCGGCCGCAATGCCGTATTCTGCCTGTTTACGTATCTCCGTATTTAAATACACATAGCTGTACCAGTTCCTTTGGCACTTCAGTACATTTCTCTATTAGTGAATATCTAACACATCAGTATTTTTCTCACACATTAAGCCGCCGTCACAAGGAGCCACTGAGAAGCGTTTCTCAGCGGTGCTTCCACTGTCAAAGCCTTGGTTTATTTGAGCGCCTTCGGAAGCGTAGCGGCACCGCACTTCTGCAGCGTCCACTGAAGGACTGACTACCGCCACCGGTGGCGCAGAAACGCCCCAAATCTGCTCCACAGGTCCACCACAGTTGGTGGAACATTACTTCCAATAGCGACCTTCGCATGGTAACGCCGTTCGTCAATAGTTGGCTCGCGACGTACTGTGATACCTGGACACGGTTATTTGGTGATACGGTCGTGTACTGTTGGCTAGAGATGGTATCAGAACGTATGATTTCATTAGAGAAGCTGATGAACATCCTCTGATGTGCAAACGGGATGTGATGAATACCCAGATGAAACTGCAGGAAACTGAATTTTTCTCCGGACGTTGGAGGCAAACGTTCATCAGAGTAGACGACGGTTGGTGAGCGTCACTCACATTTCATCCCGCTTGAGTTGAGTCTGTTGACATGTCATCTAACACCCTAGTAAAGTGTCTTCTGTTCCGTCTCTGCCTCGATCACGAACAAAATAGTGTAACACGTAGTAAGCTTTTATAATATCTTCAGCAAATTCTGGAGATGCATTCAAGTGCCAATCAAAAGTTCTTGACTCTGTAGTGAGAATGCAAAAAATTCATTGAACATATGTTGAATGTACTGAGACCGTATCTGAAAACTCTTCGAAAAGAAACTGTCTCCGCAATAAAGCAGTAAGAATGTTTAATCATCAATAATTCCAAAAGGGAAGTAATCATGCCATTATACAACTGCCTGGTATGAATATGTTTGATTTGATTTTCAATCAACTTGTTACAAGGGAAACTCCCCATAGCACCACCCCTCCCTCCCCCCACCTTAGATTTAGTGGTAAGATGGCCCAGTGACTAGCCCGGCTAGAACTGAACACATATCTTGAATGAAAACAGGAAAAAGGTGTACCGAACTCTGAAACAGGAGGCAAAATAGAAACAGCGAACGGTCCGAGTTCAAGATGTGAAACATGGAGTGAATTTGAATAGCCACCGCGCCGTAGTTATGCGGTCACGGTATTGGATTGCTAAGGTGGAGATCCGTTCAAATCCCCCTCATGTCCCATTTTTTTCCTGAAAATTATTTACTATCCGACTGGTCGTTGATGTGTTTGTTCTCTGTGGTCAAATTTGTGTCTGTCAGGGTGTAATGTTAGTTTGAAACAGAGAGGTGTAAGGAAGGGACTTCCAGACGTACGCATGTGCTATTTGTTCTCCATAAGCATCACATATTACGTCTCTTGCGCTCCTTTTCGGAAGTTACGACGCTTGAAATCCTATGTTGTAACATAATTCACTCCCGTTTATTTGCTGTTTTTAAATACATTTATTTTGGAGGGTAGTGTTTTCTACCACATGACTCCTGTTCTATAACGAAAATATAGCATGACAACTACCAAGACTACAGCAGCGGTACAGACACGTCAATGACCGGATGGAGAATTCATAATTTTGTGAGAAAGAAAAAAGAGTGGGGCACGGGGGACATTTGAACACGGATCTCCAGCTCTCCAGCGCAACACCGTGATCACACAACTATTGCAATTTGCTCTATGTTGCACATCTTGAGCTTGGACCGTTCACTGCTTCTATTTCTCTTCTTTTTTCACATTTCAGTAAATTTTCTTCCTGTTCTCGTGCTTCGTCTGAGTTCAGTTTTTGACGGATTATCCGCTGGGGCATTTTACCAAAAAATCCGAGAAGGGGCGATGGGGAACTTCCCTTCTCAGTAACGAGCAGTTGTTAAACATAGAACAATCTATCATATTCGGTTTGCGCCATCGTCAATGAACGTGAGTCTGTGGCGGAAAATCAGACATGCCCAGCAACGATATCGAGGAAATATTTTTGTTGTTGTAATAAAGTGACCCACAGTGAAACGATGTTTACCATTTGCAGCCGCCACACAGTTGGGTAAATTAGCTGCCATTTTAGTAAACCTTTAACTACTCCTCCCTCCCAGGATTTACATTTAAATTACCAATTACCTCATTTGGATTTTTTTGTTCAGTAAGAGAAGTAAAGGACTGGCTTCCTGCTCATCATACTCCGTGACCGAAACTAAAGAGGGCGGCGCGCAGATCAAAGTGGCGACAAAGGAACCGCTTCTCTTCTGTTTCCTGTAAAGCCCGCCGCACGGCATCGCTTGAAGGATCGGCAGAGAAACACTGCTCGGTGGCTTATGTCAAGTGTCCTTACAGTCAAAGTGGGGCCCTAACTTTGGCCCCCCTCCCCATCCACCCAGAAAAATGTCCTGGCTGCTCTGCCCTAGAGCTGTCCCTGTTCATAGTGAGCTTCAACTCCAAATTGTTCTAAACTGAACTCATTTGATCATATCTGGGGCTCTATTCGGCGCCACCTTCGTGTCCACAAACCACCAGTCTGTCATCTACGAGTATTGCGTGGCCTGTGTGTTGTCATCCGCTGTTACATGTCTCTAGAAACCTATCAAACACTTATCGAATATAAACCACACGGAATCACTTCTGCACTGAATTTTAGAAAATGGAGCAACATATTACTAAGCAGGTGAGCGTGATAGTTTGATTCATCAGTCTGTGATGTCTGGAGAAAGGGCTAAAATCCCTAACACGATTCATAACAATGTCACAACTATTCCCTGAACTTAGTGTCGAATAAAACAAGCCGGCCGCGGTGGCCGTGCGGTTCTAGGCGCTGCAGTCCGGAACCGCGTGACTGCTACGGTCGCAGGTTCGAATCCTGCCTCGGGCATGGATGTGTGTGATGTCCTTAGGTTAGTTAGGTTTAAGTAGTTCTAAGTTCTAGGGGACTGATGACCTAAAATGTTAAGTCCCATAGCGCTCAGAGCTATTTGAACCATTTTTTGAATAAAACAATTCTATTTAGAGGCGTGTCTGGACGCGCTGCAGCGTGATATAAATTTCTGTTTCTTCCCTTTCGCTACACATCTCTTTCGGCTAAACTGCCGTTTTGGAGTGACCAGCGGTACATTGTGGGAGACATTGTTTTCATTATACTTTATTATGTTATAGTAAAACATTGAGCACAGATTGCTACTTCCGTATAAATTGCTAGATGGGCTGAGATACATACAGCATCGCTGGCAACGGTACGTGGCATGACTTTCTATGTGTTTGCTGAGTTGAGGTGGTAATTAATTTGTTGTGACAGTAATTTGACAGTTCTGCAGCTGTGATGTCGTATGTTTAGAAAGTATGAGCACTGTTATACAAATTATATGCATTTCTTTTGCTTGCGTGCCTATCTGTCGTTGCTATATGCTAGAATTATTCTCTATTTATAGCGATCGTAGGTGTTTATTGGGTTATTGGGTAGGCGTATTCTATTTGACGTTTGTACTTCTGTTAAGTTTTGTTCTAGAGTAATTTTTCATGAATTATGACATTCTCGATCATATTATATTGACTCTTTACATATGTTTCCAAAGTATCTATATGGTCAAGGATGAAGATTTTGTATTGATATTTGTCACCTTTGGTGACTGCACATAGCGCTTTGAATTCCTCGAGAATGTTCGTGGTAGGATGCATAGCGTGCACCTGAATTTTAAGAAGTACCTGCAGTGCTTGGTCAGTTCTAACCACCCTGTGTTGACTGTGTTTTAGGCGAAGAAAAAAATGTGATTCGTTGTTATCGCTATTTAGAGTGTGTTCCTTAAACCACAAGACACTGAGTGATCAGACGGCTCTTACACATCAGTACCGTTTCAAAGGATTTAGCACTGCGCACAGCCAATACAAAACCTTAAAACCGTACATGATTTGGAATCACATGTCGAGACAATACAATACATACGAGAATGTCACAATCCGCGAAAAATTATCTAAAGCAGATGTTAACATAAGCATAAACTTCAAATCAAAATTCCTATGGGATAAACACCTATAAATTAGTAGCATCTAAGTGCGCTATAAATGCAGACTAATTAGAACATGTCTCAACCATAGAACTAAGCGCAAGCAATCAATATACGTACGAGTATCATCTGTATAAATGTGCTTATAATTCGTAAAAATATGTCATCGTAGCTGCAGAGCTGTCAAATTACAGCCATAACAAAGTAATTACCACCTTAAATCAGCCAGTACAGAACGACAGTTCAGATATAGTTGCCAACTATGTTATACGTATGTCAGGCAATCTAGACAATATTTGCGTAAGACGCAATCCACACCAAAGGAACTGGTATAGACATACGTATGCAAATACAGTGATATATAAACAGTTAGAATATAGAATTGTTGTCGGCAACACCTATATAAGACAACAATTGTCTGGCGCAGTTGTTTGATGAGTTACTGCTGCTACAGTGGCAGGTTATCAAGATTTAAATGAGTTCGAACGTAATACTGTAGTCGTCGCACGAGCGATGGGACACAACATCTCCGAGGTAGTGACGAATTGAGGATTTTCTCCTACAACCACTCCACGAGTGTACCGTGAACATCTAGAATCCGTAAAATATCAGATCTCTGACATTGCAGCGGCCGGACAAAGTTCCTGCAAGAACGAGACCCACGACGACTGAAGAGAAAAGTTCAACGTGACAGAAGTGCAGCCCTGTCGCAATCTGCTGCAGATTTCTATGCTGAGCCATCAACAAGTGTCAGTGTGCGAACCACTCAACAAAACATCACCGACATAGGCTTTCGGAGCCGAAGGCACACTCGTGTTCCATTGATGCCTGCATGACATAAAGCTTTACTCCTCACCTGGGCCCGTCAACACCGACATTGGACTGTTGATAATTGGAAACATGTTGCCTGGTCCGATGAGTCTCGTTCCAAACTCTATCGAGAGAATGGTCGTGTACGGGTATGGAGACAACCTCATGAAACCATGGACACTGCATGTCAGTAGGGGACTGTTCAAGCTGGTGGAAGCAGTGTAATTCTGTGGCGTTTGCAGTTGGTTTGATATGGGACCTCTTATATGTCTAGATACGATTCTTAACAGGTGACATGTACGTAAGCATCTTGTCTGATCGCCTGCATACATTCATGTACAGTCGTGCTCAAAAGTATCCGAACGACCTGAATTGAATTTCGCCTGATTCGCATGCAACCCACATCACGCAGCTGTCTAGCAGGTCCTCTAATCGCTCCTTGGTACAGTCGTTTGACTATTGAAAATGGTTCCAACAAGTCACCACTAGAAAACACTGCTCTGTATCGCAATAACTCAAGATATAAAGTAATTCCACGATAATACAAGTATCAGGGAACGCCTTATCACAGGTAAGACGGTCCTTAAGGCTTGTAAGCTCACATTTATTACAATAAATGACATAACTGAAATGTTACCACTCTTATTATTACGTCAGATAGGTAATGCACGTAGTAAGTTCGTCGTATTCATTATTTCCTCTTCAAAGTAACATACCGTACTTATTATTTAACACAAAATGAGATAAAAAATTTAAGTTATTGACGAGCAGCTAGTTGAGAATATGTATGAACTTCAAATGACACGATGAACCGTCTCGTTCTGCATATGGATTAAAACCCAGGTCATGTAGACTAAGCAAAGATTTCGTGACTGACGGAAACTAACAGTCATTCCTGATTAGGCATACAGAGTGTGATATACCTCGATTTTAGACAGTATAAGTTAGCAAATATCAAATTTAAATCGCATAACGCAAACATTGTTAACGGACGCGGATTCCTACCCAGCACCTTTTGTCCCTGTTGACGAACGACGAGAGGTCTTAAATATTGCTTCTTCACAAGCAACTTAATTGATTTGCCGTGAGGTAAAGCTTTGTGTTGGACATGGATTCGAACCCAGAACCTAATCGGATAGATATCGACGCACAATCAACTGTGACATATCGGATTTTCTCGGCAGTAGCTAGATGTTTTAACTGAAATGACGAGACGAAACATTAATTTTTTTCCATCCCAGGACGCCTACCCGGCACCTATCGCTGTTATATTCTGGAGAAAACGAACGTTATGTATCGGTTTGTTGCACCAGCAGCGACATGTAAGCATGTTTGAACTAGAAATAATGTGACGAAGAGTTCACTGCTGACTGGGAATAGAGCTCCACACATATCGTCGTTGACTACACACGAAGAAACGTCAGCTACCGAATATTTCTCTGTTCTGTGTCTCACTGGGAGTCAAAAACGTCACATATCGTTAGTGTTGGCAATGAATGAAAATACATTAAAAATCAAAATTGTTATCCACCAGCAGATAGGTGTTCTCATGCTAGTCCTTGATAATACATAATGAAATCTTTAGCGCCGGACTAGGATTCGAACCCACTGACGCGCAATATGTGGAGATGTTGATGAATCTGCAGTTTTGAACAAACAACAAATTGTAGCCAAGCTGTATTGTCACGAAGGGATCGAATTGCGCGTTAAGGACGGTCAGCGTTGCATTCCCAGTTCAAAACCAATTTTATCGACATACAGGTGCTCAGATAAAAGATGGAATAAGTGTCCTGTAAGCCTACATAGAGATTTTTTTCGTCACTAGAAATAAATAACTAGTATAAGAAAGGTTACTGGTGATAGAGTTTCTACATGTCACCACTGCAGACCTTATTGTGGTTCAACCTAACGTCTACTTGGTAGAGAAGGAATATCATTTTTAATGTTAATTTCAGACCACAATTCCATTATATCTTCTTCACTTGGTGTAGCCAGAAGAGAACGGAATCGGTCTCTCCCTGTCTAAAATGATTGACGCAAGTTGGCATCGAACCCAGACCATAGATATAAAAACATATCATTAGTCCAACAGACATCTTCCCTGTGGCTCCTTTTTCTATCGTAACGCCGTTGCGCCACACTGGTTGAGAATTCTGACACACAGGCTCCCTGTAGTAATTTGCAGCATGTTCAGTAAATTCATTTACTTGGTTGACCGAAACACCATGAACTAGCTACCTCGGCTACCCACTGCATACATTCGACTTTATTTTGTAATCACCGTAATAAAATCACACAACTGCCACCTACACAAAACTGCTAACAGTGTAAGATGCAGAAATTTAAATGGAAAGTGTTTCTTTCCACTTGAGCTACTCTATTGCGCTATCTCGTCGTTGAAAACGTTGTGCAGTGCAAATGTGGCATTGTATTCATAGAAACCCAAAATTTGCTTGTGAGCGGCGGGAAGAGGAGTTACCAGTTGAGCAGCATTGTAAGTTTTTCACCATTGCACTATGAGCCGAAATTATTTTCTTGCGATTTCCTTATCGATGTTTGATCTGACTGCTTTTAACTCTTTCACAGAAGGGATATAAACGGTGTAGTTAGTGAGACTGGAACCGCGAACTGTAACACACGCTTTTTCACAGTTCAGCACGGTACCACAGAGCTGGCGAAGAAGTACGCGTCTTAGCTTCCTCTTACGAGATCAATAGTGCCTGTAACTCGTAAATCGCTATTTAAAGGACGAGATTAGTTGCGATTTCCACGTGCAACGGCTTTCCTGGGCTGGAAACCGTAAATTTACAACTTTTTGTTTCGTAAGTGTACTCAGAACTAAGGAACTCATTCACAGACGTTTTCGTGACTCGCCGATAGTCGAGCACAACAAACAAATAAAAAAAAAATGTGTGTGTGTGTATGTGTGATAGAGAGATAGGGACAGAAATAAAAATTAAAAAAATGAGAGAGAGAGAGTAAAAAATAGTTCTAAAGAAATTGAATCATGGTATGTAAAGAAATCTTTCATTAAAATGACGCGTTCCACATCATTTCGAAATATCGTATTCATGATCTATGAAACAAGTATTGATGTAATGTAATCTAATCCAATCTGATCATATCATACTGATGACTAGCCATGAAGAGTCATGAATTAACGAAATTTTTGCCAAAACCAGTAACCAAATCTAAACTTGAAAATAAAAGACGACAATTTTTGTAATAAACCAGGACTGTCAAGACCATTTCGTCCCTGTTAACTAACCACGAAAGACGTCTGATATACCTCCATTCTGAAGTAACAAAATGCGCATGCATTTAAAGATGAAGTGCATGATGTGAAGTTCTGTGATGAAGATACGAACCCAACACGTAATCGGCTTGTTAACTAAGCAAAATCAAATGTTACGTATCGGTTTTTCTTACCACCTGCTGGGTGTTTGAATCTAAAATAAGGATACAAACTTTTGTGCCTAAGCGACAATCGATCTGCACACCTACCGTGCATCCACGAATATAGCTTAAATATCAGTAGCTTACTCACCAACGGTAAGATGTGTGCGTGTTTGTCCAGAAATAACGACACCTATTGCGATTGTTGGCAACATATGAACAGACATTAGAAATGCACGTTAATTTTCACTAGCAGGTCGGTGTGCACGTGATAGAGCTTCAAATGAAATTATGAATATTTTTGTATTGGATCAGGACTCGGACCCACATACTTAGCTATGGAGGAGACATAGAGAAGATTGCAGTCTTGGGAAAAGGAACGAAATGATTGAACTATACTGTTCTGAGAGATTTAGATCCTCGAAAGAGGAGATACGAAATCGAATCACAGTCCAGCACCAAAATTTTCAACGTCTCTAGTTCGATCAAGTACAAGGAAAATAAAAGCCGTGTTCCTTTAAATGGCTATCGGTTCATCAAATAAAATAAAATTTTCTAATGTAAGTAAGTTTACTGGCGACTGTATTTATGTTTACCATGACTTCCGGTATGTCATTACCCAACGCAAACCGGCTCTGCCCAATTGGTAATGAAGGAACGCGATGTTTAATGCGGATTCTGGATTATAATGTCTTTCTCTTCAGGTTACCAGAGGTAAATTAAATCTGTTAGCGCCTCTTAAAAGTAAATGCCTGAACCCACGCATTGCACCTGTGACCATTGTGGCCACATTTCCCAGCCACAGGAGTGTGCTGTAACGGATGATATGCTTAGCTTACAAAATTAGTCACGGTGGAAAAAACACGAGTCTATTAAATGGTTAAGTAGAGGCAAGCTTCTGAAGCGGAGATTATGCTATTCTCTTGTCAGCAGGATGTAAACACTCTTCTAGGCATCATAGGCTCGATGTGAAACCATTTTGAAATTTTCACAAATTCAGCAAATTTCTTAGTTCGTGAAAATCCATTGGGAAGTGTGAAGTTACCGAATAATTCGATTGTTACCGTCATTATTACTATCATTTTCTTCATACCGCTGCTGGAACACTGTACTTGAAGATCAGTTGATGCCTTTTGGTCACTATAGAAGTAGTTTCCCAAGAACAGGTTCTTTCCCTGTCTGCGGATTCCTTTTCATGTTAATATCTAACATCAGCAATTACTCGTAGATTACACAAAAACTAAACTAATTGATGAAGACGTTACTTGATAACAAATACACGGTGCCTTTCTTCATTTACTTGTGCCTAGAAATGGCTGTCGAATAATGCCAAACCAAAAGCCAAGGGATCTTACTGCCTTCCGATATATGTCGCTGTCAGTTCTTCCATATTATTTGGTCTACGTGACCCGTTTCAAGTTGTGTATGGCAGAGAATGTTTTAGAAAATCAATTGTTTTCCTTTGCAATAAACAGAATGAAATTCATTCTAAGCTATCCAAGTACAAAATTTTCGCAATATTAGTTCAAATTTAATATTCGCTTCTATAATGTGGGAAAGTATTTCACAGTTGCAAAACTCGCATCCGACTCACTGACCTTACACTTAGTCGCTGACCATAAATTCTATCTCATCAGAGTGACACCGGATAATGTAGCGAAGACTGTTTGCCAGTGCTCTTTCTCACCTGAAAATACGCAATTCACTCATTTGGCTCCATAAGTACACTGTAACAGTAATTTTTGTGTGTATGCAATGCATACGGATTGTAGAATTTAGTGGTGCTCTCTCTTCCACTTCTGTATACACCATGACTGACTTAAACGGGCCCTTTATCGTTACAGGCCGTGGGCAGCGCTACATCATACTGTCAACAGCAATGTGCTTATACTAAAAACCTGACTGTTCGTTTTACCTGATCTTGTAATCATTTAAATAAAACAACATGACCTTCCAGTGGGAGACATTTCGTCCCCCTTTTCCTTCTGTGAAATTTGTCAGTAAGCTATTTCCCTCCCAACCTGAGAATTGCGGCGGAAAACGGCCTGTAAACGATTGACAAACCACAATTTAGTGCCGTTAAGACGATTTATGTAAACAACACAAGACTGCACATAGATGCTATCGATTTCGAGGTGCAACGTGTTTGTTATCTTACTTTTGTGACTGGTGGGCAAAGTGATTTCCAATGACTATTTATAGTACTGAAATAATCTTTTGTCACAAAGTTACAAGGTAAGTGTTTTATTCGTATATACTTTGTAGGAAACTGTAATCGTGATGGAAGTTTATACACCTGACTGTTTGACGCAACTGGTAGGAGAAAACGCTGCATATTAACCAAACTCCGCGCCTCTCCATATCCTCTTATGACACGAGCACAGGATTCTCCTCGCATACTGTTACAGAGTTGTGCCTAGCACACCTGAGAATTGACAACATCGTCAGAAATATTAGGCAACACTATGACAGTGCAATTTTACCTATCATATCCATTTAATAATCTGAGTAATTATCGCTTGAGGTGTAACAAAAGATTGTAAATTTACGGTTTTTTGCCCAGGAAAGCCGTTGCACGTGGAAATCGCAACTAATCTCGTCCTTTAAATAGCGATTTACGAGTTACAGGCACTATTGATCTCGTAAGAGGAAGCTAAGACGCGTACTTCTTCGCCAGCTCTGTGGTACCGTGCTGTCCTATGAAAAAGCGAGTGTTACAGTTCGCGGTTCCAGTCTCACTAGCTGCAACGTTTATATCCCATCTGTGAAAGAGCTACAAGCAGGCAGACCAAACACCGATAAGGAAATCGCAAGAAAATAATTTCGGCTCATAGTGCAATGGTGAAAAACTTACAATGCTGCACAACAGTTAACTCCTCTTCCCGCCGCTGAAAAGCAAATTTTGGGTTTCTAGGAATAGAAAACTTTATTTATGAAATGCCACATTTGCACAGCACGACGTTTTCAACAACGAGATAGCGCAATAGAGTAGCTCAAGTGGAAAGAAACACTTTCCATTTAAATTTCTGCATCCTACACTGTTAGCAGTTCAGTGTAGGTGGCAGTTTTGTGATTTTATTTCGGTGATTACAAAATAAAGTCGAATGTATGCAGTGGGTAGCCGAGGCAGCTAGTTCATGGTGTTTCGGTCAACCAAGTAAATGAATTTACTGAACATGCTGCAAATTACTACAGGGAGCCGGTGTGTCAGAATTCTCAACCAGTGTGGCGCAACGGCTTTACGATAGAAAAATGAGCCACCGGGAAGAAGGTTTGGTGGTCTGTTGGACTGATGATATGTTTTTATATCTGTGGTCTTGGTTCGATTCCATCTTCTGTCAAAGATTTTAGACAGGGAGAGACAGATTCCGTTCTCTTCTGGCTACACCAAGAGAAGAAGATACAATGGAATTGTTGTCTGAAATTAACATTAAAAATGATATTCCTTCTCTACCAAGTAGACGTTAGGTTGAACCACAATAAGGTCTGCAGTGGTGACATGTAGAAACTCTATCACCAGTAACCTTTCTTATACTAGTTATTTATTTCTAGTGACGAAAAAAACGCTATGTAAGCTTACAGGACACTTATTCCATCTTTTATCTGAGCACCTGTATGTCGATAAAATTGGTTTTGAACTGGGAATGCAACGCTGACCGTCCTTAACGCGCAATTCGATCCCTTCGTGACAATACAGCTCGGCTACAATTTGTTGTTTGTTGAAAACTGCATATTCCTCAACATCTCCACATATAGCGCGTCAGTGGGTTCGAATCCTAGCACGGCGCTAAAGATTTCATTATGTATTATCAAGGTCTAGCATGAGAACACCTATCTGCTGGTGGACAATAATTTCGATTTTTAATATATTTTCAATCGTTGTCAACACTAACGATATGTGACGTTTTTGACTCCTAGTGAGACACAGAACTATTTGCGAGATCACTGTAAGTTCAAGATGTTATTCCGAGTTGGGGAAATAATCGGTAGCTGTCGTCTCTTTGTGTGTAGTCAACGACAATATGTGTGGAGCTCTATTCCCAGTCAACACAGAACTCTTCGTCATATTTTTTCTAGTTCAAACATGCTCACATGTCGCTGCTGGTGCAACAAACCCATATCTAACGTTCGTTTTTTCCAGAATATAACAGTGATAGGTGCCGGGTGGGAGTCCTGGGAAGGAAAAAAAGTAATGTTTCGTCTCGTCATTTCAGTTAAAACATCTAGCTACTGCCGAGAAAATCCGATGTGTCACATTTGATTGTGCGTCGATATCTATCCGATTAGGTTCTGGGTTCGAATCCATGTCCAACACAAAGCTTTACCTCACGGCAATTCAAGTAAGTTGCTTGTGAAGAAGCAATATTTAAGACCTCTCGTCGTTCGTCAACAGGGACAAAAGGTGCTGGGTAGGTATTCGCGTCCGTTATAAATGTTTGCGTTATGCGATTTAAAGTTGATATTTGCTAACTTATACTGTCTAAAATCGAGGTATATCACACTCTGTATGCCTAATCAGGAATGACTGTTAGTTTCCGTCAGTCACGAAATCTTTGCTTAGTCTACATGACCTGGGTTTTAATCCATATGCAGAACGAGACGGTTCATCGTGTCATTTGAAGTTCATACATATTCTCAACTAGCTGCTCGTCAATAACTTAAAATTTTTCATCTCATTTTGTGTTAAATAATAAGTACGGTATGCTACTTTGAAGAGGAAATAATGAATACGACGAACTTACTACGTGCATTACCTATCTGACGTAATAATAAGAGTGGTAACATTTCAGTTATGTCATTTATTGTAATAAATGTGAGCTTACAAGTCTTAAGGGCAGTCTTACCTCTGAGGGCGTTCCCTGATACTTGTAGTATCGTGGTATTACTTTACATCTTGAGTTATTGCGATACAAAGCAGTGTTTTCTAGTGGTGACTTGTTGGAACCATTTTCCATAGTCAAACGACTATCCAAGGAGCGATTAGAGGACCTGCTAGACAGCTGCTTTATGTAGGTTGCATGCAAAATGCTATTCAGGTCGTTCGGATACTTTTGAGCATGACTGTACATTGTGTATTCCGACGGACTTGGACAATTCCAGCAGGACATTCCGGCACCCCACACGTTCACAATTCCTACAGAGTGGTTCCAGGAACATTCTTCTGAGTTCAGACACTTCCGCTGCCCACAAAACTCCCCAGACATGAATATTATTGAGCAAAAACAGAGGCGTAGTGAACGGGAAGAAGTAAAAATTAATATCAAACAGCAGCGAGTTGACACTCGTTATAAACACATGTCTTGTTGACTTACACTATGCTGCAGGCCATATGGAACATAAACAAAAGAATTCTGTTTACAACTCTGTCGTCATCCACTGTCTTAGGGGAAGTTCATTGTCACAGTTATTGTTTTCTTCATTTTGACGCAGCTGCGGACAGCAAGAGGAAATTCACTGCAATCGTTAGCGTTGGGCGAGGTACCATACACCGGTAAACTGCGCCACTTTACCACTGATACCACCAACGTAGACTGCTGTTAACTTCCTCTACACTGTCACTACAGGCAACACCAGGAGGACATTTTGTTGAAGCCGCCAGACTCAAGTGTGACGTCATTATGACATGTACACTTTGCATCGAAGACGATAGAAGCAGTGCATAGACTTTACCCCGACACAGGAATTATAATGTCCTGCTC
Organism: Schistocerca cancellata; assembly: GCF_023864275.1. Classification (NCBI taxonomy): domain Eukaryota; kingdom Metazoa; phylum Arthropoda; class Insecta; order Orthoptera; family Acrididae; genus Schistocerca; species Schistocerca cancellata. The sequence continues at coordinate 680,105,039 of NC_064630.1, forward strand.
TCTGAAGTTTATGAGCATAACATGTTCTGGAGATTATTTTTCCGAGTAGTTTAATATCTTCAGCCCGTTTTGATCGACAGACGACATGCATTTCTTGGATTCAGTATTCAACACCCTTTCACTACCTCAAAAAAGTGCGTTTAAAATTATAAAAAGTGCTGAAAATAAGTGCCAGATACGATATATTAACAAAACTCTGCGTTTTACTTATATAAAAACCGGTTTGCAAACTGTCCGCTCAGTACAGTCACTTGAAATAGGTATTCGAGAAAGAACAGCTCTACGGTCTTCCGTTTTCAGTAGAAACCTTGTACCTGTCACGTACTCAGAAACTAAATGAGTAATTAACTTTACATTATTCTGTGAATTATGACCCTCCTGATGTCTCAGAGCAAATAAATCTTCCTCTATGTACTGTAACGATTATTGTATCAATATCCAACTCAATTTAATTCTAATACTGACGAAAAACAGGTATAACAAAGACCCTTTGTTGTTTTTGGATGTCGACTTATGAAAATGCACTACTGCATCTACTCGCGCCGTGGTCTTGTATCTACACTTTGTTTCCATCGTGTTTAACGTGGACTCGTACTGCGGTGCAACTTGCCGTCATTTTTCGCACGTAAAATTAGTAATTGATGATATAATGAGCTATTCCTTTAATTCCTCTTCAAGAATGGCTACGGCAGTTTAGCGTCTAGATCCATCACAAAATTCGATACACGGCTTTTGTCGTCTTCGATACAGCGTGTACACGTTGTAATGATGTCACACTTGAGTGTGGTGTGGCAGACATAACGTCCTTCGCAGTACCGTATTACATTTTGGAAGATAGGGACACAGTCTGGGGCCTCACAGCCATAGCTACCCATCATTTGGAACAGTTTTAACACAGAGAAGTTTACTGTAAGGGTTTCTGTCGTTCCCAGTGGATCACAAAAATTTTTCTGATTGAAATCTCACATAAAAGTTCTAACTTAAATGATTCCTCAGGATATACTGAATCGATTTTCAAAACAACTTATTTCACATTGTTTATTTGGATATATCCTTTTCGATCATGTGGTGTATATTTTATATGCCAAAGCCATACGTAGTCATACTTATACATCGCTTCGTTACTCATCCAGAATCCAACATCAGTTATTTCTTATTAAGCGAGGAAAACTGCGATCACACATGACGCACCTGCCTGGCCGTTGATTATAAAATACAATGGCAATAAATCTATACGAATACTCAAGTTGAGCACTAATAAACCCAATTTCAAAGCAAATACCTTTTGGCTTGATATGACGTTGACTATAAAAGGGAATTGATAGTTAACATATCCGCAGTGGTTAGTACACTGGACTCTCATTCGGGAGGACGACGGTTCAATCCCGCGTGCGGCCATCCTGATTTAGGTTTTCCGTGATTTCCCTAAATCGCTCCAGGCAAATGACGGGATGGTTCCTTTGAAAGGGCACGGCCGGCTTCCTTCCCCGTCGTTCCCTAATCCGATGAGACCGATGACCTCGCTGTCTGGTCTCTTCCCCAACCAATCCAATCCAATCCTGATTTGAGAGAGAGTTAACATATCTTTCGAAAATCTGAAGCTCTAATTACATCTGATGCGACGATAACATCTGCAACTGCTTATTTTCAGTATTGGTGAGCACTTCTGTTCGAGTCTCTTTCCTAAAGGGATCTTCCCAAACCCAGGAACTATGTTTCACCTGCTTCTAATTTTGCTTGTACTGTCCACCCATCACTAATTCTTTGTACATTGTTCCAGTTTTCAATGCACAACTATTTACTGTGGTTTTAACTAAGTATTTGTTGTGTAATTTTTCCTTTTTTGCAGGTTCTGTGATCTTAATTTATCAGTTATTTCATTTATTTCCTAAAGATATGAGGTTGATTTTGTGTGGAGATTTAAATATAAACGATCTGACTCATTCTCCAGAGAAAAGATTGTCAGTGGATGTACTTGAAGTTTGCAATCCACTGCAGACAGCATACTTTTCAACTAGCTCTCAACACACCGTCAGCAAAATAACAGAGAACATCTCATTGAGTGTACTCCAGTTGATGGGTGCAGTGTGAGAAACAATAGTAACGGACTTTCAGACCACGACGTACATGTAGGAGTACTGAAAGGAATCAAGGCAGAGTCACATCCCAAACTAGTAAACCAAAGACTTCGGGTGTAAGTCCGCTTGCACTGCTGTCACGTAAGGCCATATATCAGTGCACATTTATTCCCCAACCACATTTAACACATTAGATCCATCATTCATTATACTTACTACTGTCCTTTTTCGTTACAAGAATGTGAGCCCATGGAATGAAAATGTGGTGTTATAGGAAGTATATATTTATGAACAACTTCTGGATATGAACTACATAGCACCGCAAGCGACATTTGTGGCACTTAATATTCATCCACTGTTTCAGATATGTAATGAAAATTTTTCGAACACAGCTTTAAATTATTATTATGTGAGATAGAACTTTCTCGAAACTACTAGGGCTAGCTACGTTTTTGTTAGAAAATATGAAATGATTAACTATCAGCTGGGTATTTAGGGAAGAGATTAGGAAAAATACAGTTTCTAAGTTATATTTTCAACAACGCGAAAGTAAAAAAGAAACCCCGAGCAAGTTCCTGCTACCTGGTAATCCATAGATCAATGAACTATTTGAAACGTCCAAATCATTTCTCATGTACTGTAGCAAGTCCACTGATTTCAATGAAGATTAAGTTTTTGACAGGTTATTAAGTTTCTAAGCGTGGTGACAGAATTGAGAGGAGTGCTGAAACTGTATACAGTTGGACAAGCTTACGTGAAGTAGTATGGCATGAATGGCTGGGAAACCTCGAAGGGCAGATTCAGCCGCTAGAATTGGAAGGGTGTTTCCTATCCTTCGCACCCGCAAGCATCTTCCCTTCGCAAAGTGTGAGCGCTATGTGTTGTTAAGTGTAACTGCTAAGTGTAGGTGACTGTGTGTAGTGTAGTGTAGTGTAATGTTCGTGTTGGAGATAATGAGAGAAGGGAGAGACCGAAGCTCGATGCGGACACATAGTCTACGTCTATCGAATAGCACCATGGGACGCGCAGAGCTTAACTTTACCATCCGACGGACGGATCACCAACAGTGTCGCATTGCCTGACTCCATGAGACACAGCAGAGAGACTTGGAGTTTAATCCAGGACATCGGCACCAAGGCTGGGATCAGAGGCTTTACACCACCGCCACTCCTGCACCCTCTGTCGTGAGGACAAAGGGGAAACAGTCAAGAGCACTTCGTACCCGGAGGAGCAAATATCCAAGTTCTGTCAGCGCCCGGTATTGCTTAACTTCATTGATCTGACGGGAATCGGTGTATCCACCGCAGCAGAGACGCTGACTAATAGCTCTGTAAACGTTTCTTTGCAAACAAATATTTTCCTAGATTAAATTAAAAAGAAAACTGGCTAAAACAAATTTAGTAAACGAATATTAATCTTGTACAAAAAACAGTAACAGGAAACCACTCGAAACTGTCAGTGATACACAAGATATGGAAATGGAAGGGGGACTAGATGAATATGAGATGGGAGATACGGCACTGCGAGAAGAATTTGACAGAGCACTTAAAGATCTAAGTGAAAACAAGGCTCGGGAAGAAGAAATTTTGTCAGAAATACTGACAGCTTTGGGAGAGCCAGCCATGTCAAAACTCATCCATTTGGTGTGCAAGATGCATGAGGCAGACGAAATATCCTCAGACTTCAAGAAGAATGTGGTAATTCCAACTACAAAGAAAGTAGGTGGTGGCAGGTGTGAGTATTACCGAACCATCAGTTTAATAAGCCTTGATTGCAACATGCTGACACGAGTTCTTTACAGAAGAATAGAAGAACTGACCTCGGAGAAGATCAACTTACATTTCGGAGAAATGTGGGGACACGCGAGGCAATACTGTCAGTAAGACGTGTCTTAGAAGACCGGTTAAGGAAAGGGAAGTCCCTGTTAATTGCCTTTGTAGACTTATCGAAAGCTTTTGACGTTGTTGACAGGAATACTATCTTTCAAATATTGAAAGTAGCATGGATATAAAACAGAGAGGGAAAAGCCGCTTACAACTTGTACAGAAACCTGAGAATGGACTGAAACAAGTTGTAGCCTTCTGCTGATGTTATTAGATTCAGAAAAGGAAACAAAAGGTAAACTGGAGTACGAATTAAAGTTTGGGCAGAAGAAATATAAAATTGTAGGATTCCCAATGACAGTGTAATTGTTTCAGAGAGAGCAAAGGTCTTCGAAGAACAGTTGAATGGAATGAACAGTCCCTTGAAGGGGGGATAGAAGATGAACATCAACAAACGTTAAAAAAAAGGGTAATGGAATGCACTATAATTAAAGTAGGTGATACTGAGTGAATTACATTAAGAAACGAGACACTTAAAGTAGTAGACGAGTTTTGCTATTTGGGAAGAAAAATAACTGATGATTGCCGAAGTTGAGATGACATAAAATATAGACTGGAAACGGCAAGAAAAGCGTTAAAGCGTTTCTGAAGAAAAGAAGTTTGATAACATCGCATATAGATGTAAGTGAAAGAAGTATTCCCTCAAAGTATTTGCATGAAGTGTAGCCATGTGAAACATGGGCAATAAACAGTTAAGAGAAGAAGAGAATAGAAGAGTTTGGAATGTGGTGCTACAGAAGAATGCTGAAGATAACATGAGTAGATCACATAACTAATGATGAGGTATTTAAGAGAAAGAAAATAAATTAGTGGCACAACCTTACTGGAAGAAGTGATGTGTTGGTAAGATACATTCTGCGACATCAGGGGATCACCAATTTAGTACTGGAGGGAAGGGCGGAATCAAAAATCATGGAGAGAGGCCTTGAGGTGAACACAATGAGCAGGTTCAGAAGGATGTAAGCTGCAGTAGTAATTCGGCGATGATGAGATTTTCACAGGATAGAGTAGAATGGAGATCTGCATCAAATCATTCTTCGGACCGATGACCACAACACTAACAATAACTAAGACAATGCCTGGAGAAATAAAGTTCGAAATAAAGAAACTCGTGCTTATTACGAGCTAATTGTAGAAGAAGAATGGGATGAGAGAAAACCACTAACTGAAAGGTGAAATGCTGTACACATAACATAGGAAGTTAACGACGTAGGCTACAGTAACTTCATTGTAATGAAGCCGTTGATAATTTGACATTAAAACTTATACAGATGTTCTTAAAACGAATTTGGTCTCAATTGCACTATCATACGTGACGATAGAAGTGAGAAAGGCAACGCTTAGCGGAAAGATTACTTACTTTAACTGATATTAAATGAAATATTTGTACCTAAAACTAAATATTAACATTGACAGTTTTTTATGATGAAATGCGGTTAAGTGGAAACAATATCTTTGTATAATATACAGTACAAGTAGCACGACCCAGTGACAGACAGTACAGCTTAATAAAGACTCATTGGAGATATCAGAGCCTCATTAGCTAGGTTACAGAGCCAATCGATTCCTTACCTGGCTTCAGAGTCCAATGTAAACTGCATCAGAGTCTCTTAAATTACGACCTGGAGGATCTAATAATGCTGAGAGGAGAGCCAGACTATCAGCTATCATCCGCAACTGCATTCCATTGTATAAAATACAACTTACTTCTTGGGATCCAAATTATAAAACATTTTTCTGATCAAATCACACACGAGTTTGTTTTATGTTGATGAGTTGTAACATAAGCAGTGCGGCCTTTTGTGAAGGGTTATTGGTCAGAACGGCAAACACCCTGCCAAATGGCCTTTCTCAAGTCTCTAAACTCCATTGTACGGGCAACACTATACGTCGCTCTGAGTCACTCTCGTACATATAATTGGCTGTCAAGGGGATAGCCTGACATTCAAAGATCAAATCTATCAGCTATTCTAACAAACATTAATAAGGATTAAGAAGACCGGGCTAAATCCAGCTGTCATCCATTTTTTCGAAGTCATCAATCTTCATGCCGATATGTTGCTGTCCAATATAACTTCGCTTCCCCTGTGTCAAACTCCACATCCCAGAGTGGTACTTGCGCCCAACGACCTCGATTAATTGTCTGATATATTCCAAACTCTACCTTCCCCAATAATTTTCGCCCACTAGCCTTGCTCTAGTACGTTGGAAAATATTGTAGGGTGTGTCGACATATTATATTGTTCCTTCTTCTGATCAATGGTTTCCACATACTTGTTTCCACGCATTCTACTGAGAATCCTTCCACTTCTTATCAGTCCTCTCATTAATTTTCAGTGTCCCTGTATAGCACCAAATCTACAACGTCTTTCAGTTTCCAGTTTCTCCAGAGTCAATCACTCACTCATTGTATGCAGTGCTGTACACGAAACATACGTTCTCAGAAATGTCTTCCAAAGATGAAATTCCATGTTACACACAAACAGACGTCTTATGGTAGGAAATTCCATGTTTGCCTGCTTTTGTCTGCTTCTTATAACCTCCCTGCTACGTTTATCATGCGTTATTTTGTTTCCAGGCAGTAAATTAGTTCAGTTCTTCTACTATCTAATTTCCAGTTCTGATGCAAAGTTCATCGATAATCTCATTTTACTGGCTCTTCATTACTTCTGTTTTTCTCTGGTTTACTGTCATTCCGTAATATGCGCTGATTACATTTATTCCAACAAACATGTTCCCTAATTCTTCCGAACATTCTCTGAGAACAGGAATCTCAACAGCGAACTTCATCATTGTTACATCGTTACAACACATAAATATTCTAGTAGACTTGCTATTTTATAAAACAGCTGACCATCAAATTGCAGTTTGGTGGCAGTCTGAGACTACCAGATGTTTGTCAGGTAGATACAGATCCAAAAGGTATCAGAAGAATTCATTGGTTTCACGACAGCCTTCAAAAACATTTGAATAGAAGCGTTCGTACCTTTACATATATTAGCTTTCAAGTTTCTTAGCTCACTGTTGGAGAATAAAAAAGCTTGAGAACAGTCTTCGAAAACTGACAGTAGTTTTGGGAATTACAAGGTATGTTGGACACAAAACACTTTTGACACTCCACTCCTTTTCTCTTTCGTCAGACATCAGCATAAACACCCTGTGAGTGCGTTAGCGTCTATAAAGTAAATGGCTGGGGTAAGGAGGGGATCCTTATTCTATGACAGAGCACAACAGTGTTTAAGATGTACACAAATTGTTTGTAATTCGTAATTATTATCAAAGAAAAACGCGAATTTACATACATTGTAACGTGACAATATTAGGACAGTTGTCGAGATGACACATTTCGTCCTGATTAATAGAAATCACTCTAAACACAACAATATCAAATTTTAACCAGAAGGTTCTTTACAAAATTATTTTACTACTACATCTTGAAGTTGACCAACATTACGACAAATCATCCAATTCCGGTTCCATGTTTGATACTATTTAGAATGGCAATCAGGTCTACAGAGAATGATTTATTTTTGTGACAAGCTGAGCAAAAGCTTACTCAAGGCTGCTCGAGTTCACAGTGGACGCAAGCCGGTGAACCAACAAGTTTATGCCTCTGCACGCGGTATTTACCTCAGATGCAATGAGCTGTCGGCTGCATGGCTGCTCACGTCTTCTGAAAGTCCTATAAAAAGCTGATCAAAATCTTTGCTAATTCCATCAGCAGAAACTGTCCTACGTTTCTCGTTAGGCGAGAAAACATGCACCCCTCCCTAGTCTTGAAATACGGCGATAAGCACTTGCATGGATGGAGCAGCATGCATATTAGAATGCCCTCTCAGTTTTCACAAGAACAGTTAACTATGTGGCTGTTTCGTTTCTCTGCTGTTGGAGCTCATCGATGCTACAGCTAAAATATAGCTCAATGTTAGCTGAAGTGAATGCAGTGTTCACACAAAATTCCTCCTTTGCGCCGTACAGAGCTTTATGCGTCACGTTCTGCACTTGGCGCTGGTTTAGAAGAGAGTACCCAAAATTTGCGGTCTTGTGCCTCTCGTATCAAAACTGTCCCCCACCTGGGTCTTTTGTGTTCCACGTCACGGCTTTTTCCGACCAATAGGAGAGTTCCTTTTATTTTGTGGAAACTATCTCCGTCAGTCGCAAAGGGCGTACCATCCAGCTGCGCCGAAATTTCGGCACTTTACTCCTTCCTGGTTCATGTTAACCAATGCTAGATTTTGTGCCCACTCCAGACGCCTAAAAGTTACATGCATACATCATGACCGTACCACGTACAGTTCACTTGAATGACTGTGTCACCGGTTGGTCCGTATCCATCTGGAAATTCTCCAATGCAGTTTTCTAAAGATTCTTTCCATACCACTCAGGTGGCCCGCTACTTGCCCTCCTGGATGAGTCACCTGGCCCGTTTGTTGTCCCACACCATGGATCGCTTTAAGAGCTTTCCACTGTACTCAGCCTGTGACATTGCTACTCGAATCTGCTCCCAACCGAACTGTTTCCTCCAGCAGCTTGTTTCACCTCTTGCTCATTGACATGCAGGATTTAGGTTCGGTGTGTTAATACCGTCGGTTGAGTGTCATTCCTTTGCATTGCATACTGTACATTTTAATAGGCAAATCTGCTCATGTTAGGTGACATATTCACCTTCCTGTTACGATGTAAAAAAAGCCTCATGTAATGTGCGAAATTGACATTCATTTAATCTACCACCTTACACACTTTCCAGTTGATTAACTGCTCATAGCTAGGGTTCACAGCTTTACAGTTGGTTCTGAGAGTGTCAGCCCACATGGAAGAACTCGCCGCCTTAACCATAACATTCCAGCCAGGTTAAGGCATTGATTCACAGGCGTACAGAGCTATCAGTCAACAACAAACCCAATGCAATTTGTTAGTCCAAATGCGGACCAACAAACCACAGGAACTTGAAAATGGGAAGACAGACATGTATAACACTGTTTTCAGAAAAATTAATGACCAGAAAGACTGATTGAAACAGCTTCCATCATTTACACACACACGTAGACATAGTATTGACAAATAAAGAAACGCGGCCTTGATCACGATTTCTGTTTTTCATTATTACCATTTGTCATCGGCCCAGCAAATCGTCTTCAAGTCCGGCACCACGTGGTACAGTTTGTCAATACTGGTATTCTCAGACTGCTGCTGACAAAGTGCACATTGGAACTTCCTGGCAGATTAAAACTGCGTGCCGGATCGAGACTCGAACTGGGGACCTTTGCCTTTCTCGGGCAAGTGTTCTAGCCAAACATGTCCGTTAAGACGAAGGTCCCGAGACCGAGTCTCAGTCCGGCACAAACTTTTCATCTGTCAGGAATTTTGTTATCAGTGCACATTGCAATACATTATGCAAATTTCATTCGGATAGTGCATCCTGGGGTGCCAGACCACTTTGGCATGGTTCTGACCACCGAATAGAAAATGAACCTTGTAATGCCAGACCTAGAGGTAATACGCAGCTCGGATCGGAGTCGGTAGTCGTTAATAAAAGAAACTGATATGGCTACGGTGTTAGAATTTATCGACTACTGAGATCTCTGCTCCAAAGACATGGCATCGATTATGGAATAACGTTGACACCTGTGACGATTATTATAATGCTAAATGAAATACTGATAGTCGTGAGTGCATACATCGATTTTATATTGTGTAGTTAGCGACGATATCAAAAGGTGTTTGAGTTTGTAGCTAATTTCTCAATGAATGGTCCTCAAAGTTTCGGGCCTATCCTTTTCTGATGCCTTCTTTATCTGAAATCTAATCTCCTGGATGTTATGCTAAACTGATTTACTAACTTACTGATGTAAAATAAATTGTTGATATTGTTATATGAAACCATTTTATGTACATTGGTGTATAAAACATAAGGATGAAAGATACTTTCTTCATGTGATTGTCACTGCAAAGTAATACAGCTCGATGAGACTTGGACCATACATAAAAAGAACAGCTACATTATACTACAGAATGTAACTGAAAGAGATACGCATTGAGTCCAATAGGAATGACACTTTTATTCGAAGACAATATTTATACTGCAGTGACTGCGTTTTCTGATGTACCTGGATGGTTGACAACTGCTGTCTGACCGCTGGTGCGTGTGGACGTGCTGTAGTACGCCTTCTCAACGCCTCCCACAAGTGCTCGGCGGGATTTAAGTCGGGGCACGGACAGGCCGCTCCGTTCGCCTAATATCCGCTCGCTCCAGCAGCTCACCCCCCCCCCCACCCCCACCCCCCTGCAGTGTACAATGCGGTACTGCGCCGCCATCAGTAAAAACAAAGTCGTCGCCGAATGCACCGCTGAAAAGATGGACATAGGGAAGAAGTACACTACGCGCCATTAAAATTGCTACACCAAGAGGAAATGCAGATGATAAACGGGTATTGATTGGACAAATATATTATACTGGAACTGTCATGTGATTACATTTTCACCCAATTTGGGTGCATAGATCCTGAGAAATCAGTACCCAGGACAACCACCTCTGGCCGTAATAACGGCCTTGATACGACTGGGCATTGAGTCAAACAGAGCTTGGAAGGCGTGTACAGGTACAGATGCCCATGCAGCTTCAACACGATACCACAGTTCATCAAGAGAAGTGACTGGCGTGTTGCTCGGCCACCATCGCCCAGACGTTTTCAGTTGGTGAGAGATCTGGAGAATGTGTTGGCCAGGGCAGCAGTCGAACATATTTTGTGTCCAGAAAGGCCCGTACAGGACCTGCAACATGCGTTCGTGCATTATCCTGCTGAAATGTAGGATTTTGCAGAGATCGAATGAAGGGTAGAGCCACGGGTCGTAACACATCTGAAATTTAACGTCCACTGTTCAAACTGCCGTCAATGCGAACAAGAGGCACCTCATACCATCACGCCGGGAGATGACGAATTCACGCTTCCAATGTGCGTTCACCGCGATGTCGCCAAACACGGATGCGACCATCATGATGCTGTAAACAGAACCTGGATTCATCCGAAAAAATGACGTTTTGCCATTCGTGCACAGAGGTTCGTCGTTGAGTACACCATCGCAGGCGCTCCTGTCTGTCATGCAGCATCAAGGGTAACCGCAGCCATGGTCTCCGAGCTGACAGTCCATGCTGCTGCAAACGCCGTCGAACTGTTCGTGAAGATTGTTGTCGTCTTGCAAACGTCCCCATTTGTTGACTCAGGGATCGAGACGTGGCTGCACGATCCGTTACAGCCATGCGGATAAGATGTCTGTCATCGCGACTGCTGGTGATACTAGGCCGTTGGGATCCAGCACGGCGTCCCGTATTACCCTCCTGAACCCACCGATTCCATATTCTGCTAACAATCATTGGATCTTGACCAACGCGAGCAGCAATGTCGCGATACGATAAACCGCAATCGCGATAGGCTACAATCCGACCTTTATCAAAGTAGGAAACGTAATGCTACGCATTTCTCCTCCAACAACGTTTCACCAGGCAACGCCGGTCAACTGCTATTTCAGTATGAGAAATCGGTAGGAAACTTTCCTCATGTCAGCACGTTGTAGGTGTCGCCACCGGCGCCAACCTTGTGTGAATGCTCTGAAAAGCTAATCAGTTGCATATCAGAGCATCTTCTTCCTGTCGGTGAAATTTCGCGTCTGTAGCACGTCATCTACGTGGTGTAGCAATTTTAAGGCCAGTACTGTATATCTTTACAATAACGTTGAGTGTAGCGTGTTCTAAGATTTGTATGTTCGACCATGTTCCCGGGTGCATTACGCGTTCCCACTTATCGCCGTCTGAAGGTGCGTCCTGAATTCTCAAACATGATTGGTTTGGTGGTCCACGCCCTATCGTGTGGGGAGGCGTAGTGTTGAATGGTCATACTGACATCCAAATGTTTCAACACACACCGCTTATCGTTATAACGGCACTTCATTCCTTATCTGTGCACTTCGTTCAGGATTGCATTCGGCCCTGACTTTATTTTTGTAGACGAAAGCGCGCGACTGTATTGGACAGCTCAATTGGAAGAGCTGGCCTGCCTGTTACCTCGACTTATGTTCCAGTGATTGCGTGTGGCAGGTGTACTGCAACACGTCCACATGCAGCAAGAACATCCAGAAGTTGTCATTCATACTGGTGACGGAATGGAACGCCCTGAGAGAAGAACTCTTTCATAATTTTGTAGCCATCATGGGAGCACGTTGCGGAGCGTGCACTGCCTTTCGTGGTGATCACACACCCTACTGAGAACCATGACCAGCCTTTTGTAATGCCCAAGGGACTATAATAAATCGTTCTGACCTCAGTGTGCTTATTGTTCATCTGTAAAAGTGCCATTTCTGGTCGTCTCACTGAGTATTTTTTCAGTTCCCTTTCGTACTATACCGTAGCACAGCAGTTCCTTATGTTTACAGTCAAAGGTTCATCGAGCGATATTACTTGGCATTAACTTGTGCACACAAGAGGATTTATAGGAATAAAACTATTTCTTGATATATAAAAACACATCGCCGGCCTGTTCGACCGAGCGGTTCTAGGTCCTTCAGTCTGGAACCGCGCGACCGTTACGGTCGCAGGTTCGAATCCTGCCTCGGGCATGGATGTGTGTGATGTCCTTAGGTTAGTTAGGTTCAAGTAGTTCTAAGTTCTAGGGGACTGATGACCTCAGATGTTAAGTCATATACTGCTCAGAGCTATTTATAAAAAAGCTCGTACTACATTCGATTATTAAAACTGTGTGCTTCTGTTGCACCTTTCAAGAACTGAACCGACAGAAAGTTACGTTGGATTGGGGAGCAGAGTGTCAGTAACAGTTGGTGACCGCCTCTCCCTCTTAGAACAGCACCTGTTGCGTAGTACGGTGACTATTATGAACATAGCGTCGGTGAATCTTGTCATGATGAATCTGGGAATCCTCTTATTTTTGCTAGAATAATAGAAGAACTGGTCGACAACTATTTTGTACATATCAAGCGGTTGTCAGCAGTTCCTTTGCAAATACCAAAGTTAAAGACGAGTGCCAGGTCCAAAATTAGAGCTGTAAGGTTGGACGAGGTTGCCTTACACAATAGCAATTTTGGAGACAGCGTTATGTATGTCTGGGTTGTTAGTGAGAAAGACCATTACTTGCGAACAGGAAGACCAAAGAAGATCAGTCAGTCATCTCAGCACGTTCATGCTATAGCTTGAAATTGGGCGAAAACTGTTGTTCCCTTTGTTGTCAAAGCTATTAAGCGACTGACAAAAGTTCGTTTTGGGACATATGCGATCATATTTGCTCCTTACCACGGTGTGGAAGTTGCACGGTCTGCCAATGATGCGCTGCATAGTGACCACCATTGCGGGAATGTGTTTCGTAAATATGCAGAGCCCCGACTATAATGTAAAGTAGTTTAATTGTTCGCTGTTGCCATCATTATAGCCCAATTTTACGTAGCATTTTACCGAAACATTGTCGCATTCGCTCAGTCGCCTGTAATAAAAACTTTGGTGCTACAGCAAGTGAAAGTGAGTGAGAGATAATATTGCGAGAGGCAATTTACGTGTGTATCATAAATACCTTCCTCGAAAATATCCTCCCTTTATACCTCCTCTGTGTTACCATGGATGTCGCGACACTGATCTCATTTTTTCTAATACTGTTGTACTCGCGAGGTGCCTAGCTGCTTCTACGGTCTTGAGTGAAGAGCATAAGTTCTAAATTATGTTCACCAACCTGCTGTCTTCTGTAGTTGTTGTCCCCTGCGCAGAAAACGGCAAGTTGGTCGGGAGCCCGTTATCTCGAGGATGTGATAAACTGTTAGTGAGGAACTGGTATTACAGAAATAATTAAATTTTGCACTGGTCTGTTTAAACGGTATGCCACTTGGGTTTTAATTAGCAGAGTACGAGAAAGTGCACAATTACAGTTCACTTTACGAATCAGAAATAATTTCCATTCTTCACATTTTCACAGAGAGTAAACAAAATAATAATCTGTGGGTTTGCGTAATTGCTATCCAACTAGTTCTCAGTTACATGTCCAAAAAACCAGAGATTGCTTATTAAGTTCTTAACCAATGCCGACCATGGCAGACAACATGTCTGACCTCCGAGACTACTGATCGAGCTCTCATATTTAGAGAGATTGCCAATTAAGTCCTAATCGCTGCTGACAACGGCAGACAAAGTGTCCATCCTACTATTTATAGCCGAACCACCTCGTCTGCAATCCAAATTAAGACCGACCAGAAGATCTCCGGAATGCTTCGTCTGCTTATTTTTTTTAGCAATTGTTTACATTTCTGCTGGCGATTAGCATTTGAAATAATGGTACGATAGCCTGCTATTGAAAGACGCTTTTATATGAAACGCAAGTAAATTCGCTGTTTAGTTCCTCTAATATTATTAACATAAATGTATCATTTTGGCGTACTACTTCCGAACACAACAACCAGTGGCAAAGAAGGACAATTTAGCCAGTTACCCGTACCTCACACCACATTACGTCACCTTCCCACTGCTGCGTTCCCAAGTGGTATACGGATGTTCTTGTAGCTGAACTGATGGCTGTGAAGCCAGAAATATTGCGCATCCCCTTCCTTCCCAGACTTCCAAAAGTTGGGATGTTATCACAGATAACAATCAATTTAGGAAATGACCAATTTTTTACTGAAACTTTTATAAATTCTTCAGTTATCATCTCTCAAGAGTTATACCATTCTACCATACCTGTGATTCCTTATTACTTTTCAAAACTTGAACCTAATTTATATTTTTTCATTCTTAAATTAGTTAATTTATAGACTTAATTGTAGACTTAATTATTTTGTGGATAGAAAAAACTTATTTTACCCTCAATAAAATTCGTCTATATCCTAATATCTCAAATTTGTTACTCTTTACTCACTCCTTCTATACTAGTTACATTATTCCTTAATAGTAAAGATCTTCAAAGAAACATTATTCTGCACCTTTATGTCATTGGCAGTCTTTGGTTAACTCACATCTCTGCTGGAATACTGTATAGCACTCCACTATCTCCTAGCCAAGTTCCAATCACAGAATTTTGTACCGCTATTAAGTTACTATCGGCGTACTGCCGTCCATCACGTTCTACAAAATATTCTCTTGAGAAGTTAAATTGCTATAAACTTTTGACTCATTGCCATTCTTTTAATTGACCAACTATTTGCCACAATAACTTAAATTGCTATGTAACTACTATCAGCGCATTGCCATTCTTTCAGTTCAGTGAATCATTTGCATCATCAGATGTCTTCATCGTACGATTTTTACACATTTCCTTACGATTATGTTGGCACCATTACGTTTAGCACTCGTTGATAGCTGAATGCGCCATAAAGCTTCCACTTCACATGGATACAAATAAAACAAACGCAACACCTACACATTTCATAAATACATGGAGACCGAAGAACATACAATCACACCATTTGCAGAGCGTACGTAAGCAGCCCGCAACAGCAACCCGTATTGATGTTTCTGTTGTCCATGATGTTGACTTGCATTGTGGAATTTCTGTCTTTCCCAAATCGTGTTTAACAAGTGTCAGCCCATTCTCCCACTCCAACCCCAGCGTACAGCTCAACTAAAATTCTACATAACAATACAAGATGCCTTAAATTAATTTAAACAAATTTTAAATAAACATATTTTCATACACTGTTACAATATAAATACGTATTATGCGGACAGTATATCGTGGCAGTCGGCCGCTGTCCTAAACAAACGAGAACTTAGATTGATCGATGGGCGAGGAGTGGTGCGGGGAAATGGGCATCTCCTCCCTCTCGAAGGGCTACCGTCCTACGTCCGCGTTCTGTGCGTCCATGAAAGCAGAACTGACATAATGGCCATAGAGATCACTGATTCCTTTTTTTGTGGTGGGGGTCACATTACAATTCGTTTATGAACCAGGATTAGTCTCTTCACTCATTCACAATAAGAAAAAAGCAATCTGCAGCACAAGGCAAACTAAAGTAACAAAGCATTTGGTAGTGGCTAACGCGGTTGACATTAGTGCACTGGTGTATAAAATTAAAGTAACAAACGGAAGTGTTCCAAGGTTGCATTTATTTTGCCACTAAACAGTATAAACAGGAGCTACTAAAGTAGAAACAATGTAAAGAAGACAGAACGTAAACAAATGCAGTATTCATAACGGTACACAAAAATCTTCTTCGTTTTTTCCAACTTAACGTATTTTCACACACATTCCGACAATTGGTTGATGTGCTCAGTATGGGGTGCGACGACGTATGGCAGCAACACTGACCTCTCAGCGACGGATCATGCTGTGAATGAAGTCGTGAATGTCATGTTGAAGCAATAGCAAACCACACTTGCTGCAGAGCTGCTCGCAAGTGTTGGAGAGTGGCTGGTGAATGCTTACGTGATACACTCCGTCTCCCTAGCGCATCCCAGACGTGATCTGTGGGATTCAAATCGGGACAGTGAGAAGGTCACGACATGGGTACAATATCTTCCAAGGAAACATCAACCACCCATGCTCTTTGAGGTCGAGCATTATCGTCCATCAATATGAAGCCTGGCTGACAGCAGCTCGCAATAATAAATGGTTCAAATGGTTCTGAGCACTATGGGACTTAACTTCTGTGGTCATCATTATCCTAGAACTTAGAATTACTTAAACCTAAATAACCTAAGGACATCACACACATCCATGCCGGAGATAGAAATCGAACCTGCGACCGCAGTGGTCACCGCTCGGCCACCCCGGCCGGCTCTCAACAATAGCAAATGAGGTGCGAAGGTCTCGTTACGATACTTGACAGCAGTTAAACCTTGCCCATTTCTCAGTACAATTTCATGCGAGTGGTCAACATAATACCTCCCCACATCGTTAGGGGTTCTCCCCGATATCGGTCCCTTTCCACAATGTTTGTGTCCTGAAATCATGTTCCACGTTCCCTCTGTATACGAATCCATCAAGAATAGCTCTCCAGACTAAATCGCGACTCATCTGCGGAAAGAAAATTAGCCCACTGTTCGATTCACCAGCAGGCACGTTGAAGATTCCCCTCTAGACGCTCTCTCCTGTGAAGACGTGTCAAAAGTACACAAAGAACAGATCTCCGACAATAAAGGCCACTCTGCTGAAACCTTCTGTTTACCGTCTGCCACGGTACAACACGTCCAGTGGACGCTGCGAGGCCAGATGCCAGTTGCAGTGCAGTGTTAGGGGACACCGTCGTATCGTCGCAGCCCGAAGAACAGTCCTCCCTGTCTGATGTCACAACTGATGGATCCTACCCCGGTCTTCGGTATACAGTTTCAGTCTCTATAATCGGTCGCCACATCCAAGAAACAACAGAACGATTCACTTTAAGTCACCGCGCCCCATCAGTTTGCCACTGTCCTGCTTCCATTCTTCCTACGGCCCCAAAGCGCAGAGTCTGGTAGACGTCTACTCTATGCCATACTGCACCGTATGTGACTGTGTACACAGCAATTGTGGATGTGGATTGCCCGGCAAACTCCACTCCCGTTTGTAGGTGCCCTGATGTCATCGTTGGAGTGTTTTTGTGTTGACCGAAATGCCGTCTACCGGCTAGAACACGATCGTTCGGACATCTGTTGTCAGTTCGAATTATTGTATCGTGAAGCAGCAACGGAACGAGGAAATGGCGGTTTGTTGCTTTACTTTTGGACACCAGTGTAGTTCAGGCCCGACCTCTGCCGATATCTTACGCAAACACATATCAAAACACTCCCCACCTAAAACTACCATTACCGTGTCCGCATAATAACACGTAAGGTTTTGTTTTGATTTTCCCTGTTTATAAACGAGGCCACTGTTTACATCCTTACATCGTTGTTTTTGTTTTGGTCGCAGCTGTATCAACTGTTTGCATACAGCCGGGGCATAGCCCCTCGCATTCTTACGAGCTCGGTGTTTGCTACTACCACGTGTTGCTGCTAACCCGCTGAGGTAATGAATGACTCATGCCGCTACCCGGCGTCTCGGGCTATGCTCTTTAAATCTTATATACGGAGGCTTACAATTGCGATTCACAGATATACTGAAAAAAACTTTTAGAATTTTGCTTCAAGCACGATGCACAAAAATTCATTTGCCAAATCGTTGCTTCATTCCACAGTATGAGGTATAACTCCTCCTATATTTGAGTGTCATTGTAGCTACAAACCATACCAGGAGAAATGTATTCATGTAAAGACTGTATATGTGCTACTGACTTTCATATACGAGCATTACTTGATTTTGTAATATGTATCTAATTCGTAGCTAAACCTTTATTCTAAGTTTCTTTTATATTTAAAATCAGTGTGTGTCATTACTCTCTATACTTCATATTACAAGGCTTTCTATTTAAACCTTATTTACTACATTTGTGTCTTTGTCAATGTTTTGCCTGATGTCGACAATATGTTTACTCCTTTGTACGTCGAAAAATAGTTGCCAGAAACCACTTCCTACATAAACACTTGCGCAACGCTTTTTGCCTTTCCTCTCTCACTCTTCATAAATGATTGCCCGGCTTCCCTTTCGCCTAGTAACCATACTTCTCCTTTCTTCCTCTATGTAAATAACTGGCCGACTTTTCTGCCTCCCAGTCTATAGCTCTCCAATTACCTCTTTTCTCTCTCCGTAAGTAATTGGCCAACTTTTTCTGTCGCGTAGTAACCATAACTCTGCATTTGCCATAAACCTCTTTGGCAGGATATTTAGCCTAACAGCATATCATACTTCATTACAGGGCAAACCACTTCGCCGTTTGATTTCACACTAGGAAGTAAAGGTGTGTCCATTTTGACACAATATGTATGTCATCTCAAGGCAACAGTTACTTATTTCCATTATTTTTTCCACCAGATGTTCATCTGTTATATATATTTCTATTCACTTACCTGGTTTAGCATCGCCCTTTTCTTCTTCAGCCTTCAACTTATTTTTATGCGTTATTTCACTGTGTTACATATAATAACCCTCGTCTTTCTTTCCTACTCTTAAAATATTTTCAAACGTCAAGGTTTGCTTATCTTTGTCATAAATATTCAATTTTTAATGTGCATTAATACGGCTCTGGTATGTTGTTATAACTACAAACTGTGTTCTCTTGGTGGAGTATCTGTAATGCTATATTTCGTATATTATGGCCTGTCCACATGTACGCCGTCAAACGTCTGTTTTTCACTTGTACTGTGCTTATGCTTATTCTTCTGGCTTAGTTTGTTTTTGTCGCAGCTTGTATGTTTGTTGTCGCATTCAGTGTAAGGAAATTTTCTCATCTTAACCTTGATAGTGAAGGAAGTTAAAGAAGACATACTTCTGAAAGAAAGAAGGGGAATAACTAGCAGCAGGAAAATAAAATGAGTTATGTTCTCGGCTAACTATGGCACCTAAAATCGTCAATTACCTACTAGTACAAGGCACGTTATTACCCTCTGAGGTTTAGTAGTCATAATATTTTTTTCAAGTCATTGATAGACACTTCAGCTAGTAATTGTTGTGGCGGTATTTCCGTGGTAGAACGAGGTACTTCATTCAAGACTTCCTGAAATTCGACCAGTAATTTATCCCCCTATGACGCTTCTTCGAACTGAACTGATGTCATTGCATCCCGAAGACGAATGCAATATGTCTTTGATCACTTTTGCTTGCGGCTTCAGACTGAAACTGGCTGTTAAGTCTACGTTTGTTGTTTTCTTGGCGCCATTGAACTTCAGTATGGCATCTTCTAGTAACTTACTACTTTCCGTTTGTGGTGTAATGCCTTTATCACCATCACAGCTTCTGTCGTCAAATACTTTACCTCTCGCTTTGTTTTGTGTGATGCAAGAGCAGTACTGATTCAAGAACACTCGAACTATATAACTCTTCGTATGTTTTGCTCACCGATGACTTCCTTCCCCATGATATTACTTCTCCTTCTAACCTGTTGGCTATGAATTTGATTTTCTGTTCTTTGGTCATGTTTTCAGTAATGATAGCCTCAGACTGTCTAATGAAGGCTACTGGGTGTATTAGCTCCCTTATTAGAGAAATGATGGATTTACTACGTGACTTACATGAAAAATACGTTTTCTTCTTTCTTGTTCACACCAAAATTGCGAGTTTTTGTTTAACTTTATTTTCTGTTTTGTCTTGCGTCTCATGAAGTACTTTTTGCGCTATTTCTCTCAGCTTACCGTGAGACGCACTTGTGTTGCAAGAGGATTCTATATGTGAAATATTACGACACAGTATTTCCTGGTCCTTTTTGATACTCTGTAAATTATTGCATTGTATCTTATACTGATTATTACGTGCTTTGACAGCTTTTCCTTGCTGTTGTCTTACATTATTGAAGTCATTAACTGTTGTTTGTATTACGCGATTTTGACCCTGGAAATCGTTACTTTATTCTTTGATTTCACTTTGAACCCTTCGATTTATTTGTGACTTACAAAACTTCTCGTTTTTTACCCCATTCCCTTGTTTCATGATCTATTTTCTTACAGAATTCCTCTGTTTTAGCTTCAAGACTTGCAACATTTTAAGTTAGCGATAAGTCGAGTTATTCCTGTATGAACTTCTCTTCATCTCGAATCTATTTTCTCTAATTTTCCACACCCAGCATTAATTTCTTTGGTGTTTTCCTTGATTCCTTCTTATCTTCCTTTCTTAGAACTTTTTGTTCTTGCAAAATTAATTTTATCATGCGCATTATAACTGATCGTCATCCTGAGTTGGCAAAATGCCAGCTGATGCTGTACCTTGATTTAAAGTGCATAACTCATCTGTCCACTGATTGTTAATGTCAACGTCAGAGTCATTTTCTCTGGCATCGTTATTCCAAGCAATCACTTCATTTTTGGCTTGGTACCACATATTCTGGTTTTACATTTTCAGTGTTATCATTATTATGAACCATAGACCTTGCCGTTGGTGGGGAGGCTTGCGAGCCTCAGCGATACAGATAGCCGTGCCGTAGGTACAACCACAACGGAGGGGTATCTGTTGAGAGACCAGACAAACGTGTGGTTCCTGAAGAGGGGCAGCAGCCTTTTCAGTAGTTGCAGGGGTAACAGTCTGGATGATTGTTCTGGCCTTGTAACAATAACCAAAACGGCCTTGCTGTGCTGGTACTGCGAACGACTGAAAGCAAGGGGAAACTACAGCCGTAATTTTTCCCGAGGGCATGCAGCTTTATTGTATGATTAAATGATGATGGCGTCCTCTTGGGTAAAATATTCCGGAGGTAAAATAGTCCCCCATTCGGATCTCCGGGCGGGGACTACTCAAGAGGATGTCGTTATCAGGAGAAAGAAAACTGGCGTTCTACGGATCGGAGCGTGGAATGTCAGATCCCTTAATCGGGCAGGTAGGTTAGAAAATTTAAAAAGGGAAATGGATAGTTTAAAGTTAGATATAGTGGGAATTAGTGAAGTTCGGTGGCAGGAGGAACAAGACTTCTGGTCAGGTGACTACAGGGTTATAAACACAAAATCAAATAGGGGTAATGCAGGAGTAGGTTTAATAATGAATAGGAAAATAGGAATGTGGGTAAGCTACTACAAACGGCACAGCGAACGCATTGTTGTGGCCAAGATAGATACGAAGCCCACACCTACTACAGTAGTACAAGTTTATATGCCAACTAGCTCTGCAGATGACGAAGAAATTGAAGAAATGTATGATGAGATAAAAGAAATTATTCAGATAGTGAAGGGAGACGAAAATTTAATAGTCATGGGTGACTGGAATTCGCCAGTAGGAAAAGGGAGAGAAGGAAACGTAGTAGGTGGATATGGACTGGGGCTAAGAAATGAAAGAGGAAGCCGCCTGGTAGAATTTTGCACAGGGCACAACATAATCATTGCTAACACTTGGTTTAAGGATCATGAAAGAAGGTTGTATACATGGAAGAACCCTGGAGATACTAAAAGATATCAGATAGATTATATAATGGTAAGACAGAGATTTAGGAACCAGGTTTTAAATTGTAAGACATTTCTAGGGGCAGATGTGGTCTCTGACCACAATCTATTGGTTATGACCTGTAGATTAAAACTGAAGAACTGCAAAAAGTTGGGAATTTAAGGAGATGGGACCTGGATAACCTGACTAAACCAGACGTTGTACAGAGTTTCAGGGAGTGCATAAGGGAACAATTGACAGGAATGGGGGAAAGAAATAAAGTAGAAGAAGAATGGGTAGCTTTGAGGGATAAAGTAGTGAAGGCAGCAGAGGATCAAGTAGGTAAAAAGACGAGGGCTAGTAGAAATCCTTGGGTAACTGAAGAAATATTGAATTTAATTGATGAAAGGAGAAAATGTAAAAATGCAGTAAATGAAGCAGCCAAAGAGGAATACAAACGTCTCTAAAATGAGATCGACAGGAAGTGCAAAATGGCTAAGCAGGGATGGCTAGAGGACAAATGTAAGGATGTAGAGGGTTATCTCACTAGGAGTAAGATAGATACTGCCTACAGGAAAATTAAAGAGACCTTTGGAGATAAGGGAACCACTTGTATGAACATCAAGAGCTCAGATGGAAACCCAGTTCTAAGCAAAGAAGGGAAAGCAGAAAGGTGGAAGGAGTATATAGAGGGTCCATACAAGGGTGATGTACTTGAGGACAATATTATGGAAATGGGAGAGGATGTAGATGAAGATGAAATGGGAGATATGATACTGCGTGAAAAGTTTGACAGAGCACTGAAAGACCTGAGTCGGAACAAGGCCCCCGGAGATGACAACATTCAATTGGAACTACTGACGGCCTTGGGAGAGCCAGTCCTGTCAAAACTCTACCATCTGGAGAGCAAGAAGTATGAAACAGGCGAAATACCCTCAGACTTCAAGAAGAATATAATAATTCCAATCCCAAAGAAAGCAGATGTTGACAGACGTGAAAATTACCGAACAATCAGTTTAATAAGCCACAGCTGCAAAATACTAACACGAATGGAAAAACTAGTAGAAGCCGACCTAGGGGAAGATCAGTTTGGATTCCGTAGAAACACTGGAACACGTGAGGCAATACTGACCTTACGACTTATCTTAGAAGAAAGATTAAGGAAAAGCAAACCTACGTTTCTAGCATTTGTAGACTTAAAGAAAGCTTTTGACAATATTGACTGGAATACTCTCTTTCAAATTCTAAAGGTGGCAGGGGTAAATTACAGGGAGCGAAAGGCTATTTATAATTTGTACTGAAACCGGATGGCAGTTATAAGAGTCGAGGGACATGAAAGGCAAGCAGTGGTTGGGAAGGAGTAAGACAGGGTTGTAGCCTCTCCCCGATGTTATTCAGTCTGTATATTGAGCAAGCAGTAAAGGAAACAAAAGAAAAATTCGGAGTAGGTATTAAAATCCATGGAGAAGAAATAAAAACTTTGAGGTTCGCCGATGACATTGTAATTCTGTCAGAGACAGCAAAGGACTTGGAATGGCAGTTGAATGGAATGGAGAGTGTCTTGAAAGGAGGGTATAAGATGAACATCAACAAAAGCAAAACGAGAGTAATGGAATGTAGTCGAATTAAGTCGGATGATGTTGAGGGTATTAGATTAGGAAATGAGACACTTAAAGTAGTAAAGGAATTTTCCTATTTGGGGAGCAAAATAACTGATGATGGTGGAAATAAAGAGGATATAAAATGTAGACTGGCATTGGCAAGGAAATCGTTTCTAAAGAAGAGAAATTTCTTAACATCGAGTATAGATTTAAGTGTCAGGAAGTCATTTCTGAAAGTATTTGTATGGAGTGTAGCCATGTATGGAAGTGAAACATGGACGATAAATAGTTTGGACAAGAAGAGAATAGAAGCTTTCGAAATGTGCTGCTACAGAAGAATGCTGAAGATTAGATGGGTAGATCACATAACTAATGAGGAAGTATTGAATACGATTGGGGAGAAGAGAAGTTTGTGGCACAATTTGACCAGAAGAAGCGATCGGTTGTTAGGACATGTTCTGAGGCATCAAGGGATCACCATTTTAGTATTGGAGGGCAGCGTGGAGGGTAATAATCGTAGAGGGAGACCAAGAGATGAATACACTAAGCAGATTCAGAAGGATGTATGTTGCAGTAGGTACTGGGAGATGAAGAAGCTTGCACATGATAGAGTAGCATGGAGAGCTGCATCAATCCAGTCTCAGGACTGAAGACCACCACAACAACAACAACAACATTAAACTCTACATTCCCTGTCTAACATAAGGATATCACACACATCCATGCCCGAGGCAGCATTCGAACCTGAGACCAAAGCTGTCACGTGGTTCCGGAATAAAGAGCCTAGAAGCGCTCGGCCCCAGTGGCTGGCACCCAGTTACAGATCTTAGACTGCTACTTACACTAGTGGCCATTAAAATTGCTACACTAGGAAGATGACGTGCTACAGACGCGACATTTAACCGACAGGAAGAAGATGCTCTGATATGCAACTGATTAGCTTTTCAGAGCATTCACACAAGGTTGGTGCCGGTGGCGACACCTACAACGTGCTGACATGAGGAAAGCTTCCAACCGGTTTCTCGTACACAAACAGCTGTTGACCGGCGTTGCCTGTTGAAAAGTTGTTGTGATGCCTCGTGTAAGGAGGAGAAATGCGTACCATCACGTTTCCTACTTTTATAATGGTCGGATTGTAGCCTATCGCGATTGCGGTTTATCGTATCGCGACATTGCTGCTCGCGTTGGTCGAGAACCAATGACTGCTGGCAGAATATGGAATCGGTGGGTTCAGGAGGGTAATACGGGACCCCGTGCTGGATCCCAACGGCCTCGTATCACTAGCAGTCGCGATGACAGGCATCTTATCCGCATGGCTGTAACGGATCGTGCAGCCACGTCTCGATCCCAGAGTCAACAAATGGGGACATTTGCAAGACGACAACCATCTTCACTAACAGTTCGACGACGTTTGCAGCAGCATGGACTATCAGCTCGGAGACCATGGCCGCGCTTACCATTGAGGCTGCATCACAGACAGGAGCGCCTGCGATGGTGTACTCAACGACGAACCTGTGTGAACGAATGGCAAAATGTCATTTTTTCGGATGAATCCAGGTTCTGTTTACAGCATCATGATGGTCGTAACCGTGTTTGGCGACATCGCGGTGAACGGACATTGGAAGCGTGTATTCGTCATCGACATACTGGCGTATCACCCAGCGTCATGGTATGGGGTGCCATTGGTTACACGTATCGGTCACCCCTTATTCGCATTGACGGCATTTTGAGCAGTGGACGTTCCATTTCAAATGTGTTCCGCCCCGTGGCTCTACCCTGCATTCGATCCCTGCGAAACCCTACATTTCAACAGGATAAAGCACGACCGCATTCTGCAGGTCATGTACGGGCCTTTCTGGATATAGAAAATGTTCGACTGCTGCCCTGGCCAGCACATTCTCAAATCCTCTCACAAACTGAAAAGTCTGGTCAATGGTGGCCGAGCAACCGGCTCGTCACAACAGTCACTACTCTTGATGAACTGTGGTATCGTGTCGAAGCTGAATGGGCAGCTGTACCTGTACACGCCTTCCAAGCTCTGTTTGACTCGATGCCCAATCGTATCAAGGCTGTTATTACGGCCAGAGGTGGTTGTTATGGGTACTGATTTCTCAGGAGCTATGCACCCAATTTGCGTGAGAATGTAATCGCATGTCAGTTCTAGTATAATATATTTGTTCAATGAATACCCGTTTATCATCTGCATTTCTTCTTGGTAAAGCAATTTTAATGGCCAGTAGTGTATGTACGCGCAACGCTTAACTCCACTTTTCCTCCTCGACGTACTGCCGCTGATTCTCGTAGCTGTGAGCTACGGCGCTGGCTGCAACTACGTTGTCGTTATGTGCTGAAGCAGACACTTGAAACGCGCTCTCTACTGCTACCTGCGCAGGCCGCTGCTTGCTGCTGCTGCACGTCTTTGTCCCTGGCTGCCAGGGCTGCCCTGCACACTGTGCCTCCTCACTACATGAAGAATCATGAAGTGACGATTCTCAACCTAATCCCATGGTCCGCACAAACAACATTCACTTTTATTCTCTTAGCATTTATGAACTCCCTCTTCCTGCTTTATACCGATACTACTTTCATGGTAAAAAAATTTGACTTTGTTTCAACAATTATTATTCAACCAAAGTTCAAAAAGAGTTAAAGCACAGTTGAAAACGCACTTATCGCAGTTCTTGTACAATTCCCCAGTTATTTACAATACACATGTATCACACTCCTTGCACGGTTTGCTGGTCCGTTACGGTTCACATTTCTCGCTAATAAAATCCAGCCTCATAATTCCGAAGGGATTCGACTTCAAGATATTCCCTCCAGGGATGCTATGTACGGCAAGTGGAAGAGAGTGAGAGACAATATTGCGGGAGGGAATTTATGATCAATGCCTTGCCTGGAAAATTTCTTGCCTTCATACATCAGTTGTGTAACCACAGGTGTCGTATCACTGGCCTCGGTTGTACTAGGACTCGCGCGGTGTCTAGATGCTTCAAACGCCCTGAGTGGAATGCATAAGTTCTGAATAATGTTTACCAACCTGCAGTCTTCTCTCGTTGTCCCCTACTCAGAAAACAGCACATCGGTAGTGAGTCCGTTATCTTGAGGCTGTGATAAACTGTTAGTGAGGAACTGGCATTGATAAATTAAATAAATTTTGAACTGGTTTGCTTAAACGGGACGCCACAGGCTTTTTTATTAGCAGAATACGAGAAACTGCACACTTACAGTTCACTTTACGAATCACAATTAATTTCCCCTCTTCGCACTTTCACAAGGAATAAACAAAATAATTAACTGTGGGTATGCGTAATTACTATCAAACTAGTACGTCCAAAAAATCAGAGATTGCTAATTAAGTTCTTAACCAATACCGACCACGACAGACAACATGTCCGTCCTCAGAGACTGACGATACAACCCCTCTCTTGCAGCCACCTCGCCCGCCATCCAAGTTAGGCGCGAATCGAAGATCTCCGAAGTGCTTCGTCTGCTTACTCGTTGAGCAATTGTTTATTATTCTGCTGGTAATTAACAATTATCAGATAATATAATGACAGCCTGCTGATGAGAGATGCTTTTATATGATTTGCAAGGAAATTCACTGTTTAGTTGTTCTAATAATATTAACAGAAGGTTATAGTTTTGGCGCATAACTTGCGCACACAGCTACAAATCGCGCACGAAAACAATTTAGAATGTCTTTCTCATGATACACGTACCGAATAACTCACCTTCCACGCGTACCTCACACCACATTACGTCATCTTCCCACTGCTGCCTTCTCAACTGCTCCAAAAGGCTCTCCAAGTAGTGAATATGATGGCTGTAAACCGAGAAATATTACAACATCTCAGTATGGAAAAGCTGAAATGCGTTTTTTCGTAATGGAACACTTCTTTCCTTATTCAGTCACGAAAATAGTGACAGGGGACTTTTCTAGTGTGTTGCTTGCAATGAGCATTTTATGTCTGTATGCACGCTTTTTAGAAATTTTCACGTTCGTCACTTTAGCTGTAAAATAAAAACTGGGCGAGGAAACCCATGTCAAAGGTAAAATCCCTGTGAAATGTTCCATTAGGCAACACACTCTTTAATAAGCGTGACACAGAAGATAGTCTGTCTCCAACGAGCTGTCGCTCGTCAACGTACGATCGGTCGCAAAATGGGTTTCGCACAGACAGTCGGTAACGTTTCATCGGCAATTGTGCCTATTTCTCTACATCGTCGCCGCTCTGACTTAGACATTTGTCTATGCATCCCGCCAATTCTCTATGCAAGTCTGCAGCTCCCTATCTGCCCGGTTGAAAAAGGAGGATGGGGAGGAGTAACACCTCGTCAAAAAACCTTGGTGCACCTGGTCCGGGTGATAGTACATTGTGAGGGCCCCTTGCCAGGGATACGGTGAAGACTTCAACGGCAGTGAAGGCAGAGATGAAGATCATGAGTACGGCGGGACTGGTGGAAGAGGCAGCCCAAATCCACTAGCTTTGTTCTGGACTGTGGTCAGCGTCTGTTCACCTAGTTGGTGCGGCTGCTCCATGCTCTTCTTGATCACAACAATCAATTCCTAAACGTGTGACCTTCATAGAAGATCACCAAAAAACAAGTTTCAACTTCAATAAGCATGATGGAACAAAAGGAAAGAAATCCTCTACCCCAGGCATCAGTCTCTAGACTGAATTTTCTTGGTCATCGTATTTTGGGGGATCAGGAACGTCATGCACAGAAGAGTGGGAGCTTCTCAAAATCTCTAAGGCCAAAACAGAAGAACATCACAGGAACTCTCGAGACAAACAAACTCTCCAAAGTAGGTAAACTCAGACAACTCACAAATGCTATGGAGAAATTCCACATAAAAATCCTTGCGATTGCAGAAACAGGATTTACTGACAAAAATCATTTTGATTCAGGAAACTTCAGAATCAATAGATGAAAACCTGCACTCTATCTGAACAAGGGACTCAAACACTTTTTCACGGCTTTTGTTGTGCACAGATCAATTATAGACTCAGTAATAGACTTCCATTCAACATCAGAAAGAATCTCGACTCTCTGTAAAATCTGGAAACAAGGCATACACACTGATAAATGAAAAGGCCCCCACAAATGATAACAATAGAAAAGATCCACAGGTAATAGATGACTTCTGGGAACTACTGGAGGAAACATCAAATAAAATCCCTACTCATCACGTGAAAATTATGTTAGGACATTTCAATGGACAACTCGACAAAGAGAAATAATGCAGGAAAACAAAGGGAATTCATACAGCTCACAAGAGAACAAATAAAAACGGCGAGAGACTGATAAAATGTTGCAAAAATTTTGATCTTAAAATGATGTCTACACTATTTCTTAAATCTGTAAACAAACTTAGAACATTGAAATCATCAAATTCAACTTTGGTTGAATTTAAGATAGATCATGTTACCATATCTAATAAGAAGAATACCAAATAAATACTCAACGCACGAACAAGAAAGGGATTTTTTGAGTCAGACCACCATCTGCTGTAAATAAAGATTAGATTTCAACCTAACAGAAAGAAACCACCAATGAACAAAACAGTTAGAATTGATCCAAAATACACTCCTGGAAATTGAAATAAGAACATCGTGAATTCATTGTCCCAGGAAGAGGAAACTTTATTGACACATTCCTGGGGTCAGATACATCACATGATAACACTGACAGAACCACAGTCACATAGACACAGGCAACAGAGCATGCACAATGTCGGCACTAGTACAGTGTATATCCACCTTTCGCAGCAATGCAGGCTGCTATTCTCCCATGGAGACGATCGTACAGATGCTGGATGTAGTCCTGTGGAACGGCTTGCCATGCCATTTCCACCTGGCGCCTCAGTTGGACCAGCGTTCGTGCTGGACGTGCAGACCGCGTGAGACGACGCTTCATCCAGTCCCAAACATGCTCAATGGGGGACAGATCCGGAGATCTTGCTGGCCAGGGTAGTTGACTTACACCTTCTAGAGCACGTTGGGTGGCACGGGATACATGCGGACGTGCATTGTCCTGTTGGAACAGCAAGTTCCCTTGCCGGTCTAGGAATGGTAGAACGATGGGTTCGATGACGGTTTGGATGTACCGTGCACTATTCAGTGTCCCCTCGACGATCACCAGTGGTGTACGGCCAGTGTAGGAGATCGCTCCCCACACCATGATGCCGGGTGTTGGCCCTGTGTGCCTCGGTCGTATGCAGTCCTGATTGTGGCGCTCACCTGCACGGCGCCAAACACGCATACGACCATCATTGGCACCAAGGCAGAAGCGACTCTCATCGCTGAAGACGACACGTCTCCATTCGTCCCTCCATTCACGCCTGTCGCGACACCACTGGAGGCGGGCTGCACGATGTTGGGGCGTGAGCGGAAGACGGCCTAACGGTGTGCGGGACCGTAGCCCAGCTTCATGGAGACGGTTGCGAATGGTCCTCGCCGATACCCCAGGAGCAACAGTGTCCCTAATTTGCTGGGAAGTGGCGGTGCGGTCCCCTACGGCACTGCGTAGGATCCTACGGTCTTGGCGTGCATCCGTGCGTCGCTGCGGTCCGGTCCCAGGTCGACGGGCACGTGCACCTTCCGCCGACCACTGGCGACAACATCGATGTACTGTGGAGACCTCACGCCCCACGTGTTGAGCAATTCGGCGGTACGTCCACCCGGCCTCCCGCATGCCCACTATACGCCCTCGCTCAAAGTCCGTCAACTGCACATACGGTTCACGTCCACGCTGTCGCGGCATGCTACCAGTGTTAAAGACTGCGATGGAGCTCCGTATGCCACGGCAAACTGGCTGACACTGACGGCGGCGGTGCACAAATGCTGCGCAGCTAGCGCCATTCGACGGCCAACACCGCGGTTCCTGGTGTGTCCGCTGTGCCGTGCGTGTGATCATTGCTTGTACAGCCCTCTCGCAGTGTCCGGAGCAAGTATGGTGGGTCTGACACACCGGTGTCAATGTGTTCTTTTTTCCATTTCCAGGAGTGTAGTTTTGGAGCACAACATTCTATAGAAATAAATCAATGACTGCGGCCAAATCCGAAAAAAGATAATTATCGTATTTGAGTTGTTGAACAAGTGAACGATGTTGAAATCTGGATGGACCGGTGGGAAACATGATGAGGTAGACATAGAAAAATTAACAAAAAGATGTGCTGAAATGGCAGGACAAGTATTAAAATATGAGGGAGTAACTTACATCATATTTGAGGGACCTGTAGAGGGTAAAAACTGACTGACAGACATTGGAATATATCCATTAAATGATTTAGGACAATTAATGCAAGTGTAACTATGAGAAGAAGAGGTTGGCGCTATAAATGTATTAATGGTGGTTTGCGTGAAACCAGTCAGATGTCTTACGAGCCATAGAAAAAAAGTAAAGGGGTAAATCTGTGTACCAAATCGTAAACATTGTCAATACTAGTTTGCTGGTCCAAGACTTGCCAGGAAATGTGTATTTCATCTGTTACATTTCCGAGTGATACCTTTATTTGGCATAGAAAGGATTAATTTACCAAGACACAATGTCGTCATTTTGATATGCAGCTCTCGCGATGACGTCACAAACCATAGCTGTAAAGTAAATGTCCTCAGGTAATGACTGGAAATGAATGTTTACATACTATATGCTGGCAAAATGTACATGAACAGAGTTTTCAAATTAACAGTGGTGATACAAGTTATAATAGTTTTGAAGATAATATCGATCTTACCGTTTGTCCTTTGAACAATGGAACAGACGTGTCACTTGTGCGACGTATTTCAGTTATTCAGTCAGTGGCTTTACTAGAAAATAAACGTCTCACTACAATTTGCAGGCACGTGCCTCTAAATGAAACACCGTTTTTTAATAGCCGAAGCTAAGTATTGGCTGTTACGTTCTGCTTACTTCAATTCGCATGATACAGGAAAATTTGATAAACGATAGCAAAACTTTGGTAATTCTAAAGTGAATGAAACAAATTCAGTTCTGTGAGTATCACACATTACCGATCTCAGTATGTAACAAAAATTCAGTGACAAGAAAGTGTTTGCCAGTATTCCGAAATTCTTTTCATCACACAGATTTTGCTGAATGTACAGTGAAATAAAAAATGCACCAGATTGTGATTTTATCGCCAGTCACGTTAGGAATTGAATATACGATGTGCTGTTCATTTATTGCTTTTGTGCTTTCTCGTACTAGACATGCAAACCCATTACGTAAATCATAGAACACAGCTACAGAAACGAAGCGCTGCTGTTCATGCCATCTGGAACTGCGCATATTGCTCGCAGGAAATCGCTTCGCATTACTCGCCACTAGTCGTCTCCCATGTACATATTCCGACTCCCGCTGGGTTTTCCAATACTGAGAAAAGAGATCGAGGTGATACTGACAGTCATGTATTGCAGTACTTCACACGACAGGGCATCGATAATGCTACATTCGCGTGCTCCATTTTCGTTTACGTGAAATACTGCGGTAGAGTCGGAGCATTCAGATTGCTGTCAACGTGGTGCAGTATCTCGATCGAAGTTGTGGATCGAGCTCCAGATACCGTGTCTATCCAGTGTCAATGGCTCAGTATCCTTTGCGCTAGATTCTTAACGTACACTGCACCTTGCATCTGCAAGCACACAAATAATGTATGCAGTAACGTATTTCATGGGAATCAGATCAGGAAACGAGACACTTAAAGTGGTGGATGAGTTTTGCTATCTGGACAGCAAAATAAATGACGATGGCCGAAGTAGAGAGGAAATAAAATGTAAACTGGCAATGGCAAGAAAATCATTTCCGTAGAGAGAAATTTGTTAACATCGAATATAGGTGTAAGTGTTAAGAAGTCTTTTCTGAAAGTATTTGTCAGGGGAGTAAGCGTGTATCGAAGTGAAAAATGGACCATAAACAGTTTAGACAAAGCTTTCAAAATGTGGTATTAGAGAACAATGTTGAAAATTGGTTCAAATGGCTCTGAGCACTATGAGACTCAGCTTCTGTGGTCATCAGTCCCCTAGAACTGAGAACTACTTAAACCTAACTAACCTAAGGACATCACACATATCCATGCCCGAGGCAGGATTCTAACCTGCCACAGTAGCGGTCTCGCGGTTCCAGACTGTAGCGCCTAGAACCGTTCGGCCACTCCGGCTGGCAAGAATGTTGAAGATTAGATTGGTAGGTCACGTAACTAATGAGGAGGTGCTGAACAGAATTTGGGAGACAAGAAATTTGTGGCGCAACTTGCCCAAAAGAAGGTATCGGTTGACAGGACACATTTTGAGACATCAAGGGATCAGCAACTTAGTATTGGAGAGAAGTATAGGAAACAAGAATTGTACAGGGAGACTAAGAGATGAATACAGTCGGCAGATTCAGAAGAATATAGGTTGCAGTATTTATTCGGAGATGAAGAGGCTCACACAGGATAGCCGGCCGGTGTGGCCGAGCGGTTCTAGGCGCTTCAGTCTGGAACCACGCGGCCGCTACGGTTGCAGGTTCGAATCCTGCCTCGGGCATGGATGTGTGTGATATCCTTAGATTAGTTAGGTTTAAGTAGTTCTAAGTTCTAGGGGACTGATGACTTCAGATGTTAAGTCCCCTAGTGCTCAGAGCCATATTTTCACACAGGATAGAGAAGCATGGCGAGCTGCATCAAACCAGTCCTAAGATTCAGGTCAATAAGAGCCACAACAAGACAGAAAATTTAATGCAAATGCCATTCATTCAGGGAGCATTCTTTCTTACCACTCAATAACTAACTTAATTAATTCTTTCATACGAACGTTCAGAATTAAAACCAAGCGATATGACGAATGTCATCTTAAATTCTGTACCTGCTGAGACTTATTTAGAAAGTACAAACATCACACCACTTCGTGCACATACTTTGTTATCCACCATTTCCTTTGCAGCAAGACTTTTAGTAACTCTTTACCAATAATTACTGCTTTTCCTCTTCAATTTTCCTCATACTCAAAAGTTTCGTCTAGAGAAATATCGACAGTTACCACTCCTCTTGTAAACCTTCTCTTTGTCGTCGTCAGCTACTTAGCCGCAAGACTCAAGTTTCTAGGCACTGTCTCGCTTGTGGTAGAATGAAGGTGGTAAGCGTACTGTTTTGATATTACCGCAGAGGACTATACTTTGCAAAGCAAATGCTGCGTCTATTTCCCTTGCTATAAATTCCATCAGCTGAAGTATGTCCGCTTCTGAAAGACCGGTTTGCTTGACATGAATCAGACATTGTCGGCAGGTATCATCAGGAAACGCTATGAGAATTTTTGATGCTAGTAGACGACCATAAGCATTTACATCTTCACCTAGCGCGCGCGAAAATCTTGGTTTCGGCGGTTGCACACGATAAACGTAGAACTGACAGATTCTGAATTCGGAAATTAATACATTTAGTAGATTCTAAATAGTCCAGGTGAGCTTGTATAGGTCTATCGCCATCGTTTGCTGTGAGCATTCTCTTGGGTTTTTCATATGTGTCAGAGATCGCAGTAATACCATCAACTAAATAACTTGGTTCTCCTTCTCAGCAACCACGCAGAATTATGTGTTTATGAATGGTGAATATCGATTACTGGAATTGTTCCCAGAAAGGAGACAATTTCAAAATATTCCAGCAAACATCTCAAGTTTGACAGCGAGCAATTTGATATTAGGTGGTGGAACAACTAAATGGGGATTGGTTGGTTTGCGGGAGAGAACCTAACAGCGAGGTCAATGATCCCAACGGATGAGGGAAGGATGGAAAAGGAAATCGGCCGTGCCCTTTTAAAGGAACCACCCCAAGATTTGCCTGAAGAGATTCAAGGAAATCACGGAAATCGTGGTCGACGTGGGTTTGAACCGCCGTCCTCGCGAATGCGAATCCAGTGAGAAGATGGAACAAGTGAAGTGACGGAAGTAGCAGGTAGTTTATCACTGATGGTTGTGTGAGCCAAGGAATTCTTGCTTCCTCTCTATTCCCCGTGACGTGGGTACAATAGCGCGTTTGCCTGCGTCACTGCATTCGTCTCAATTGAGGACATCAGCAGCGGAATCAGCGACATCGAGAAGATCGTCCTTTTCGTAATCATAATCTGTTAGTATAGACAACAGTTCCTGAAATCGATCTCTGGACTATCATAACCTTGAATTGTAGCTGTGTCATTAAAATTGTGTACTTCATTTAAAATGGATGAAACATTAGCTCTCGCTCCCGCCCGTATTCTCTTCAAGCGTTGTAACTGATCGTTGTTATCAGCTTTCCCGCGTCAGATATCGTGGCGTGTTTGTTGCAGTTGTCTAAGATGATCAAGATAGTAAGTAGTTTGGTAAACAAATACACAATGACGGGCATAGTGCAAGAGTTGATAATCCGTTAAAGCGAGAACTCAGCAGCTGCAGTAACAGTATAGAGCACAATAACGTAATCAGCTGCCCTAAAAATGGCCCTACAAAATGTGTGGCGTGATAATTTAGTTATACTTAACTTTGTGCGCAAGTGGTTGGTGTCGGAAGAGTTTGTTGCGTGGAGTGGCAAACCAGTGCAGTGAGCCGCTCGTAGTAATGCCGCAGGAAGTGGGCTAAAAATAATATTGTCTGAGCGACAATCGTGGAAGTCTGTCGAGTTCCGGCACCAATTTTTGTGTCATGGAATGACGATGGTAAGCAACAGTTTCCATTCTGATTCTTGCTTTGAGTACAAGTCAGAGAACATTTATGTAACAAAAAGAGTTTACAACATGTTAAGTCTTACAAAGATATTACTTATCAGACATACGAGTATAAGTGTCACAACGACTTCAATTCCCAGTGGTGTATTTTTTATGTGTTACAGAGCCTAAGTGTAACGATCACTTCGTTAATGAGATTCATGTTATTTTTTCGTAGTGTCAGTTCATTTTTGGTCAAAGGCTCCCAATAAATTAGACAATGGATTGTTGTCAGAATTTTCTTAGCCAAACGAAGAGTGGGAAATGAACAAATGGCGGATAAAGTACCAGCGTAAGATCTACTTTCGGAAAAATATCTTCAATTGCTTGAAAGTAATCTGGGATTCTGACTGGTTTGACGCGAACTTCCCGGAATACCTCCACTGATCTTTTCGTATCCGAGTAGCAGTTGCAACCTACGTCCTCAACAAATTTGCTGGGGTATTTCAATCTCTGCTTTCCTCTACAGTTTTTTCTCTCTACATTTCCCTCTTCTACCAACGAAGTTATTCTCTGATTTGTTAACAGACGTTCTATCATCCTATCCCTTCTTATCAGGTCACACACCGCATGTGGAAACCCGTTACCCGAATCATGGAATATAACTACAGAAATGAAGCGCAGCTTTTCACGTCATCTGCAACTGGCATATTGCTCGCAGGAAATGGCTTCCCGTTGCTGGTCAGTTCCTATTCCTTTCCAGCGGAGAATGTCCTCATCCCTTATCTTACCAGTCGTACTAATTTTCAACATTCATGTGCACCACATCTCAAATGCCTCGATTTCCTCGGTTTTCCCACACTCCATATCTCTCTACGCTAAAAAACTGCGCTCCAAACGTACATTCTCAAAAATTTCTTCCTCATATTAAGGCCTATTTTTATACTAGCAGACTTCTGTTAACCAGGGACGCCGGTGTTGCCAGTTGTAGTCTGTTTTTTATATCCTCCTTGCTCCGTTCGTTATGGATTACTTTGCTGACTAGGAAGCAGGATTCCTTAATTTGACTTACTTTGTTCCTGTTGTTAAATTTCTCGCTGTTCTCATTACATTCGTCCTTCTTCGATATATTCTCAGTCCATATCCCATATTAATTGGATTGTTCATTCCAGTTAACAATCCTGTAACTCTTCTTCTCTTTCACTGAGGATAGCAATGCCATCAGGGAATCGTGGATTTTCATTCCACTCTCGAATACGTCTTTTATTTCCAGCATTGCTTCCTCAAGGTATAGATGGAGCAATAGGGGCAAAAGACTACTCCCGTGTCTTAGACCCTTTTTAATCCCAGCACTTCGTTCTTGGTCTTCCACTCTTATTGTTCCCTCTTGGTTGTTGCATATACTGTATATTACCCATCTTTTCCTATAGCTTATACATATTTTCCTTAGAATTTTGAACATCTTGCGCCATATTACATTCTCAACCGCTTTTTTCAGGTCGGCAAATCCTATGAAGTTGTCCTGTTTTTTCCTTCTTCTTGTTTCCATTGTCAACCGCAACATGAGAACTGCATCTCTGGTGCTTTCAAATATCCTAAAGCGAAACTGATAGTTTTCTAACAGTTCCACAATTTTATTTTCTATTTTCTGTACATTATTCTTTTCAGCAGCTTGGATGCATGAGCTGTTAAGCTGATTGTCCGACAGTTCTCGCGCTTGTCGCCTATTGCAGTCTTGATAACTGTGTGTATGATGTTTTCGGGATGTCTGCTGACATATAGCCAATAACATCCATACCGCACACGATAGTGAATGGTCGTTTTGTTGCTACTTACCTCAAATTAGAAATTGAAATGGAATTTTATCCATCGCTTCTGCCGTATTTGATCTTAAGTCTTTCAAAGCTGTGTTAAATTCTGACTCTGATACTGCCTCCCCTATATCTTCCCTATTGACTCCTGTTTTTTTCTTCTTCACGTCAGCATACAAGTCCTCCCCTTCATAGAGGCCTTCAGTGTACTCTTTTCATCCATTCACTGCTTTCCTAAGTTCCCCCCAAATTCTTTTTTTATTTCCTTCTTTCATCGATCAACAGAAGTATTTCTTCCATTACTCATGGTTTCTTCCCATTTACCTTTCTCATGGTTTCTTCCCGTTTACCATTTTTGCACTATGTTTTTCTTTCCAACTTCTGCGGCTACCTTTCTTAGAGATGTCCATTCCTCTTCAACTGAACTGCGCACAGTATGTCCAATATAAGGGTATTGTCAATGACGATCTCGGTTTGCAGAAGGCAGGCATATACTAGAGTCCGTGTCACTGTGAGCAGTACGCACCATCGAAGATCGTTGCCGAGAACGTCAGAGGCACACTCGACTTAGTTACCCCAACAAGTCGACGGTTGCAGAGCACTGTTTGTGTCCGAAAATCACAAAATGGACTACCAACATCCCAGGGTCTTGGCACAGACATCTAAATACTGGGACAGCGTCGTTAGAGAGGCTACAGAAATTCGTACCTGGAACGGACCCATCGACCGAGTTTGCAACTATGCAACTATAGCCTCAGCAAGGCATGGGAACCAGCGTTGAGTGTAATGAAAAAGACACTCAGGAAAGAAAATGAGCGGGCGGCCAGGGTGCACGAGGTAATTACACCGACGCCACAACAGACGCCGACGTCAGCGTCTCAGTGGCCACGGGCGCTGACCGCGAAGAGAACGCCTCGCGGGGGGGGGGGGGGGGGGGGGGGGATTTAAGATAGTCGCCCGCTCTCAGGAGCTCAGTTCGTCAGCGCACCTGCCGACGGCGACATGACCCATAACCAAAATATTGAGCCCGTTGGACACTATGGGCCGGCTGTACACCCATGGACTGTTCGAGCAACATTCATATTGGTTATATTGATACAAGATTAGAGGACCGAAAATAATTTCGGGCCGGTGATCCTTTGGTCATAGCTCTGCGTAAGTTCAGCACTTGCGGTCCGGCAGGCTACTGTGTCATGGGTAGACTTAAACACCCAAGCGATTGTTCATAGGTTAATGTACATCTTTCCAGAGACTATGGCCAAAAGTTGGCCTTAGTTTCTTGCATGATGTACACGTAACTTAAGCAAATATTTTATCCTGTGACTCCTATTACAATTTTATGTCGACAAGAGCCTCGACCTGGTGGCATTTACTAGTGAGCATTCATTCTGAAGTACCATGTATGTGCCGGCCGGTGTGGTCGTGCGGTTCTAGGCGCTTCAGTCTGGAACCGCGTGATCGCTACGGTCGCAGGTTCAACTCCTGCCTCGGGCATGGATGTGTGTGATGTCCTTAGCTTAGTTAGGTTTAATTAGTTCTCAGTTCTAGGCGACTGATGACCTCATAAGTTAAGTCGCATAGTGCTCAGAGCCATTTGAACCGTCCATGTATGTAATCTGGCTGCAGTCTCAAGCCATGGCTTGGGATAATTCTTGTTTTGTCAATTTTAAATATGACAAGGGTCGCTCGGCTTCATCTAATGTAATATACCATCATGTGGCGTAACAGTGTCCACTCTTCTGAAGAAGATATTTTTACAAATATCGAAACCTAGGTCAAGGGTGCCCTCCCCCCCCCTCCCCCCCCCATGAACCGTAGACCTTGCCGTTGGCGGGGAGGCTTGCGTCCCTCAGCGATACAGATAGCCGTACCGTAGGTGCAACCACAACGGAGGGGTATCTGTTGAGAGGCCAGACAAACGTGTGGTTCCTGAAGTGGGGCAGCAGCCTTTTCAGTAGTTGCAGGGCAACAGTCTCGATGATTGACTGATCTGGCCTTGTAACACTAACCAAAACGGCCTTGCTGTGCTGGTACTGCGAACGGCTGAAAGCAAGGGGAAACTACGGCCGTAATTTTTCCCGCGGGCATGCAGCTTTACTGTATAAATAAATGATGATGTCGTCCTCTTGGGTAAAATATTCGGGAGGTAAAATAGTCCCCCATTAGGGTCTCCGGGCGGGGACTTCTCAGGAGAACGTCATTATCAGGCGAAAGAAAACTGGCGTTCTACGGATCGGAGAGTGGAATGTCAGATCCCTTAATAGGGCAGGTAAGTTATAAAATTTAAAAAGGGGAATGGATAGGTTAAAGTTAGATATAGTGGGAATTAGTGAAGTTCGGTGGCAGGAGGAACAAGATTTCTGGTCAGGTGAATACAGGGTTATAAATACAAAATCAAATTGGGGTAATGCAGGAGTAGGTTTCATAACGAATAAAAAAATAGGAATGCGGGGAAGCTACTACAAACAGCACAGCGTTGTGGCCAAGATAGACACGAAGCCCACGCCTACGACAGTTGTACAAGTCTATATGCCAACTAGCTCTGCAGATGACGAATAAATTGAAGAAATGTATGATGAAATAAAAGAAATTATTCAGATAGTGAAGGGAGACGAAAATTTAATAGTCATGGGTGACTGGAATTAGGTAGTAGGAAAAGGGAGAGAAGGAAACATAGTAGGTGATTATGGATTGGGGGTAAGAAATGAAAGAGGAAGCCGCCTGGTAGAATTTTGCGCAGAGCATATCTTAATCATAGCTAACACTTGGTTCAAGAATCATCAAAGAAGGTTGTATACATGGAAGAACCCTGGAGATACTAAAAGGTATCCGATAGATTATATAATGGTAAGACAGAGATTTAGGAACCAGGTTTTAAATTGTAAGACATTTCCAGGGGCAGATGTGGACTCTGACCACAATCTATTGGTTATGAATTGTAGATTAAAACTGAAGAAACTGCAAAAAGGTGGGAATTTAAAGAGATGGGACCTGGATAAACTGACTAAACCAGAGATTGTACAGAGTTTCAGGGCGAACATAAGGGAACAATTGACAAGAATGGGGGAAGAAGTACAGTAGAAGAAGAATGGGTAGCTTTGAGGGATGAAGTAGTGAAGGCAGCAGAGGATCAAGTAGGTAGAAAGACGAGAGCTAATAGAAATCCTTGGGTGACAGAAGAAATATTGAATTTAATAGATGAAAGGAGAAAATATAAAAATGCAGTAAATGAAGCAGGCAAAAAGGAATACAAACGTCTTAAAAATGAGATCGACAGGAAGTGCAAAATGGCTAAGCAGAGATGGCTAGGGGACAAATGTAAGGACGTAGAGGCTTATCTCACTAGAAGTAAGATAGATACTGCCTACAGGAAAATTAAAGAGACCTTTGGAGAAAAGAGAACGACTTGTGTGAATATCAAGAGCTCAGATGGAAACCCAGTTCTAAGCACAGAAGGGAAAGCAGAAAGGTGGAAAGAGTATATAGAGGATCTATATAAGGGCGATGTACTTGAGGACAATATTATAAAAATGGAAGAGGATGTAGATGAAGATGAAATGGGAAATATGATACTGCGTGAAGAGTTTGACAGAGCACTGAAAGAGTCGAAACAAGGCCCCGGGAGTAGACAACATTCCATTAGAACTGCTGACGGCGTTGGGAGAGCCAGTCCTGACAAAACTCTACCATCTGGTGAGCAAGATGTATGAAACAGGCGAAATACCCTCAGACTTCAAGAATAATATAATAATTCCAATCCCAAAGAAAGCAGGTGTTGATAGATGTGAAAATTACCGAACAATCAGTTTAATAAGTCACGGCTGCAAAGTAATAACATTAATTCTTTACAGACGATTGTAAAAACTGATAGAAGCCGACCTTGGGGAAGATCAGTTTGGATTCCGTAGAAATATGGGGACACGTGAGGCAAAACTGACCCTACGATTTATTTTAGAAGCTAGATTAAGAAAAGGCAAACATACGTTTCTAGCATTTGTAGACTTAGAGAAAGCTTTTGACAATGTTGACTGGAATACTCTCTTTCAAAGTCTGAAGGTGGCAGGGGTAAAATACAGGGTGCGAAAGGCTATTTACAATTTGTACAGAAACCAGATGGCTGTTATAAGAGTCGAGGGACATGAAAGGGAAGCAGTGGTTAGGAAGGGAGTGAGACAGGGTGGTAGTCTCTCCCAGATGTTACTGAATCGGTATATTGAGCAAGCAGTAAAGGAAACAAAATAAAAATTCGGAGTAGGTATTAAAATCCATGGAGAATAAATAAAAACGTTGAGGTTCGCCGATGACATTGTAATTCTGTTAGAGACAGCAAAGAACTTGGAAGAGCAGTTGAACGGAATGGACAGTGTCTTGAAAGTAGGATATAAGATAAACATGAACAAAAGCAAAACGAGAGTAATGGAATGTAGTCGAATTAAGTCGGGTGATGCTGAGGGAATTAGATTAGGAAATGGGACACTTAAAGCAGTAAAGGAGTTTTGCTATTAGGGGAGCAAAATAACTGATCATGGTCGAAGTAGAGAGGATATAAAGTGTAGACTGGCAATGGTAAGGAAAGCGTTTCTGAAGAAGATAAATTTGTTAACATCGGGTATAGATTTAAGTGATAGGAAGTCGTTTCTGAAAGTATATGTATGGATTGTAGCCATGTATGGAAGTGAAACATGGACGATAAATAGTTTGGACAAGAAGAGAATAGAAGCTTTCGAAATGTGGTGCTACAGAAGAATGCTGAGGATTAGATGGGTAGATCACATAACGAATGAGAAGGTACTGAATAGGATTGGGGAGAAGAGGAGTTTGTGGCACAACTTGACTAGAAGAAGGGATCGGTTGATAGGACATGTTCTGAGGCATCAGGGGATCACAAATTTAGTATTGGATGGCAGCGTAGAGGGTAAAAATCATAGAGGGAGACCAAGAGATGAATACACTAAGCAGATTCAGAAGGATGTAGGTTGCAGTAGGTACTTGGAGATGAAGAAGCTTGCGCAGGATAGAGTAGCGTCGAGAACTGCATCAAACCAGTCTCAGGACTGAAGACCACAACAACAACAACAGCAACAGGTCGAGGGTTAATGAACCTTTGTTTGCAACTGAATGGCTGATTTTTCAACCTCTTCAAATTTACTGCGTTACTGTTTCACAGCCCTGTTTAAGATTTAGAAATAGTGGCGTATTAGGAGCTGCTCAACCATTATATGCCATTGTTTTAGACTCCCAGTGGTCAGTCCACACCCCAGTTGAGCTGGACTGCTGGTAGCACTTCAGAAGACGCGCGTTATCCCTTTAGCTTGTTTCACATGATTTTTATACAACGCCCTTTCGCATTGCTTGACGGTCCCTGTCGCTCAGTACATTAGGGACGGCTGCATTTACCTGTTCTTTTTTTAAAATGTGTGTGAAATCTTATGGGACTTAACTGCTAAGGTCATCAGTCCCTAAGCGTACACACTACTTAACCTAAATTATCCTAAGGACAAACACACACACCTACGCCCGAGAGAGGAATCAAACCTCCGCCGGGACTACATCTACATCTACATTTATACTCTTCAAGCCACCCAACGGTGTGTGGCGGAGGGCACTTTACGTGAGACTGTCATTACCTCCCTTTTCTGTTCCAGTCGCGTATGGTTCGCGGGAAGAACGACTGTCTGAAAGCCTCCGTGCGCGCTCGAATCTCTCTAATTTTACATTCGTGATCTCCTCGGGAGGTATAAGTAGGGGGAAGCAATATATTCGATACCTCATCCAGAAACGCACCCTCTCGAAACCTGGCGAGCAAGCTACACCGCGATGCAGGGCGCCTCTCTTGCAGACTCTGCCAATTGAGTTTGCTAA
This sequence comes from Schistocerca cancellata, assembly GCF_023864275.1. Lineage (NCBI taxonomy): Eukaryota > Metazoa > Arthropoda > Insecta > Orthoptera > Acrididae > Schistocerca > Schistocerca cancellata. The sequence goes on from NC_064630.1 coordinate 680,147,828, forward strand.
ACATCTCCGTAACGCTATCACGGTTACCAAATAACCCTGTGACGAAACGCGCCGCTCTTCTTTGGATCTTCTCTATCTCCTCCGTGAACCCGATCTGGTACGGATCCCACAGTGATGAGCAATACTCAAGTATAGGTCGAACGAGTGTTTTGTAAGCCACCTCCTTTGTTGATGGACTACATTTTCTAAGGACTCTCCCAATGAATCTCAACCTGGTACCCGCCTTACCAACAATTAATTTTATATGATCATTCCACTTCAAATCGTTCCGCACGCATACTCCCAGATATTTTACCGAAGTAACTGCTACCAGTGTTTGTTCCAGTGTTTGTTCGGATATTTTTTTCCATGAGATAACATAGTTCCGTGCATGAGATAGAGCAGTAAAATATTATTAACATGAAAAAGGCATTTAACGAAATACTGTAGCAAGGAAAAAAAACTGGTAATTTAGCAAATTAAAGTTTCTCTTACCAGAGGACAAATACTCGTGCAGATGGTGCGTTTCACATATTACTTCAAGGGACGCTTTGCTATGTGTGTGTGTATACGCTTGTATATCTATGTATGTGAGAGAGAGAGCTTAAAGGAGATGGGCTGGTTGTAGATGTGTACGTGTGTACGCGCGTGTGTGTGTGTGGCTCTCATTTTCGCAATATCCGGCCACTTCCGCTTTATGTACATACTCGCGGCGAGCCCGTGCCGCTTCCATCCCCGGGGCCGGTCGCTCTCCGGCCTCTTAGCCTGATGGCAGGAGCGTGCAAGTCTCCCCCAGCCACATTCCTCTCTGAGTGCACCACTCTACGGCTCCAGCTGGCGTCGGCCTTCCGCTGCAGCTTCAGTCCCGCTCTTTGCGTCTCTGCTGTCTGTGGTGGCGCTGAGCTCATCAGTGGTACCAGTGGCAGTCATAACATACTGCGCGAGTGACATTAAAACTGTCAAAAAATCTACAGTTAGTAACACTTATTTTTTTGGCTCATCAGTCTTTTGGCTGGTTTGATGTGGCACGCCATAAATTTTTCCCTTGTGCCACCCCTTTCATTTCAGACTATGACCCACAAGTCAGAAACAGGTATTAGTAGGACATGTTCCACTCTGTGTCTTCTCCAACTTATTTCTCCTTATACAGCTCCCGCTTGTGGCATGGATGCTTTTCCATGATGTCCTAACACATGTGCTATCAACGTGTCCCCTTTTCATATCATTATTTCCCACACGTTCATTTCCTCGCCGGTTTTGTGTAGAACCTCCTCATTTCCTAACAGTCCACCTGATTTTCAACATTCTAGCACCACATATCAAACTACCACGCAATGCTGTGCTACAAACGTACATTCTCAGGAATTTCTTCCACTAATTAAGTCCTGTATTTGATACTAGTAGGCTTCTTTTGGCCAGGCATGTCTTCTTTACCAGTCCTACTTTGCTATTTACGTCCTCTTTGCTTCGTTCGCCATGTATTGTGATTCCAAGGTAGTATGATGCTTTTACTTCTTCAGGATTCAACAGTGGAATTAAAATTCAAAAAGGCTCTGAGCACTATGCCACTTAATTTCTGAGGTCATCAGTCGTCTAGAACTTAGAACTAATTAAGCCTAACTAACCTAAGGACATCACGCACATCCATGCCCGAGGCAGGATTCGAACCTGCGACCGTAGTGGACGCTCGGCTCCAGACTGTAGCGCCTAGAACCGCACGGTCATTCCAGCCGGCATTAACATTCAAAGTGAAAGGATCTCAGTGACAAGATACGCTGATAACATCGCTGTCGTCAGTGAAAGTGATTAATATTGCAGGATCTTCTGAATATAATGAACAACCCGTCGCGTACAAAATATGGATTGAGATTAAATCGAAACAAGACGAATATAATGAGATGTAGCAGAAATTTAATTTTCCTTCCTTTGTCAAAACACATGATAATGTGCACAAACTCATCTTACTAACATATTACGCTGCAATTACTGTGACAGAATGCAGAAAGAGAATATCATATGAAACAAGCATCTGCGGACCAGTGAGTACCTTGTTTTGTTACGTTACAATAACGTAAGTGAAGAAATTTCATATTTATTATCATACTAACAAATTTTCGTCTACCATATGTCGATAACTCGTAAAAAGTTACGTTACCACATTGAAAAAGAAAATAAGAACTACAACTACTACTTTATCACCACAGGTAAGAAAGTTTCGTGCATTAATTGTATGGAAAAATACCCACCCCTTCGCATAATATAGTTTTCCAAAACTCGTTTCCATACCTTAAACCGTTTGAAAGATGCAACTGATGAAACGGATATTACATTCTCGCTCTATTACAGGCATACACGAAGAAATGAACCAGCTATACTACTGGCCATTAAAATTGCTACACCAAGAAGAAATGCAGATGATAAACGGGTATTCATTGGACAAATATATTATACTAGAACTGACATGTGATTACATTTTCACTCAATTTGGGTGCATAGATCCTGAGAAATCAGTTCCCAGAACAACCACCACTGACCGTAATAACGGCCTCAATATGCCTGGCCATTGAGTCAAACAGAACTTGGATGAAGAGTACAGGTACAACTGCCCATACAGCTTCAACACGGTACCACAGTTCATCAAGGGTAGTGACTTGTGCATTGTGACAAGCCAGTTGCTCGGCCACCTTTGACCAGACGTTTTCAATTGGTGAGATTTCTGCAGAAATTGCTGGCCAGGAAACCAGTCGAACATTTTCTGTATCCAGAAAGGCCCGTACAGGACCTGCAACATGCGGTCGTGCATTATCTTGCTGAAATGTAGGGTTTCGCAGGGATGGAATGAATGGTAGAGCCGCAGGTCTTAACACATCTGATTGTAACGTTCACTGTTCAAAGTGCCGTCAATGCGAACAAGAGGTGACCGAGACGTGTATCCAATGGCACCCCTTACCATCACGCCGGGTGATACGCCAGTATGGCGATGACGACTGATGCTTCCAACGTGCGTTCACCGCGATGTCGCCAAACACGGATGCGACCATCATGATGCTGTAAACAGAACCTCGATTCATCCGAAAAAATGGCGTTTTGCCATCCGTGCACACAGGTTCGTCGTTGCGTACGCCATCGCTGGCGCTCCTGTCTGTGATGCAGCGTCAATGGTAACCGCGGCTATGGTCTCTGAGTTGATATTCCATGCTGCTGAAAACGTCGTCGAACTGTTCGTGCAGATGGTTGTTGTCTTGCAAACGTCCCCATCTGTTGACTCAGGGATCGAGACGTGGCTGCACACTCCGTTACAGCCATGCAGATAAGATGCCTGTCATCTCGACTGCTAGTGATACGAGGCCGTTGGGATCCAGCACGGCGTTCCGTATTATCCTCCTGAACCCACCGGTTCCATATTCTGCTAACAGTAATTGGATCTCGACCATCGCGAGCAGCACTGTCGCGATACGATAAACCGCAATCGCGTTAGGCTACAATCCGATATTTATAAAAGTTGGAAATGTGATGGTACGCATTTCTCCTCCTTACACGAGACATCACAACAACGTTTCATCAGACAACGCCGGTCAACTGCTGTTTGTGTTTGAGAAATCGGTTGGAAACTTTCCTCATGTCAGCACGTTGTAGGTGTCGCCGCCGGCGCCAACCTTGTGTGAATGCTCTGAAAAGCTAATAATTTGCATATCATAGCATCTTCTTCCTGTCGGTTAAATTTCACGTCTGTAGCACTTCATCTTCGAGGTGTAGCAATTTTAATGGCCAGTAGTGTATATCAAATCCATTTTCTAGAGACTGGAGGCACGTAGAGACGTCCTCCAATGTTGAAAGAAATATAAATTTTCAACACGTCTAACATGAACATACGCAAAATTATAGCTACCACCGCAGCAACTCGATGTGGCATGGTCTCAATAAGCCGCTGGATGTCCCCTGCAGAAATACTGAGCCATGATGAATCTACGGTCGTCCATAATTGCAAAAGTGTTGCCGGTTCATGAATTAGTGCACGAACTGGTCTCTCGATTTTGTCCCATATGCATGTCGGGCTATGTGAGTGACCAAATCATTCGCTCTGGGTGGCTAAATCATTCTCTCGAATTGTTCAGATAGTTCAAACTTACCAGGAACAGTTGTGGATTGGTGACAAGACGCATCGTCATCCATAAAAATTCCGTCGTTTTTTGGGAACATGATGTCCGTGAATGGCTGCAAATCGTTTCCAGGTTGCCAAAAGTAGCCATTTTCACTCAGTTGGACCATAGAACCGAGTCAGTTCCATGTGAGCACAGCCCACACTACTGTGGAGCCCCCACTAGCTTGCCTCGTTGACAACTTTGGTCCCTTGCTTCGTGGGGTTTGCGCCACACTCGAACCATACCATCAGCTCTTACCAACAGAAATCTGAACTAATGTGTTGAGGCCACGATTTTCCAGTAGTCTAGGTTCTGTTAGCATAGACAACCGCGTCGGTCGTCGGCTACCGTGGCTCATTGACTCTCAGTTTCACTTTGTGTCCAACGCATAAGTTTTTTAATTGACGCAGTGTTACTTGTCTATTAGTACTGTCAATTGCTGCTGCTTGCGGTCGTTAAGTGAAGGCCGTCGGCCACTGTGTTGTCCGTGGTGAGAGGTAATGCCAGAAATTTCGTATTCTCGGCACATACTTGACCCGATGGACCTCAGAATCTTTAAATTCCCTAACGATATCCGCAATGTAATGTTCCATGCGTTTAGCTCCAACTAAAATTCCGCTTTCAAACTCAGTTATTTCCCGTCGTACGGCCACAATCCCGTCGTACAGCTTTTCACATAAATCACCTGAGTGCAAATGACAGCTCCGCGAGCTCACTGCCCTTGAGTACGCGATACTACCGGCATCTGCATATGTGCATATCGCTGTCCCTTAACTTTTGTTACCACAGTGTAAGTAACACAAAAACCATTTTTTTTACTGAATAGCTTCGGTAAAATCGTTTGAGAAAGACTGCAGTGCGTAACCTCTATTTGTCAGGGCAATGCGTCGTCGCCGATACTCTAAATCAGTGTCCCGTGCATTCCCACTCGCTGGCAGACACGTGTCTGCACCAGACGGCGCCGCCAAGTGCTGCCATTGTGTGCTGCGCAGTTAGATAACAAGGGGTCATTCACAGCCCAGTTACAAGCGGCCTCACGCTGGCCTATACTAAGCTTGTGACTCACTTTCTTCGAGCGCACATCGTAGCCCAGTCAACGATGACCGGAAAAGGTAGAACACGGGAAAAAATATCTTGCGGTCGCTAATTTTTGTACAGTGGTAAACGGTAGTGTCATGAACAACATATTAAAAATCCCCACATTTTGGGTACATGCGTGGAGTGTGACTGGCGTTCAAAAGTGACTTTTTAAAAGTTTTTTTTGGATAACTCGAAAGCCGCTACTTCTAGTGAAAATAATTCTCTGTACAAGATTAAACTGTATCAAAAAATATTCAGATCTTTGTTTATGCATTACTAATACACAATTCCCGCTTTCCAGGGTATAAAATTAACGTTTGCCGTTAAATGAGGTGTGTTAAAAACAAACGTTCAATATGTGATTCTCGTCTCAGAGCAGTAGAATAGTATTATAGGACGAAAAATGTCTGAGGGTGTAACAGGATGGAGAGGCATGAGGATGGAGAGTAGAAACTCGAGGGAATGTAGGTCACCAGATTGTCACAGTGCACATCCCTCATTCATAAGTCTGCAGACTGAGGAGTGAGGAGGTGAGTCCCAAATATGAGTAACGCAGTACGTCACAAGGAGCAAGTACAGGGTGTTTCACAAAACTATACTGACCCCCAGCAATGCGCCCTGCTAATGAATGGCGAGCAATGCACAGACACGCACGGGAGGATCGGGGGTAGGGGGCTGTTCGTTTACTGTACTGCCAAAGGGAGGCCATGACGTTGGGATTACGGATTCACTTCAAATTTTGTAAAACTTTTGTAGGCCATTAAAACAACAAGATGTACAAGTAGTAAGACGCTCTGCTCTGCTCTGCTCCACGATTCGTGGAGGGCTAGGCTCTGAGCACTATGGGACTTAACATCTATGGTCATCAGTCCCCTAGAACATAGAACTACTTAAACCTAACTAACCTACGGACAGCACACAACACCCAGTCATCACGAGGCAGAGAAAATCCCTGACCCCACCGGGAATCGAATCCGGGAACCCGGGCGTGGGAAGCGAGAACGCTACCGCACGACCACGAGCTGCGGACCGATTCGTGGAGGAGACAGCGGTTAGAATCCCTCTTCCGCTTAAGTTCCTACTCAATATTTTCGGTCCGTAATCACATTTCATTTACATGCCATTTGAGAGATAACATATTAAAAAAGAAAACACCCACATTTTCATGAAGTTGTAGTGAATTTCATACGTTATTTGTCTGTTTACCATTTGCAATTAAATTTTCAAGGACGAAGGACAGGCTTGGAAATCTAAAGTCAAACCTCGATAAATGGACATGGAAATGCCGTGCGGCTGGGGCCTCCTGTTGGGTAGACCGCTCGCCTGGTGCAAGTCTTTCGAGTTGGCGCCACTTAGGCGACTTACGTGTCGAAGGGGGTGAAATGATGATGATAAGGACAACACAACACCCAGTCCCTGAGCGGAGAAAATCTCCGAAATACCGGTAATCGAACCCGGGCCGTTAGGTATGACATTCCGTCGTGCTGACCACTCAGCTACCAGGGGCGGACTACCTCGATAAATAATGATGCAAATGCCGTTATTCGCAATTAGTAATGTAGGATGTCACCATTCACCAGATGACAAGGGTAATATAGAATTAGTCGTCCGATGTGCTCTATACATCACACGTTGCAGGAGGTATCTGTCATAAGGGCATGGCAAACTTATATTGTAACTTCATGCAAACAGACGTCATTTATTTCATTATGTTATCTCTGAAATCTCATATAAATTAAATAATCTTACCAGTGATGAAAAAATTATTGATTACGAACATATGTATGAACTGGACTTGAACCGCCGCCCCCGCTACGACCCGTTTGTACCGGCGAACGCTAACCTTTTGACCAGACTCACTTCTTGCGATGGGACCCTCCGTACAAATACATTAGTTACATAATAGGCCCCTAAAACTTCTGCGATTTTCTTGGAACTGCTAGAGTAGTGGACCTTATTAACTACGCATTTTGTTGTTTTAATGGCTTACTAAAGGCATAGGAAGTCTGAAGTAAATTTGTTATCCCAACGTTGTGGCCTCCCATTGTGAGCAGTCTATTGCAGGAGATACAGGCATGAGTTAGAAATAATAATAATAATAATGCGAGAGACGCATAAGGAAACATCTGCAGTAGTATATGGGGCACCTGAGTCGGTTTTTTTATGTTCCACCTCAACCGTCCGCTAGCGCCAGCTAGCCTAATATGTCTAATCAGCTGGCATACGCAAAAAGCGACTGCAACTGCCCAGAGTGTGCCCATATACTACTTGATTTGGCTGCGGAGTACATTTTCGGAGTTTACCTTGATAGTTAACAGAATATATACAATCAGTTTCAACATCGGAAAACTGTCAGCAACCTTGCACTTCGGTATTTTGAGCAACAAGTCAACTGAGGTTTAATGGTGAAAGTTTGCTCATCAGAAAAAATTACTCGTTTTTAACCTATGGTATATTCAAGCCAGACACAGCCACTGCTGCTGTGGCAGTCGCCGGTAAATCAATTAATGTTTCATGCGAAAATTTTTGCATGTAGTGATTTCTAGATGAGTTTTTTTCGTTCATTTATGTCTCAATTTAACTTTCCATTCTTTAAAAAAGCGAAAATTCCATTCACTTTCTATTTTTCAATATCTGTTCATTATAATAATTTTAAATTCATCATTGAGTTCCAAAGAGGTTTTAATCTTTATTGTGTACACAAACATTCCACCCTGTAGTGCTGTAAAGACATTTACTTGAAGCTCGCCAGTCTTTTTAACATAGTGCTCCGATTTACATTGAATAACATTTATATACAATAAAATTTATAAATAGATATACAGTATCATGTCATAATTTTCGAGAACAATTCTTTTGTAATACTGAAATGAAAATTCTTTTTTAACTTGTTTTTTGAAAGGTTTTTTTGTTTTTGTATTTCTTGTTACTTGGTTGAACTGTAATGATATTTTGTTCTTTACTTCATCCTCAGTTAATCTTGTCATAGATTAGCTATTCTATTTTCGTAGATTTTTATAGTTTAAAGTGAACACCCTTATGTTCTTATCTGTTTCTCCATCAATCTTCCCAAAACGATAACTTTTGGTCTGCCTGAAGCCCAGTTTGTAAGAGATTTATCTTCTCTTAATTCGAATCGTCTCCCATTCGGATAACATACAGCCAGTTTCTATGGTATTTTCCCTGTTCTCAGTGTATACTTTACTGTCTGTGTCATAGTGTATAATGGCTTCTCCGAAATTATCTACCTTTTTGTATCATGTTATTCTTGCATTTGCTGCAGTAATGTCACTATACAATTATTTGTAGATGCGTTATTTTCTACATAATTATCTTTGAAATTGTACGATATTTCCGTTACTAAAATTTATATGGATATTATCTTATTGGTCATCCAATAATATCGTGTAAAATCTTAGTAAATCTGTATCATATTCAGTTTTACTCACAGTCTGGCTTTGCCCTAATTTTCCTCATAAAGAATTGAGTCATATCTTAGCAACAACTCGTTTTCCAGAATTTCCTCTATTGTATTAAGATCTTACTCACTAGCAATTTTTTCTTTCACATATTTATTATGCATCTCACTTCTTCATAATTAAGTTCACTGGTTTCTAATTTTCTTGTCATAAATTCTTTCGTGTAATCTTTAAACTATGTGTCTGTTTTTGCATCAAAATTCTACACATAGATATATATAGTTTTATATATTTTTCAGTTGCTTTATTGACTTCATTAGCTGACCAGGTTTGAAAAAAACTTCCTTCTTTCACCTATAATTACATTTATTTACTACTTTTTCTGCACATTTCACATGCAAAGGAAATAAAAGTTTTCCATTTTTCAAAATTTTTGTTTAGACTGGCAACACTGGATTATACAAGCCTTTTGGTGCCAATATTTTACATTTTATAAAATCATACCATTCATTATTAAATTTTTTTGGATTATGTATTTCTTCTGGAAGATTTATGGGATAATATTCTTAAACTGTTTGGTCATATAAATACTATAAATATCAGAATACAGTATCTTCTCTTCATGATAACTGTTTTTATTTCTTATGTTTTTTATACACAGCTGAGTAAACCCAATGACATTCCCATATTTCTACTAAATTATATCCAGCTTCACATATTTTGGCATTTATCATTATTATTATTATGGTTTTGTATAATTCACCCCTTTTTCTTGATTTAGATTGTTAATGATGTCATTTTTAAAATCGTTTTTTGGAACTATGTCAAAAGCAGCTGTGACACTTATAACCACTATTTGTTTCCTTATCAACTCCATCTGCATTCACTTTGGCTATTTTTACTTCTCTCCCATTAAGTACATGTAGAATATTCTTATTGGTTAAACTATTTAACAAAGCTATAGATTATTTACTGTAATTTTCTTTTTCTTCTTTATCCAACACAGTGGTTGTATTTTCAAGCAATTATATTCATCTGTAAATAGCCCTACAAACTCCAGCAATTGTTAAATAACAGAATGGATGCATATTCGCTATTTCTAGAAATTGTTTTCTTAGTTCTAAGCAACTTCTTCTGAAAATATCTACATCAGAATGATAATATTCGACAACTTCTTTTTTCATACTGACTACATAATTTTCTTTGACTTTTGACTATGCCATTTCACAAATTTTTCTCCATCTTTTGGTTTCACAGTATCAGCACAGTAATGTTCAACACTGGGAATCAGTCGTATGTAATTTTCCTTTTCCTTTGCATTGAACGGATGTGGGATGTAACATTTCTTTAGTTCTTTCGAATCAAACATTTCTGGAAATTCAATAAGTTCTGCTTCTACAAAATTCATACTATCTATAATATTCAGACTAACCTGTCTGAACTACAATAGCATTATTTAGTTCCATATTAGATACTATATCACCATTAAAATTATAAGGAATTATGAAATTTGGAACTGTATTCCTGTTTGTTGTTGAACTACATAATCGAAAAATATGTATTTTTCGGTATATGTGTACTTAATTGTCTTTGCTTTGCCTCCTCATGGTAGTAAATGAATTCGTTTCTGTCAATTATTGTGTCATATTGCAACATTTGAATACATGTATTTCTTAAATTCTTCATCAACAAAAGAGCCATTTTTCCTACATTTTGTACAATGTTTGACTTTATATTCTTCAAATATTTTTTCAGTAAAGTCTCTTTGGCAAATACCGCCTTTTTGCAATTTGTATTGCAATGAACATGTATGATTTTCAATTTCTTCTTGTTGTTTGCGGTTTCTACAAAATTTAAGGTACAATATATGTTCTTTAAATCTTAAACAAATCTTTTTACCGCTTTAGATTAAAAGCTGTGTCGCAAACTCTTTGGTGATTGCTTAAACATTCGTCATTATAAGAGAATCTGCTGCTGTTTTCAAAATGTATTGTATTTTCCGCAGTTTTGTGTTCAAGTGTTTTGCATAATATACATATTTTTCTTGTATATGAAGATCCTAAGAACTGTATTATACTGTTAATTACATCAAAATGGTTGTGAATTTTATACATATATATAGGGTATTACATAAGTAATGGTCATTATTAAGAATATGATGGAATGATTATTTGAAACAAAGAATTAAAGTTAACATCAGTTCTAAGATGCATACTTTAAGTGTCATTTGCTGTTCTTGATCTTCTATACTGTGAAACAAATCTGATCTACTGCAATCTCTTTGTTTTCCATATTTTGAGGGGGTAGTAGATAATGGAATGTAGTCTAACTAAATATGGTCATGTTGAGGTAAGTAGAGTAGGAAATGAGACACTTAAAGTAGCAGATGAGTTTTGCTGTTTGGGAAGCAAGGTAACTGATGATGGGCGAAGTAGGTAGGATATAAAATGTAGACTGGCAATAGCAAGAAAGGTGTTTCTGAAGAAGACAAATTTTTTAACATCGTGTATAGATTTAAGTGTCAGGAAGACTTTTCTCAAAGTATTTGCATGGAGTGCAGTGGGTAACTAATGAGGAGGTACAGAATAAAATTGCAGAGAAGAGGAATTTGTGGCACAACTTGTCTAGAAGAAGGGACTGGTTGGTAGGACATGTTCCAAGGCATCAAGGTACCACCAATTTAAAATTTAAGGGCAGTGTGGTGAGTAAAAATCGTAGAGTGAGACCAAGACATGAATATACTAAGCATTTTCAGAAGGATATATGGTGCAGTAGTTACTTGGAAATGAAGAAGTTTGCACAACATAGAATAGCATGGAGAGCTGCATCAAACCAGTCTCTGGACTGAAGACCACCACAACATCATCAACCTGAACAACTTCTCTAGCATTATTTCGTGTTTTATAGCTGGTGGAAATTGAATGAGACATTCTTGGATTTTACCCTTTTATGTTCAGCTCATCTCCCTTTGAAAAATTCGTTGTTCCTTTAGCTACTCTTGCTACAGAATTGAGTGCTTTCATTATTTAATCTGTCCTTTTGATAAAAATTTCGAGTTTACTAAAGTAATTGCAGTTAAAAATGCATTTATAGTCAACAAGCAAAGCTTCACATATTTCATTAAATCTTGATCATGTTTCTTTAATCTCAAATGAAATTCAAATTTCGACAGCTTCTTCTCTTTTTCTTGTTTGAATGTTTTACTATATTTTCTTGCTCGCCGGAGGAGTTTTCCCAAAAACGTGGTCATCAAAACTGGAAAAAATATTTTTATTTGGCACTTGTTTTGCTCTTGCTCTTGTCTTTTTGAATAATTCTCAATTAAATGGAAATTCTTGTAACAAATTTGATTAATTAATTCTGATTTAGTCTTTCTGAATAAATCTTGTAACATAAGTGAAACAATTAATTCTGATTGATTTAGTCTGTAATAGCCACACTCGCTGCGATTTTTGCTTTATCACTTAATTAGGCAACTTTGAGATTATTATAAGTTCTTTTTTGAATACATAATTTATTTGAAGTAATTAAATTAAGTAATTCATCTTTTATTTATCTGCTTTAATTGTACATTATTACTTCCACAATGATCATGAAGTTGGGCAAGTGTGAATTTGCACCACATGTCATCCACTTTTAGTCTTCTATTTGTAGTAAAAACCTTAATAATTAAAAGTAAAAACAAATTGAGGTTATTTAGATTTTTTGTTTTTCATATATTCTAAAATGCATTATTTACATTTTTTACAACGTTTATCTCTATCAGATGCATTTCAATAAAAGCAATTTAGATTTTTAACTTCTTGATAAACAATACATTTCTTTGCTGCTTTTCATTTTCTTGTCCTTCATCTCTGTTTGTCAACAACAATACCTTTGACTGACCTTCACTTGGAATTCACTGTAAGTGAGTTTTATAATAATACATGGAAATGCTAATTACTGCAGGTACAACAAATTCGTTAACTATTCTAAACTTTTATATGATATTGATTCATACATTGTCAACACATTGTTCTGTAACTACCTCATGTGTAATTCTGTGGAGTATAGTTTTACAATATATGCACAATTTTGGGGATGCCAGACACCAGAGCCTGTTTCAGTGGGCACTTTATGCAATCTGAAGAGCAGTGATGCTTCTTTAGCTGACTTCCATTGATATATAAAAGATTTCATTTATTAAAATATAAAAGTGAAGATTCAACAGCTTTTTCCATATTTAAATTTTATACAGCATTCTTAACGATTTTTATATACATCTTACACACAAAATTGATTCACACTTGTTTTGGGAGGTGACTATCAACAGTAATGTATAAAATGCATACTTGACCATCACCCATTTTTATTTTAGTCCTAACTACTGACCTGTTACAGTCATGGACCATCTTTAACGGAAAGAGTTAAAATGGATTAAGACACAAGTCATTATGTAAATAAAGTGTAGAGCATGTCATGAATTTCAATATACGACACTGGACTTTTAAAAGTAAACATACCAACAACGAGCGTATACAGAGCCACGCTTGTTATTAGTACCCTTGCTTCTGAAAGTCCTTCAGTTTCAAGTATTTCTGTTGACAATTTGGCTGTTTATCCTTTGTTCGAGATTACCTTTAATTTATTAATTTTTACTTTATCACCTATTTTATATTTAGGCTAAGTATGTGAAAAATTATAGACATAAGTTTTCTTTCAGTTTGTTTACTCATGTCTTTCAGTTTCATTTTTATTGTTTAATAGTTTGTGTTACTATATTCATCAATTACATTTTTAACTAAATCGCTCCACTTAAAATTACTGTTAAGAGGAAGCTTTTTCCACATTCTTTCCTTCAATGTACTGTTAAATCGTTCTACACCACATATTTTTAATTTTTAAAAAAGTTGAATAGCGATTATTGCAGTAATATTTCACAAGTTCTCGAAAATGTATAATTTTTCAAAGTATCAACTACATCCTTACCTGGTTTATCTTTAACCAGAACAGCCTAAAAAATTTTGGAAACACATCAATAATGGTTAGTAGATATTTACATTCTTCATTTATTTTCGAAACTCCTTTTAAATTGACTGAATCCATTTCGACAAAATAAATCATCAGTACCTAGAGAAATGACACTTCCTCTTTTAAAATTGGTTTATATAATTCACTAATACAGGGGTCATGCCAAATGTAATGCCTCCTATCTTTTGTGGTGACTTTGGATGTCTGTGCCAGATTTCATTGCTGTATTGCTGATGTTTCAACTTTACTCTTTCATTTACGAGTGGTTCCATTGTGCTGCAGTAGTTGGTGCCAAGAGAGGAGTGTTCCAAAATTGAGTCTAATGTGGACGGAGGCATAAAACAGCGATGTGTAATTAAATTCTTCATTGCTGAACAAACTGCGGTGACTAAAATACATCGACTCTACCTAAAGATGTACAGAGACGACAGAATAGACTTGAGCAATGTGAGGCTACGGGAAAGGCATTTTCAAGATGATGGAAAGTGTGTGAATGACAAGCCACAGCCCAGTTAATGCTGCACAGGTGTCATCGCTCGCAATGAACAGCATTTTGATCAAAGCATCCGTGATAATCGGCGGACAAAGCATCCGTGATGATCGGCGGATAATGACCAGAGAATTGTGTTGAAAGCTGAATGTCAGTTGTAATGTCTTGGAAACAATGTTGGAACATATTGGTTATCTCAAAGTCTGTGTGAGGTGGGTTCCACGGATGTTTACAGAAAAATAAGAAACTCATCGAATGGAATTAGCCAACACCTGCTGGAGAAGTCTGAAGCTGAAGGGACTATTTTCTAAATCGTATTGTCTCCAGAGATGACACATGGTGTCTTCACTGCGAGCCAAAAACGAAAAGACAATATGTGGAATGGCGACATGAGAATCCTCTGTCAAAGAACAAGTTCAAGTTACAGCCATCTACAGGCAAAGTGATGTGGAGTGCCTTCTGGGTTACACAGGGTGTGGTACTTTTGGATACCCTGGAGACTGGAGAAACTGTCAATTCGGCACACTAGAAGACACCTGGGACACGATGACGTCAGGCCTCACATAGGCCTTTCGACAAAAGAACTCATTGTGAAATTCGGCTGGACTATCTTTACCACATCCACTATACTGTTCCGATTTAGCGATTTCCGTCTTCCATCTCTTAGGGTCTCTGAAAGATGGACTATGTCGAAAACATTTTCAAGACTCGAATGCTGTTGTCAAAGATGTAAGGAACTGGTTAACCACAGCTGTTTCGGATATTTACAACTGTGGCATGCAGGCTCTGGTTCATCACTGGCAAAAGAGCATAATGAATTATGGTAACTATGTGGAAAAATCATAGTCTGTGGCTGAAATATTTCTCTATTTATCTGCACCATTGTGATTTATGGCTCTCCTGCAGTTTCCATGAATAAAAATCAAGGCATTGCGATCGGAACGACGCTCGTAATTTCTTCCCAAAATCTAACAGACTTCAGGCCACCACCTACAAAGTTTTTTTAACGAATTTACCCTTCTTTAGTTTTACGTAATCTGCAAAGACCTTCAATTCTTTGTCTACCATTTTTAGTTGTTGAAGGATTATGTGTCTCAGTAAATTTTCTGCATTTCAAACATCAGATGGAATAGTCATGAGGAACTGATAGACTGTCCATTTACACAGATTAAAAATTTAAAAAAATATTGTACCATTTGATCATCATCAGTTGATCATAAAATCAGTTCGCCAAACATGAGTAATTCCCTTGGAGTAGGTACAATTTTAACAGATTGATTTACGCATATCAATGTTTTATCTTACACTCCCATTTCAAGTAATGGATTACTTAACTAGGTCAGATATAATATATGTGTCAAATGTAAAATTTACTTAGCAATGATATCATATCTTTTTATCTACTTTGAAATCATAAATCGATGGACCAACATCTATAGTGGATATAGATAAAATAATTCCATTGACTTTTACCATGTATTCAAATGTGTCTTTGAATATTTCATCACTACTAGCAAAATGTAATTTTAGACTGAGTTCGTCATACATTCTTTTGTGAAGATCGCTTGATTTACTTAGTTATGGTTTTAAATGTGCCTCTGAAAAGTGTCTGAGAATTCTTTTAAAATCTCCTTTCTTTGAAAAGTAATTAGTTAGATTAGTTTTATAAAGTTGTTGTTATTAGTTTTATTAAGTTCATTATTTCACTAAAATGTGCTGTAGTGACATAATTACTGAATTGTGTTAGAATACTTGAGTATTCAGTTTATTGTAAAACGATTGGCTAGTCGCTGACCAATTGCTGACTAAAGTCTGCTTTAGCTGACACAAAGTCTTCTTTAGCTGGTGCTAACTCATTTTCTAAATATTGTTTAGTAATACCATCGTAACCACTAATTGGTCACTCACTTCTACTCTTCATCTATCTTTAAAAGAATTTAGTCTTAGTTGCTTTGAAAAGCTTACCTAATTCATTTTGAAATTGTTTAAACATATTTTCTATGTTTGGATCTATTTTTTATCGATTTCTGAATGTAATGAATTTAATCTTTTATTAATATTTGATTCCACTCGTTAATTAACACTTAGTTCTAATGGATGTACTCATTCATTAACATTTGGTTCCACTCCCTGACTAAGTCAGAGAGAAAAGTCAGCTGTAGCTGTTGCAAAGTCCTATTTTACAGATTCTAGTGGCTGACTGAAGTTGTCATAACTGATGTACAATCTGCTTTAACGAATGCTAATTCTTTATTGAAATTTAATTCTAATATTTCTTCTTGCTGACTTAATTTCTGACTAAGTCGCCAACTTAAACCTGTAGTAGCAGATGCTACGTCTAATTCAGTCGACGCCAATGACTGAAAAAGGCGCAGATTAAAGTCAGTGGTAGCTGATATTAATTCTTCATTCATTATCCTACTCACAAAATTTCATTAAAGTTGTAACCATGTAATAATAAGTTTAATATGAATAAACACAGACGTCCAAAAATAAAATCGTAAAAGTTCTGTATTCCTTCTGCATTACATTGTAAGTCACATTTGCCTAAATAATTAATTAATTCTTCCAGCACATTTCATACAAAGGCATCAAAAACGAAGTTCAGTGAGTACTGACATTATCAGACATATCTAAATTAAATACCTCAAGTTCATGTTCGCTGACTCGAATAGGCAGTTCATCAGTCATGAGTACACCACAAAGTGTTTAATTTTTAATTCCCTAACAAGCTTTTCTATGTAAAAATTACATAATGCAGTAGGATACAAATGGATTATTTCTTCGACTTTTTTTTATTTTTTTCAGTCTATTGTCTTTCTTCTACACTGCTGTATTACATACCTAATGTTCCTTTAATTCTTTATTAGCTTTTCGCTTATTGTGGACAGATCACACAACAGCTACTACTCCACCATCGAATGAACAAATTGCTATTAATGGCCCCAATAAGAAAACAACATTCATGTGTTGTTATCCCCTTACCATCTCTCCTTTGCATTAGATATGGAATAATTTTTTTCACAACAGTAATGCCTAATGTTATTAGCAAATTTCGGCAAATTTTCTCTCTCTTTCTATTTTGAGCTTCAGATAAAAATTATCAATAATCTGTAACTGGTTATTATTGAGTTTAATTTTAATTGCCTTCGGTTTTTCCTTGCCATTAGGTAGCAAAGTATAATCAATGCTGAAGCTATTCATTTATCTACATCAAAAAATCAATAAAGAATTTTTATAACTACCATCAATTTACATCGGTTTCAATACCCAATCGTAATGTTTATTTTCGATACATAAACCGTCTAACCGCAGTTGCCGATCATTTTTCACCAAATGAAGCATCTTCAGCACGCATTCCACCTTTTGCAGCTAATTATAGTTCTTTACAGGCCTTGTGCCTTTTTCAAAAACATTTATTATCTCTATAGGCAATATATTTTTATAAGCATCATCTAATGGATTAATTGCTTGATCACCACATGCTAATGTTTCTTCTAATTTTGTTACTGAACCACCATAAATGCAACTAGGAAGATGCATTTCAAAAAACAATTTATGAATTAAAGTATTAACCCATTCAGGGATATTGGCACATATGTGGCCATTAACCTTATGCTGAATATATTGAAGAAAATGAGGTCCAGTAATGGGCAGTGGTTACATTTGTGGCCATTGTGTTCCCATAAGTTGGCTACCCTGTCCATAGTTCATTATCTCTGACTGTTATGGAGCGAGATGTTCTTATATCTGTGGATAGTCAGCAGCTGCCTGTTGTTCAGTACGTGCATTTAAAATCATAATTTACACTTCTTTGCAGAAATTTTCGTCTATAATTTTTATTTTGTGCTTTTAACATATATTATTATAGTGATACTGTTGAAACAGTGATATTTGGGAACTATTTTGTATAAATCAACTGTTTGCAAACCTACACATTTGTGGACACAGTGCAATAGGAAACATAACTTGAAATACAACATAACCACCAGTGTCTCAATTATAAAATACTGTTTTTCTTATTTCGTTACTTTCATTTATTTTACAATTTCTCTCCCACCATTGTTAAAAATGAATCAAAGGAAAACATTGAGGCCACAGAAAATTTTCCCCATTTTAGATTGTGTTGATTATGCCAATAGTTCTGATTTGGATGTAATTACAAGTGATGAAGACAGTGATATTCCTGATGATGATTCTGATGATAGTGTTGTTGGTGATGACATTGTTGCTAGTGGTGCCATAGCAGTTGATATCGCAATTCAGTCAGTAACAGTATAGATCAACAGTGCAATACAAGTACAAGTTCCACAGTCTCCTATTCTCCAACATCTTCCCATATTATATGGTATTCAAATAAGGACAATGAGTTTGTTGGTAATATTCCTGCATTCTGTGGCGTTTACAAAAGTAACAGTGATCCTTCAGTAGAAGTGACACCATAGTATTAGTACTGCAACATGTTCATTCCTGAAGCACTGGACGTGATAGATAGAGAGAAAATGCGGCATGCTTTTTCAAATGGTGAATTCAATTTCTCTGCTCAGTAAGTGAAATTCATTATTCATTGCTTCTTGGCGATTAATTTGATATAAATATATATATATATATATATATATATATATGAACTACCCAAACTATCCTATGTATTGGTCAAGTAATCCAGTTATGAGAATGGATCTTATTCCTGATATAATGTCACTAAAGAGATTTGAGAAAATAAGGACGTATTTACACTTTGTGGAATATGACGAAATCCCTGAAAACAACATTGACTTGTTTGTTAATGTGGCACCCATTTTGGACATACTGAAAGAGACATTTTCAGGGACAGTAACTCCTACTGAATATCCATATATACATGAAATGATTATCCCCTTCAAGTGTAGAAGCAGGACGAAACAGTATAAACATACCTAACCCAAAAAGTGGGGATATGCTCTAGCTCAGATGGATATGTAACATTTGTTGAGATTCACCAAGGGAAAAGACAGGAACAGAATAACACACTATGCCTTAACTTTGGTCCTATTGAGAACACGGTTGTAAGATTGTGCCAGGGGCTAGAAGGAAAGAATCACAAGATCATTCTTGACACTGTCCACATGGTATCTACCTTCACTGGAGGGACACCAACTGATACTGTCCAAAGACGGTATGTGAAGAACCATGCTCCCATAGATATAGAGAGGTCATATGCTGTAGAACGCTACAACAAATTCATGGGTGGAGTACACATGACTGACCGGATGGTTGCACACTACCCTCACACAATGAAGTGCAAGAAATTTTATTTGAAAATATTTTTCCTCTTTTATAATATTGGACTAGTAAGTGCATGGGTTCTTCACAAAAGAGACACTGAAAGATATATTTCATTTTTGGAATTCAAGGCATCTGTTGGTACAATAGTTATAGAGCTTGGAAGCCTCTAAAGGAAGTGTGTTAGACCATCAAACACCCCTGACCGTGCTCACTTGAAGAAAAGACAACACACTGGGAGTTCTGTGGACATAAGACTGGATGGAATAGCCCATTACCCGAAAAAAAGGAATGTAAGAATCCTCCTAGGTGTAGCGATAAAAACTGCAAAAGAAAAACAAGATACATTAGCAAAAAATGGAAGGTTCCTGTTTGCCCAGAATGTATGGAGTTCTTCCACAATACATGAGCTGAACAATATCTTGTTGCTTGAATTTTTCTATTATTTATCACATTTTTTGGTTTCTTTATGTTTTCATCATGTTTGCTCTCATGTAACCTGCTATGAACCATGTACACAAATGTGACCATTTCCTATTTAAGTTGTTGTACAGTAAATTGAAGCATTTGTTCAAAAAATAAATTTGTAGTAACTGACTCACATCTCAAAAATAGTGTTAAAATAATCGTCATAGTTGAAATCATAAAAAAAATTGTCCCTGAAGATGTTAACTAACTCTTCTCCATATTTCTTCGATTCCAAAAACATGTGAGGAAGACTATCCAAATACCTAATGGAACGCTGAATTCCTTTTGGATTCTTAATAAAAGAATATTTAAATTAATTTTTTATCATTTTATCAACATCTCTTTCATTGCAATAAGTTTTATTGTTTGCTAACTCTTCACCAGGGATTACTGCCACTCTATCAATTAATTGACAGACATCATTCATCCAACATATTTGGTGGGTTATTCTGTAGATCTTTTTACTAAGCTTGTGCCTCTTCTTTTATTTGCGTTTTGATTACTTCATATCTTGTATCAGCATCATATTTTTCATAAAATATATTTGTGTTTATTTCTTTTTCTTGATAGTTATTTAGATCATATTGTGCACAGGCAGTATTGTGTATAATCAGTATCATTCAATTATTTTCGTGTTAACAGTTTCAATAATCTATCTTCACCAATGTATTTTTTGTCTTTAATAATAAAATCATCATAATCAAATGTAACTTTTGCATTTCCAACTACATAATCATCACTGACAGGTGTAATTTCGAAAACAGTACCTTTAGCATTCATCAAATATTTCTTTAAATTTGGCCCAATATATACAGTACCTGATGAAATTTTTAACTGCCCTTTTTCAGTTTCATCTGATGTTTTCTCCAAATGCTTCTTTGTTGTTGCTGTCATTAAATAATTGTCATCAATTGGAAATAAACCCTTTTTAAATGATGATTTGAATGGTGTTGATGGGATTGAAAACATACCATCATAATTTTCGTGGCAACAAAGGGACCATTTGTTTTTCAGCTTCTCTATATCCTTGAATTGCTTGTAACATGTTATCACCACATCCTCCAATTCCTTGTTTAACTTGCTGAGTTCCATCAATAATGGGTTGATCGACTTTTTAAAATTTTTCATGTTCTGTTCCTGTTTTTTTTAACTACTCCTTTAATTGTTCTTTTCCTTTGTAGCTTTTTTAACGAACTCTGGGTGATATTTCGCAAACATTTATTAAGATTGAGAGACAATCAAAATTTACAATTCGTATTCTGCTTAACAAACATGTGTCTTGTTCAGGTTGTAACGTTCTTGTTCAACATTCTTGTTAAAAGTTGTTATTTAACATTTTTGTTTAATGTTCTCACTTAATTTTTATGTTCAAGTCCAAATTTTCTAAACTAAATATTCAATGTTAGGTCTGTAGTTTATTTATTTATTTATGCATTTATTTTACCTGGCAAGATTAGGGCCATCAGGCCCTCTCTACACCTAACCAAGCATACTCAGATTGAACAAGATACAGTTTCTACAGAGCATTTGTAAGTGGCAGTCTTCTCCGGGACGTTTGGGGTGATGAAAGGGTCCTGTAGCCACCTTTCATTGCCAACTCTCGTAGTGGTCAAGTAGGCAAAGAGGTTTCCGCTACTTGGGAGAAATCCACCTGCGTTAGGTTGGTGGCGGAAATGGCATCCTGGGGTTTTCCGGTCCACGCGGAGCGTGGAAGAGGCTGGAGAAGCGGGAGGCAGTCTGCCGCCGGTACGGGAAGCGTACACAGCTGTGCTCCAGTCGAAGAAGGGTGAGTTGGACTGACCGCGTGGCGCGTTTTCACATAGAGAGGGGAGCTTTTAGCTTTTGGTCTCGAATCTCGTCTTATAAAGATTTACTTGCTGGGTTGCAGCAGGGAATGCAAGGCTTTTGTAGACTTTCAGTTTGATTCCCAATGCAGTCTTGACTTTGATCCGTGAGAGGAACGCAGCACAAGGGAGTTGCATATGTTGAAGTGCCCTCGGTTCAGTGTGAATGTTTATGTGCCTACAACTGTGTGTGTATGCTTCTAATCTTTTACGGATCTTGGTAATTTTTGTGTATTTGTGAAGTGGCGTGAATATAAGTAGCGTGAATAAAAGGACGCTATGTGCAAGAAGCATGAAGCGCCCTTCGAATGTATCCTGATAGCTAAAAGAGCCACGCGCACTTTTAATAAGAAAATGCTACTTGACACTGAAGTCAATATAAAAGATAGGGTCGCCACCAACTCTAGCCACACGACAAAGAAGAGGTAGCACTGAGTCGGAAAATTACTTAATTTATTAATAAGAAAAACTCACAAAAGAACGTTCATTGTAAAGTCATGGATAAAGAATGGGATGTAGTTATTAATATGATCCAGGCATTCTTCCCGTGAATTAAATATTGAGTAAAGTAAAAAGGGCGTGAACACCATGCGTAAGTGCAGCCTGCAGCAAGATTCGTGAAAACACGATCTATTCCAGAGCATTTGTTTCAGATAAAAAAAAGAGACACTAATCACTATACCTGTGCACATGGAAACGCTATAGGTGGGCCAACAAGGAAAACTATAAGGTAACGGCGACGTAACATCGGTACACAAGATAAGATTGAAGGCAAAATTATTTATTCCTTAAAACATTGATGTAGTGCATCTATAGACTGCTGTTGCATGCTAACTATGTACAATTGCTTGTGAAATACTACACGTTTCATAACAGACTCGCGTGCCCACTCGGTCCGCGGAGACAATTTCTATGGACTGTGGCCAAATTTTAATCACATGAGACAAAGAAAATTCACAAATACACAAAAATTACCAAGATCCGTAAAAGATTAGAAGCATACACACACAGTTGTAGGCACATAAACATTCACACTGAACCGAGGGCACTTCAACATATGCAACTCCCTTGTGCTGCGTTCCTCTCACGGATCAAAGTCAAGACTGCATTGGGAATCAAACTGAAAGTCTACAAAAGCCTTGCATTCCCTGCTGCAACCCAGCAAGTAAATCTTTATAAGACGAGATTCGAGACCAAAAGCTAAAAGCTCCCCTCTCTATGTGAAAACGCGCCACGCGGTCAGTCCAACTCACCCTTCTTCGACTGGAGCACAGCTGTGTACGCTTCCCGTACCGGCGGCAGACTGCCTCCCGCTTCTCCAGCCTCTTCCACGCTCCGCGTGGACCGGAAAACCCCAGGATGCCATTTCCGCCACCAACCTAACGCAGGTGGATTTCTCCCAAGTAGCGGAAACCTCTTTGCCTACTTGACCACTACGAGAGTTGGCAATGAAAGGTGGCTACAGGACCCTTTCATCACCCCAAACGTCCTGGAGAAGACTGTGCCGCGAATTTTCTCGCCATGCTAGGAGATTCGCCAACAGTCTTCGAAACAAACATACCCTAACGAGTAACAATTGCAACAGTAAACAGCAGCACAAAGGAGTTGATTAATCTCTTATATCCAAGTGAGTTTTATCTGACCTTAGTCAATAATTGTGACCTCATGCGGTCCGCAAAGCAAACAGAACAAATTAAATTAAGCGTGATATACTACGCTAACATCATGTCATCTGACCTACTACGACCACAACCATGAGATATTATTTTAAAATTGCTTTAACCAACTATCAAAAGTTAACATAGAGACATAGGTAAACAGGTACATAATATATATAAATATATAAACAAATACAATGATGCAAAATCATTATCACGAACCAAAGCAGTATCATCTGGTGCTGACATATATAAAAACATGCAAGTGAAAGTGCAAAATACAATATTCACAACAAATACAGTGATACAAAATCATTAATGAACCCAATGGTATGACAGCTGGTAAATAATCACCTATGGAAAATAAGACATGAGTACAAAAACACATCCAGAAATCAACTCGTTGACACGCTGTCATTTTTCAGTTTCGCCACATGGTTGTTTCACTGGGTATTCTCTTTAGGTGCTGGGGTGGGCGTCTCTTCTAAAGGCGACTTGGAGGATAAGCTACTAGGGGACCACAACACTGAACTGGGGAGTTCGCAGCGGCGTTGATTGTAACGTCCGTTGTAACCCAGGTTGTTCATCCTAGACAGCACCCCGCGACGTTGCCTCGTGCCCGCTTCCACCCTCTGCGTCCATACTGTGGGATGGTTCTGCGTTGCAGATTTGCAGGACATCGTCGCCTGTGGGCCCTGCCTCATCATCGAGAAGGCGGCTTGGCGGTCGTCGTCCGTGTGTTGTGGAGGAATGTGTTTTACCGACACACGCCCCCGTCTCCTGTCGTGTCAATGGGGAGACACGCGCTCTTCTGCGTCGCATCGAGGTCGACGTAAACTCGTGCGGGTGTCGGGCTCGAGACCCGCTTATCACCTCTTTGCACCGTCTCAGCTGATGCGTCAGTGGTGGGACCCGCGTCCCTCCGGGCAGTGGGCGTTACCTCACCGCAGCAGCCGTCTGGACTAGCGGCGCTCTGGGATCGGCGGCCTCGCCTTCTGTGCGTCATACTTTCCCTTTCGCTTGTCAGATGACTAGCGCATGGGGTGGAACGCCGGCCATCAGCTGGCGCTGCCGTGGTGACACGCCTGCGGGCTCCGGTGTGAGCCTGCGCCTGGGGGAAGACCAGCATCCCCTCCCCTCTGACGGGGAAACAGCTGTGACCGCTCGCCGCATCACCGCTTCGCCGCTGATACCAGGGTTCGGCAACGCCTGCCGGTGGACCAAGCCCTGTGCTTTCTGATGCGGAGGCTCCCTAGGCGGCCTTGCACCCACTTAAGAACTGCGCTCACAGGGATCGTTACTAAATATCATGTGTACAGATTACCACAAAATCTTCGGAGTTTCTCACTCCTGATCAATACATGGAATAGTGCCCAAAATTAACTTGACAAAAAGGGCCTTCTTAACACTACTAATAAAAAAAACAATGAAGAAAATTACATAACCAATATTCACACAAACAAAAAATCCTTTTTATAAAATATAGTTCCAGCATTACATCTGCTGTCAATCATTCAGGGTAGATCTTGTACAAGGTTTGGTCAGGATTTGGATAGGATTTGGCGCCGCTGCTAGCTACAGACACAAAACTCTACCTGCTCCTAACTACGCTCTCACACACAATCTACACAGCTCGTGCTAGTCACCATCACCATATACCCCGACTACAATTCCCACATATAAACAAAATATTCCTTTCAACACCAATACCCATATCGTTGTTCACTGACTGCTCCTCCAAGGTTTGCAGAACATGTTTGCTGATCTGTGAAAAATTTTCGAGACTTCTTTTCTATGGACATTGTATAATAAAAGTTATGATTAATGAGACACAGAAGGTTCATTCAAGTCACATCTGGAATGGCAAATGTTTCAACATCTATTCATCAGACTAATGCAAAAGGTCAGTGGGCATAAAAATGAAAATAAAAATCATCCTATCCTATTAGCAACACATAAACACTTCGTCCTATAAGTACATAAAAAAATACTGTCAAAAGAAATCCATTGTCCAGGGCCATGAGTACCCAACTTACTGCTGTCATAAGATACTCATAATGATTACACAATTACTCACCACATGTCCCCAGGGGTCCTCAACTACCGTCGTGTTATTTCAGCTTGGAGGTAGTCGCACTGATTCTCTATTAAATATCAAGTTGCTTGAGTTAATAAGCTGTTTCCATATACGTCTTCTGGGGTTTCACATTCTGGTGCCCTCAACCGTACCTAGTAGTATGTGGCGGCAAGTTACACTTTCCAAATATCTTATAAGATGGCAACTCTGAAAATCAAACACTATTAATCTCCTTTCATACACAAATCCTTCACCTACAAGTCACCAAGTCGCTTCATCAACATCGCAGTACATTTGAAAAGTCTCACTGAATCTTGCTCACCTAAGGGGAATAAGAACACTAAAACTGTAATTTATCATCAAGAATTACCTTACGACCATTGACTCGCCACGGCAACACACCCGATACCTTTTTAGTCATCAAAAAACGAAAGCCATCTTACCGTAACAGGAAACACTTCACATGAGCCTCATGATCATTCACATTCAGACGTTTTGAAGCTGCACAACACACCTTTCTGCTGACAAGAAGAAATAACTACACACATATTGGGGGACCCTTTACAATACACAGAAAATATACACTTTAATTTTAATCACACCAGAGTGAATCAAAACATTGGAAAATATACACTGCAATTTTACGAAACAGAGGCGACTGGGTTTACCTCGGGCACACCAATACTGTGGCCCTCCCTCAACAAATATTCCCTAATATCGTCTTCCTTTATTCAAATGCACATCAATATCATCAATAGCACCGGTCCTCATTAAGTTTGACGCCAACCGAGCCAGCCAACAGTCATTGATCCCTTTGATTAGAGGCATTTGTCGGATTGTGCCGCGGGTTTGCGGGACGAATTTCAACACCCAGTGGCGGACCACCCGTACTGTTTACAGCACCCCTGTTGTTGCTTGTTTGATAATTATTCTGTGGTCGGTCACGACTACCGTTCCTAGGTCCGCTATAATTACTCCAATATCTCTGCTCATTACCATATCTTCTAAATTCCCGGGGGTGTCTTTGATTTACTCTCGGCGAATGATGACGATTGGCATCGTTCGTTCTGCCCGCGTTCCGTGAGGAATCGCGACGCTGCCAACGCTCGCGCGCCCTGTAACTCTGAGGCGACCCGTTACGTCTGGAGTGCCACCTGTCTCTACGGCTGCGGCTTCGCTCGCGCGGCCGCTGCTCGTAGGCGCTCTGACCGTAATTCTGCGTGGTGCCATTCGCATCGCACTCAAGCTCTAAAAGGAAATTGCGAAACCCCTCTACGTCATCCTTACATCGTCCTGCAAGGATAACGTGCCGCAACTGCATTGGAAACTTTCCCAGGCAAATACGAATAATTTCTGCAGGTCCATAAGGATCGTCAAGATGTTCATTCGCCTGCAGCATGTGCTCGAACATCTGCACAGGGCTGGAGAATTTTGACCTGTTTAACTCTGGTAGCATAATGAGTCCGTGTTTTACACGACTTTGCGCTGCCACTGACCAATATATCGACAGGAAGTGTTGACAAAACTCCCCAACAGTGTAGCAATTGCGTGCAATTGACCTCATCCGCGCCGCTGGCTCACCTTCGAGGTAGCCGCACATATACTCTATTTTGTGCGCACTGGGCCACGTAGGAGGGAGGCAGAACTCGAACTGCTGTAACCAGGCCCGCGGGTGAATCCCCGTAGCCGAGTTACAGAAAACTTCAAACTTCCTCACGGTCAGAAAATGTTTAAAGTCAAATTCGTGAGTTTCCCTTGGCGAACGTTCCTGAGGGGATCCGCGCCGTTCCCACCTGGTACGAGATCCGTGATCATGACGATGATCAAATTCGCCATCGTTCCCGGAATCATCGTCGGAATAATGGCCCTTTCGTTCATTTCTTTCAACTTCATGGGCCTTTAACCCTTTTAGGTGAAGTTCTAAACGGGCAATGCGCTCACATATTCCCTCGGTAACCCCTCTTTGTTGTATGTTTATTTCACACTGTCCACGCCGACATTTCGTTATCGACCGAATTTCGTCTGCATCCGCTGATGACGAGGTAATCGTTTCCCTATTATTGTCAGACTTACGCGCCACTGCGTCTGAGATCCTGGCTATTTCTTCTCGCATCTCTCGGTGGGCCGTGTCTTGCTTTGTTTGCGTAAGCCCTTGCTCTCGCTCGAGAGCTATTATCGCCTGGCTGAGGGTTTCTACCTGCGCGCTAAGGTGGACCGGGCACTTAGCCGCAGAGTCCTCTATTCGGGACACAAGAGCCGCGTGGTCACTCTGGCATTGTTCTGCTAACACGCGGAGATCCCTGGCGGAATGTCGTCCTACTCGGGACTCAAGAGCCGCTTGTTCACTCTGGCATTGTTCTGCTAGTACACGTATATTCCCAGCGAACCTTTCTTCTTGCTCCATCACCCGCTTGCTAATGACTTGGTGCCCCTCTTCTAAGGCGGAGATGCGTTGGTCAATGATCGCCAGTTTCTCCCCAACACCCTGTACTATTTCACTAGTCAATCTTTTATTCGCTTCCTCGATATGCCTCCTATTTTCTTCTGCTTGCTTTTTATTCACCTCCTCGATATGTCTCCTATTACTGTCTAGTAATTGTCGTAGCATAGCCTGTAATGAATTTGCATCTATCGAATGATTCGAAATCACTACGGCGGGCTCAGGATGGACAACACTTGTACTTGCGTTTTCCGCGTTTCGTTCCTGGTCGGACTCGACGTTTTGACCTCGTCCTTGTTCAGGGTTATTGTCTGGCAGGTTATTCCGATCGCGGCTCCCTGAACAGCTACGCGTCTCCATCATAAGGATTACTCCGTGCTCCAAAATACAACAAGAATAATGCCAAAGTCTCCTAATGGACTCACAGTCCCCACAAAGCACCCAAGATTTACTATATGACACCGATACACGCCACAGGACAAGAGTCAACCCACACTTGTAACACAATTGAATACTAAATCACAATATCTATACAGTAATACATATACAAGATAAAACATGTAAGAAAATGCACACCTATATCATAAATTCACGTAAATTCTGTATCACAGAAAGACAATATACCAATTAGCACATCCAACCGAAAATAACTAATCCTCACTGCGCATCAGAAGATCTCTGGTTTACCGAAATCCGTGAGCAGGGTAAGCCATGTGTAAGTGGCGTGAATATAAGTAGCGTGAATAAAAGGACGCTATGTGCAAGAAGCATGAAGCGCCCTTCGAATGTATCCTGATAGCTAAAAGAGCCACGCGCACTTTTAATAAGAAAATGCTACTTGACACTGAAGTCAATATAAAAGATAGGGTCGCCACCAACTCTAGCCACACGACAAAGAAGAGGTAGCACTGAGTCGGAAAATTACTTAATTTATTAATAAGAAAAACTCACAAAAGAACGTTCATTGTAAAGTCATGGATAAAGAATGGGATGTAGTTATTAATATGATCCAGGCATTCTTCCCGTGAATTAAATATTGAGTAAAGTAAAAAGGGCGTGAACACCATGCGTAAGTGCAGCCTGCAGCAAGATTCGTGAAAACACGATCTATTCCAGAGCATTTGTTTCAGATAAAAAAAAGAGACACTAATCACTATACCTGTGCACATGGAAACGCTATAGGTGGGCCAACAAGGAAAACTATAAGGTAACGGCGACGTAACATCGGTACACAAGATAAGATTGAAGGCAAAATTATTTATTCCTTAAAACATTGATGTAGTGCATCTATAGACTGCTGTTGCATGCTAACTATGTACAATTGCTTGTGAAATACTACACGTTTCATAACAGACTCGCGTGCCCACTCGGTCCGCGGAGACAATTTCTATGGACTGTGGCCAAATTTTAATCACATGAGACAAAGAAAATTCACAAATACACAAAAATTACCAAGATCCGTAAAAGATTAGAAGCATACACACACAGTTGTAGGCACATAAACATTCACACTGAACCGAGGGCACTTCAACATATGCAACTCCCTTGTGCTGCGTTCCTCTCACGGATCAAAGTCAAGACTGCATTGGGAATCAAACTGAAAGTCTACAAAAGCCTTGCATTCCCTGCTGCAACCCAGCAAGTAAATCTTTATAAGACGAGATTCGAGACCAAAAGCTAAAAGCTCCCCTCTCTATGTGAAAACGCGCCACGCGGTCAGTCCAACTCACCCTTCTTCGACTGGAGCACAGCTGTGTACGCTTCCCGTACCGGCGGCAGACTGCCTCCCGCTTCTCCAGCCTCTTCCACGCTCCGCGTGGACCGGAAAACCCCAGGATGCCATTTCCGCCACCAACCTAACGCAGGTGGATTTCTCCCAAGTAGCGGAAACCTCTTTGCCTACTTGACCACTACGAGAGTTGGCAATGAAAGGTGGCTACAGGACCCTTTCACATTAAGGACATATAACGTGTTATACAGTATTAATGTTAAAGAAAAAAGAAATAGAGATTATAACAGTAGTACAATGATAATTATAACAATCAAAGGAATAATTATAACAATCAATAATAATAATAATAATAATAGTAATGACTATGTATATGAAAGTAAACATATTTTTCTTTCATGAATGTCAGTCCTATTTCTAGTTGGGAATTTTCTCATTATGTTCTTGCAGCTTGTGAGTTGCTCTCATCCAGCAGAGATGTAAGACGATAGAATGGGGTGAAAGAGATATACAAGAGGTAGATAGGTTAGAGGAAGAGAAATAGAATGATAAGATTCGAAGCTATGATGGAGAGGAGAAAGAAAGAGATGAGAGGGGCACAACAATGGTGACTATACCGTCCTTAATATATAAGTTATGAGTTCCCTCTTGAATTTTGAGTGGTTCTGGATAAGACGCAGATCACAGGAGAGCACGTTCCATAGTCGTATGGCTGAGATGGAGAATGACACGGAGAAAGATTTTGTGTTATGTGAAGGTACAGCCAAGATGCTAGACGTATCTGATCTGGTATTGCGGCTGTGGAATGATGATAGGTGTCTAATGTGAGAAGATAAGTGTTGGGGGCACCAGTGGCTAAGAAATCGATGAAGTAAGCACATCATGTGGAGATTGTATGCCTTATGTGGGCGTATCCAACCAAGCTGGGAGTATGAAGGACTTATATGATCATACAACCGTATATTGCACACATATCTAACGCAAGCATTCATCACTAGCGTGAGGCATCACGAAGTTTCACTATTTGTGTCGTGTTGAACTACATCACAGTAGTAAGGATTAGGCGAGACTAGTGTTTGGACTAATTCTTGTTTAACATGGGTTGGAAATATTTTTCTAAATTTTTGAATTGCATGGAGGGAGGAGAGCGATTTCCAGCAAGCTGTGACTGTTTGTTCTTCCCAGTTTAGGTGTTCATCCAAGATTATTCCAAGGTCTTTTACTGTTTTTTGGTATGGTAGTTGGGTACCACTGAGGAGTATTTGAGGGACTCTTTCGCGAAAGTACCAGCTGATTAACTTTGGATCAGATATAAGTATGACCTGGTATTTCTTGGGGTTTAGTTTCAGACCTAGGTTCTGTGCCCATTGAGAAACAGAGCAAAGATCTGCGTTCATACTCGCTACTGCGTCAGCAATGTTCTTGGGGCTTGCACTTGTACAGTTGGATGTCGTCGGCATATAGATTGTAGTTGCAGGAGTGAATCACAGAAAAAATATCATTAATGTACAGTGAGAAAAGTAATGGACCAAGGACGGAACCTTGGGGAACTCCAGAGCGCACGTTTTTCCATGATGACTTTTCCGACCCACAAATGACTTGTTGACTTCTATTTTTGAGGTAGCTGTCAAACCGGTGTGCTGCGTTGTTTGAGAAATTCAGCTGTTTCATTTTAATTAGTAATATATCAAAGTCAACTGTATCAAAAGCCTTGCTAAAGTCAAGCAGTGTTAGGATGGTAGCTTCACGTCTGTCCATAGCATGTTTAATGTCATCAGTTACTTTGATTAATGCAGTTGCTGTACTATGGTGCTTTCGAAAGCCTGACTGATATTTGTCATGGATGTTATGAGTTTTGAGGTAATCCATCATTAGATATTGCAGGTAGTATGCCGATCGGCCTGTAGTCACCTGGCGACTTAGGGTTGTCAGTCTTGGGTATAGGTTGAATTAAACTTTGCTTCCACTCAGTAGGATATATACTACTGACAAGAGACTGGTTGAAGATGTCTGTGATAACTGGAATAATAGTGTCTACGACGTTCTTAATCATGCCAATGCTCACTCCATCATTTCCTACTGCCTCGGAAGAGATTCGCATAATTGCCTTGTGTACTGTGCCGGTAGTGACATGTTTTAGGAAAAACTTGTCTCTCGAGAGACTGATATCTTGGGGCTGGTAATTTGTCGCTGCGTGGCAGTTTACAGCTGATGAGAAGAAATCGTTTAATTCTTCTGCAGACGCTTGATAAACAGCGTCAGATCTTCGCTTCCCTATACCGAAACTGCGTAGCTTTTTCCACAGAGCAGCAGGTTTTGATATGCCGCATATGACAGAGCGGGCATGTCTGATTTTGGCATTCCTCACGCTTTGCTTGGTTCTGTTTCGGAATTTCCTATAAGCTTCGTACGCCTCGGGAGTTGGGTTACGCTTGAAGGCTCTATGTGCAGCATCACGTTTATTCATTAACTGGCGTAATGCAGTGGTGAGCCACGGAGCGGGAGCTCTCTTTACCTTGACAGTGCGTTGAGGAGCATGTTTATCATACAGTGAAATAATTTTGCGACATAATTCCCGAATTTTTCCGTCTAAAGTCGGGTCATTGCTTATATCATGCCAAGGGATGTCTGAGCAATGCTTTTGAAGAGCGTGATGGTTAACATTTTTTAGGTTTCTGTAGGTTACCAGGTGAGATTTTTCTTTGGTAGTATGCATTGAGTAATTTAAGAATATCATGTCATGAGCAGAGAGTCCCAGTGCAGAAGTCTCATTGGCGCGAATTATTTTAACTGGTCGCTTTGTTGCGATTATATCTATGATTGTATTGCTGTGTGGCGTGTGATGAGTTGGGTCCAGCGGTGTCATTGGAGTGGAACAGTCTCCTTAGTTTTTCTGCAGAGGGAGATTTTAAATGTAAGTCAGTGTTTGAGTCGCCCATAATGATTATGTGTTCATACTGTGTCACGAGCAAGGAAAGGGCAGACTGAAAGAAGGACATGGTACCGACATTTGGAGGTTTATAGATTACTCCCATTAGCAGTTTCTGATTTGATTTATTTATTTCGAAAAACAAGAGCTCTGCTTCTCCTTCGCCCTTTGCATCCGATGTGCATAGTATAGTAGGTGTCGGATGAGAGCGAACATAGGCACCCACATCACCCCCGCATCGTGTTTCACGATCTGCCTTTAGGAGAGAGTAACCGGTGATTCGGATAGCGTCGGAAGAAATGTTTGGTTTCAACCAAGTTTCAGAGATGAGGATAATATGGAAGAGCGATTCGCAGAAAAGGTCACAGAACACGCCAAAGTGAGCCGTTAGCGACTGCGCGTTTGCGTGGGCCACAAAGAGCTCGCCGTCGGAACCGGTCCGTCCCATTGTGGCCGCCTGTAGGACCGAGCGCTCTCCGTTTACCTGCAGGTCGGAAGAAGGACAAAAGCTGGAGTTCGCGGGGAAGACATATTTACAGGTATGCCCAAGGTCATGGCTGACTCAAGCGTCTGTGGGCTAAAGGTGAAAGACAGCCTAGAGGTATCGGAGAAGGGAGCGAAAAGAAAGATGGAAAATGGTAGTGGTGGTTACGAAAAAGATAATAGTAGTAGTAGTGGTAGTGACGCGGATGAAAATAACAGATATAGAAAGGCGGTTTTATAGAGATTCCTGTTAATGGAAAATGTTAATTCCCATTTGACTGACAATATGAATATACATGAGCACTTATGATAGAGAAATAAAGAATCAATATTTTTGTTAAACAATTGACTGATTTTAAATAGAGTACTTATGGTACTTATAGAAACAACGAAGCAATATTTACGTTAAAAAATGAAAAGAAAGAATAAAAAATATTAGACAGACTACAATATCAGACTTTGTGTCTCGCGAGATTTCGCTCAGTCTTTCAGTTCGAACATGTTCGTTACCGTTTTCCTCCCTCCTTCCGTCTTGACTACGATCCTGCCATCCTGGGTCCAAGCATTTTGAAGGCCGAACGTTGTGATCGCAGCGTTCAAAACTTTTAGTCTTTCGCACGTCACATCTTTCTTCAGGGTAACCCCACTCTTGGCGAGTTTTCTTTTCTGAGCAAACACTTCAGCTCTTTTCCGGTATGACACAAATTTAATTGTTATTGGCCTGGGTTTCATGGCACCTGGTATCCTGCTTCTGTCAATATCTGTCAATATCGGCCACGTCGATCTGCACGCCAAGACGCGCGACCGCTACGGTCGCAGGTTCGAATCCTGCCTCGGGCTTGGATGTGTGTGATGTCCTTAGGTTAGTTAGGTTTAAGTAGTTCTAAGTTCTAGGGCACTGATGACCTCAGATGTTAAGTCCCATAGCGCTCAGAGCCATTTGAACCATTTGCACGCCAAGTTTCTCACGCACAAGGCTAATGGCAAGGTCGTCGGTGTTTTCACGATCGTTTTCAGCTACCCCGAACAAGCGCAAGCTGTTCCTTCGCTGATACTGATCAATTTCATCGGTGGCCGCAGACAGTTTAGCTTCTAGGTCGGCGGCTTTTTTCTCTTGTGCGGCCAGGGACATTCAAAGAGACTGGATTTCGGTGCTGTTGCGCCCGACAGACTCTTGCAGTTTGTCCATGAGCGCGGCTGTCAGAGAGTCCGTGATGGATTGCACGATTACGTCTAGCGTGTCTTTACTGTGCAGCGCCGCACTCACCTGGGACCGGACGAGCTCCCCAATGTTGGGAAGCGAGGCCTCATCTGCCGCCGGAGACCGGGCGCCCGCGCTGCCTGCGCCCCTGTAGCCTCGCCTGCTGCCGCTTACTCGTGCTCTTCCCATTTTTCACTCACTTATCACTTATCACTTGTGGTAATCAACGGAGAACAATACACCACGGCAAGTAACACTTGTTTAGTCGGATGCACACGTTGTGGACTGCCGCACTTCTCTGTAACACCTTCAATGAGCGGAAAAAATCGCGAGCCGAAGAAACGCGCGTCACTCACTGGCCGCCATCTTAAGCTAATCAAGCTATTTAACAGATATCTATCGTAATAAAGCCAAATTCATCATAGTTCTGACATTTACTAGGCATTTCTTTAAAATAATCAAATATTAAATCACCTCTAACAAACTTGTGACAAATATGATGTGTGTCATCCTGTCTAAAAATATTTAATAAATTGAGATTATCTCTGAGGTTAGAATTGCATGGAGAGCTGCATCAAACAGTCTTTGGACTGAAGACAACAACAATGTCTCTAAGCTAAATAAAAACAATCTATTCCTTTTCGTCTTCCTCTAGAAAAATATTATCTAACTACATCTTGATTTACAAGAACTAAATAATCAAATAAAGTAACTGATTTATTCTCACATTCATCTAACAGAATAGTTTTATAGCTGCTTTTAATAAACGTAAGAGTCTTCTCATCGTAATTATCTTCAATTTGTTCACACCATTCCATAAATTTTTGATATTTTGGTATATCTAAACTTTTAGAATAAACATACATTGATTAATTTTATCCTAATTCAACCAACCAGAACCCAAACTATCTTTGTTGATCATTAATGTCGTTTTTCCACACACTCATGGACCAATTATCAGGCATCAAATAGAATTTGGCAAAGGCTGGCCATGTTTATTTTTTTGTCTCTTCTCCGGAATTCTTATTTTCGGTTCCCGATCTGGTTTGCGACTGCAAGAGCAGTCTTGGCTGCATTTAATTTGTTATTATTGTGCTCTTCAGTCGAAAGAGTGGTCTGATGGAGCTCTCCATGCTACTCTATCCTGTGCAGCCCTCTTTATCTCTGAGTAAGTACTGCAACCTCAGAATCTCCTTACTATATACATCCCTTGGGATCCGTCTACGATTTTTACCCAAGCCCTCCACTCCATTCTTCCCTCCAGTACTAAATAAGTGATCCCTTGATGCCTCAGAATGTGTCCTACCAACCAATCCCTTGCTTTAGTCAGGTTGTACCACAAATTTTCCTTCTCCCCAATTCTGTTCAGTACCTCCTCATTATTTACACGAACAACCCATCTCATATTCAGCATTCTTTTGTAACACCACATTTCACAAGCTTCTACTCTCTTCTTGTCTAAACTGTTTATCTTCCATGTTTCACTTCCATACAATGCTAGACTTCATACAAATACTTTCAGAAAGGACTTCCTGACACTTAAATCTATACCCGATGTCAACAAATTTTATTCTTCAGACTCTATTTTCTTGCCAATGCCAGTTTAGCATTTCATTTACGTTCCATTTAATTACAATAATTTTTATTAATAACAAGAGTTGTATTTTTCAGCTGAGTGGTAGATCATCCAGTCTGAAAAATGTTTAACTGTTCATTTAAGAGATACTTATAAAATTGTCGCACTAGGTACCTTTTCATGCAACTTTTTAACACTAAATATTACACTACAAACAATAAATTAAATTGTAATGTAGAAGCAATAGAAACCCCTGCTGGTCAATATAGCTTGAGAAACTTGGATCTATTGATTCAATCATAAAAGCCAAATATACACATAAAATTTTTTTAATAGAGTTACTATTGAGAGTGTTGTTAAATAATTATAGATAGCAAAAAAATGGTATTGGAAGTCGTCTTTGATTTACTAATCAAATTATTGAATTATTAAAAAGACTGTTGTTAATGATGCCCTTTATTTATTCTGTTCAAATTTATTGACATAAATTTTAATTTGACCAGTAGCATCATTATTCATCGGCAAAAAGTGTTATTGCTTCATTCAAGTTAAATGTGGAACCAATAATTTACTAATCACATCATCTTGTGTATGTTCCGATTTTTCAAGCTTTACAGGATAGACTTTAACACAGCTGCTGTAACAGGTAATTTAAAAATGTCTTAATAATTGTTTTCCTTTATAAATGAATAAGAATGAAAGTTAGCAGTTTGACTCATTTCCAGCGAATAAGAAGACTAAAAATAATTTAAACCTCGCTAACAAATTAATGGACATTACTCTAAATATTACAGACCATTGGATTCACCCTAATGATGCAGTATTATTGAAGCTGATGATACAGATGGTCCAGAATATGATGGAAACTCCAATAAAAATTAGTCGATAACTATGTTGCAAAGTTGTTTGAAATTATCACAATAGGAAATGGAAAAAACATTTTGTCTAGAATCTAACAACTGTTTATTTCGACATCCACTATTATTTGGTTAACTATGGAAGGTCATATACTTAACAACAGAATACTAAAAGGAAAAAAAGAAACAACTTATCCATTAGAATTATTCAGTGGATTCTTTAAAACAAATAATTTGGAAAGTAGATTGAACAGTAATTTTTTCTTGGAGTTCAAGTGCTATTCTGAGATGGCGTGATAAAAATCAGACAGGAGTTGAAATAAATGATTCACTTCCAAAAGAAAAGAAAATTGTTGTGGAATCAATGGAAATCTGTGTTCCTATGGTTAAATATGAAGCTAAATATTCGCTTGAAATAGAACAAGAAAGACCAAAAATCCAAAAATTCATATCGTTCTTTGAACCTCAAACTATGGACATTCCAGGATTAAGTGAAAAGAGAAATTTTAAGGTGGATATCACTAATTACTATAGTTCTACAGAATTTGATATGCTGCATTTCATCTTCATTGTTTTCCAGAAAAAAGGAAGAATAATCAACTGACTGATTCTTTTATTCAGTCGCTTACATTACAGAATATCTATATAAATAACTGTAGAAATAAAGTTTTTCTTCAGTAATTATGGAATCTAAATCAGCCAAATAATTTTTTAAAAACTTATGACACTTTTACTGATTTTAAAAGAGTAACATAATTAAACGACGACATTAAGGTAAATCTATTGAGTTTTCTAGGAAGTTATAAATATGACTCGAAGAATGAATATTCTGGCCATACAGAAAACAAAGATGAAACTATGTGCCATTTAACGATAACATTTTCCGGGTGACACAGTTTTGCATGTAATTGTGTATCGTAAAAAGAATTTAACTTACGATTCAAAAGACATAATTGTAACTGAAAACTTTTAATTATATTAACTTTTTGAATTATTAAAATCGAAATATTTTCCCTCTCAGCGGCGCAAATAGCATAGCTTCTGCCAGGCGCAGCTTTCTCAAGCGACTGACGGCTGTTAGAACTGTAATCTGTATTTAGCTGCGTCCGACCGATCGAGTTCTGTTATCTCTGCCCTGTCGCACCTGAAGCGCAGCCAATGCCAGCGCGGTCTTCCTCTGGTAGTTCGTAAGTTTATTCAGAGATGGCGCAGTGGCTGTCGTCGTTTAAAACTGTATTGTAATACATTTCGCTTTTCACATAAAATACCCTTTTTCAGTGTTAAATTGAGTATTATAATTGGCATTTACGTGTTGTTTACAATTCATCTCTTCAAATAAACCACAATACCAGTTAAAATATCATCATTATACATCTGAAATAAACTGATAAAAATAACTCGAACACCACCAAATATATACTTAAGTCGCTGACCCGTTTCTTTTTACCTTTACATCGAATGAAGATTTGTTGCCGTGAGTCTAATGACGTATGAAGTGCTTGCCATTCGACAAAACGTTCTCTGTCCTCGCTTATGTACGATTCACCGCAGTGGCGCCGACTTAGAGGGGGCAAGGCACTTTGTGCCCCCCCCCCCCCAATTTTTAATAGTAGTGGCCTGCCACCCCCCCCCCCCCCCCTCCAGTATTCAAA
This sequence comes from Schistocerca cancellata, assembly GCF_023864275.1. Classification (NCBI taxonomy): domain Eukaryota; kingdom Metazoa; phylum Arthropoda; class Insecta; order Orthoptera; family Acrididae; genus Schistocerca; species Schistocerca cancellata. The sequence goes on from NC_064630.1 coordinate 680,186,124, forward strand.
CATACATTTTTCACCGCTCTCTCCCCCTTTCTCATCCTTTACTGGGAAATTTGCTAAGACTTGCACATACATTTTTGCATAATAGTATGTAATGATTACATAGAAAAAAATACCGATTTTAGAAGCTATTGCGTATTCCTTTCTACTACTCCTCCAACCTCTGCATATGACGAACTGTCGTGACAGGGTTTGTCCCCAGCATCTGTACTATTCGCACACTTTTACTGTACGGAGGTATGCTCACCATGAACTCGCAGCGCTTTGGCTGTTAGGATGAACTCCACTTCCTCCCACAGCAGCGTGTCGGCAGCTTGTAAAAGAAACTAATGAGCAATAGTGGCACCGAATTTGATGGCGATCGCTAGAAGGACTAGGTAACGTTAAGGACACTGCATTCATTTTTGTAAATTCTATTGACAGTCACTAGGTACAACACCACACAAATCAGCACCGGCTCCAGGGATTTTGCCGCCCCGCGCGAACATGACAAGCGTCGCCTCCCCCCCCCCCCCCCCACTTTTCCGACATAGTCAACTTTTCCCACAATATATTTCATACATGACGCCTTATTTTCACATATCACACTCTTTCGTCTCTTTGTTGTGAATACGTCTTTAAGATCAAAGCAGCAGTCAGTGATACATTTACAGTGCAATACATTTTAAGCCGTTTTTGTTGGAGGAAACATTTCTTTATTTCTTTCATAAATCGGAGCACACTGTTTCTCTACCATAGATAATTTTCAGTAAGACCCTTGATTTTATGAGTAATTTGTATTTCCAGTCTATTCTCACATTCCTTCATTTACGGAAGATGGATTTGCCGCCCCCAAAAATCTGCCGCCCTGGGCGACGGCACAGTTCGCCCCTAACCCCCCCCCCCCCCCCCATCCGCCCACTCCCTAGAGCCGGCCCTGACAATAATCAACACTATTGGTACATGGCTACTTCTTGTTAGGTGCACAGTACTGTTACGCAGGCCGCAGCTAATGTTGGCAGCGAACGTAAATATTCCGGAGCTGGGCATCGCCAGTGGTGAGAAAAAACGCTGTTCCCAGAAAAAAACAATGCTGTTATCAGCCCTCTTGGAAACAGCAATTTACTGGGATCGATTACAATAAGGTAAAATATATTATTTTTTGCAAAATTTGCAGACAAATGTTTGAAGAAAATCGTTTTCAGTTTCTCACAAAATGGAAAAAACTTTCATGGAAACTGGTTTTACGAACTGGAAGAAAGGCGTAGAAGCATCGGGCTGCCACGGAGAAGCTGTACTGAAATTCACATCCTTAAAATCGACTGCCAATGTATTTAGCCACCTTCCAAGGAAAAACTGACACAAATGAAAGAAAACCGAGCTTGTTTACTAAAAATCATATCTTCCCTCCGTTATTTAGCAGTGCAGGGGCTTGCAATACGTGAGCATCTTCGATGTGAAGATAACCAGCTACTTTTAATATGGCTACAGCGCGAAACTTACAAATGGACATCCCATTATGTGCAAAACGAAATTTTGGCCATTTTAAGTCATACACTTTTTAGAAAATTATTGGGGGATATCAAGAGCGCAGAGTATTTTGCAATAATAGCAGACGAAACAACAGACATAGCCACCAAAGAGCCATTTAGTGTCTGTATAAGATTTGTTGATGCTTCGCTAGAGATAGAAGATTATTTTTTAGGGCTATACTCAACACAAAGTACCACAGCTAAGGTTCTGTTAGATATTATTATCGACATTTTAAGACGATTTGATCTGCCTACATGTAATTGTAGGGGCCACTGCTTTGAAGGTTCGGCTAACATTGCCGGATTATATAATGGTGTCCAAGCAAAGTTTATGGAAGTGGAGAAGAGAGCTATGTTTGTGCACTGCCTTGCACACTGTTTAAATCTAACACTACAAGACACTGTGAAAGCCGTTCCAGAATGTCGAAATACATTGAATGTTATGAAGGACTTAATACATTTTGTGAGAGATTCACCTAAAAGATTAGATCTTTTTGCTCACCTGAAGTCAGATGCCTCTACAAATTTGAAACCACTCTGTCTTACAAGGTGGGCCACAAGATACTTGACAATGTCTTCAGTTATGTCCAGCTACACAGAACTTAAGGAATTTTTTCTAAATGTTTCAAGAAATGACAATTCAGACACTGAGGCCAAAGCAAACGGATTTTTTATTAATATGCAGACATATGATATCTTTTTCATGTTATCACTTTTGGTAGAACTGTTTGGTCACACTGATACCGTAAACATAGCACTACAGAGGAAATCCCTACACTTAGAGGAGGGCAAAAAGATGTTTTCCAATCTTGTAACCTCTATTAAATTTATGAGAAACAATTTTGAATCATTATGGGGTGACGTAACTTCAAAATGTCGAGATATCGATGTTGATTCCCCAAAATTACCCCGTAGAAGAAAAGTCCCTAAGAAAAACTATGACTCCATCAATTCATCTGTAGAAACATTCACTGAAGTGTGTGCAAACATAGAATATTGTATTATGAAACAATGGATACATCGATCAGCTTCTTGGAATAACGGTTCAAAACTCAATCATTCATGTATGTAAATCAAATTGAACAATTTCTTCTTGGTGATAACAAACATTCATTCGATATTTTATCTTTCTAAGAATCAGATATAGACAAAGAACGCTTGCTTCTCCACCGAAGCATGTTTCATGAGATTATCCAAAGTAGTGATTCTGCCAATATTAGTTCGTTGGATGACGTAGTGAAAAACCTAAAACAGGAAACCCACCTGCTTGACCTACTGCCTGAACTAGTGAAATTCGTACGTGTAGTGCTGACGATTCCGGTAACGTCCTGCACCGCTGAGCGATCGTTTTCTTGTCTGCGGAGGGTGAAAACGTATCTTCGTTCCATAATGAGGCAGGATCGTCTTAATGACTTCGCCCTTCTCAACGCCCATAGAGATGAATCGATGAAACTCGCCCTTGATGGCATATGTGACGAGTTCATATGCAGGAATGATCTGAGGAGGAGTACATTTGCCATTAAAAATTAAGGTATCTTTCTTCAACTTTATATATGTATTTATTTTGTACCACTACTGACTTATACTCCGACTGAAATGACATTGTGATTGACGTTTCAGCTAGTCGAGGGGTAGGGGCTAGTCACCAGTCAATCGTAATTGGCATGATTTTCAGCTGTTTGCATGTTTCATTATCCTCACAATCTTTTTTTGTTTCTTGAAAGTTGTTATGCTGTGAGGGGAATTTCCCAAGAATATGATGTCATATCTCAAAAGGGAAAGTATGCGTGCATAATACTCCTCTTTCCTTCATCACTTGTGTTGTTCCATATAATTCTCGTTGCATAGGTCATTTTAGATAGCGTAGAATTTAAGAATGTGATGTGGGAATTCCATTTCAGATTGTCTTGAAAGAAAACCAAGCAATTTTGTTTCAGTGACACTTAATCTTTTTTTGTTTTTCCAAAGAACTATTTGGTTTTAATGGATTTTTAACTTTGCTGTGTGTGGAATTGTAAAGTGTCGGTCTTTTTTCTTTTTTTAAGGGTTAATCAGTAGCTTATTCCTCGCAAACCACTCTGAAATCCTTTCATTCACTTCAGCATACAGCCTAAGAGCCTTTCTATTTCCACCTTCCATCAATACATTGGTGTCATCTGAAAATAGGACTGGTTTGGAGTGTAGAACATGTAGAGGGAAACGCAAATTTATCTTTCAAATGTAGTACCTAATAAAATGTTTCTTACCCCCCCCCCCCCCGCCCCAAAATATTTTCAAGTCGACACCTCTGATTCACCACCATCTCCAGTGTCTGAGACGTGCCCTAAAAAAGGAGTGATGTGTTTCGGTCTGAATTAAGGAGCGTTCTGTTCATTCAGAGTTGGTCTCCATGACGCACTGACGTGCATAAGGCCAACGGCTGGAAGCTCAGTGAAGGAGTTGGTGATCACTGAGTGGAAGTGTTCGATAGGGAACGTTTTGCGCTTCTTGAAAATAAATCTAACTTAATAAATTTATTTGGTTAAATTTTATATTTTAACTGGTTAGGCATCAGAAAACCGTGGGGTTACTCCAAAAAATTTACTGCGTGGTCGCTGACCTAAGCAAGCTTCGCCAGCGCGGCAGAGAGCCGAAGCAAACTTCGTTTTACCCTCAGCGTACCCAGAAAAAAAAAGAATCCTGGGGAAGTAGTATGTGGGGACGTTGGGCGCAGTTGCAGTCGCTTTTTCGATAGTCCAACAGATTATCGATATTAGACTAGCTGGCGCTAGCTGACTGGTAACATGGAGTATCAAAAAACTACTGCGACTGCCCTAAAGTGCCCCATATGGTACTATCCACCTCTACAAGCATTTCTCGCTCTACATTTTGCATCATTTACTGACTAATTCTGTTACGTGCAGAGACAAAATTCACTTTTATAGTGGAAGTACTTTCAGTCTCTGAAATAAGTACATGTTTGTAGTTGATTTGTGATTTTCTATGTAAAAAAGACCAACAGCTAGAGCTGTCAACTGTCTGCCACACTGAAGAGCCTGTCACAAGTATATCCTCAATGTGCATTGAAAAATGCCTGTTTCACTATCTCCGCTATCGACGGCGGGAATACTTTTCACAGGATGAATGTATCAAAAGCATTACCACAGTCTCAGCTAAGATATGGCGTAGAGGTTTTATATACCTCTCTCTGCAAAAGAAAGGCACTTAGATGACTTGCACATATACAGATGGCAGTCATATGCTCGTACTCGAGTTGTAAAAGGACAGTGCTTTGGCGAAATTCTCATTTGTACTCAGGTGAATCAGGTGAAATGGTTTCTGATGTGATTATGGCCGCAGGACGGGAATTAACAGACTTTGAACGCAGAATGGTAGTTGGAGATAGACGCATGGTACATTCCAATTCGGAAATCGTTAGGGATCTCGATATTCCGAGTTCCACAGCGTCCAGAGTGTACTGAGAAGACCAAATTTCAGGCATTACCTCTCACTACGGACAACGCAGTGGCCGACAGTCTTCACTTAACGACAGAGAGTAGCAGCATTTGAGTAGAACTGTCAGTGCTAACAGACGAGCAGCACTGCGTGAAATAACAGCAGAAATCAATGTGGGACGTACGACCAACAATACGTTAGGACAGTTGGCGAAATTTGGCGATAATGGATTGCGGTAGCAGACCACGACGCGAGTGCTGTTGCTAATAGCACGACATCGCTTGCACGCGCTGGAATAGTAACCATATCGGTCGGACGCTAGACGATTGGAAAATCGTGACCTGATCAATGAGTCCCGAAGCCATGGACCCAAGTTGTCAACATACACTGTGGAAGCTGGTGGTAGCTCCATAATGATGTGGGCTGTGTTTACATGGAATGGATTTAGTCCTCTGGTTATGTTCGGCTTCTTGGAGACCATTTGCACCCATTCATGGACTTCACATTCTCAAAAACAGTGGAATTCTCACGGGGGCAGAATTGGTTTCAAGAAAATTCTCGACAGCTCCAGCAAATGATTTGGCCCTCCAGATCGCCCGGTATGAATCCTATCGAACATTTATGGGACGTAATCGAGAGACCAGTTCGTCCATAGAGTCCAGATCCGGCAACGCTTTCGCAATTATTGATACAGACATCATGGCTGAATGCCTCTGCAGGTGAATTCCAGTAACCTGTTGCATCCACGCTGCGTCGAGGTACTGCTGTACGCCGGGCAAAAACACGTCCGATACAATATTGAGAGGTATCCTACGACTTTCGTCAGCACACTGTAGCTCACCTAAGTGTTATGAAAAGTCGCATTTCTCAGAATTAATCAAGCAATGCGATACAGCAGATTACTCTTGTGGACTTGAACAGTAAGTCTAATTCCATGATCCATATTCACACCGCCTTTAGAAGGTATACTATAGACGCAGCCCACTTAACAAGTGCCGGCAATTCCCAAATGGAAGCGATCTATGCGGTCTACACAGTAAATGACGAGAGAAGTTCAGTAGTTCTCTGCTCATTCATTAAGTTACCAAATAATTCCACAACTTGTAACGTTCTTTAAATGACGTTATTTCTCTGTACATTCTTTAAAAAATCTTCCTTGTAATACATTGGATGAATGCCTGAACTGGGAATGCACACAAAACTGGAGTTATCGTATAACGTGTTGTAACTGCAAGTGGTGTACTTACTCTGTGTTATTGTTAGCAAAAAACTATACGATCTGACTAGGCGACGCAACTCCCAATACCAATATAGAAATGCTGTCACTGCAAAATACATTCAGTCCCTTAGGCACTGAATCATCTTGCCCTGTTCAGAAATGGTAACTTTGGTCCCTGTGCACAGACGAAAAAATATACTACCTACAAGCTCTGCAGAGCGCAATGCTTGCAATATTACTTTGAAATGTACATGAAATTCTTTGACTGATAAATGAAAACATTTAAGGAAAATTCAATTTCTGTGAAAAACATATGACCTTGACAGGGAGACGGTATTGATTTCGGCGAATTACTAACACAGACCTTTTCAATAGTGAAATTGTGTTGAAAGTTAAGTTTGGCTTTCCAATATATCTGACAGCTGAAATTATATTACTAAGAAAAATTACATTCTTGTTACTAACTGAGTCACAAACAATGTGATTGGTACTGCAAGTATTATCTAACCTCACTAAAAAACATAAAGACAAATCATCAAATAATGTATACCCGTGTTGACAAATCATACAAACATTACAAAGGGGAAATATCTATAACTAGCCTTTACATCAAAGCTGTAAACACGTACAGATGACCAGTGTGGCCGAGCGGTTCTAGGCGCTTCAGTCTGGAACCGCGCGACCACTACGGTCACAGGTTCGAATCCTGCCTCAGGGTTGGATGTGTGTGATGTCCTTAAGTTAGTTAGGTGGAAGTAGTTCTAAGTTCTCAGGGACTGATGACCTCAGATGTTAAATCACATAGCGCTCAGGGTCATTTGAACGATTTTCTTTTTGTTTACGTATATTCTGAGGCTACAGAACAATGGCCAACTCATCTACATTAACGCGCTGGAAAAACGAAAGTAATAAATGTTTGACATCTTGATCCTGCTTTCTGGAACACTGCTGCTTCCACATTTGCATTTCCAGTAATACAAGTACTCGTAATTCCTACAGTATAATCTGACACTTGGTGGCTTTACAGAGCACACCACAAAAACTGTCTACTCCATCGTCTTTCGCTCACAGTGCGCTCTCTTACCCCAATACCAAAATCTCAGACCGGAAGCATCTTTGGCGTTGCGGTGGTGCAGTCAGCGATCCGCTTCATAGAGCCCGTCAGAGATATACATCGTTTATAATACAATCGTCTCATTTTAGTTTACATTAGTATTGTTAAAATACACGGGCGACACATATAATTGTATCCCAGTAGACTCTTTTCAGATTTCACAACATGCTGTCAGCGACAGACAGCTGGAGGGAGCCACATTTACCAACCCGATTCCTTTCCCACCAACACTACAAACCTACAATGCTCACTGATAACATCGCACTTATAAATTACGTTTCTCAGTCGTTTTATCAGAACTTATTTTAGATAAGATTTCACTTAACAACTGCAGCTAAGGAGTCATTTAAGAAACAGAAAATAGCTCGACTGTATAAAAACCATTCAGTGAAGTTACTCAGTCATCTCACATAAGAGAACTGGACTGGAAATGCTGGGGATGCACAGTGTGTATACAAAATAATAGGCGAGCAGCACTCGTGATTGCCTTTCCAGCAGGAATGTTACAGCTGTCATACAGGATGATTATGAATTATTTTCTCCTCTAGCAATGCAGAACAGTGTGGTCTGATTTACTTAGTTTCTGTCTAGATACGTTTCTCGGTTAGCATTATCAGTAACTCTTGTCTTTGTTCCTTGTAGTGTTAATGCACATTGCAGAAAATAAACACCTTGCCCCCCACCCCTCACCCCCCACCACCGCCATCACCCACCCGGGCATGTGTGGGCAGTGTCTCCAATTATTTACAAGGCCCGCTGCTGAGGCTCGGTATAACTTTGAGAAAACTCTGTACTTGCTTCTTATTACGAAGAGCGGTAGATGCGGTGGCAAATCACCAGCGTACCCTTCCGTTTGGAGACCTGTAAAGCACGGAAGTGCATTACGACAATCCGGCGACCTATCTTCCCTCGCTCTCGTATCTTCCAATCCCTCATCCCCTATCCACACTCATATGGCTCTACTGCACTTAGACGTGGTATACACATGTAGTAATTGTTCATAACTCACTTCATCTAAGACCAAGCAGTAATTTTATACTCTTAAAACCCAATTTTTAATATGTATAAAATGCATGTTTGACCATCCGCTGCTTTAATTTTAAACCCATATATCGACGGTTATCAGTCATGGACCATCTTGACGGATAAGGGTTAATACTGTTTAAGCCACAGCATCACACCTGCCATTACTTCAGTACTGCTCAGTTTACTCTTGGTGATAGTACGTTTGCTTCTCAAAGTCCTGTATCGTATACTGGAATCAATGACATGTCCAACAGAGTATTTAAGTAATGACAGATATGATGCTGTGGCTTAAATCATTTTAACCCTTATCCTTGAAGATGGTCAATGACTAAAACCAGTCGATATTTGGATTTAAAGTAAAAGCAGCTGATGATCAAACTTGAATTTTATATATTACACTACTGGCCATTAAAATTGCTACACCACGAAGATAACGTGCTACAGACTCGAAATTTAACCGACGAGAAGAAGATGCTATGATATGCAAATTATTAGCCTTTCAGAGCATTCACACAAGGTTGGCGCCGGCAGCGACACCTACAACGTGCTGACATGAGGAAAGTTTCCAACCGATTTCTCAAACACAAACAGCAGTTGACCGGCGTTGCCTGGTGAAACGTTGTTGTGATACCTACTGTAAGGAGCAGAAATGCGTACCATCACGTTTCAGACTTTGATAAAGGTCGGATAGTAGCCTATCGCGATTGCGGTTTCTCGTATCGCGACATTGCTGCTCGCGTTGGTCGAGATCCAATGACTGTTAGCAGTATATGGAATCGGTGGGTTCAGGAGGGTAATACGGAACGCCGTGCGGGATCCCAACGGCCTCGTATCACTAACAGTCGAGATGACAGGCATTTTATCCGCGTGGCTGTAACGATCGTGCAGCCACATCTCGATCTCTGAGTCAACAGATGGGGACGTTTGCAAGGCAACAACCATCAGCACTAACAGTTGGACGACGTTTGCAGCAGCATGGACTATCAGCTCGGAGACCATGGCTGCGGTTACCCTTGACGCTGCATCACAGACAGGAGCGCTTGCGATGGTGTAACTCAACGACGCCCGCATCTCGTGGTCGTGCGGTAGCGTTCTCGCTTCCCACGCCCGGGTTCCTGGGTTCGATTCCCAGCGGGGTCAGGGATTTTCTCTGCCTCGTGATGGCTGGGTGTTGTGTGTTGTCCGTAGGTTAGTTAGGTTTAAGTAGTTCTAATTTCTAGGGGACTGATGACCATAGATGTTAAGTCCCATAGTGCTCAGAGCCATTTACTCAACGACGAACCTAGGTGCACGAATGTCAAAACGCCATTTTTTCGGGTGAATCCAGGTTCTGTTTACAGCATCATGATGGTCGCATCCGTGTTTGGCGACATCGCGGTGAACGCACATTGGAAGCGTGTATTCGTCGTCCCCATACTGGCGTATAACACGGCGTGATGGTATGGGGTGCCATTGGTTACACGTCTCGGTCACCTCTTGTTCGCATTGACTGCACTTTGAACAGTGGACGTTACATTTCAGATGTGTTACGACCCGTGGCTCTACCCTTCATTCGATCCCTGCGAAACCCTACATTTCAGCAGGATAATGCACGACCACATGTTGCAGGTCCTGTGCGGGCCTTTCTGGATAGAGAAAATGTTCGACTGCTGCCTTGGCCAGCACATTCTCCAGATCTCTCACCAACTGAAAACGTCTGGCTCGTCACAATACGCCAGTCGCTGTTCTTGATGAACTGTGGTATCGTGTTGAAGCTGCATGGGCAGCTGTACCTGTACACGCCATCCAACCTCTGTTTGGCTCAATGCCCAGGTGTATCAAGGCCGTTATTACCGCCAGAGGTAGTTGTTCTGGGTACTGATTTCTCAGGATCTATGCACCCAAATTGCGTGAAAATGTAATCGCATGTCAGTTCTAGTATAATATATTTGTCCAATGAATACCCGTTTATCATCTGCATTTCTTCTTGGTGTAGGAATTTTAATGGGCAGTAGTGTACTTGATGGCTGTTTATTGTCACCTTCCAAAAATGCTATTTTCAATAATCTGCTCTTTTTAAATTGCCATTCAACACAGGAATGTTAGTGCTAGAGATAATACGATTAGAACATGGTTTGTAGGAATTTAATGTAGTTTAATTTTTGACTAGGATACATTATCGCTGGAGGCTGCAATTGTCGAGTTATTCAAGGAAAACAACAAAAAGTGACCTAAAACCCCCAAGCCCACCAGCCGCGACTCTCACATTCCGCGAGTGGGGATTCTTTGTGTGTTTTTCACGACACTCTCTCCTACCACTCTCCAAAAATTTGCGACTGCACTATATTTTTCCCCTAATTTTACTTCTTTGATTGGACTTTTAAGGGGGTCTGCACCGATGGCATGGCGAGATGGGACAATCATGAAGAGAAGCAAACAGTGATCAAAACAAAAACCAAACTAGAAGGACGATTTGCGAATTTCCCGGAAAAGGTATGTCAGTTCTCTTTCCCATCCTGTACCTGTCTTCTCACTTTGAGAAGAAGTGTGTCCCTCGGTCCACAACTATAATGGACAGCATCATTTCTATAGTGTCATTTCCTCAAAGTAGATTCCTATAGAAGCGCTCACACATGTTAAAAACCTTACATAAGCTACCCTACTCACCTCACCGGGGGACGGACACCTCCGTTTAACGTGGAACCCGAACCTCTTATTGTATCTACTGACTCTACACATGTCTGAGAGGTGGAGGTTTGCTTAGAACGAAGACCAAAATATCCTTTGCCCGGCCGGTATAAGATGCCGCGTGCTTGCGGATTCCAAGCACCGTGTACACCACTAGCCCACGAGCTCCGACATCTACACAAGGTGGTAAGAAACAATCTGACAGACTTCTAAGGGTGTTGCAGGTTAGTATGTGCTGAGAAAAAAATCGAAACATTGCACTGCTTCCGAATAAATCAAGAATGAAGTTAGCCAATCAGACCGTTGTGCGCATATTCAAGCGGCCCGGTAGAAACAATTAGTGTCAGTTGTTCTCATGGTGTAGATGACAGCGCACGATACTTCACAGCCTTTTTCGGTTCTTACTACCGCTCCATGTCCAATTTTTGTATCGCCCTCTTATTCGGTTTGGCGACACCGCCTATGGCGGCCGCCTGAGTTTGCGCGCGCAGCGGCCTGGTTGACTAACTTCAATGCTCCTTAACTCGGAAACGGCGCAAGGTATCGAATTTTTCTCTTAATAATTATTTCTCAGGACAACCTAAGCCGCACCCTTAGAAGCGTTACAGACTGTTTCTGACCGTACCTGAGAAAATGCGGTCTTAGCACACTGATAGACAGATGGAAGGACAACAAATGGAAAAAGAAAATTTTCATGTGCAGTACGAGGGCATGCCTCTCAGTTTTCTAAGGGAAAACGAAGCTTTTTAAATAAACGCTGTTAACGTGATACATCGCTGTTCTTCATGTCTACATATTTATTGCTCAGATGGTGAGTACTGTTGCCAGAACGAGAGACCAGTTTGTAATACCGCTACTGTGAGTGTTCGATTTTGTGGACGGATGCTATAAAGGCTTCTTTGAAAAAAAAAATTTTGTTTATTACTACTACTAGGCTAATTACTGTTTAGCTCTACAGGACCTTTATACTGAAATGTTTCCCACACCACCTTTTATTGTCTTTCTATGTGTGTGAGTAACTGTATGTTCACTGTTGTGGGTAAATACATACAGCGTACACAGGGCGATGTGTGAAACTGATAGCGATTACACGCTTCCGCTGTTGTAGAAATCTGCTCCAGATGCTGCAGATACCGTGTTGACCTGAAAGTAGTAACCAAACTACGGAGAAATATTCTTTGGGGCTCTGTTGTATAGCAATCACATTGTTTTCAGTTCTGAGAAATGTCTAGGTACCATTGTGGATTTGAATGATCCATGAAGTGACTTCTTTTCCGAAGAAAACATCGAACTATTTCCCTAGAACTGAACGCTCCCGTCGGAACTGTTCTCAAGCTGGTATTTATAATTAAATCACAATAGAAGGATACGCTGGGTGTATAATAATACGTACCTTCTTGAAATGAACAATATTTTATTGTTCTGTTAACTGATTTCCTTCCATGTACACATATATTTTACAATGTGAATCAAATACTCGCAATGGCGTCGATTTTTACTTCACAAGAATGGCTCTCTTCTTGTAAAATTCTCTTAAGAAGAACAAAGGCTCTATATCCTAAGAATAATTATGTGAGTGCAGCCCGCCACAGAGTAATAAACAATATCTTTGTCTCTCTCTCTCTCTCTCTCTCTCGCACTGTCACAGCAAGTTACGCTTCATGATACATCATAATGCATAGCCTCACCTCTGCCTGCACAGTTTCATCACGATCAAAGTCAATCTTTCTAACGCGATCTTTAAATTTTGGAAACTTATAAAAAGTCCGTTGGGGTGAAGTTGGGACTGTATGATGGATGATCGATGATAGTGAACCCAAAGTGTCGGATTTCTGCGGATGTCTCAGCGCACGTGTGTGGTCTGGCGTCACCACGATGATGAAGAGGGTGCCGCATACGCTGACGAACTATTCGAATACGAAACTCGATTACAGCAAGCTGTTCCTCACGTGCCGACTCACTTCCGTTAACATCGACATGTTGCACGCTGCACTACGGAGCCCACGAGCGGAAGAGGGCTTCAGATGTGTAAAACTGAAGAATAAAGATGTAGGAGTTATTAACGTTTGCTTTATTTATTTTTTTACATAACAAGTTCGGATCCATTATTTCCCACACATCCAAGTAATTATAAATAAACAGTTTTCGGATTTTTTTTCTTCCCTTCTACTGTGAAACCTTGTTTACTGCTAAATTTTATGATTCTTAGTGAGTTGGAAGTAACCTATATGTTTTGATGAGGGAGTTTGCCAGTGTCCAAATATATTACATAAAGGCGGTATCTTTTTCTAACACCGGCATAGAAGCTTATATTCATACATCGTCAAGGAATCATAGACTTTAATACCTGATATAAATTTCAACTTCATACCTCTATCTGCCTCTGAGAAAAAGGGGTCTTAATAGTCGGACAGACAGACAGATGGACAAGAAAATGACTGAGGCATGTAACGGTTGTCACTAAGCTTACGGCAATCACATAGTCTATGTGATTGCCGTAAGCTTAGTGACAACAGTGCATCCTAATTTAAGTTATACAATATAGCACTGAAGATGGTCACTCAGTGACAGAAAATCGATTTTGCGATAGTAAAAAATATACGACCAATGCTGTCTCTTTTTTCAAGTATACCTGTTATCTGGTCGTAGTGCACAAGACAACATGGAGTCGCCAATCAATCTCTCATCTTACTAATATATTTAGGTGCTTCGGGCCACCGCAGTCGTTGGTTACTGATAAAGCTCCTGCCTCGCTAGCAATGTCGTTTAGAGAATTGCCACTGGGATAAAACATCTTACCACCACACTTCATTATCCTCAGGTTTCCTTCGCCGAAAGAATTAACCGAAACTTAAAGTCAGCGTTGCTTATTTACCACCATAAATCGCTCAAGAAGTGGGATACCACCTTGCCTGGTTAAACTTAGCGTTTAACTCCGTGCGGCATATACAGGGTGTTTCAAAAATGACCGGTATATTTGAAACGGCAATAAAAACTAAACGAGCAGCGATAGAAATACACTGTTTGTTGCATTATGCTTGGGACAACAGTACAAGTGATGTGAAAGATATAGAACACAACGCAGTCTGTGGGTGCGCCATTCTGTACGTCGTCTTTCTGCTGTAAGCGTGTGCTGTTCACAACGTGCAAGTGTGCTGTAGACAACATGGTTTAGTCCTTAGAACAGAGGATTTTTCTGGTGTTGGAATTCCACCGCCTAGAACACAGTGTTGTTGCAACAAGACGAAGTTTTCAACGGAGGTTTAATGTAACCAAAGGACCGAAAAGCGATACAATAAAGGATCTGTTTGAAAAATTTCAACGGACTGGGAACGTGACGGATGAACGTGCTGGAAAGGTAGGGCGACCGCGTACGGCAACCACAGAGGGCAACGCGCAGCTAGTGCAGCAGGTGATCCAACAGCGGCGTCGGGTTTCCGTTCGCCGTGTTGCAGCTGCGGTCCAAATGCCGCCAACGTCCACGTATCGTCTCATGCGCCAGAGTTTACACCTTTATCCATACAAAATTCAAACACGGCAACCCCTCAGCGCTGCTACCATTGCTGCACGAGAGACATTCGCTAACGATATAGTGCACAGGATTGATGACGGCGATATGCATGTGGGCAGCATTTGGTTTACTGACGAAGCTTATTTTTACCTGGACGGCTTCGTCAATAAACAGAACTGGCGCATATGGGGAACCGAAAAGCCCCATGTTGCAGTCCCATCGTCCCTGCATCCTCAAAAAGTACTGGTCTGGGCCGCCATTTCTTCCAAAGGAATCATTGGCCCATTTTTCAGATCTGAAACGATTACTGCATCGCGCTATCTGGACATTCTTCGTGAATTTGTGGCGGTACAAACTGCCTTAGACGACACTGCGAACACCTCGTGGTTTATGCAAGATGGTGCCCGGCCACATCGCACGGCCGACGTCTTTAATTTCCTGAATGAATATTTCGATGATCGTGTGATTGCTTTGGGCTATCCGAAACATACAGGAGGCGGCGTGGATTGGCCTCCCTATTCGCCAGACATGAACCCCTGTGACTTCTTTCTGTGGGGACACTTGAAAGACCAGGTGTACCGCCAGAATCCAGAAACAATTGAACAGCTGAAGCAGTACATCTCATCTGCATGTGAAGCCATTCCGCCAGACACATTGTCAAAGGTTTCGGGTAATTTCATTCAGAGACTACGCCATATTATTGCTACGCATGGTGGATATGTGGAAAATACCGTACTATAGAGTTACCCAGACAGCAGCGCCATCTGTTGTTGAAAATTGTAACTACTGTAATTTCGGAAGTTTGTCTGCCTGAAAATGTACTGTTGTCCCAAGCATATTGCAACAAACGGTGTATTTCTATCGCTGCTCGTTTAGTTTTTATTGCCGTTTCAAATATACCGGTCATTTTTGAAACACCCTGTAGCATCCCAGGCCGCCCGCAGCTAGCCTAATGCTCGCATATCCCATGAGTTCACCACTCTCCAATTTATGGGAGATAAGTGATCTTTTACCTTCATCCATCACTCTGGAAGTTTCTAATGAATGCCCTTACTACTTAAATCGATTTTGCTGAAAGTCTTAAGTTACATGAAATCAGCCTATTAAAAGCTCTGGTGGAGCCCTTCTTCTTAATATTCAGCGGCTGGCTTGCTAGAAAAGATCTTCACATACGTTATTATTATTAAGCGCTGCATTCAGTTGGGAAAAAATCGATCGTTTTGAACACTTCGTTCAGTTTACGACAGATCTAAAATTTCAGATGTGGACGAAGCCTTTTTGGACGATTTCAATAAAACTCAGAGATTGCAGGCTCTCTTCGTCACAGCTGAAACTTCCCAATTAATTACAGGCCCCAGACAATCATCAACAATTCAGACAGAGAACGCATTCGTCATTCACTCTAAAATGAAATGGTCACAAACCTTATTTCTGAGGAAAATTGTATATTGAATCCATTTCCGTACATGTTCCGTTTCCGTGGATTTTTAGTCTCATGAAATTTACTTTTACAAGTCCTTCTTTCTCTTTGTCTACCCCGCTAGCGGCACAAACTTTCCTGCCTCGCTTTATCGCGAAGAAGAGTAAATAAATCTCCTTTTGCAATACGAAAATCTTCCAACCGATACTTTCCGAAGCTGTTCCTTTCTCTCTCTTTCTATCTCTCTTTCCATAACTATAAGGACCATGGAGCATACACCTGTGTACCTCTGTTATTCCAAAGAATAAACGTACTCGAAAAATACCTTGGCGTCGACGAGCTGTCGGCGCATATATTACTAGAAAATCTGCTCAGATACTTTTCCTACGTAAATAAATGTGGATGATTTGATTGACCATTATTAATTATTGCGTGGTAGAGGGTAATTTTCCGTGGGGAGATTACAATGCCCCTCGCAGCGAGCGAAGTTTGTGAGGTCAATTTTTATTCACCGAACACACTTCGCGAGCTATCTATTAGCGTGGATAACCCGGAAGTGACGATTGTCAGTCCTCCGACTGAAAAAGAATATTGTGTTTGAACTAGACGAAGAAAAGAAATGTTGAAGACAGATGAAATGAAGAGACCGGTACCGCGGCTGTATTACTTTTACGTGCATCTAGGTGTTATGTTTGCTGTGCACAACCAAGGAAGATGATCTTTCATGAACGTATGTCCGGGTCTACCCATTCGGGAACTTTCTTAAGCAGGGAAACCTTGGAAAACCTCTTAAGCATAGACCCCCAGCCTACGGTACATAGAAGATAGGAAAGCCTATAGAAGAACAAAAATAATTTTGAAATTTATCTCTAAAGGAAAGATAGGGCCTAATTAGTACCACGATTTGGAGAAGAGTAGTTTGTGCCTCTAGCAAAAAAAAAAAAAACGTTTTACAATAAATAACGTGAATTTGCGTTTTACAATCTTGCTTCTAGGACAATATATCTTGCGGTGCTAAACTCCCCCGGGTCTTGCATGTCCCCGACGTCCACATTTGTAGTCGGTCTTCTATACGGCCCCCTCTGTCGTTGATCTTCTACGCGGCCCACAATGGGAAGAGTAGAAGAGACAGGGATACTCGAATTCACATGCAACATTCATTCCAAAAGGATTAGCAATGACAAAAAGGGAAACTCTTCCTGTAAGAGAACTGATTAGGTAGCACCGTCCAAGATTCTCCTTTTTGAAAGCAAAATCCTTGTGGCTTCATGGATCCTTTTTGTTACGACGTACTTCAAGGAATTCAACTCTTAATTAATGATGTTGCCAAAAGCATCATCCGATTTACTCTCGTTTGAATACTCCTTTTGACTTTGCCTCCCCACTTGTGCTTATAAGTCCAAAAGTTTTAACAGATTTTCTATGACTGATTTGTTCTTCGTAATTTAAAGGATTCATGTAACTGACTATAGATTTTGGATTCAAATCATCGAATAATGGAAAGTGTAGTTCATTTTATTCCAAGACATCATCCATATTTCCTTGATAAGTCATATAATTTAGCTATACTAAAAAAAAAAACTTTTTATTCTAAATACATATATTTCTACGCTTGAGTGCTGAAATGTAGAAGTTATTAGCATTGAGGAATGCGGATTCACTTCTTTCATTTACTCTCTGATTCATACGGCGTTCATCCATGCTCATATATGGAAATGGATTTTTCACACAAAATTCCCAAACGAACACGAACCATTAAATTACTACTGAATCTATGAATACTACTTTCTTTAATCATTCAGTAATAAATTAAAACTCTTAACTTCAAATTATACCACCTATTCCTTTTAAAGTTCAACATGAATCAGTTTATCCTCGCGTTTGGTGCGAGTCTCTTACAAAGGGTATCTGTATCGTCTATATCGATTTTAATTCTCGCGCCGACGTCAACTGTTTTGCGCGGGGAATAATCTTTGCGGCGTTAACCGTCACTCACGATTCACTACCACAACACATCCCTTCACATATTTGCACATTTAAGCGTTCACATGAGATTATATATGAATCTTCACTCGAACCTCTTTAGATTATTCAGCGCCATTTGCGGGGAAACTTTTCATTCTTCTTGAAGGTCAGTCAGATCCTTTATACATCTTGATAACATTAGCAATGCTAAAGTTCTATGTTCACTCAAACCACAGGTGAAGCCTATCTCCACTATCTTTTTTACAACACTCAATAGTACTAATTAGTCACTATTTCTATACTCTATGTCACTGACTAACTATTTCAATTTAAAGGCTTTTAACACTACACACACACAGTTTATTGTTATATATATATATATATATATATATATATATATATATATATATATATATATATATATATTTGTTTTTTTACGAGCGGACACCATTCCTCCCTATCTTCTAATCTTCATTATATCTTTTTAAGTCGTTATGAGGAAATAACCCTTTTATTTTGTTCGATCCCGGGTAGCGATCTATTTCCTTTTGAACTTGAGCCTTTAACCTCCAGGGAACAGGATAGAAAGTTCTACAATACGTTTCGTGCGGCTTAACGTAGAGATGGCATATGTATCCTTTAATCACTCCTGGCCTTTCATCAAACACGTTTTCATACGCTGATAATAACCCTTTGAGCTGCTTCTTCTGATCTTCCGTGATGCAGTCGGATTCATTTAACTTCTCATCCACTAATTGACCGAAATCTCCTTTGACTTTGAACTCATTATTCACGTGCTGTTTAGAATTTCGTGCAGTCCTGATTACTTGCACACTGATCCCACTATTATATTTTCTGGTAAGGCTTTCTTTTTTCAACAAGTCCAATTCAATTTCTTGTTTATTTACATCTAACCAAATTTTTCCTGTTTTAAAATCTATTCTGCATCCGTACTGACGCAGGCTGTCGACTCCGATAATGCAGTCTACCACCAAATTTTTCACCACAAGGAATGTGCTCAATATTGCTACATTTCCTACTTCTACACTAAGTAGTGACTGCACTTTTACATTCGCCGATCGAGCCCCAACGGCGCCTATTATTTTGCAATTTTGAACTGGAAAGATTGGTACTCGTCTTATATTTCTGATCTTGTTGAATAGAGCCTCCGAAATGACATTTGTGGTTGCAGCTGTGTCTAAAACTGCCACTATAGGTACAGTTTCCAAAATGACTTGCACTTCGGCTACTGCCACCTGTTCCCTATTCTCATCTTGGGGTTCTAAGTCCTCGGTCAATTCATCTGCCAGTAATCGTCCATCATTATACGTTAGCATGGGTATACATATCCTGTTGCCCCTCAACCTATTGTTGACCGCTCCTCCGGGGCACGAGTGGGTCCTTACAAGTTTGTTGGATTTTGATTCACCTGGTGGTTGACCTCATCCGTCACTTCGGTAATTACCGGTTGATTCGCGGATGTCCGTCCCCACTGATGTTGGTTATTTGAGTTTGTTCCCCCCGGTTGGTTCCACTTTCTATTACTGTTATTGTTCCAAGCTTGTGGTCTGAAATTCCTTTCGTTCCCCCATACGGGATTATATCGTTTCCCATTCCTGTTGTTCCTTGGATAGCCCCTCGCAAGACTATTGCCGGTATTATTATTGAGATTTTGAGGGGTTTCTCCACTATTTATCGATCTCTGTGCGTTCCCTTGCTTACCATTTGGCGGAGGTTCTATCTCCCGATATTGGAATCTGTTGTTACGGGCTTTCTGGTTGTTCTCTTCTATAATATCTATATGATCTAACGTCGTGAGGAACGACTCCAGGTCTTTATCGTTGCCGTAAATTAATTGATTCCGGATGCTCGTTGGTAATCTTGCTTTAAGTATGTTTATTATGTCTGGTAAAGGCATAGGTCTGTCCCAATATCTAGTTTTATTTATATATTTTTCAAAATACTTCCTAAGGCTTCCTTTCGAAAAGGAGAAAGGCTCTGGGTAGAGCACCTCCTGCCTTAGGCGTTCCTGTACTCCTTCTGACCAGAACTTTGCTAAAAACGCTTTCTCAAAATCGTCATAGATCGAGCAAACAGAAGTCATATCCGAGGCCCATATCGCCCCCGAACCTTGTATATACCCAGTAACGAAACTGATCTTCTGCCACTCCGACCAATTTC
The DNA here is from genome assembly GCF_023864275.1 of Schistocerca cancellata. Taxonomy (NCBI): domain Eukaryota; kingdom Metazoa; phylum Arthropoda; class Insecta; order Orthoptera; family Acrididae; genus Schistocerca; species Schistocerca cancellata. The sequence continues at coordinate 680,206,170 of NC_064630.1, forward strand.
TGGCTAGAACTCCTCTAAAACTTCGAATAAAAACAATCGGATGGACCCCCCTTTTGTCAGTATTAAAAATCTGAAATTGCCGATGCTTTATCATTTTTTCTTCGGCATGGCAAAGGCTTTCGTAATCTCCGTCAGATAAAACTTCACGCGAACAACTAGCTCGTGGCAATTTAATATTTGAGTTACTCACACAAGTCGGTATTGTGTGCGAATGTGCAGTAACTGGCTCTATAGTCGCTGGCAACTTTGCTGCTGGCCGGTATTCATTTGTTCTGAGCCTTGTTGTGAAACGCGTATCGACTGTGCTATCGTTTGTTTCCAATGCTCGAGATCAGCACCTAACTGCTGTCGCACTTCCTCTAGTCCTTTCGCAAACAAATTCTCTTCCTGTTTGCCGCACAGACTCTGGAATGCTTCTTTAACATTATGCTCAACGTTTTCACACATTAGCCTTTTGTTTTCTAATGTGATTTCGGATAATTTACCCGTTAATACATTAATCTGGTGGTCTATAACGTCTTGACGTTCTGTCAGATGTTCCACACTTTCCTTTATGTTCGTCTGCGTACGTGCCAATTCAGGAAGTTGCGCAATTGCACACGACATGGCATCTTGCTTTTGTACTAATTGCGGAACCATTTCCACCTGTTCGCGTACGGTATCTATCTTAATAGCCACGTACTCCTTCATTTCTACACGTACGCGGTGAGTAGATTCCTCACATTGAGCTTTAACCAATTCGATTTGTGCAGTTAATTTTCGTTCCGTCTCTTCGGCCTGATCTTTAAGTTCCTTTGTCTTCGCCTCTATCCGTTGTTCTAATTCGGAAAAACTGTCGTGTAATTGCTGCTTAATCTCAGCTTTCAGCTTTTCCTGCCCTTCCGTAACTGATGCTAACTTCGTATTCAAATCATTTTGCCCCTCAGTAACTGAGGCTAACTTCGCATTCAGATCATTTTGCCCTTCATTCACTGCGGCGAACTTCGCGTTAATGTCGGTTTTCAAATTTTCTTGCCCTTCAGTAACTGAGACTAATTTTGTATTCAAATGGTTTTGCCCTTCAGTAACTGAGGCTAATTTCGCGTTAATGTCAGTTTTCATATTTTCCTGCCCTTCAGTAACTGAGGCTAATTTCGCGTTAATGTCAGTTTTCATATTTTCCTGCCCTTCAGTAACTGAGGCTAATTTTGTATTCATATTATTCACGGTCTCCGTTAACATCTGCATCTGCCTCATGATAATGACCAATGGGTCTAATCCATGTTGCGTACTGGCTGATACATCTCCCGCCGTGTCTACCGGGCGTTCTATTGCGCTATCTGTAGCGATCGGTTCTACAACACTCCTTACTACATCATTATCATCAGTGCTCACAGCTGAAGGCTGTTGCGTATTGCTCTGCTCTGCTTGACTCATCTTAAACATTGCCCTCGTTAAAACCATAAAAATGTTCTACCGTCAAGATATATATATATATCCCTTCACACGAATACTTCTGTGGCTACTTTGTTATGGTACTTATACAGGTAAATGCAACTAGGGTAAGTGAATCAAACTACTTCTGTTATGAACACAATGAGAAAATGTTCAAATCTACGACTACTTCCTCAATACTATCAAGTTTACAAAAAATTTATAGATCTGGCCATATTTCTGCCTCCAGCGTGCTGCTTTTATTTGTCGATGAAATAATGCGCCTGCGAGTATTTCTTCTCTTTTCCACGTTAAGTTGTCTCGTCGTAGTTCACATGAAACAAAGAACAAAATTATTTTAACAACGTCGAAAAACGTGTCCTGTCACGGATTGGCCATTCTAATGAATGCCCTTACTACTTAAATCGATTTTGCTGAAAGTCTTAAGTTACATGAAATCAGCCTATTAAAAGCTCTGGTGGAGCCCTTCTTCTTAATATTCAGCGGCTGGCTTGCTAGAAAAGATCTTCACATACGTTATTATTATTAAGCGCTGCATTCAGTTGGGAAAAAATCGATCGTTTTGAACACTTCGTTCAGTTTACGACAGATCTAAAATTTCAGATGTGGACGAAGCCTTTTTGGACGATTTCAATAAAACTCAGAGATTGCAGGCTCTCTTCGTCACAGCTGAAACTTCCCAATTAATTACAGGCCCCAGACAATCATCAACAATTCAGACAGAGAACGCATTCGTCATTCACTCTAAAATGAAATGGTCACAAACCTTATTTCTGAGGAAAATTGTATATTGAATCCATTTCCGTACATGTTCCGTTTCCGTGGATTTTTAGTCTCATGAAATTTACTTTTACAAGTCCTTCTTTCTCTTTGTCTACCCCGCTAGCGGCACAAACTTTCCTGCCTCGCTTTATCGCGAAGAAGAGTAAATAAATCTCCTTTTGCAATACGAAAATCTTCCAACCGATACTTTCCGAAGCTGCTCCTTTCTCTCTCTTTCTATCTCTCTTTCCATAACTATAAGGACCATGGAGCATACACCTGTGTACCTCTGTTATTCCAAAGAATAAACGTACTCGAAAAATACCTTGGCGTCGACGAGCTGTCGGCGCATATATTACTAGAAAATCTGCTCAGATACTTTTCCTACGTAAATAAATGTGGATGATTTGATTGACCATTATTAATTATTGCGTGGTAGAGGGTAATTTTCCGTGGGGAGATTACAAGTTCTTAAGGAGAAATGGGAGTGAGCTGAGGCAAATATTAGGATGGCTCACTATCGTCAAGTCCGTCATTATAATGCAAACAAGCGCCCCTTTCAAAAGAAAGATAGGGGTTCTTTTCAACATGAGGAACGTTCCTGCACGAACATCCCGAGATAAACGCTTAGGGAAACTTGCCCCTCTTTTCCCAGGTCCATATCCCGTTGTGAAAATTTTAAGCCCGGTCAATCTTTTGGTCACGGAACCTGGAAAGGGGAAGCTCATAACGGTTCATCTCAGTCAGATCAAACATTCCAGTGGAGTGAAGGGTTCTTAGCCCCGTGTGAGGCTTGTTCAGGTTTAACTGGGACAGGTTGAGTCGTGGCGACATTGCGTTGGTAGACCATTGTCTCCGGCGCCACTCGCTCATACCGACTATCCCTCTTCCAGTCCCTTTGCCATATCTGTGAGGATGAGTTGGTATCTGTGGGTTGTGTCCCTGGGGAGCCACGAAGTTCGGGGATTATCGGTAGCGTCGCGACAAGACGTGGTCACGAGGTCCGAGCTGCTGAAGCCACGAGCTGCGCAAGGAGGGCCTGCGCAAAGCGAAGATACCGGAGTGCTTCACCGAAGTCGGCGTCGACTACAAGCAGCAGGCCGACATCCCGTTGGTTGGTTGGCAACATCCGTGTCGGACGACCGCTCGTGGCCTGGCTGCCCTCCCCTACCTGGCTTCCATCGGCACCACTCAGTAACCGCTGCGACGCACCGTGAATACATGAAACTGCAAGCTGATAAAGGCGAGTAATATTCTGTAATCCTCGTGATGATTTGTTTCATTGTCTACTACCCTCTTTATTTTTTTCTCCTTTGTACCCGACTCTTAGTTTTACTCGGTCGGCTCTTTGGTCGTAAATACAGGCAGTAGTGTTGTACTAAGACACTAGTTGTCGTTTGAAAAATTGTACCGCTGTTACATTGCCTTTACTTTCTGGTTTGTTCCCGATTATTAATGTTCTAATTAATCAGCTCTTGGTTATAAATACAGCCGGAACAATTGTACTAAGGCACAGGTCGCCGTTAGACAAAAGAGGGACTTTACTGTTAGGCTTAGCTGTTAACCACTTCTGTGCTTTGATTGTATTTGCATTTCTCAATCATTAGTTATAATCAGAAAAACCTCTTGCACTAAGCTGTTCTTTTCTGTATTTGAAAGAAAGGGTCATTATTGATGTATTTTAGCTGGATCTCGTGGTTCCACGGAGTAAGTTCTCTTGTAATAAGTGATCACAAGCAATATTTTAAACCGTTCCTTCAGAGCGGTCTAACTAACAATCAGTTTAACTGTGAAAATATTGACAGCCAACTTTCACCAGGACTGTAGGTAAATTGTCAGAAGGGACGGGTTGGGATCCAGTCGCATCTTGGTTGCCGATTGAAAATATGAGGTTCGTTGCTTTGTAGTACGCCTTATCAATGTCATGTTAATAGGACGAGGAATTCCGCCTTATGCAAGACACCTTTTCATTGTTTTGTTTCACCAAAACATATTTCAGCTCTTTTTGTGCTATCTTTTCTGACTGAAAAATTGTTGTTACATATAAACATTTAGCGAAACATTTGGTACATAATATTTAGAATTGTCAATGAATAACTATAGTAAAATATACTACATTGTTGTTCATAGTTCGCAGTTGAGATATGTATTAACATCCTGATGCACTGTGTGTCGCATATAATATTATGTCAAAGTTCTATTTATAGCTTAATTGGTAAATAGAGTGGATATATGCTTTAGTTTACATACCTTAATGATGCTATTGGCCTTTTATGTTGGTAGCTGTTCTGCTACACAGTCTACAACTTCTCATCTGCAGACATCTAAACGTAATTTTTATTTTTCTATTTATTTTGCATTTACAAACGGAAATGAGTATATATCACTTTGTAGTGTGTAACTTACGGTTTTGATATTGTGGTGCTTTATCGTATGTTGTTGGTGAAGTGAATAGGCTGATTTTGTAACCTATGTTCGCCTGACACTGAACTTTCTCGAATTTTTCGAAACATAAGCAGACTTTTCGCCGGCATTACATGTTGTTGCGGCTGTGTAGTATTCATTTGTTTCGTAGCGTTTTTGCCTGGTCGAGGCGCATGGGTTTGAGGTGTATTTGGCGTCTTGGTATTAGGTTTGTGTGTGTGTGTGTGTGTGTGTGTGTGTGTGTGTGTGTGTGTGTGTGTGTGTGTGTTTGTGTTCAGGACGGTGGCAGAGAGAGAGATAGAGAGAGAGAGAGCGAGAGAGAGAGAGAGAGAGAGAGAGGGAGGGAGGAAGACGTTTTTTTCTTTTTTTTCCATGAGTAGTTTTGGTTTGGGTGATATTTGTAAAGTTCTTCTATTGTGGCGAAGTCGGTTTTATTGCATAGTGATGTGTATTCATTCAGTACTTTCTTTCCTTGGGCAATTAATTTTAGATGTGATAGTTTTCTTCTGCAGTTAATTTTTGGTGTAAGATGCTACTAGTTTTAAGGATGTGTATGTCAGTTTCACCCCATTACGGTCGGAGGAAGGCATTGGCAAACCACCTCCACTAGGACCTTGCCTGGTAAGGCGGCGCGGGTCTCCCGCGTCGCTCCCCTATGCTCTGTAAAGAAGTATGGGACTCAGCATCATCATCAAGTCAGTTTCAATGTTTGTTGGGTGGTGACTGTGTGCTATCAGGTGGCCTGCAGATGTTGACTGTTAGCTATTGCTTCTCAGTGCTCTGAGTTGTTCTGTGTACCTGGTTCTGAAATTCCTGGATGTTTGGCCCACATATACAGATTGACTGCACTCGCAAGTAAGTTGGTATAAACCAGGCTGGATGTATTTGTCAGTGTTGGCGGTATTTCTTCCCAGACTGCTTTGTATTGTGTTGTTGGTTCTGTATGCCATTTTGAACCCTTGTTTCTTTAGTATATTAGCCACCCTGTGTGTGACTTCGTTGTTGTAAGTCATTATGTGCCATTTGTTACTGACTGTCTGCTGATCTGTTGTGTGCTGTGTTGTTCGTTTGTGTGTGTGTGTGTGTGTGTGTGTGTTTCACGGCTATGTGCTGTTTGTTTCTGTAATTTGTTGTTTATTTTATCTATTCTCTTTCCATCATATCCATTGTCCTGTACAATTCGTTACTGTGTTTGGTTCTTTTGTGTTATCATGTTTGTTCATGGTTATTTTGTTCAGTCTGTGTAGTAAATAGCTGAAGCTGGCTTCTTTGCGAGTTATGGAGTGACTGGATCGGATATGAATAATGGTGCTGGTGATAGTGTGTTTTCTGTAGATTATGAATTCATGTTGGTTGTTTTTCTTGTACATGGTTAGATTTAAGAAATTAAGTTTTTCATCGGTTTGTGTTTCAGTGAACTGTATTTGTGGGTGAATGGAATTTACTTTGTCATGAAGTTCTTTTATGCTAGGCTGTGGTTCATCTATTAAGCAAACTATGTCATCTACATATCTGTACCATATTGCTCTTTTATACTGTTTTGGTATTACTATTTTGTCAAAGATTTGTTTTCCTATCTGACTGAGGAAAATATCAGCTAGGAGGCTACTGATTGGGGATCCAGTGGGTAGTCCATCTTGTTGAGAGTAAAATCTGTTGTTGAATGTGAAGTAGTTTCGCTCTTTGATGAGCCAGAGTTTGGCTGACATTTCTGTGTATGTTTGTTGTGGGTATGTTCCCTTGTAGTTGGAGGTTTTGTACTATGATGTTGGTGATTTCTTATGTTGGGATTTGTGTGTACATGGAAATTGTGTCAAATGAAATCAATGTTGCTGTATTTGGTATGTTTATATTTCTTTTTTTCTATTAAGTCAGTTCATTTCATTAGCGTTCTGTTTTCTGTGTATTTGTACATTGTCTGTAGCAGAGTGTGTTGTGTTTTGCTAAGTAGTATGTTGGTGCTTTGGGAAAGTTTATCAATGGACCTACAGGTATTCTGGGTTTGTGAACTTTAGGCAATGATTTTAGGTTGGGGGCCTTGGGATTTATCTGTTTCATGCTTTTAATCTGTGTTTCTGTGAAAATTTTTTCTAAGTTTTTCAGGGTTTTCTGTAACTTACTTTGGTATAGGTTTGTTGGATCACTTCTTACTTCTGTGACGTTGTTGATTTGGTTGAATTCTAATGTTTCGTCAATGTATTTCTGTTTGTTCACGACTACTGTTGAATTACCCTAGTCTGATTTAGTGATAATGGCATTTGCTTGTGTTAATTTGTTCTGTAGTTTTCTGTAGGGTTTTTCTTCAGCAGTCCTTCTGTTTTCTTGTATGGTGGTTTTGTTCTCTATGATTATGTTTCTTGTTTCCTCAGTAACTAGTTCTCTTGTCAGATTTTCGCTGAATTCAGGTGTGTTTACCTTTTCTTGTTACTTAGAGATGTGTTCAGTTTCTGCTACGACATTTTCTACTGTCCTGTATGACACTATTGTGTTTGTTACATTTGAGACCCTTTTCAAGTTGGCTGTTTTCTTGTTTGGATTATTTTGTCTGTTAAATTAATCACTTTTTTTGTGAAAGGTGTGTTTGCTGTATTGGTGGTTAGATTCTGGTGAATTTCTTTTGATGGATTGTCTGTTTTCTGCCTATTATGGTATCTGTGTATGTTGTAACACTGTACATTAACTCATCAAAATGGTGGATACTTAATGTGATATGCTAGTTCTATATGCAATCCGTATAGTTCAATATTCAGAGACTGTTTTTTGGAGTACAAAGACCGAATTTATTGCTTTATCCACATGAGTTCAGCCTTGCGTTTTCTCTGATGTGCTGCTGATGATATGTTGTGTACAGTTATCGTTACGTAGTTGGGTATTATTTTATAAGCCAAAAATAGTTCATTGAGTTATATGCCATTATAGTTTTTTTTTGCCTTGGGGTGAGACAAAAGAGAAAAAAGGAGTCTTGCATAAGGCAGAATTCCTAGTCCTATTTTCGGAGCGAACATGGACGTAAGAAAAAGAACTACAGCACCACAAGATGATCATTGTCATATTGTTTGCTAATCTGTTTTAAGCAAAGGTGCGCATCTTAACCCCGAACCTTTCGACATACAGCTTTCAAATTAAAAGCCATCTATTTTGATTAGCTGAATCACCCCTGTCATCAATGGTGCTTATATAGTTTTCATGTGTTGTAGAAGGACATTTAATAAGATTGACTATGTCCAGCGCGGTAGTAAACAGCGCTATTTTATCCGATAAAGGGAGGGCTGCAGGTTCGGCCGTCTTGTAATCATTGTCATATTGTTTGCTGTTTTTGCAATACAGCACTTCAGATTTCTTTTGCAAAGATTAAAAGGTTATTGAAGTTAAGGTTTAAGGTCAAATTAATTTTGCAAATTTGTTCATTTTGTTAAAGAAAATTTGATGGTAAAATGCTTCGATTATCTGTAAAACACAGTACATATATTGTTAAATACATAGATTGTGTGAAAAGAAAGTTTTATTGATGAGTCCTCCCTTCCACGTTATCCTTAACTCCAGTATGTAACACGTATCAGTATTAATTCAGAGTGAACTTTCCAGGAAAAATAAATAAGGACGTGTGCATGTGTGTGTGTGTGTGTGTGTGTGTGTGTGTGAAAGAGAGAGAGAGAGTGAGTTTTTTCCAAGGACAAATAGTGTAGGATGCACACGCACATACACATACTCATACGTGTATATGAAATTACACAGTGGAAAAAGATGCTGTTAGCAAGATGAACAAATCCATACCATTAAGCAGGAGGGAGTGTATGTGGGAACGGTGTTTACAAAATACCACAAATACTATAGGTTTAGCCTTGCAAGCATGATTAATGACAGTATCGAGGACATTCCCGTTAGATCTTAGACGAAAAGAATGAAACTAACTCCATAAACTTTTCCCAAAGGTTGTCTGGAAACGAACAGACCTTACAATTTGGGAATACTGTTAAGGGCAATAAATCGTTTTACGTTTCTCTTACCCAGCTAGAACAAATCAGTAAACAGAAAGTGTTCAGTAATCCGCATGTTGAAAAATTTTTATTTTCGCTGTTCTCATTACAGTAATAGCTAAATTATGTCAGACCGATACTGAGCATCGTCCCAACGTTTCTGTTGATGCGAGAAGTCAAATTCGATTACCACGGTGTTTTCCCTGCCTCTTTCTCTGATGATTTCCCTGCCGCTTTCGCTGGCGATTCTGCTGAGTTCTTCCCTGCCGACTCCGCGGCGGGCTGGCGGTGCTCGAGCCCTGCTGGCCGCTCCAGTCGCTCTTCACGTAGTCCGCGGCCTTCTCGGCGACCATCGTGACAGCGGCGTGGATGTTGCCGCTTATGGTGCTGGGAATCACCGACGCGTCCACAACACGTAGGCCTTCCACGCCAAGGACCTGCGTGACAGGACAGGCCCGCTTCAGAAACCTGAACTCCAGTGGTTTAAAGCTCCTCACCTTTACAAGGTGTCCACGATTCATTAGACCAGCGATTCAAAGCTAAGACAATGCAATTCGCCATTCAATAAGGTTTTATGCAAGAGCAAATTTGTAAATAATTTAAGCAAAAAGTAAATTATTGTGTACAATTCACACATTAAGTCTTACTGGAAATAGATTCCTTCGCTGTTCAGTTTCTGTAACATTCTGGCACCTATGTGGAACAGAGTGTTGTCTTGGTACACTGTCCAGACTTTCGCTACTACCAATTCCTGTAATATTAGTTTAATATATTTTATTATTCAATATTTCTATGTGCTGCCGTCTGTTTCCGAAATTATAAAAATTATTCAAGAATTTATTTTTTCAAATTTGAAAGCATGTTCCGAAGGACAATATGGTCATACACCTATTAACAAACATTCAACTGAAATTTAGAAGCGTACCTATCGAGAAAATCTTGTCAACCCCGTATTAATCGTTTATAACAATATTACTGCAATATACGAAAACGATCAGGAGGGAACAATAAATTTAGAAGAACTATTAAACAAAACCAAGTTCAAAGTTGAATGCATTTTGTAACAGAACCTGTTGCAGACTAACACCAAGTTCCAATTTCGACACATGTAAACTTTTAAAGACATTAAAGAAACTCAGCTCCTTTGCAACTGTTACCTGTGCTTTGATAAAAGAACTTCTTTTGTTTTAAGGTGCAAGATGGTACAAGACTGACCAACTAGGGCTTAGCTATCGTGTTATTTAAATACTTCTGAAAATAAATAAGATTTTTCTCACCATAGAATTCTGTACAATTAAGAACATACTTCAGAAAGCTTTAATAAGTAATAAAGTACATAAAAGTGTAGAAAGCGACATATCCACAAATGCTGCACAAAAAAGGCCTCGTGTCTGACAACTCCAAAAACTGTTCAGAATTGCGGGAACTCGTGATGACGGTTTCTAGTTGTGCATTTCTTCATGGGATTCTAAAGTCAGTCACCCAGCTGAAGTATCGACCAAAAACCATCGTTTACTCACAACACATTCTACTATTAAGTCTTCACACTGTACGCACCTTACTTGTGTATTGTTCAGATATATTTTTTGAGACTAAATCGCGCAAAAGTTTTTAGAATGAAACTAACATTCAGGGTGAAGTCATATCAGTGATAAGATTCACTGATGACGTTGCTATCCTCAGTGGAAGTGAAGTAGTAGTACAGGATTTCTTGAATGGAATGAACAGTTTATTGATACACAATGTGGATTAAGAGACGAAAGTAATGGCAGCAGAAACTTAACACCAGCATCGGTGACAACGAAGTAGATTAAGTTAAGGATATCTGCTACCTAGGCAGCAAAATAATCCATGACGGACATAAAAAGCAGATTATCACTGGCATAAAGGTAATCCTGGCCAAGAGAAGTCTACTAATATCGAACATATGCCTTAATCTGAGGATAAAATGTACTTTTGGAGCGCGGCATTGTAAGGTAGTGAAACGTGAACTGCGGGAAAACTGGAAAAGAAGGGGATAGAAGTTTTCAGAAGTGTGCTACAGAAGAATGTTGAAGATTAGGCAGACTAGTTACAGAAGGAATGAAGAGATTCTCCGGAGAATCAGCGAGGAAAGGAACTTACGGAAAACACTGACAAGAAAAAAGGACAGGATGATAGAACACCTTTTAAGAAAGCAAGGATGAGCGAAACCAAACGAGACAGAAAACTGATAACTCAAGTAAACTAAAATAAAGTAAGGAATCGTGCGATGGGATATCGTATATCTTGACTCTTAGGTCACACTTTCTCTGATAATGAGTAAAGTTGGGTGATGCGTGAAACACATTTATGTTTTTATCTACCGAGAATTTCTTATTGTAATAGGTCTAATGCGTTCGACAGCATGCATTTAAGCAAATTTAAAGATTGGGAAAATACATTATCACAAACGATACATCTGGAGGTATTAACGACCGACGTCGTAACTGGTGGAGAAAATTTTATTCTTTTGTTTGTTTTACACACTTTAAAGCAAGATATTATCTTTCCCCGTGACATAAATAGATAATAAAGTATAGTAGACGTCACATATGAAGGAACAATAAACGAAATAGTTTGAAAACAAAATACTGCAGGGTTTTCAGTAGATGTAAAGCACGAATAATACATATTTTATTAAATAAATTTTATACACAGCAGAACTCAGAAGCTTAAAAATGAAAAAAATCAGTAGCACCTGCGAGAAAGTAAACATATTAAACGTAATAAAATCTCTGCGTAAGAATATATACCGGTATAATAACTTGACTTGGAAGTGAAACATTACATTTACTACCGAATGCCTGATTTCACAAGCCCTTACGTGTAGTTGTTGACTATAGCTATTCGGGTGTCGGAATTGTAGCATAATTCACATACCTCTATTCCTTTTTATCGTATGGAATTACTTTATTAGCAAATCCATATTTAGGCAGGAAATTTTTTGTTGCACGGAAACCTGTCATTACGATCACGTCTAGGGTGCATCCGCGAATATCAGCGTAACAACTGTTAAAATTAGGCATACTAATCACAGCGCCCCAATACAGTTGTTATCTTAAGAAGATCCTCGTGACCAAGCACTTAAGAAAAATAAGAGAGTAAGAGTAATTACGAATGTGATCTCCACTAGCAAGAACTTAAAGTTTCTCTTTCGGAGAAAAGGGGGACGAAACTAAGCCATCCCAACAACATTTGGCCACTCTATAAAATTAAAGCTGCTCATTAACACTGAAAGAACTGAAATTATATATGTCTGACAACTGTTAATGTACAGAGGAATTTCTGAAATTTGTCTATGTGGCATTTGCTTCATAGGATTACATAAACCTTTTGAAAGTAAACCAAAACATAGAGCTTTCACATAACGCTTATTTGGCGTAACTCTTTGAGCCAACCGAGACACGTCAATCTGCGTTGAAAAACAACTGAAAGATTGAAAACAAGTAAGTCGACAGGTTCGGACAACATCTCAGTTCGGTTTTACAGAATGTACTTTATGGCACTGGCCACTTACTTAGTTTGCATTTATAGCGAATCTTTCGCCACGCTCAAAGTCCCAAACGACAGGAAAAAAGCGAATGTGACACCTGGATATAAGGTGCATAAAAGAACGGACATGTAAAATTACAGACCCGTATCCTCAACATCAGCATGCTGTAGAATTCTGGAACATATTCTAAGATCGAATATGATAGATTTTATTGACACGGAAACGTTTGTGTCCACAAATCAGAACTGTTTTTCAAGCATCGCTCGCGCAAAACTCAGCTGCCCGTTCCTCACTTGATATCGTCCGGACCATGGACGAAGAACAACCCGCGGATTCCACAGTCCTAGATTTTCGAGAAGCTTTAGAGACTAGTAACGAAGGTCCGAGCGTACGTAATAAGTTCCCAGGCATGTGAGTGGCTCGGAGACCTCATAAATAACAGAACCTAATATGTTGTCCGTGACGGCGAATGTTCATTAAAGAAAAAGGTATCGCCGGTATTGCCCCAGAACAGAGTGATAGTAACATCCTTTTCTCTTTGTATGTAAACAGTTTGACGGATAGGATCAGCAGCAATCTGCGACTCTTTGCTGACGAAGCTGTAATATACGGGAAAATATCGTTATTGAATGACTGTAGAAGGTTATATGATGACTTAGCATTTCTATTTGATATGTGAGCGGTAGGTTACTCTAAATGTTCAGAGTGCAGAGGTGTAACAAAAATAATCCTGTAAATCTCGATTATAGTATTAGTGGTGTACTGATTCACACAGTCACTGTGAAAAATTTCAGGACACAACGTTGCAAAGCGATATGATCGATACCATGTGGCCAACAAAAGAGACACCTCTAGTTTTTGGGAACCTCACCATGTCGGTGTAATATTCAAGCAAATCAGAAGTGTGCAGCTAGAATTTTTATTGGTATGTTCGATCAAAATGCGAGTGCTACAAAGGTGCTTCGTGAACTCAAATATGAATCACTGGAGGAACACTGTTCAGAAAATATACAGAACAGGCATTTCCAGCTTAGAGCAGAACGAGTTTACTAACGCCATTGAACATATTGCTCACGAACTAAGAAGATAAGGTGCGATCCGACGGGGACATATACGTAGTCGTTTCTCCAGCGACTGATTGCGGGTGGAATATGAACGGAAATGACCAGTAGTGGTACAGTGTACACTCCACCACACACCACAAAGTTATTTGCTAAGTAAGTATGTACACTCCTGGAAATGGAAAAAAGAACACATTGACACCGGTGTGTCAGACCCACCATACTTGCTCCGGACACTGCGAGAGGGCTGTACAAGCAATGATCACACGCACGGCACAGCGGACACACCAGGAACCGCGGTGTTGGCCGTCGAATGGCGCTAGCTGCGCAGCATTTGTGCACCGCCACCGTCAGTGTCAGCCAGTTTGCCGTGGCATACGGAGCTCCATCACAGTCTTTAACACTGGTAGCATGCCGCGACAGCGTGGACGTGAACCGTATGTGCAGTTGACGGACTTTGAGCGAGGGCGTATAGTGGGCATGCGGGAGGCCAGGTGGACGGACCGCCGAATTGCTCAACACGTGGGGCGTGAGGTCTTCACAGTACATCGATGTTGTCGCCAGTGGTCGGCGGAAGGTGCACGTGCCCGTCGACCTGGGACCGGACCGCAGCGACGCACGGATGCACGCCAAGACCGTAGGATCCTACGCAGTGCCGTAGGGGACCGCACCGCCACTTTCCAGCAGATTAGGGACACTGTTGCTCCTGGGGTATCGGCGAGGACCATTCGCAACCGTCTCCATGAAGCTGGGCTACGGTCCCTCACACCGTTAGGCCGTCTTCCGCTCACGCCCCAACATCGTGCAGCCCGCCTCCAGTGGTGTCGCGACAGGCGTGAATGGAGGGACGAATGGAGACGTGTCGTCTTCAGCGATGAGAGTCGCTTCTGCCTTGGTGCCAATGATGGTCGTATGCGTGTTTGGCGCCGTGCAGGTGAGCGCCACAATCAGGACTGCATACGACCGAGGCACACAGGGCCAACACCCGGCATCATGGTGTGGGGAGCGATCTCCTACACTGGCCGTACACCACTGGTGATCGTCGAGGGGACACTGAATAGTGCACGGTACATCCAAACCGTCATCGAACCCATCGTTCTACCATTCCTAGACCGGCAAGGGAACTTGCTGTTCCAACAGGACAATGCACGTCCGTATGTATCCCGTGCCACCCAGCGTGCTCTAGAAGGTGTAAGTCAACTACCCTGGCCAGCAAGATCTCCGGATCTGTCCCCCATTGAGCATGTTTGGGACTGGATGAAGCGTCGTCTCACGCGGTCTGCACGTCCAGCACGAACGCTGGTCCAACTGAGGCGCCAGGTGGAAATGGCATGGCAAGCCGTTCCACAGGACTACATCCAGCATCTCTACGATCGTCTCCATGGGAGAATAGCAGCCTGCATTGCTGCGAAAGGTGGATATACACTGTACTAGTGCCGACATTGTGCATGCTCTGTTGCCTGTGTCTGTGTGCCTGTGGTTCTGTCAGTGTGATCATGTGATGTATCTGACCCCAGGAATGTGTCAATAAAGTTTCCCCTTCCTGGGACAATGAATTCACGGTGTTATTATTTCAATTTCCAGGAGTGTAGATGTAGAGGTTCATGCGGAGATGTAACCTCGTTCTGTTTGTGTCCGTCGCAGGTTAGGTGCATCGTATCTGGACCACACTATTCATTTTCCATAAGTACTCTAATGAGGACAAATGAAATGATCATACATGCATTACTGGCCGGTAGACCTCAGTCTGGACTTGTTCCGCCGCCTGATGCAGGTGTACATCTTCAACTACATGTATATCTCTATTCTTCAAACCACAATAAACTGCATGGCGGAGAGGACGTCCCTGTGTTCTTAGAGTTCCTTCCCGTTCTATCCACGTATGAAAAGCGGAGAGACTGATTTTCTGCCCTTTACTATAGCACAGCTGTGCGGTGTAGGTTCTGCATCAGCTAGATTTGACAGAGGTCATCGAAGAAGTGCAAAGAAGGGCAGCTCGTTTTGTATTTTCGAGAAATATGGAGTGAATGAAACGGATATGATATATGAAATAGCTCATTCTTCGTTGTGGCAGGGCCATCTCACGAAAGTGCAGCCACTAATTTTCTCCTAAGAATGCGAAAATACTCTGTTGAGGCTAATCTTCATAGGAAGGAACGATCATAATAATAAAAAAAAAGAGAAATCAGAGCTGGTACTGGCTGATGTGTTCGTTTATCCCGTGTGCGTTTCCAGATTGGAACAGTAGAAAAATAGCTTGAAAGAGGTTCTAATAACCCTCTGCGAGTCACTTAATTATGAAATGTAGAGTAATGATGTAGATATAGATACACCTGTGCGTGCTTTAATTAACCTAATCTTGTACTCACGATTCCTATGAGAGCGATACGTAAGGGATGGTTGCATACTCACACAGTCGTCATATAACGCCGTTTGAAAAAATCTTTCTCAGCATAGTTTATCTCCAAGTGTCTGTCCGTTTAGTTTCTTCAGCATCTCTGTCACACCCTCTCACTCGTCAAACAAGCCTGTGACCACACTTGTTGCCCTTCTGCGTATACGTCCAATATCCTGTGTTAGTCCTATTTGGTTCAAATGGTTCAAATGGCTCTGAGCACTATGCGACTTAACATCTATGGTCATCAGTCCCCTAGAACTTAGAACTACTTAAACCTAACTAACCTAAGGACATCACACAACACATAGAATACAGGGGAAATGCATTTTGTCCATAAAGGAAATTGTTTAGAAATCACTTGTGAGCCCTATTCTAGAATATTGCTATTGGTCCACACACAAGAGCAATATTCTAAAATAGGGCTCATAAGTGATTTCTAAACAAATTCCTGTACGGACAAATTGCATTTCCCCTGTATTCTAGGTGTTGTGTGATATCCTTAGGTTAGTTAAGTTTAAGTAGTTCTAAGTTCTAGGGGACTGATGACCATAGATGTTAAGTCCAATAGTGCTCAGAGCCATTTGAACAATTTTTTAACCCCTGTATTCTACCAATAAACCGAAGTCTACTGCTTACTTTAGCCATGGCTCAGCCAATGTGATCATTCGATTTCGTATCGCTGCAATGTGTTCCACTCAGGTATTTGTTTGAGTTTCCAACTCATTGATATTATAGTCATAAGAAACCACATTTTTTTCGGTCTCCGACTCGGCCGTTAATCGAATACGGGGCCCCACCATCTAGATGCAGCGGCGATAAACACTAAACCACCAAATGTGCACCAGAAGATTTGCACCAGCCGATAAGCTCTAACCGCTGCGAGGCCATTGCCACACGGCATTTAATTTCATTTTCAAAGAAATTTGTCAGTTAAGTATTACATACAGCTCCATTTACCTTATGTCTTCTTTGCAACATTCTGTAGCTATTCATACGAAGAACACATGTTTACTATATGTCATCAGCCATTTAGATGCTCTTATCTTTATTCAAACCAGAAAACTCTTAATTAATTCGTTGGAAAGTGCTGAAAGTGTTGGAAAAAAATTATGAGTATCTTCAGTAATGGTCGTTATAATATAACCTATCTTGTTAACATTTAGCGTAATTTTGTAATAAACTTTTGGTGTAATGACTTCGTTGCTAAGTGGTAGGAGAGTAAATGAATACCGACCAGTCGCAGAACAAGTACGTATTAAGATTATCAGTACAATGATAACATTTTAGCAAATTCAATATTGTACTAAATTGAAAATAAGCCAACCAATACCACCAAAAGATCTTATTTGAAGTATCAAACTTGTTGCGCCCATTTTCACCGAACATGTGTCCTTTTCCACTTCCTGCAAATCAACACTTCTTCCATAGATTTAGTACAGTACTGAAGCTCATCACACACTAATTTTTTTTACTAACAGCACAGTTAACATTTACCACGTCTCCAATCATCTTTGTACTGTCTAGTATTTTTCTACAGGAGTAGGTTTCATTTTTTCCCTTTCATAGTTGATCTACCACGATATGGCGTGGGAGGTGTGTTAGTAACCTGTTCCATTTCCTACTTAAGGATCCGTACGGTATTTTGCTTTTGTTCTCTCACCTATCTGTCACCTTACCATTTTTATTTCCTCCATGAAGTGTCTAGTGTGGTTTATTTTCTTCTATTCCCCTACATGTGAAATGATGTCACTATCCCTTATTCCGGGTTTTCCATGGAGCATATTCCAAAGCTCAGTCCCAGACGAACAATTTTGCTATTCTCCTTACATCTACTACCTCCTGCTAACGTAATAAATCGTAATTCTTAAATTACGTCCTCTTAATCTGTAATCCCCTTGTCCTGTATTGAATTAAGGAAGTGAAATTATGCAGGCACTAAACAACAACCCATCTTTGATACAAACGTAGATTACTAATATGGTTCTGTACCTCTTCCCCCAGTAGTCTCATTCGGTACATCTTTGCTCAAATAAGAAACACGTTTGGTATTGCCAAAGTCTGCAAATAACGATAATGTTAGAAACGATACACGAAGAGCCGCCATTGATCCATCACTAATTTATTGACCTATTACTGACGGAAGTAAGCTACCTCAAAGACTTCGAATTGTTTCTATACAAGCACACGTAAGTCATGAGGAACTAACAGATATAGCACTCACGAGCAGAAATACTCATGCACCAGAAAATATTTGGTGATCAGAGAATTTCAACAGACGAAGAATCTGAGTGGTACATTGTATATCTTGTGGCTTACCTTGAGCGTCGGGTCGACAACGGCCGTACTGTCGTTGGAGACTCCCATCTTGCAGGTACCCACGGGGTGGTATATGGTGTAGCCCACATGTCTTACTCCACACTCCCAATACTCTTTGCTCGTCTTCTCGTACTCTGAGCACGCTTCCAGAGTAAGAATTTTTACCTGTCAAAAATAAATGCGTAAATATAAATCCTACCATTTAAAAGGTGATTATCTTTCTGTAAACTATTTGTAATACATAATCGTCCAGATATACAGGTATAAGTTTTACGAAACTTACGAAATGTTTCGATAACGTTGTTGCTTTGTAAAAGCTTCTACCGATTTCCTGCTGTGTCGAATTGGAGTCTGGGTTTCACCAGAAACTAATATCATCGTCAACAATGTTAAAAACTTGAAACCAATTGTATCTAATTTTCTATACGTGTAAGTGCAACCAACAACACTTCCGCAGGTGGAAACTGGCGGTAGGTTTCGGTATTGCGTCTGTAATTTAATATGATATTAGAGGCAATTTGTACAAAGGACGATCAAAAAGTTTACGTCTGAAAGCCTTGCTGCCTCGTATATGCTATCTAGCGCGACTTTGATGTAGCCATACAAGCAGGGACATGTAGGCAAGGGATTACTGTGGCATTTGTGTCTTTCCGATGTGCGTGCGGTAAATGCGGGAACTTGATCTATGGCGACGCAGGAGCTACCAAACAGGAGCAACGTGGTGTTATTCTTTTCTTGGCTACCGAAGGACAAACAGCGGTAGACATATATCGGAGAATGAAGAATGTTTGTGGAACAGCATGTCTGTCGAAAAGGACCATTGTGGAACAGCGTGGCAAGTTCGTGTTGGTCACGGTTGGATGCAAGACACCGTCTATCTGGGAGGCCAGGATCCATTAACGGGAACAATGAAGCCGTTAGGGCACGTCGGTACATGACCATTCCTCCAATAGCCAAGGATCGCGACATTAGCTTCGGTAGCGTGCAACACACTATCCAGCAGGAATTAGGATATCGTAACGTCTGCAACCAGTAGGTACCCTGCGTTTTCAATGCCGAACAAAAAGATAAACGAATAAATGGTTAGCTGAAGCACCTGACGAGTTTCAATTGTGAAGGCAACACGTTTATAGAGCGTATTCTTGCAGGCGACGAAAGCTGGTGGCACCACTGGGAACCGGAGTTAAAAGCGCCGACGATGCAGCGGTGTCAGCCACCCATCGTGCAGAAGTTACGCAAACTCAAGAGCACCTGTTCTATCCGTTGTATAGTCCTGATCTCACGCCAAGCTATTACGACGTCTTCAGTCCCTTAAAAAAAAAAAAAGGAACAGTCGACCATTCCTTTAGGACGACGAAGTGCAGCAGTCAGTTACGGACTTCCTCACGCAGAACGACATGGTACTATACCAAACAGATATCTTCAACCTGAGGGGGGGTGGGGGGGTGGGGGGTATGATTGCTTCATGGTCGTTTTATCTGACTGGAATGCTTGTTCTGGACTACATGGCCGTGGAAAAGAACTTTCAATCACTCATTATACGTAAAATTGGCGGTTGTCGTAAATACAATGACGCAGAAATAAACAGCGGGTTTCTGAGTTTGACTGAAAAGCGTTCTGTGCACTCATACTTTTTCTAATTGATTTTTATATAATATTACATGAAATTTTGAAATTTTTTATTTAATTTTATGTCCCAACACTATCGTATATCGTTCTGTCGACAACAAGTTATTCGTGATATGGGATGCGAAAGCATGAGGCATGAGTTCTGCGTAACCCAGGGTAGGGAAATCTCTGAACGCTAAAATCTCGGTAGGCAGACAGACATTTGAAGCACAGATCTTCTGTATCAGAGTTATGTGTCCTGCCATCAACACCCTGAATCGCTAAGGATGAGTAATCTACAGGGCGCGCTAAGCGGAAGGGGCTGCTCACTAAATTCCGAAATCCGGTCTTCACTGAGAATGTAGAGCATATATTATTACCACCAACTTTCAAATCGGTCAATGATCACCATTCCAATATAAAGGAAATTAGAGCTCGTACTGAGGCGTTCAAACAGTCGTTTTATCCTTGCGCGATCCGCGAGTGGAATAGAGTTGGGGAGGGGTGGGGGAAATATGACTCTGGCGCGAATTGTGCCCTCCGCTACACATCGCTTGGTGGCTAGCGGAGTATATACATAAGTGCAGGTGTATCACAGAAGTGTTACAACAAGCTTTGAGGGATTGTTGAGAGGATCAAGACAGCAACTTCTATTTTTGAATTCAACCAACAGCTACATGAAATACTGATGAACAGATATTTGTTGCTCTTTGGAACTGTAGGTCAAAGAAACTGCAACTGAGATAGATGGACCATCTTAATCGTTTAGTAATATACAGGTTATGCCAGAAATGTTGCGACAAACTTCGAAGAACTAGAGAGTGTCTTGAGGAACACCTTAGTGTAGGATCCCGTGTCCAGAAACGTCATTTAACGGCGATGCAGATCGTTAAGATTACAGGCGCCAGCGCCTACAACAGGGCAACCAGTGTGGCAGCAAACGTATCTTCATAGGCTGACGGACCATCGGACGAACATGTCGCAATGTTCTTTGTATCCTGGAAATGGAGAGGATGGAACTAGAATGAGATTTACTCTCTGCAGCCGAGTGTGCGCAGATATGAAACTTCGTGGCAGATTAAGAATATATGTGCGACCGAGACTCGAACTCGGGACCTTTGCCTTTCACGGGCAAGTGCTCTACCAACTGAGCTACCCAAGCACGACTCACGCCCCGTCCTCACAGCTTTAATTCCGCCTGTACCTCGTCTCCTACCTTCCAAACTTCAAAAAAGCTCTCCTGCACGTAAAGCACTTGCCCACGAAATGGAAATCTCCCGAGTTCGAGTCTCGGTCCGGCAGACAGTTTTAATCTGCCAGGAAGTTTCAGGGTGGAACTAGCTGCTGCTTAGAGAGGCCTCGGCTCCTAAGAATGCAACCCACTGTTAGTCTCGGTGGATAACGGTTTCAGACATGGATTTCCAGCTGCAATTTGTTTCTCTCTTGTACACCGAAAAACAACGGAGATTTTAGAGAACTCCAGGAGGAAAATAAACTGCAGATGGAAACCTGTGTCCAAACCACAATCCATTGAGACAACAGAGCATAGCATTCATAGGAGACAAGGCCTTTCTAACGCAGCAGCTAGATCTATCTTCACCACAATGGCAGTCAGTAGCAATTACTGAGTAATGAACAACCTAGCGCCGGTGTATTTACCTTCGACGCTCTTTAGCATCGTTCGAATATGTTTCTGGACACGGTTGCTGTCCTCGATATGTTCGTCAAGACATCCTGTGAAGCCCCTCGAAGTTTATCGCAACATTTCCGGGACACCCTGTACATTACTAAACGATTGAGATAGTCACTCTTATCTCTGTTCAAATGGTTCTAAGCACTATGGGAATTAACATCTGAGGTCATCAGTCCCCTAGACTTAGAACTAAGTAAACCTATCAAACCTAAGGACATTACACACATCCACGTCCGAGGCAGGATTCGAATCTGAGACCGTAGCAGGAGCGTGGTTCCGGACTGAAGCGCCTAGAACCTCTCGGCCACCGAGGCCGGCCTCTTATCTCTGTTGCAGATTCTCTGACAAACGATGCTGAAGAGCAACAGATAGTTGTTCATCACTATTTCGTGTAACTATCGGTTTTCTTTAAAAATCGAAGATGCTGTCTTGATCAACTAATCAGCAGGTATAAACATACGCTAAGGTTTTATAGCAACTGCTCAGGTCGCCGTTATGTAGTGGGTAGAGCGATACTGTCCAGCCTTGGAGGTGCCGATATGAGTGGGGATTTTTTTCCGTTCCATTTCCTGCATAGAGGGCTTATATCTACTGAGCCTGCTATCAGACGACTGCCGGAGTCCTTTCCTCCAGGTAGAAAGTGACGGTGACCGACATTCGCCACCTGCCCCAGCCTAATGCCGCGGCGAGAAAGGCAGTCACGCTAATAGTCCGGTCATGGGCCTCAGACACTAAAAATAATTTTAAAAACTTCAGCATCTCGCACGAAGTTTCAATGTATTAGTTATTTACCAATAATTCTGTTCGCAACACATTTTATAGGCAGTACCGACATGTACCACTGAATTTACCTGTAACGTTATGCCATATTACAACTCAGAGTTTATGGGATATTTTGTCGTAGATATTAAGATGCGCGAAACTCTAACTTTCCTTTGAACTCAGTTGGTAAAGAATCTATGATTGGCAGTTACTTGTAATGTGCTACAGTATTAACTGCTGGTTCTTTGTCCTTAATTTACGAAGTTTCAGTCTCCATCTTGGGCAACGAAGTAAACTGTAGAAGAATTATAAAGACTATCTATGGGATACCTGTTTTCGTTGTTGCTTGGAATCTAACAGTCTACTTGGACACAGTTAACCCAAGTATTATACCAAATCTTACGGTTCAGTCCACTTATGATCTTCTTTCCTGTTATATAGTGTGAGTCACACTGTAAGTAACCAAACATATGGTGAAAGTGGTGACTAATTTCCTTATCGTTTCCAAAACGGGGAACCAAAAAGAAATCCCATTACTGAAGGAAGAACGGAGTAACATATTCCGTTGGCTCTCACAGTATGCAGATAACTCATGACACCGTGGCAAATCATATCAACAAATTCAAAAGGACAAGTTCCGTTGCCAATTCAAGTAGGTGTGGATGACCAAAGACGACAACAAATCGAGGTACGTCAGCAGAGGCGCCAACAGCCAGTCAGCAGTCCGACAGAGGGGACCCGTTGCGCCTCGGCGCAAATGGGAACCAGCCAAGGCAAGGTCATGTGCGTTTAGCGCTGAAATGTGGCAACCACACGAGTTATAGAAGCTGTAACATCTGACAGTGGACGATCCTGATCGCCGGGTACAGTTCCCTGAGTACGCTCTGAATAGGCACGAGATTCTTCCTCGTTTTGTTTATTCCAGACGAGGTCAATTTATATGTCAATGGCGAAGTGAAAAAACAATACTTCAGGTATTGGATGGGTAACAATCCACACTGAATGTCAGACTGTAAATGTCAGTCTGCCGAGAAAGACATGGTGTGGTGCGGGATTTAGGGTGATGTTTTTTGTCCCTTTTTCACTGAAGGGGCCTCAAGGTGATGGTCTATCTCGACATTCTGGAAAATGAAATCTTCATGTCACTCCTGGACGAACGTTGCTATTTCCGTTCTTTCTTACAGCAAAACAAGGCAACTCAGCATTACAGCACTGAAGTGCGCCCATAGTTGTCCCAGTGGTTTGCAGTACATGGGCTCGGTTTATGTCCTGTAGAAAGACGACCTATGGCACCTGTTCTCGTACTAGTAGACTGGGGTGACTTCAAATAGATTCGTAACATAAGAAAATCTATAATGTGGACCGTCTTTAAAGAAGAATTACATTAACTTATTAGCAAATAACAGGAGAAATATTGTCAGGCGTTTACCAACATAGATTCGAGCGACGGTCATTTTGCGTCTGCATACGAGGAAGACACGTAGAATATATCCCGTAATTGTATCATCTTATCGTTCGTACTAATAAAAACATTAGTCACTGATATCGCCCTCTGTTTGGAAGTATATGATTTATCCTGAATGTATTCGGACGTTTTCGATTGCAAATCAGCAGAGGAAGTGGAGACTGTATTGCCCCTAGTCTTCCGAGTAAATTTTCAGTACAAGAATCATTGGTACTCAGTAAATCCAGTTCGCTAGGACGGTAGTCGCAGGAATAGAGATCATGTTGTAGAGGGAATCAGTTTATTTTTCACCAATTATAGACCTCTACATTTAGATGTTGTGATATTACCTCGGTTCCAATGTTCTTCATAGCTTCAGTGTTGCCAAACTTTATGGCGTACTCGTCACCGCCCAGGAACGCCTGAATGTCTTCATCTCTGGTCAAATATTGCGGGTCGATTTTGGGTGGGTCACGCGGATCAGAGCTGTTCAGAGAGATTTTACCGACGCTTCGCGGGTGTAGTAGCGTCATGTACGGAACCATAGTCATGTCACAGCTGTCGAATATCTCATTGTATCCACGCCTGGCGTCTTCTCCGAAGCCTGCTTTATCCAGGAAGGCCTGACGTCCACCGTCGTCCGTTTTGTTCACACAGGACAGTTGCATCTCGATGTCTGGGTATCCTTCTGGACAGTACTCATCTGGCGTAGAATTTGTCCTGATGAAACCTAAGAAATTGTTACAAGACAGAGTTGCAAGTGGACCCGTTCTTCCTTTAAGATACTGGTAAGTTTCGTCGTCACTGGTTAACTCCGATTGATCTCTGCGGTACTTCTCGTTGTTTATGCAGAATGTGATTATTGGCGACTTCAAATGATCCTGGAGATTAGCTCCGACATTATCGTTCGCTACAATCGTCGTTATATTCAAGGATTTTAGTTCATCTTCAGGGCCCACTCCAGACAACATCAGAAACTGTGGAGACTGCACAGTCCCTGCAGACAGGATGACCTCCTTTGTAACGTTAGCCGTCATTTTCTCGCCGCCATGCATAAATTCAACTCCATACGCCCTTTTGGTTTCCGGATCGATAAGAATTTTCGTTACGAAAGCGTGCCTCAGCAGATGTAGATTTGACCTGCGCCCCGCCGGACTCAGAAAAGCCTTCGCATTGCTGCACCTTTCGCCATCTCTTATGTCCCCCAAAGACTCGGAGAAAACGAGGAATTTGTCGGCGACAAGGTCGACTACGAATTCGTGGCCTGTCTCTCTGACGGCTTCCTTCATTGTTTCATAGACGCTCAAGTTGGCCTTTATTTGGCTGACAGTGTAGTAGCCTCCAAAGCCGTGGTACTTATGGACGTCTGGTTCTGATGCTATTAAATCCGAACGTAGGTCCTCCGATTTCTTGAAGTATGGCAGCACCTGGAAAACAGAACGTGTTTTGTAAAAGAAACGTAATTTGAATGCTCGTTTCTGAATGTGTGTGACGTGAATAGTCGGAAACGTGGCATTTCGAGAAGCTAGTTGGTTAGTGTCTTCTTATGGTACTCACTTTGTCGTAGCTCCAATCGGTGAGACCCTGTCGCGCCCAGCCATCGTAGTCACATTTATTGCCTCGCACGTACACCAAGCCGTAGAGGTTGCTGGAACCACCCACCATTTTCCCTCTAGGCCAGAGGCACCTACCAGGATCCTCAAACCCGAGACAGGCCTGTTGCTGCTCCTCTGTGACAAACTGCCAGTCTTCATAAGTACGCTCCACTCTATTCTGTAGCGCTGGTACCTGAAAATGAAAGTGTTTGGAATCTATGACACTATGACGAAATCAGCAAGTGTGCTACTTGTAAAATACTATACAGAAAAGGATATTTAATGGCTTTGTTAGAGAGGACGGAGCAGCGAAAAGAGTTTCTGGGAATCTTTTTGTACTTGAGATGGAAAATTGTGCCTTAAAAGCAGAATAATCGCCATCGATCAACGGCTTAAGGAAGCAGAAGGCAATGGGTGCAATTGCCAAACAATTATTGAATAACCAGTACCAGAAAGTTGACTGACTGAAGTTTGAACGTGGCTGGGAACGCAGTAATTCTGAAAAGAGAAACGCAAAGATTCAATCTAGAGAAAGTGGGGATTACTGAAGTGAAACGGAAAGATGAAAACAACTTCAGCAGAAAACTATATAAGGGCAGTCAAATGGAAACGATACATACGGAAAGAAGAGTAGTTAAGTGTTCATTAGTTTAAAAATAAGCTTCATAAATATTAATACACGTGTCGTACTGTGAGACAAAATGGTCGTCGCCGTGGAAAAATGTCTGCATTTGCCTACTGAATCATGATTGTAACCCTCCTCCAGGGCACCAACAATATATCAGCGTAGGGAGAGATCGTGACTCCATGGAGGATGTGTTAGGGCTTCCCAGCGAAACTTATGCAGCATAGTCGAAACAACTTTGGCAAACACGTGCACAGGCCCGGTCCTTCGTCATGATATTTCCATATTTCTGGAGCCCTGAAGAAGAACTTTCGTGGGCGTCGATTTACCTCGGGCAAGGAGGTGCACGCGTATGTACAATAATAAATACATAGGGAACAGCAACCTTTTCTCCATAAAGCCACTGACCGTCTTACCTCACAGTCGGATAAATGTCTTAACAGTTACGGCGATTACTTTTGAAATAATAGTTTAAATACTTTTTCTCCATCCGTCTTGTTTTAATTTGTCTGCGTTTTATATAAAGAGAGTAGGAATCGTCATGAGAAAGAACCTATAGTATTCACTGAGTAACACTGAACAGATAGGAGATACAATTGTTGTCATTATAGACGATGACAAACCAACTCCTACAACAATAGTTTAGGTATAATGCCGACGCCACAAGAAGGTGACGAAGACGTAAAGGAAGTATAAAATAAGAATATAGAAAGGGTAATTACATTAAGGACCATTGTAATCTCATAATCAAACGGGTTTCGTAGAACTATGGGAGGATATAGGCTTGATGTTAGGAGTTAGAGAGGAGAAAATCTGAATTTCGACATATAATGTCCATAGAAATGGGCATAATAGTGTCCAAATATCGGAAGAGGAGAAAGTATAGTTGGAAAATGCCAGGAGACACGGGAAAATCTCAATTGCATTACAGCACGGTAGGAATTAAATATTGGAATGTAGGTCTTACCCACGAGCAGCCGTGGACTTGGATCACAATTTAATAATGATTAAATGTAATCAGGAAGGAAAAATGTGCAAAGAAACGGCATACTTGAGTACTGAGAGAGGATGAGGTGAGTTTGAAGTTTTCTGAGGCTAAGGGTAATCAATAATGAATACCATAAAGGCAGTTCAGGTGGTTAGGAATGGACGTGTCTAAAAATGGCAGTCACAGACATTGCACAGAAAAAAGTGGAAGGTAACAGCAAAGAAATCTCAGGTAACTGAAAAAATACTTGAGTTGGTTGACGAACGACCGAAGTACAAAAACGTTCACGGAAAACTGTTAGGGGAGTTTTTACATGGGGAAGCGTGTTACATGCGACTTTGAGTTAATCACTGGTTACAACAGACATTCCTTTCAGCTGATTGTAGCACCTGATAGTACATTTCCCCTGCTGATCGCTGGAAAGCGATCTCTGACTATTACAGAGACTGCGAAAGGAAACGTTTCTCCATATGTTTCCAGTTACTTTTTCTGCAACTCTTTCTTTCATACCAACATATACTTTTGTAGATCAGTGCAAATGCTGTGTCATGTGGATTTCTTAACTTCATATAAATAATAAAATGTTTAAAATTTATCTGCAGCTGAAACCGGATGCTTACTGGCAACCGTATATGAAATGATGGGGTATGGGGTAATTTCCTATAATTTCATTGGGGCTAGTTGTTTCGGTGAGAATGTCATGTGTAGCTTCTTATTACGTACCTCATTTGTGAAAGTGATATGAGATAATACGAAAAGAAGACAACACAAACACAATGCCCAAAGAAACATAAACATATAGCAAGCAGAAAAAATGTAATATCAGAATACCAGTAATTTGAGAAAAATGAAACAGATTTTTCGATAATATTGACAACATATTGCACGTACTGGAAACAAAAAATAAATAATATGAAACTGTAATTTTTAATGAATGCTTAATGGTGCGCATATAATGTAACAAATTACTTCGTCCCTGTAACAACATTCCCCATTAGGTGTACAGCGTTGAGATGTACGTGACCGGAAATAGTGTCAAATCAGCGATATTCTTGATAGGAGAACATGAAGAAAAATATGAAATGCAGTGAATGTATAGCAATGATGCTACATGGTAAAGTACTGTTCCTTAACTTATCTCTACAACTTAATTCTACAAAAATAATTAAATGGAACTATAACAACAAGTGTCGGCCATCTCTGTAAGACTCTACGAGTCACAGGAATGAAATAAGCTGGATGTGAAGGAAGACCAAAGCAAAATGCCTGCAGGAGATGAGTGGAAAGAACCTATAAAGAAAAAGTCTTCAGAAGAATTGTTTGAGTATATAGAAAACTCAAAACTACCTTCAGAGAAAGTTAAGGTTGTCGACACTAACACTGCAAAGTGAATTGCAGTGGAGAGGACAGGCAGCTGAAATGAGTAAATTGAAGAGTTCTATAACGGAAAAGACTTGTCTGATTATGTGATAGATGAAATGGGAGTCGATATGTAAGACATATAGGATGCAGTATTAGAGTCAGAGTTGAAAAGACATTTGGAATACATGAGATCAAGTAAGATGGAGGGCACAGATAAGACGCTAATGAGAATAAAATAGAGAGGAACTGAAATGAAAATAAAGGATCTGTTAGAAGACGATCAGTTTGGCTTTAAGAAAGGTAAAAACGCTTTAGCCACACTCGGTAAGCAAAGAAAGCAGGTTAACTGAATCATTTAAATCGTGTGTTTAGCGTAAGAATTGATTAATGGGACTTTGTTTCATGATTCATGTACACTGTGAGATATTGGTGCCGAGCGATGTCCATCCAGAGCAATCTGATGCGGCAACACAGTCACCTACTTTGCTCGAGTCAGCGATTGACAGAAGATTGACGTCGGACGGAAGCATCATCGTCGGAAATTGCTACGACAGTAAAAAATCGGAAAGAACATGGTAATTATATTTTGTCAGCGGCCTTTGAATAGCGTTTACTTCTAAGTAAAATTTTTTCAGTTCAACTACATACAAGTTTGTTTAAATAGTGTTTTTTATAGAATAACGTAATTGGATGGAGTTTGTAGTACTGATTTGTAACAGAATAATATTATATTTTACAGAAGTGGATAAACTGAACAGAAGAATTTTTCATATATAAATTAACTAGATGTCTGTCGATGAAAGTAAAGTGATGCAAAGTACACTAAATTGTGGTTACAAAATACTTCTACATAAAAATTCTTCCCCAGAGATATGAATACGGTGGTTTAAATTTACTCCGTCAACAGTGTCGGAATATGCAAGTATTGATCTACCAAGGCATCGACATATCCGGTGATTAAATTCTCAAAATAGCCTGACAAAGACAGAAATTTTTCAGTACTTTTCCAAAGTGAAGTTGTACAGCAGTATAAAACATTTTCTCTGCATCTGTGTAGGTTATCCCATATCAACTTTTTCAAACACACCGGTTTAAACATGGTGGCTTTTACAAGTCTTACAACTGAATGAGTTTTTTTTATATGAGCTGTGCTAATTTTACATTACCTGACCTCAAACGGCAGTTTACTACAGTTTATCAGCGAAAGGATGTGAATGTGACATGCATAAAGTGGTGCTGTAGCGCTGAAGATTGTAGTTAAGAACTAAAGAAAGTCAGAAACTGTTGGCTACGACATCAGGACATGGCCGTATTGTCGATGGACTGCGGGAATCAGCACATTGCCATACCACCATAACGCCCGTAACATGACAGAGAAATGGCTGCAGACCTTCGCTGTTCTTTTCAATCTATACAACAAAGAAGCAGTGACGGAAATAAAGACATAGTTGCAGGAATTGGTTTAAAATATGGGGTTAAAGGGTATCAATGAGAAGATTCGCACATGACATTGGTATCTTCAGTGAAAGTGGAGGAGACTTACAGGACATTAGAATTTTAAGAATCCAGATGTCGATTGAGAGTAAAACGAAGAATGACGAATAATGGAGTGTAGCAGTAGAAAAGAAAATGTCGATAAATTTAACATCAACATCGGTGATCAAGAAGTAGACGACAGAAGTCTCCAACCTTCGAAGCAAAATTGCCCAAGAATGGTTAAGGAAAGAGTATATAAAGAGGGCAATCTGGGCCGAGCCATATTACTAGTACCAGTAGTGTAAAAACAACTAGTCGTATACTCTCGATACGAACTTAGGGGAGCAGACGCAGGGCTGCTGCACCACCGCACATGGCAATGTACTTACTAGTGGAGATGGTTTGCTGTTGCCTTCCTCCGGGCTGTTGTACAGTGTTCGGTGTGTATTTGTGTAGTGTATACGACTGTCATGAGTGCTTGTACATGGTAATGTTTCGTTTTTGTTGTTATGGATGAAAGGAATGGAGGAGGTAAAATCTGGTGCCGGCACATAGCCTGCTCCTGGCTAATAGCTTGAAGGCGGCAGCAGAGTTTAACGTCCCCATCCGACAGATTGATCACCAACAACAGTGTGTCACATACCCACACTTCATGGGACACAGCAGAGTGGTTTGGGATTTAAAATAGGATATTGGCGCAGAGTCTGATGATCAGGAAGTTAACGCCACCACCTCTCCTCCCATATCGGTCAAATACTGGCAGTGAAAGTCTCATCCACCACCAGGGCTCGAACAAGCTTACATCCAAGTCGAGTGCCACCACACAAGCGTATGTTAGTGACCTTGGCTATAGAGGAATTGTATCAAACGTAGGCCTTAATTTGAGGAACAAATTTCTGAGAATGTATATTTGGAGCACACCATTTTATGGTACTGATTCTTGGAGTGTGGTGAAACTGGAACACAAGAGGATCGAAGCATTTGAGATGTGGTGCTACAGAAGAACGTTGAAAATTAAGTGAACTGATCAGGTGAGAAATGAGTAGTATCTCCGCCGTGTTAGGGAAGCAAGGAGTACTTGAAAACAACTACAACAACAAGGGACAGGGTGACGGACAAATGTTAAGGCACCAGGAAATAACTTCTATGGTTCTAGAGGAGGTAGTAGATGATAAAAACTGTATAGTATGGTAGTGATTGGGATACATCCAACAAATATCTGAGGATGTAGGGTGCAAAAATGTGGTACTCGGAGGTAATGAGTTTGCCACAGAAGAGAAATTCGTCATGGGATGTGTCAGACCAGTCAGACGCCTGAAGGAAAAAAATTAAAATGAAGGATGGATGTGACACATTTGGGAAACATACTATCTCTGTGTAGCCTGAAATGATTTCACACTTCATGTCACTTGGTGCAGTGTGTTACGTCAGATATAGGAGATACATTCAGTGGTGCCATCTTTAAGGGTATAAGGGATGCCTCATGATTACAATGTTATTCTGAGCCAAAGTATAAGAACATTTCTCATCAGGTGTTGCGATAATACTCTTGATTTTTTGCCACGGACATAAGTTCTGTTTTTGCTACAGAATTAAGTATTTTGGTAAAATGAAGATTTGAGTTATTTTGTTTCTTCAAAATGTTAAAAAAGATACCTATTTTAACAAGTATTTTAAAATACAAATTATTTAATACGATATTATTTCACAAATATTTCAAGCCAAATATATTATAATGCGTTAAGGAACAACTCCAGAAAATTTCGTCCTTCTACTATAAAAAGACTCTGAGAAAATATTAAGCTTATCAGAAATTATCAAAGATTTTAGTTCATTGCGTGGCTTCTGCACAGCTAGCATCATCCGAATTCTCCAACAGATTCCTCTTGGCTCTCCTACGCAGTTTAGCCATCCTTGGATAGATTGTCACTGCAGTATCTGAAGATCCGAGTCGTTCCTTTTCCATACAAAACATAGCTGTTGCAACTTGTACTTCTATTCAGAGCCCCATCTTCTGCATAACTTTGCATTTTGTTATATTGCCCTCATTGAATGTGAAACAGCATATTAAAAACCACAGTGAAGAGTCTTTGTACCTACAAAGACAGTTTTAGGTACCCTGTTCCATTCCAATGGTCATGCAATTATTTGGACTTGGGGTCCAACTGTGAAAACATTTCTTTAGTAGACTAATATCTGCGAGGTTTATTTCGTACATTATGGCAGATGGCAAATGATGAGGGTCATTGTACTGTTGTTTAGTTACCTTGCTTCTATTGTACTTGTACGAACTATCTTCTCCTTTTGGACGTAGCCCATGTTGGGGAGTTGTCATTGCTTGAAACTGTGTGAGAAAACAGAGTCCAGACTGCTCTCCTCATTAACTCAGCATCTGCTGTATTCTACCTAACCTGTAGACCATAGCACTTCTGAATGTGGTCTATCTGTCAATCCAGTTTTTACATCTTAAGTTCTTCCATCCCTGAATTTTTTGGCCCTGATATTCGGCATGAACTGTAGAAGTCTTGATCCCATCCTTTTCTGAACCTGGCCAACACACTCTAGTTTGCATATATTCACTTTATTTCCAATGGGTCTCAATTACCCAATGTCTTTGAATGCCTATGACTCACTGTCTCCAAGGAATTTATATATCTTATTTAATTGAGTGTTGATAAATAGTTCTTACTCCAAAAACTTTCGTACCAAAACTTGAACCATAATAATTTGCTATGCACTCATCATGAAGTTTATTTTTCATTTTATCCTTTCATCTGCAATGCTTGGAAACTACCTTGACAGTGCCCACACCTCCAGCTGTATCAGCACGATTCAGAGATGTGTAGCCTCTCATCTGCCAGTTCACATCAAAAGCTTTGGACAAGTCCCGGTTATTATTATTCTCAACAACAGCTTCCTCAACAGCATTTTTCAAAGTTTCCTACGCCATTTCAACAGAGGCCATGACAATAATGTGTTTGTGAAATTTTTAGGGTGGGAGTTATAAGGGGACTTCGTGGGAGAGTTATAAGGCTAATATTGGGAAGAGGTGAATTTACTTGTGGGCATTGGGGTTTCAGCCAAAGTGCTGTGGATGGGAAAGCCATAGTAACTAGTAGAAGCCAGCCAGTTACAGAGACGAGCAGCGTCACCGGAAACAGGTAAATCCCAAAGCTGGGAATTTGGATGGTTGCTGTTAGCATGGTCGTTGGGCAGGAGACAACGATCCAAAAATGGCAGACGAATTTTAAGCACCTCATGCAATTTCAACATACGATACCACATATGATGGTATTGCGCGATAGCTCTCAGCCCTAAAGGCCACTCAATTTTATCTATTTTATTTATTGACTTATGACGCCTTCTGCCTCTTTTTATTATGCAGTGTTTGACAGAACATTGTATTCTCCATAATTAGACAGCAAATGCTGCATGAATACCTCTCACGTTGCTATACTTATGTAGTTATTTAATGAACAGGTCACTGTGTTGACTAAGTTTATTTAAATATTGATTGCAAGTGCTGTTAAAATGGGTTTGTGAAATTTTGAGGAAGGGTCAGGGAGTTATAAAGGGACTTCATGAGAGAGTTACAAGCGTGATATTGATGACAGATGAAGTTACGTTTGGGGACCCAGGGTTCAGGATGAGGCGTGAACGCGCTGGGGTCAGTTGCACGTGTTAACAGACATCACAGTTGAAAATCGAACCAAGAGACGCTCATGTGAAGAAGGCATAATTATCATATCATATCATATAACGAGAGCACACTTGTGCAAGAATACTAGGTTATTTAGTTATGAACAAATCTCTATTTGTAATTATTGTGAATGACCTGAGTGTCATCGAATATTGTTAACATTTCTTTATTTAAATATTGTTGAAATATATTACTTTAGTCCCAGAATTAGTTATGAGGAGTCAAATCATGTTTGCGGAATGTAAGACTGATGTACTTTTGGTGGGGACAGCCTCTAGTCCACAGAAATGCAGACAATAGTGGAAAGCTAAGGCAGTCGAGCGGAGACTGGATCTTTTCGAGTGAAAAGCTCAACGGAGCTATTCTGGACACTTTGTGTAGAACTACCTATGTAAACAAACGTGATTCAGTCGTACAGATGATTGATTCTTGGCGGTGAATGGCCGCTACCATCCTTTAACTTCTGAATAAATTTTATATTCCGAGAGGTCTGAATGTGCTTCATCGTAGGACTCTTAATATTTGCTGCATGGTTAAAGGAACTGAGAATAGACAGAGTATGAGTTACAGTTCTTTGTATCATATGTGATAATTTATGAATCATGTTGAGTTCTGAACTGTTTTGAGCTGTTGTGACCACAAAATCAACGAGTTTTCACGTATCTTTCATGACTATTTAGTTTGATGATTTTACAATCTTTCTCATAACTTTCTCAAAGTAACTTTACTGCATTTGATAAGGATGTTTTCTGTCTGTATTTTAACAGAAATACTCTGGACCAGTTCCTGTTTATTTGAGATGTCCTCTCTTGAAAAAATATTACTCAGCGGAATTCTCCGTCCTTTACACCAAGTGCAGACGTTAGAATAGAATTTTTGTTATTAAATTATTCATTGAACTTTTATTTTGTATTTCTGAAAATTTTATTAACCCGCAGCTCTAGCCAATGCGGTAGACCACTTCACTGCAGTATCAGAGCTTCAAGTTATTATTTACAGAGAAGTACCTGTGAAGCAAGAAGAAGACAAGCTCTGCTCGACCCTATGATTACCTGGAGCTATCCTTTTTAAAATAGACCTATATATAGCCCAAGTACCTAAACTATGAGAACCACAGGTAAATAAGTAGTTGGTTTATTGGTATGGACTGCTTTTAGGAAGGGATTCGTCACATTACATAGCAGTGCACCTGTAAATTTGTCCTTACCTACAGAATATAATCCATAAACCAGTCTAATGTTTATATCATACAGCATATCTGTATCTGCAGCAACGTATGAGAAACTGAAAAAAATAAGAATATGTTTGCAATATGGCACATCAACTGTGTACGTTTGTATTCCGAGAAACATCAGATTTGGCACAACGTTTGGAGCACATATTTTTCTCCAAAATAAAAAGAAAAAACAACAAAGACACATAAATTATCTCATATACGGCGATCCCAGCATTTAGCTTCTTTAATTGATATTCAGGTCTAGCTAGTTTTCTTTCTGAAGCACATTCAGGCGTAGTGTCAGTGGCATCTCTAAGTGTATCACTTCTAGAGTAGAGGTTAGGCGCTACTGGGACGTCCGAGGCTGAAGTAGAAAACTGAGTAGCCTGTACTTTCTTGCATCAGTGTACATGCTTTTCAAATAACATCAGACTACGTCACGATATTTTGCAGGAAAGGGAACTCAATGAATTCACCAAATACGACTTTCACAATAAGGACATCGATTTGGTCGCAAAGGAAACAATACAAATGGCTTAAAATCTATTGTCAACTATCTGACAGTATAGCCAATATAAAAGATAACTCTCTTGTGCTCATTTACGTCTCTTGGAAGTCATAAAAAATGGGGCTTCTTCCACGTCTCATAAACAGGATGTGGAACATCCTGTGCAAGTCGTCTCAATATTTTGAAAACGAAGTTTCATAAAGGTCGATTAGCTCATTGAAAAACTTATTCTGTCTACCTTTAACACGAAAACTATCGCACAAGTTAGTCTGGTACATGTAGGCGCTGATAAATGTTTCCTGTTTTTTTTTTTTTTTTAGTCATTGAGCAGTAACTTACGATCGCCGAAAAAGTGAAGAAAATGAAAGAAATATATGGTACATACTAAGCTGAAGACTAGGATCACGATATCTCACCATTGTCTGTAGTCTGAGATGTGAAGCTGCTCCAGTGACTGTGTGAATATTTGCAAAATTTTGACTGCAGCCAAATAC
Source organism: Schistocerca cancellata (assembly GCF_023864275.1). Taxonomy (NCBI): domain Eukaryota; kingdom Metazoa; phylum Arthropoda; class Insecta; order Orthoptera; family Acrididae; genus Schistocerca; species Schistocerca cancellata. The sequence goes on from NC_064630.1 coordinate 680,241,527, forward strand.
AAATTTATGTCGTAAAATAGGTGTGATATCAGCAAGTGGAACGTGACGAGTTGTAGTGAAATGCGACAAGCTGCTCGGGTGGGGTTGTTTTCATTCTTTGGTCTTCTTTAATTAATGGTGGGAAACTGCATTAGCTTAATGGAATACATACCCATATTTTCACTGTGATGGGATGGGATAAGTTCACTTCCTGTTCTTAATTTTCTTAAAGCTTAACTTGGTACTTTCTACTTTCAGTTGCTTTCTGGGCTTACTTCAGAAGCGATGACCGCAGTGTATATGAGGGTGCTGTCACATTGCGAGGCCTAGCGGAACGGCGCTTCACAGAAATAGGGGGGGCTTAGGGAGACGGAGCACTGGTGTACAAGCCGTTGTCCATTAATGATGGTCAGCGAGTAGCCCAGATAGAAAGGACTTCGTTCCAAAATATGGAACTCTGCCAGTGGACGATAGGTGTCTGGAGCTTGTGAAGTGGTATAGTTAGGGACATAAACATCTCATGAATCTCCTAAAATTCTCGAAAATAGCGCTGACTTACCTTACAAATGGATTCTGTACCATCGTCAGATACCAGCCACGTTGCAAGCTCTTCATGTTTTTAAGGGACCCGTAAAGTGAGGCAAGCTGATGGCAGAATGAGCACCGATTGGCGTATTAGTTGTGACATCATGTGGAAGTAACACATGGTAGCAATTTTTTTTTTTTTAGAAAAGGGGAGTGAATGTGATTAATTGGATGGTTGTCGCGAAATCACGCCTATGAAACCAATATGCTCTTGGGCGGATCCAGCAACTTTTTCGAGGATTCTTGAGTCCATTGTGTTGGCGGGAAGACCACAGAGAGCTTCATTTTTAGAGACGCGTAAGACAAAGTCAATGGGAAGAAGAGGGCAGAGGGAGTCGATGGGGAGACATGGACAAGGAGAGTCGCGTCTGGGATGTGGAAGAGAGGAGTCGATTGAGAGATGTGGAGGCTATATTGCGGCTGATCTCTCTGGTCGCTGGATTAACGGGTCTCCATTCTGTTCACAGGTAACAGAAGATTATGGTAAGCATCGCTTACAGCTCTGGCATATCATGTAACCTGACAGTGTTAGCTTCATTTGCAACATAATTGCCACTGGCTCATTTACCAGCGTTTCGTCACTTCTGTAGGATCTTTGGGTGTTAGTTCCAGACAAACTGCCATCGTGACCATCACACTCAGGCTGCTGTACCTGTCTCACAGAGTTAGATCCCAGATCGGATACAAGTCCTCCTCTTTCAGTAACTTAGCCCACTCAGCTCGTTAGTTGCGAATATGTATGGTGGGGAACACCCTTGTAACGTTCTAGTCATCGTAATTGTATCTTACTGCATTGATATTCAAACGTTTTTGATAATAAACAATAGTGTAATTTATATCTTGAGTTCATTATCGTAACGAGTGCCTTCAAATAACAATACACTGAAGCGCCAAAGAAACTGGTACACCTGAATAATGTAGTGTAGGGACTCCGTGAGCACGCAGAACTGCTGCATAGACTCGAATAATGTCTGAAGTAGTCGTACAGGTAACTCACACCATGAATCCTGCAGGGCTCTCCATAAATCCGTAAGGTTAAGAGGGGTGGAGATCTCTTCTGAACGCACGTTGCAAGTATCCCAGATATGCTCAATAATGTTCATGTCTGGGGAGTTTGGTGGAAAGCGGAAGTACAGGGTTACTACAAGTGATTGAAGCGATTTAACAGCTCTACAATAACTTTATTATTTGAGATATTTTCACAATGCTTTGCACACACATACAAAAACTCAAAAAGTTTTTTTAGGCATTCACAAATGTTCGATATGTGCCCCTTTAGTGATTCGGCAGACATCAAGCCGATAATCAAGTTCCTCCCACACTCGGCGCAGCATGTCCCCATCAATGAGTTCGAAAGCATTGTTGATGCGAGCTCACAGTTCTGGCACGTTTCTTGGTAGAGGGGGTTTAAACACTGAATCTTTCACATCACTGTGCATGAAACTTGCCCGCACGCGTTCAACCGTTTCTTCGCTCACTGCAGGCCGACACATTGATTTCCCCTTACAGAGGCATGCAGAAGCTTTAAACTGTGCATAACAACGCCGAATGGAGTTAGCAGTTGGTGGATCTTTATTGAACTTCGTCCTGAAGTGTCGTTGCACTGTTATGACTGACTGATGTGAGTGCATTTAAAGCACGACATACGCTTTCTCGGCTCCTGTCGCCATTTTGTCTCACTGGGCTCTCGAACGCTCTGGCGGCAGAAACCTGAAGTGCGGCTTCAGCCGAACAAAACTTTATGAGTTTTTCTACGTATCTGTAGTGTGTCGTGACCATATGTCAATGAATGGAACTACAGTGAATTTATGAAATCGCTTCAATCATTTGTAATAGCCCTGTATTTAAATAAGAAGAGCGTTCCTGGAGTCACTCTGTAAAAATTCTGGACGTGTGGGGTGTCGCACTGTCCTGCTGGAATTGCCGTAGTCTGTCAGAATGCACAATTGACATGAATGGATGCTGGTCCTGCTGGAATTGCCGTAGTCTGTCAGAATGCACAATTGACATGAATGGATGCTAAGTCATATCTAGACTTATCAGAGGTCCCATATCACTCCAACTCCACACACCGAACACCATTACAGAGCCTCCTACAAGTTGAACAGTCCCCTACTGACAAACAGGGTTTATGGATTCATGAGATTGTCTCCATAACGGAACTCGTACATCCCCTCGATACATTTGAAACGAGACTCGTCCGGCAACATGGTTCCAGTAATCAAAAGTCCAATGCCAGTGTTGACGGGCCCAGGCGAGGCGTATATCTTCGTGTCGTCCGTTCATCAAGGGTACACCAGTGGGCCTCTGGCTCCGGAAGCCCCATATGGATTATGTTTCTTTGAATGGTTCGCACACTGACGCTTGTTGATGGCCCAGCATTGAAATCTACAGCAATTTGGGGAAGAGTTGCACTTCTATCAAGTTGGACGATTCTCTTCAGTCGTCGTTGGTTCCGTTGTTGCAGGATCTTTTTCCGGCATTAGACGTTTTACCGGATTTCTGATATGCACGGTACACTCGTGAAATGGTCGTACGGGAAAATCACTACTTCATCGCTACCTAGGAGATCCTGTGTCCCATCGCACGTGCGCCTACTATAACACCACATTCAAACTCACTTAAATCTTGATAACCGGCCATTATAGCAGCAGTAACCGATCTAACAGACGCTTGATGTCTTATATAGGCGTTGCCGACCGCCGCGCCGTATTCTGCCCGTTAACGTAACTCTGTAGTCGAATACGCATGCCTATTCTGCCTATTCCAGTTTCTTTGGCTCTTCAGTGTATTATGTCGATTCCTCACCTTCACATATTCTTTGCTAGGGCTGTTTTATTAAAACATAGTAAATCCGTAACGCACATTAAATTTAGCAGTAGGTTTCAACGATGTACCTGGTTCTAAATTAATATGGGATCTAGACAGATATCACATTTCCTCCTCATAAGCATTTTTGGCAGTTGCAATGAAGGGAGTGAAATTTAAGTTTGGATAAGGAACAAAAGATGAATGCGGGCACCAATATTAAGATCTGCAGGCCACATACCCATTCAGGTCGGATGTGAATTAGGCTATGGAGACCAAATAAAAGGAATGAACTGTATAGTCAGTACAAAGCATGAATTAAGTGTTAACAAGGAAAAATAAAAGGTGAGTTAATATAGTAGACAGGGCAACAAAGAATTGCTTCAAATCAAACTTGCAAATGTGACAGTAGAGGTAGGAGGTAAAGGATTCTTCCTTCTAGGAAGCAAGATAACACAAAATGGCAGAAACCAGAGGGATGATTAATCAGCTAACATTCGCTTGGGGATAGAATATATCATCAAGAAAATGACCTACAATTGTGTGTGTTAAAGATACAGAGATGAGGAAGAAGCTCCTGAAAGAATACATCTGGAGCACAATATTGCAAGGAAGTGAGACCAGGACTGCTGTAAATCAACAGAAGGAGAAAATGGAAACATTTGTGATGTGTTTCTGTCGAATAATTTCTAAAATTGAGTGTACTAATAGAGTATAAGAAGCAATGAATACCAGCTAGAGTAAATGAGGAACGAACTAGCAGGTTCTCAGGACTCCAGCAATAGCAGCTACGAATACCTTAATTACATCTGTAAAAAGTACTAGTTTGTAAATGTGGGATAGGAACATCAACAACAGAACATGCACTTTTGTTAGTATTCATTACACCTTGTACTTTATTCGTTCACTTAATTTTAGGAATTATTCGACAGTAACAAGTTATAAATGCTTTCAGTTTCTCTTTCTGTTGATTTACAGCAGTCGAGGTCTCACTTCCGACCAATTCTGTCCTCCAGATGTGAATTTCGAGAGCTTCTTCCTGATTCCCGTATTTTTATCTCACAACATTATAACTCATTTTTTGATTATATATTCCATCCCTTTGCGGATATTAGCTGATTCATTATCTCTTTTATTTGGACCGTTCTGTGTTATCTTGTTACTTAGAAAGTTTGATTTGCAATAATTCTTTGTTGCCTACTCTTCTACATTTCTTCACCTTCTAATTTTCTTTGTTAACACTAAATTCACGCTTTGTACTGAGTATACATTTCTTTCCTGTCAGCTGATCTTCACAGCCTATTTTATATCCGAAAATAATTAACATGAGATAGGAAAAGATTCAGAATACTACCAAAGCAGTCGGTATAGTGACGACTTAAAAATGTGAGAATCATCTGACACACATAATAAAAAGGCAGTTTCTTTGGCTTCATTGAGCCGGTCTATGTAGTCACTAGGGCCATAAAGAGCTAATGTTAGAGGTGGAAGTTTTGGACAAAAGCATATTTAGTCACGAAACAAAAAATCTCTCATTGCCTATTGCTTTAATATATATTTTCTGAGTCACAAAGCAGTTCGATCAAGGCTTAAGTTCACCCTTAGAGGTATGAGTATTTATTCAATTAACCGCAGCACGATGTTCCATACCCTAAAGTGATCCTCAAGATACCTGTTGAAGTAACATCCGGCTTTTTAGTTACAGTTAGCGTTACCGAAAATGCTGCTTCTGGCGATTCTACAGTTGCTCTCAAATTCTATCTCAGACATCTCAGACGAAAATGGTTAGAAATGTGTAGCATGAAGGTAAAATCCCATGTAAGCTACACAGGATAGGCTCAGAAACCAACAGCAATATTTCGAAGGTTTTTGGGGGACGTTTCTTGAGTATTTTGGTATAATGTACTTACGGTCCCCGGTTGTTTGTTCGGGCTGTTACCTGAGTCCTCACTCAGATCAGACGTTCTTGTATAGCTCTCATGGTCAGAACCTTCCATTCTACCTCCGGTGAATCCCTTCACACACAGTGTACGGACACATGAGTAATCTGTTATGGCTACAATCGCTGCGGGAAGACCTTAGTTGAGGAGATCTTCCACTGGTTTCGGTGAGTCCATTCAGGGGTTACATATCGGCTATCTCTTTATTAGTAAACCTATCCATAGCGCTGTGTATCACTGTCAACCTGCAGCTAACACTGCCGGGAAGTAACCGCGAGACAGGGACGAGCAATACTGAATGCAAGCTTGAGGAAAAGATCTGTTACCTGCAAATACCTTCAGCCAATGGAGCAAGTTTCCTTCAAATTACACGCTAAGAGAATGCCGTCGACATATGCACTGTTGTGCAGATATTTCCAGTGCGATACAGATACGAAGATAAACGAGAGCAGGAAATGAGAGGAAATACACTTGCGCTGAACGATGCACCCAAGATCACAGATTCCTTACACTTAGAAAATAACAACGAGGTACCACCACAATTTTGTTGGTGGAATTTGGGTTCTCTGTATATAAAGAACCTAGAAAACAGAAATAGGTCATTAGTCGTACGTAAATATGACGCGAATTTCCACTTTCTTTCGAAATACTTTCCAAGGCAAGAATATAATATCTGAAAAAAGCAATTTTTTGTATGGGGAATAAAGGTATGATAATCTAATATGATGGAAACATAGCACTTGTACTTCGTAAGCATTGAAGACAAATGTGAGATAGAATACTTAATGTATGTAGAAAAAAGGTATTGTAAATTGAAATTTACAACGTGCGATAAATTTAAATCGACACGCAGTCGTTAAGTTTCCCTCTTATCATCTTTCAACATGTGTTATCCAATCACTTTGGTTGAATGGCGAGTTATTTCACATTCGAGAGAACCATCGGGGCGTAACCGCGTTCATCCTTCCAGTCATAAACTTCCCTTCATAATGACAGTGTATACAGGTGAACTGACACCTAAATTTTTGTACTTTATGTGTCAGTTATAAACTGTACAGGTCTTTGGCTAAGTAAGAAGCAGTCGAGGCTTAAGGGATGAATAACGCTAATACCTTAGCTTACATACCTCCGTTGTGATTGATGGATCACCACCAGCTTCGAGAAGGAGCACATTCCAGCCAGCGACCTCTGACAGTCGACTGGCCATAACTGACCCGGCAGAGCCAGCACCTATGATGATGAAGTCGTAGTCTGTGGTGATGGGCAACTTCGGCTCCCGAGGATAGGTCAGCGGTTCATTCGTGATATTCCACGCCGACTGCAGCACGGAGGTCACCATGCCGGTGAAGAGCATTCCGAACGCCCCGGACCCCACAGGGCAGCTTTGGAGGCCCGATGCATCCACCGGGCACGTATGATGCATGTCTCCGACGGTACCTGGTGGACAAACGAGACGCAGGGAATATTTTGAGCGGTCCAGCAGGAGGAACGTCTGTTCATCTTCCGGTTTCATTTGCGCTACTCAGTCAACAGGAATGCCATAACTCTATATGATCTGCAGTTGTGTCATGCCACTGGAAACTACGCAAGGAAAGGAGAGTCGGAACTGTGCAGCAGTGGTGTATTTCTGTATGTACTACCATAATTTGTATCTGAGGTTGGGAATGAGCTCCAGACTGTGATATTCTGAGTTCAGAAACAGAAATCAGTCATTATTAAGTGCTAACTTAGTTTCCCAAGAAGAGCAGTTGAAACGATGTTAGTAACACACTTCTGCCTTTACACAAAGTCTTCATCAAACACTCAAATGTTCATACGCATACAATGCATAGTAACACCTACAAAGCTTAATGTCAATATGATTCCAAAAGGAAAACCCACTGAATAATAGCTTAAACATGTTTCCATAGATCGTTGCAGCACACTCGTTCTGTATTGTGTGTATCAACCAACTTGTGTGAGTGAAGTCATACTTGGTGATACTATAGCAATCAGTTAATGAAAAGTAGGATAAACAGAGAAGAAGGAAATTAAAAACAAAGTATATTTCTGTATATTACAGAAATAGCCTCACACCCAGCTGGGCTCTCATGCGTAACTGTGAATGGCAGTCAAAGATTGCGAATAGATCGTGGGACGTGAAAACAAGGATTACTATACTTCACCGCTATCGAAGTGTCTCATGTTCGCTTACGATATAGTGCATGTATGGCAGAATTATTGATCAGCCCGTAAAGTCTTATTTCCTAGTCTCAAATGAGCAGAAAATATGGAGTGAAAGAAAACCATAGAACCACGAAAATATGTAGAAGTAATACGTATAACATAACAGTGGAGCACATCGACATATCATAAAGGAATTCTGCTGAATAGCAAGTAAAATAATGTATAGTTGAAGACGCTAAGAGGACGTAGTGAGTAAATGATGTGAGGTAAAGGTATCATTCCCAGCCAACCGAAGAATTAAAATTTTTTTCGTGCGACTGTCAACAGCATCCATACACTTGGAGAAATGCATGGTGCACACTAACAAATATATTTATTCACAACCGGTTTCGATCACCGATCATCTTCACAGTCGAAAAATATTGTGGCAACTTAACATGTCATACAAGTTATTTAACTAGAAAACACGCAACGGCTGACTTGCAAATGTCAGAAAATGGTACTTCACGCCATAATACCGGCTTCAGCTAACAGGAAACATTGAATACATAATACCATAGGCAACGGCCTCGGCGCAGTGGATACACCGGTTCCCATGAGATCACCGTAGTTAAGCGCTGTTGGGCGTGGCCGGCGCTTGGATGGGTAACCATCCAGCCACCATGCGCTGTTGCAATTTTACGGGGTGCACGCAGCCTCTTGATGCCAATTGAGGAGCTACTCGACCGAATAGTTGCGGCTTCGGTCAAGAATACCATCATAACGACCGGGAGAGCGGTGTGCTGACCCCACGACCCTCCTATCCGCATCCTCCTCTGAGGGTGACATGGCGGTCGGATGGCCCCGGTAGGCCACTCGTGGCCTGAAGACGGAGTGATTTTACATAATACCATGTCCATTAAGTGATATCATGTAGCAGTAGTAAGGTAGATTTGCCTGAGCAGTGGTGCTTGGAACTTACATGTTGTGGATAACAAGCTAAATGCGATCATTTTCAATTCATCTACATCTATACTCCGCGAGCCACCTTACGGTGTGTGGCGGAGGGTACTTATTGTACCACTATCTGATCCCCCCTTCCCTGTTCCATTCACGAATTGTGCGTGGGAAGAACGACTGCTTGTAAGTCTCCGTATTTGCTCTAATTTCTCGGATCTTTTCGTTGTGATCATTACGCGAGATATATGTGGGCGGTAGTAATATGTTGCCCATCTCTTCCCGGAATGTGCTCTCTCGTAATTTCGATAGTAAATTTGCAACTGTGGCTGAAGTAATAACATTACGAATTACTACCGGTAGCATTGACTGTGTAATACGTTTCTCCTGCTACAAAACCAAATTTATTCCCTTTAATACAGTGTGCATCTCTCGTAGCTTTGCGAACATGTCGAAGGCAACAGCTGTTGCCTATCTCTCTTCTTTGTCCTGTATTATTTCTAGTGCGTGGTTAACTGCATCGTCTAAAACCATACTGATGTGTACGTAGACCGAACAGCCTCCTTTGTGACTACAGTCGATCACACAGGAAAATCTTCTGCACCTTAATCAAAGCGTTCACGACGTAGATGGGCCTGGAAAACTTTCGGTCTGGTGGGTCGCGATCCTGTACTATTTTGATGATCACTACGTTCACAGTTACGACAGACGCCCCACCTTGCAGTGAGACTTCATTCACTAAGTCTGTTAGAAAATGCCGTCCGGTGTGGCCGAGCGGTTCTAGGCGCTTCAGTCTGGAACCGCGCGACCGCACCGGTCGCAGGTTCGAATCCTGCCTCGGGCATGGATGTGTGTGATGTCCTTAGGTTAGTTAGGTTTACGTAGTTCTAAGTTCTAGGGGACTGATGACCTCGCCTGTTAAGTCCCATAGTTTCTCTGTTAGAAAATGGGTGATCAGTGCAACACTATTTTTGAGTGTTTCTGAGTTTATACGATCTGGACCCGGAGTCTTCTTAGTCTTTAATTGTTTGATTGCTATGCTGCATCTTCTTGGACAAATAGGGAAATAACGGAGCTATTTGTTGTGTAGGTGTCACGCATTTGTCTGCGTAATTCTGTGGGATGCTCCCGATCATTCGACGTTTCGTCTTCAAGGAGAAGCTTGTTCGTCAGGTATTGTACTGAAGATCTCCAGCCCCTTGTAATAGTGTTGTCTTGGGCAGAAGAGTTGAAAAGGTTGTCGGCGTCCTTACTTTCTCTGTGTTGAAGTTTAAATAGTTTCCACTCATACATTGTTTTTTAACTGAATTTTAATACAACTGTTCCACTAATCCTGTCTGATATTGTATGGCTAGTTTTTGTATTTTCGCTTTGTGTCACGGTAAAAATCCAGTCTTGCTTCCCTTTCTTGTGCTGTTTCTTGTTTTCTGGTAATGTTTCCTTTTGTCTCTAGCGTCTTTCCTTAGCCTTGTAAAGTTGGCAGAATAGTGAAGTTTCTGTTTCAGTGCACGTTTGGTCGTTAGGACAGTTAACTGTTGTTCTCTGAAGCATGTCCGTTAGTACGTATGCTTTATAGACTACGAAAACATTGCCTGTACACAGGGGAATTTCCTCAAAAATATCCCTTAATTTTTGCCCGTCAGTCTTGTCTAGAAGAAGTCGTTTTTTCTGTTGTTCTGAAATGTGGGTGTTCGTGACTGCGCATGTGTGGGTGCGCTTGTGTGTGTGTGTGTGTGTGTGTGTGTGTGTGTGTGTGTATGTGGAAGAACATGGCGTTATGGTCATTCTCATTATCCATTACTCCCTGTTTGTTTACACATATTGCGTACTCCACATTTGCTAATGAAATGTCAATCTGCTGGTTCCTCCTGCATTTTTATAATATGCTGCTTTTTATCCTGCTTCGTTTCGATTACTGATGCTAGTGATCGTAGACCAAGAATCGTAGACAAGAGCTGAAATACGGTCCGATAAAGATTTAAAATTTTAAATTTTTATTAGTTTTTAATTACGAGTCACTTGTTACACGGGCGGTGCAGTGCAACGTGCCCACGATTGCGTCAGCCGGCAGCGGCTGCGTGTGACGTCACAAGGTCAGGCGCTCAGAGTAGTTACGTAACAAAACTGTTGCATCCTTGAGCCCCCGGTTCTAGATGTACCCTTGTCCGGTTCTCAGCTACGCTACAGATCAGTTTGTCAGTGAATCAATTTATTTATGAAAATACAAACTACAGTCTCCAACAAATTTTACATACTCACATACTCCTTTACCTTTAACCCAAATGAATACAGACTCATTGACAGATATTTTTCTCTTACTACGAGTATACAAAGACAGTGCTGAAGTTGACATATAAGCAGATTTACCAAAGTCTTTATTTGCTAGTTCTGCCATATGGTAGGTACGATAGGCAATAATGTCTCTGTCAACAAAACTTTCGAGACCTGGAACATTAGGTATTCCTGTACCTCCACGTACAATAGCTACAGTAAGCCAACCATTACCATGTGGGAAAGTATCATTAATATCAATACTAAAATTAAGTCTGCAACCACAGAAAACACAAGGTCCGTCGACAAGTGCAGTAGCAGCAACACTTTCCACTGGTATGCGGTTCTTCTTGTCTCCAGCTGTGGTGGTGAATTCGATGTTCTCGATGGTTTTATAAATTGTCTGTTTAGAACGACGACGAAATCTCCTGTAAGGCATCGTGGCGGCGTGTGCGAGAACATCGAATTCGCCACCACAGCTGGAGACAAGAAGAACCGCATACCAGTGAAGAGTGTTGCTGCTACTGCACTTGTCGACGGACCTTGTGTTTTCTGTGGTTGCAGACTTAATTTTAGTATTGATATTAATGATACTTTCTCACATGGTAATGGTTGGCTTACTGTAGCTATTGTACGTGGAGGTACAGGAGTACCTAATGTTCCAAGTCTCGAAAGTTTTGTTGACAGAGACATTATTGCCTATCGTACCTACCATATGGCAGAACTAGCAAATAAAGACTTTGGTAAATCAGCTTATATGTCAACTTCAGCAGTGTCTTTGTATACTCGTAATAAGAGAAACATATCTGTCAATGAGTCTGTATTCATTTGGGTTAAAGGTAAAGGAGTATGTGAGTATGTAAAATTTGTTGGAGACTGTACTTTGTATTATCATAAATAAATTGATTCACTGACAAACTGAGTGTGCGGTCGCGGGAAGGGCCAGCGTTCGACGTCACGGCACAGCATGAGTCAGTCAATTGAACGCTTTCATTTGTCTTTCTCGGAGGTGTCAGTGATTCTATTTGGCAGTTTACTGGTTTGACGGCATCAGTTGTTTATCTGTCCATTAGCCCTCAACATTCCTATCAATTTATGTCATGCAAAAGAGGCAAGTGAACATTTCTCTGTATCAGAGTCTGTTAATCAAACCTAGGTACTACATAACGGAATATAAAATTATTTATCGAAAGCTCATCAGTTTCTGTACGGATGGCACTCGAAATATGTTAGGATTACACTCCGTTATATCGAAGTTAATGCACTACTGGCAATTAAAATTGCTACACCAAGAAGAAATGCAGATGATAAACGGGTATTCATTGGACAAATATATTATACTAGAACTGACATGATTACATTTTCACGCAATGTGGGTTCATAGATCCTGAGAAATCAGTACCCAGAAAAACCTCCTCTGGCCGTAATAACGGCACTGATATGCCTGGGCATTGTGTCAAACAGAGATTGGATGGCGTGTACAGGTACAGCTGCCCATGCAGCTTCAACAAGATACCACAGTTCATCACGAGTAGTGACTGGCGTACTGTGACGAGCCAGTTGCTCGGCCACCATTGACCAGACGTTTTCAATTGGTGAGAGATCTGGAGAATGTGCTGGCCAGGGCAGGAGTCGAACATTTTCTGTATCCAGAAAGGCCCGTACAGGACCTGCAACATGCGGTCGTGCATTATCCTGCTGACAAGTTGGTTTCGCAGGGATCGAATGAAGGGTAGAGCCACGGGTCGTAACACATCGGACATGTAACTTCCACTGTTCAAGGTACCGTCAATGCGAACACGGGGTGACCGAGACGTGTAATCAATGGCACCCCATACAATCACGCCGAGTGATACGCCAGTATGGCGATGACGAATACACGCTTCCAATGTGGGTTCACCACCATGTCGCCAAACACGGATGCGACCATCACGATGCTGTAAACAGAACCTGGATTCATCCGAAAAAATGACGTTTTGCCATTCGTGCACCCAGGTTCGTCGTTAAGCACATCGTCGCAGGCGCTTCTGTCTGTGATGCAGCGTCAGGGTAACCGCAGTCATGTTCTCCGAGCTGATAGTCCCATCCTGCTGCAAACGTCGTCGAACTGTTCGTGCAGATGGTTGTTGTCTTGCAAACGTTCCCATCTGTTGACTCAGGGATCGAGACATGGCTGCACGATCCGTTACAGCCATGCGGATGAGATGCCTGTCATCTCGCCTGCTAGTGATACGAGACCGTTGGGATCCAGCACGTCGTTCCGTATTACCCTCCTGAACCTACCGATTCCATATTAACAGTCATTGGATCTCGACCAACGCGAACAGCAATGTCGCGGCACGTTAAACCGCAGTCGCGATAGGCTTCATTCCGACCTTTATCAAAGTCGGAAACGTGATGGTACGCATTTCTCCTCCTTACACGAGGCATCACAACAACGTTTCTCCAGGCAACGCTGGTCAACTGCTGCTTGTGTATGAGGAATCGGCTGGAAACTTTCCTCATGTTAGCACGTTGTAGGTGTCGCCACCGGCGCCAGCCTTGTGTGAATGCTCTGAAAAGCTAATCATTTGCATATCACAGCATCTTCTTCCTGTCGGTTAACTTTTGCGTCTGTAGCTCGTCATCTTCGTGGTGTAGCAATTTTAATGCGCAGCTGTGTTAGACAAAACAATCCTTCGGCATTAACAGTGCATTGTATCATAAATTGCCAGGCGCTAGTTTCAAAGTCTCTTTTTAATTTCTTAATAATACAACGCAATTGATCATAAGAGTCGTAAATGTTGTCAAAAGCAGCTTCTTAAATAAACGCCTGTATTTATCTTTAAAAAAAGTAGAAAACAACAGTTCGTTTTAATTGACTCCTACCATGAGAACCCTTCTCATTCACGCAGTTGTTTGGCTGTCGAAAAGCAATATGCAGGAATGATTATACCAGCTAAGAGGAGAAGTTAAGCTATTTCTAGGTGGGAAAAAAATTAAAGACTTACAAGGGTTGCTTTGTCGTCTTACATCTCAGTTGCGTTTACCTTAACTTGTGGGAATGTTCACTCACTTAAATAATTTGATCTTTCTATTGCAAATTTCCGTAAACAAAAATTTAGAAGGAGTGGCAAATATGTTTAGCTTTCAAGACGAATTTTGTGCTTCTGTTTGCAAACTTCAGTCATGGGTAGGTAAAAACGGCGAAAACAATTATTCTGCGGTTGCGACGTTAAAAGTACTCGTTGATGATGAAAAGTATGATGCGATTATGACAAACAAGTGAACATAAAGTGACGCCTGCAAATGTTGTCTGATGAATTCAATCATTACTTCCTCAGAATATAACAAAATACGAGCTGAAGTTGACCAAGACCTGTTTTGCACCGCCTTTAGCACTAATGCTGGAGAAGTTGAACAAGAAATTCAGGAAGAGCTCATTGAATTCCAAAATAGTAGAAACCGTAAAGACACATCTAACGCAGATACTCTTGAACAGTTTTGTTGTCAAAAAGCAGTTTAATGAACCAAAATTCGAGAAGTCACATTCCACTATCTTTTACTTCTCTCCAGAACTTATTTATTTGAAGAAGGGTTTTATGCTTTGCTGGTAACTGAAGTGAAGTCGAGGGTTCGACTGACAATAAATGATGACTTGCGTATAGCTCTGAGCAATAATATCAGCCCTAGGATTACTGCCGTTGTTTGGCAGATTCAAGCTAAAAAAGTCACAGTGATGCAAATCGAATTTAAGTTTCTATTGCAAATGTTGTGTTCTCTATTGTAATAGTACTGTTAATGAATGTTACTTTTGAGTTACTAGAATATGTTACAAGTTCAGATTAAAGATGATTTTTAGATGCACAGTTGACTTTCTTGAACCTTTTCGTCCCAACTAACAACAAAGTAATCAAAGTGGTTCCTGGTGAGAAAAGGGATGGGAACCACTGGCATAAATGGATGTGCTAAAGCAAGATTCTTGTACATGTGTAAAATCGGCTGTGGTTACATTTTCAGAACAGAGTTACAATATTTTTGTGACTATCTGAATCATATTCACTATTACAACACGAGCGTTGGCATCTTGGGTCGCAGTAATTGTTATAAGATGTTTGGGAAAGCCTGGAAGTTTGCCGCCACGCATACATGGCTCATGGAGACCGATTTTTCTCTGCCTGTACTAAGTTCGGGAGTCTCCTCAGTAATGAATACGAAACACCACTAGGCACGGGAAGTGTACTTAAAACTACACACTGACTGGCAGAATGAAACCAGGAATAAGAGCAAAGAAGCCAATCATATAAGTAATACTCAGATCTGGTATTCAGGCGTATATGTTACTTCGGTATTACTACGATGTGATTCCAATCAAGTAAACATGTAGCTCGGAAGTGTGTCTAATATTAGCAAAATGAAGTGCTATTCTAGAGTACCTAAACATAATATTGCCGAACTGTTATTGGCTTCATATATCTGAAGATGGGCGAAAATCTGATTGAAACTGGTTGTATAAAGAAAAAGAACGTTAACGTCCGCCGAAGGTGACTATGTATTTTTATTAATGTATTATAATGCAATTGCTCCCCTGACTTAATGCTGGTTTTAGATATACCTTGACTTAATAATTTCGTTTACACTCAGTTGGATGCTACTGCCTCTTAAAACCTTTAGTGGATTATGTCTGTGAATTCCCAGAATTTATTAGCTGAAAATGATGACACTAGAGAAAAAATGGAATATGCTTGTTCGATTTGGCTAAAATTTGACGTGAGATTACAGATAATGAAATTCTTAGGCCCACCCTTGGGAACGATAGTAGCATCAAATGCGACACAGATTGCCAAATGCTACATCACACAGCACGACAACCAACAAATGTCTGTCCGATAACTAATGTGTATACACTACTGGCCATTCCAACCGATTTATTATACACAAACAGCAATTGACCGGCGTTGCCTAGTGAAACGTTGTTGTGATGCCTCGTGTAAGGAGGAGAAATGCGTACCACTACGTTTCCGACTTTGATAAAGGTCGGATTGCAACCTATCGCGATTGCGGTTTATCGTATCGCGACATTGCTGCTCGCGTTGTTCGAGATCCAATTACTGTTAGCAGAATATGGAATCGGTGGGTTCAGGAGGGTCATACGGAATGCCGTGCTGGATCCCAACGGTCTCGTATCACTAGCAGTCGAGATGACAGGCATCTTATCCACATGGCTGTAACGAATCGTGCAGCCACGTCTCGATTCCTGTGTCAACAGATGGGGACGTTTGCAAGACAACAACCACTGCACGAACAGTTCGACGACGTTTGCAGTAGCATGGACTATCAGCTCGGAGACCATGGCTGCGGTTACCCTTGACGCTGCATCGCACACAGGAGATCCTGCGATGGTGTAATAAACGGCGAACCTGGGTGCACGAATGGAAAAATGTCATTTTTTCGGATGAATCCAGATTCTGTTTACAGCCACATGATGGTCGCATCCGTGTTTGGCGACATGGCAGTGAACGCACATTGGAAGCGTGCTTTCGTCATCGCCATATTGGCGTATCACCCGGTGTGATGGTATGGGGTGCCATTGGTTACACGTCTGTGTCACCTCCTGTTCGCATTGATATCACTTTGAGCAGTGGACATTACATTTCAGATGTGTTACGACCCGTGGCTCTACCCTTCATTCGATCCCTGCGAAACGCTACATTTCAGCGGAATAATGCACGACCGCATGTTGCAGATCCTATACGGGCCTTTCTGGATGCAGAAACACATTCTCCAGATCTCTCACCAATTGAAAATGTCTGGTCAATGGTGGCCGAGCTACTGTCTCGCCACAATACGCCAGTCACTACTCGTGATGAACTGTGGTATCGTGTTGAAGCAGCATGGGCAGCTGTACCTCTACACGCCATCAAAGCTCTGTTTGTCTCAACGCCCATGCGTATCAAGGCCGTTAGTACGGACAGAGGTGGTTATTCTGGGTATTGATTTCTCAGGATCTATGCACCAAAATTACGTGAAAATGTAATCACATGTCAGTTCTAATATAATATATTTGTCTAATGAATGCCCATTTATCATCTGCATTTCTTCTTGGTGTAGCAGTTTAAATGGCCAGTAGTGTAGTTCTTTTAGCCATAAGCGGAAACATCGCAAGAGCGGAGAAACTACGAAAGAAATTGCTAAGTGCGAGCGATGAAATTAAAAACACAAGAGATAACCTACAAACAACACGTCACTGATATTTTGTGTATTTAAGGGATTCGAATTATTTTGTCCCTTGTACATAGCTATGCCATCTTTTGATATTTTATTCTACTTTACAGTAATAAATCGTTTTATAAGTTTTTATTATACATCCGTATGTCAACGTGGACAGTACTGACATGTTATATGTAACTTTATATTCTTGATTCGTTCTTGTAACTCGATCGTTTCCATTTGCTTTAGTTGTATATTCTATTTTCTTTCTCACATCATTATGTCGACATCAGTTGATCAATTGTAAATTAATTTTATTCAGATTTCCTTTATCTGCAGTGGCAGCACCCTGTACCTGAAAATCACTTCCTTCGAATGTTTCAGTCGTTTTACTTCAGCCCTTCCCTGTAACCTTTATTAATCGCTGCTTCGGAAGGAAGAAACGCTCATAGCAGTATCTATTCCTACAGTTCGGTTAACTATAGGCCTTGGTCGATGAGTAATTTAAATTTCCTCGATATTTCTATCAAGTCATTTCGATCTTCTTCAAAGGTTACAGATATTTGTAGGTTGTTATTCAAGCGCGCAGAACTTTGGTCTCACGTGAAGAATGACTAGCCTTGTGTAATAGACTACTGTATTGCTCCAGAGGAATTGATGGGGACTAACTGGTAAGACTATAGCCCGAAGAGCTAGGACATCTGTCTGAGCTGCACTTCGCTCTCTAGCTTTACAGTTCATGACACCTTTAGACGATTTCTACGATTCTTTCTACTACCAAACCTCCCGACATATTTTTCTGTCGGAAGTGAGGCCCAAATTGGTCGTTTCCTAGGACCTTGTTCATCTCTGAGTTTACACTTTGCCAAGGGCTCATCTCGTAACTCGTCGTTGTGGGCCATTTGAGTGCACACATCCAATATATTTATGACATTCGTTTACAGCGTAACTGAAGCACAGGGAAAGTGAAAGCAAACAAATTATGAAGCTAAAAAAGATATCTTTTACATACAAAGCTAAGATTTCGAATAAACTGGTCGACAAAATTAAAAATTATGTACATGTATATCTCCAAGTTCTACACTCATTTGGCTTCACATTCTAGGTCTGTATTTGGACGCTTCGCTGCCACATGTTTTGAATGACCTTGGCAAGAAATTAGGCGTGTGTGAGCCCCACGTAACTCACCGATGGATGACCCAACTTCAACCTTGTCTCAGAGAGTGTCACGAAGACGGCCGGGAGAGCGGTTTACTGACCACATGCCCCTCTGTATCCGCATCCGCGGGCTTAGGTTGAGGTGGCGACCGGTCGGTACCTTCAAGGACCGTTCGAACGGTGATCTTGTATTTGTGCATCACTGATGGGGATTAGCAGCAGCCAGGCTAGAGAATTACTATCGCTTGTGTAGGCTGCTGTTAACACCACAAGACAAATGGAAATATTCGGAGTGGAATAGCGAAGGATAAGTGTGAACTGCAGATGAAATGTGTTCTACTATGAATCGAGGTTATACAGTATCCCAGATGATATTCGTGGACGAGTATGGAGGCGACCTGGGAAAACGTGCCGCCTTTCCAATGTTCTGAGGAGGCACTGGTGTGTTTCTGCTGGCGTCTTGCTATGTTGAAAGATGTGGTATGTCTTTAGGACACGCCTGGCAGTGATGAGGGAACTTTCATTGCACAAGTGTACGTTACTAACTTCCTGCGTCCTTATGTCAATTAATAGCAGTATAATGTCCGTCCAGACATGGCATATGACTATTCACTGTGCGATGTTGAGATACTCCTGGCCAGCAGTATCCCAAAATCTGTCTGGGACCAGATGGATCGTTAACTCCCTTCTGGTATCCGTATCCAGGATGTCAAGGGCCGTTTACAACAGTCGTAAGCCAGCTTCCCTTCAGGACACATCGGTTATATGACACTCTTCTTAACGGAATCGCCGGCCGATGTGACCGAGCGGTTCTAGGCGCTTCAGTCTGGAACCGCGCAACCGCTACGGTCGCATGTTCGAATCCTGCCTCTGGCATGGATGTGTACAATGTCCTTAGGTTAGTTAGGTTTAATTAGTTCTAAGTTGTAGGGGACATGACCTCAGATGTTAAGTCCCGTAGTGCCCAGAGCCATTTGAACCATATTTTAACGGAATCATTATATGTATCCAGCCAAAGGAGGTGCAGCTTCGTTGTGGTAATCGGGTTCATGTCGAAAAGTATTTTCTAAATTTGTCTCGATGTCGTAAGCCACCACTTATTTTCTCAGCCCGTGACGTATGATTTCGTTTTCTGCACCATTTCTGAGTGTTGAACTTTTTTCTTTTTTTTTGTCGGACAGTTTATACTATGTTAACATGCACTTAAACGTATCAGGAAGATGAAAATTAATATGATACATTCAACATTACTTTTTTTACCTTTATAATGTCTAAGACACTAATAAAAGTAGTCCCATATGTTCGCTAAAAAGTGCATGCTAACTGCAGTTAGTAAGCTACGTTTAATTACCTATCATTTTGAAGCGCAATGAACAATCAGGTGTTTCTTCAAACTATCTGTAGTCTTACAATGTTTTCGCTGTGGTGAGGGATTACATTATAGCAGGGTATCTCCATGGATCATGAGACAATAAACGTTGAAGTGGATGTACAGTGACTATATTCAGACAAGAAACCCAGGCTGAAGTAAAAGATACTGGAATAGAAATGACAGTTGGTACTGTACGTGGATACACGAAAACACTACGCTCTCTAGGTTCAAATGGTTCAAATGGCTCTGAGCACTATGGGACTCAACTGCTGTGGTCATAAGTCCCCTAGAACTTAGAACTACTTAAACCTAACTAACCTAAGGACATCACACACATCCATGCCCGAGGCAGCATTCGAACCTGCGACCGTAGCGGTCGTGCGGTTCCAGACTGTAGCGCCTTGAACCGCTCGGCCACTCCGGCCGGCCGCTCTCTAGGAAGAGGGAACAATCGGTGTGACGGAGACAGCTGAAGAACAAACACGCGAAACACAACAGTTACAGCGAATGAAAGAAAAGTTGGTAATGTAGTTCACGATTTCTGTAAACAAGGCAGTCGAAAAAGCAAAGTTCTGGTGCTAGAAGCGTACGAGAAACAAGCAAATTTACTGACCCCAGAAGAAATTATAGAGAAATTTGGTGATTGCCGACGTAGGAGAGTTGGATACAAATTGAACTGTGACGAAAGGAATCGTTTAGCAAGAGGAATTATCTTCTAATTATGTAACCTATCTACAGAAGTAGTGAGACAGGGTGTATTGTCAGTAATATATAGTGTCCAAAGAAAATAATAGAACGTTCTCTTTGCGTGATAAGAAGTTAAACCTGAACATATCAAGAAAAGTCACCGGTCACAATATTCGTGAATAAAGAGAAAGTTGAGTACGGGGGCCGCGTGAGATTACCCGAGCGGTCCATTCCGCCACCGGCGGCCGTGCTGTGCGGACTTGCGGAGCCGCTGTTGCGGTGTTTACATCGTCGCTGCGGGCGGCCGGCACTATGTGGTGAGTGCGCGCTTTCTGCGTTAGTCATAGTCCACGAGCACATTTCTAGAATGACATAATGGAACAAACAACGCGACGCGATACTTTGAAGTTGATTTTCGATCCGAACTACGCCCGACCGAAATCTTACGAAGTTGAGGCATTTATCGAAGAAACTTTTCAGATCAAAGTGGATGAATTGATTGGAGTCCACCTGCGATTGCCAGTCCGACTGTGTTCCTTAAGTTAACCAGATGGGCTACCCGCTGAATTTTATCAAACTTTTCGCGAACAGATAATTGCTAAATTGATACTCGTCTGCAATGAAATACTAAATGCGGACACTGACCTTCCGAAGGAATTCTGTGAAGGTACAGTGGTCTTAGTCCCCAAAACACCAGGAGGCAAAACCGTGGAGAATCTTCGACCCATAACACTTCTCAACAGTGATTAGATTAGATTAGATTAATACTAGTTCCATGGATCATGAATACGATATTTCGTAATGATGTGGAACGAGTCAAATTTTCCAATACATGACATAATTAAGTTAATTTAACAACATACTTAAGTTAATATAACAACTTTTTAAATTTTTATGTTATTATTTTATTTTTTTTATTTTTTATTTTTTAAATTTTTTTTAAATTTATATCTAAAGATTCCTCTATGGAGTAGAAGGAGTTGTCATTCAGAAATTCTTTTAATTTCTTTTTAAATACTTGTTGGTTATCTGTCAGACTTTTGATACTATTTGGTAAGTGACCAAAGACTTTAGTGCCAGTATATTTCACCCCTTTCTGTGCCAAAGTTAGATTTAGTCTTGAATAGTGAAGATCATCCTTTCTCCTAGTACTGTAGTTATGCACACTGCTATTACTTTTGAATTGGGTTTGGTTGTTAATAACAAATTTCACAAGAGAGTATATATACTGAGAAGCTACTGTGAATATCCATAGATCCTTAAATAAATGTCTGCAGGATGATCTTGGGTGGACTCCAGCTATTATTCTGATTACACGCTTTTGTGCAATAAATACGTTATTGCTCAGTGATGAATTACCCCAAAATATGATGCCATATGAAAGCAACGAGTGAAAATAGGCGTAGTAAGCTAATTTACTAAGATGTTTATCACCAAAATTTGCAATGACCGTTATTGCATAAATAGCTGAACTCAAACGTTTCAGCAGATCATCAATGTGTTTCTTCCAATTTAATCTCTCATCAATGGACACACCTAAAAATTTGGAATATTCTACCTTAGCTATATGCTTCTGATTAAGGTCTATATTTAATAGTGGCGTCATACCATTCACTGTACAGAACTGTATGTACTGTGTTTTATCAAAATTCAGTGAGAGTCCGTTTACAAGGAACCACTTAGTAATTTTCTGAAAGACAGTATTGACAATTTCATCAGTTAATTCTTGTTTGTCAGGTGTGATTACTATACTTGTATCATCAGCAAAGAGAACTAACTTTGCCTCTTCACGAATATAGAATGGCAAGTCATTAATATATATTAAGAACAACAAAGGACCCAAGACTGACCCTTGTGGAACCCCATTCTTGATAGTTCCCCAGTTTGAGGAATGTGCTGATCTTTGCATATTATGAGATTATGCAGATTATAAAATTTTCGCCCGTATCATGATGCAAAGGTTCAATTCAGTTATTCCTACAGTGACAGGATCTTACCAGACAAGTGTGGGAAATGATAGAACGATATTTCAGACCTTATGCGATTACAGAGACATTATAGCGATATCGGAAGCCTGCATCATTCGCTGTGCTCTGATATCGCTTGACTTTGAAAAAGCTTTTGATAAAGTTAACCATTAGTACCTGTTCCGGTGTATGACATCCATGCACTTCCCCCAGAAAATTATAGCCTCCGTGAAAAACATACTGACGAATAGCACGTCAAGAATCAGTGTCAACGGACAACTCAGTCACCCGACCAATATTCAGAGTTCGGTAAGACAAGGTTGCCCCATGTCCATGGCGCTTTTCGCGATTGCGCTTGAACCTCTCTTAGTATCCCTGACTCGGCAACTCCGTGGACTACATATACACGGACAGAAGATCGTGTGTCAAGCCTACGCGGACGTTGTAGGGGTACTTGTGACTGACGAAAGCGAGGTGGAACCAGTACTTGAAGTTGTGGCGACCTACGCACTGGCGTCAGGAGCTAACCGCAACCGCAATACATCTGGTATTATGAATCTTGGTCGGGGTATAGAGATCAGAGCCACTGGACGTATCAACAGTCTGGAAAAAATAAAATGCCTTGGAATAGAATATTCGAGTAATATCCGCCGCACGGCCGCTTTCAATTATAGAAAATTACTTGCCACATTACGGGCGAGCATAAAACAACACAGCTTGCGTAATTTAAACATAATACAAAAAGTGCAACTGGCCAATACATATATCACTTCCAAAGTCAACTATGTTGCTCAAGTGTTGCCTCTGCCACGCACCATAGCACACCAAATGCAAGCAGCGCTTGGTTATTTTGTCAGCAGAGGTCAGATATTTAAGGTTTCATATGATATCTTGACGCTACCGACACTCAATGGAGGGTTACATCTGACAGACATCTACCTTAAAGCGCAAGCGCTCTACGTTAGCAAAACTTATAAACAGTGGCAACGATCACCGCGGACCTTAGTGGCTCATCCCTTACGTGAAATCACCCCAGTCAGCAGAGATCCACCAATCGATGTGCATCACATGTCCCACGAGCTGTACCACTATAAACATTTTCTTGTGGAATACAGCTACGTACGCCATAGAATACCGGAGAAGGACATATATCAGGTTAAGGAGGTTTACAACACCTGCTGGAAGGAAAATTGCGCAATCGAATAGAAAATAAGTTTCGACATTATAACTGGAAAAACATATGGGACAACATATCTGACCCCATCTACCATCCAATGAGCGATCGACGTGGTACCTCGCAGTCAATAGAAAAATCCCCACCAACTCCAAGTTGCTCGCATACGTCTGGCACACACACACCAAACTATTCCAGCTGCAATGTCGTCGACAGTGAAGAACATCGTTTCGTCTGTGACGATGTGAAAAACGTGTGGAATCTCTTCAGGCAAAAACTAACACATGTGCTCCGCACGTCACCTATCACGATTATACCGACACACGTCCTTCTGCCTGATGACGTGCCACATATCCTAACACTCAAAGAAGGTCAGGCAACTGGCTCAAAGGTCTGACAATCCATTACATCTCAACGGCTATGACGAAGAGTGAAGCAGATTATTGGATGTACCTGATGACAGAATATCAAAAGCTCGAACGACAGAAGAAATACAAAGAAAATTACGCAAATTTCTTGAACCGAACATTGTCTTACCGACAGAGCTGAAGAACGATCAAACGACATTTTGTTCGATCTCAGGACTCCCTTTCTTAATGAAATTATCTATTAAGTTTCTCATTCATTTTACGCCAACAAGGTGGCTATTTCGTTTACCCTTTGCCCTCGTGTAGCAGCACTAATAGGCTGCTGACGCAAACATGAGACGCCAGAAGGCTGAAGTACGCCTGGCTCTCCTATAAAAATCGCGCCCGCACAATGATGGAAGAACGTAGCGAACCTATTTTCTTTCCACAACCCCAAAAGAAGGGATTTTGTTTACTTGTATACATTTACTTGGTCGGTCAACTAACTCCTATGGACCAAACATAGCACAGAAGCTAGCCGAGGAAGGCACAAATGGCGAGCGGAAGGACGGGCTGTAGGGGAGGAAGGAGGCCCGACATAAAAAAAAGAGCGGTCTTAGGCGCTACAGTCATGGAATGTGCGGCTGGTCCCGGCGGAGGTTCGAGTCCTCCCTCGGGCACGGGTGTGTGTTTTTGTCCTTAGGATAATTTAGATTAAGTAGTGTGTAAGCTGACGGTCTGATGACCTTAGCAGTTAACTTCTATAAGATTTCACACACTTTTTTTGAGTACGGGGGGTTGGGGGGGGGGGGGGATGTCATGTACCTGAAGTATCACTAAACCTAAAAGGTTTAGCAAATACTTGTTCGAAATAAAACTTCTAGCCAACAAAATATCCTATGAACGAATGCAAGATTACGTCTGCAGATAGAATGCTTTCCATTTTTCGAGGAGAGACTGTAGGTTTATCCTAGAAAGAATCCAAATACCTAATCCATGGGGCATGGAATTACGTTATCAACATTATCTGAAACTTTGTAAATATTATTTTCTAGATAACTGGCGACTTGTTTTTATAAGGGGGAAGGGGGCTACGAGGTAAAGGCTGGAGCTTTCTTCTGATGACCCTAGTGATACAATTACTGCGAAAATAAAAGTTAAATCATCTACACTCACGTACAAACGGAAACTTCCCCATAAGAGGCCTTGAAGGCTCAACTATACCCACCGACCGCCGTGTCATCCTGATCGCATAGGCACCACTGAATGCCGATTAGGAGGAAAATGTGATCAGCAAACCCCTACCCAGAACGTCAGTTTTCGTGACTGACACACTCAGGTACAAAAAGCCCGAAATCATAAGAGACTGTCGGCTTAGCATCCAATTTATCAGTAGCTCAGGAGTACGTCTTTCGTGATCAGATCAAGAACTACTTAATGATGTATTTCAACCGCGATAGATATGAATGGGGTATTTGGAGACAATATACTACGACATGCACATTAATTAAGAATACCAAAGAACATTGACAGACACGAAACAATGAACAATTCATTGGACCAAAGCCTTGGTGCTGTTGATTTCAGTATCTTAGATTTGAAAAAGGAGCAGAACAATTTCTCAAACAGTGCATTGGTGTGGTTCGACATCTACTGCACCAACGCTTCCTCCGACTAAGGGTGGGTTCATTACGAAAAATACCCTAATAGCAAACAGCCACATCTTGTCCTTGGTCTGCTGTAGTTTTCATTGCGTATTAATGGTATCTCACCGGAACCACATTGTCCTAACTATTATTTATCGTTTGGAAACGTTGATATTTAGTAATTTATTTTACTTTTTTTATTTTTCAGTATATTTCTTATAATGTAGATTGCGTTTAAAGTAACTTGTTCAGTTTACCTTGTTCCTTCACAAGCTTAGCTGGATTACTAAAATATTAAATCTCCAGATGTTTCGAGATAGATTCTGCTACCAATGTGGTCATTTAAGAAGACGAGAGCAAATATATACTCCGTTCGAGCATCTCGTAAGATGTGTACAGCCCTGTCAAGCGCACTTTGGCCACCTGTACAGTGCACGGCATCGGTTATATTCACAACAGAGTTCACACGCTGAAAGAGAAGTTGTAGATTCAGATTTTTCAACTGAGGAGGGAGAACCTTGCTATCCTAAGTAGGAAGATTGTAAGCTTGATCAGAGACTTTGGTCCTACCAAGTCTGATGATGAGCTTCTGACAGCAAGATGAATCTGTGGAACTCGTAGATGAAAGAGTGCAAGTATTGGAACAGAAACAGCGTCTCAAAGCATTTTCCTGCTTTTTATCCTCGTCAAAATCACCTACGCTTCTGACACGATCTGACTGTTCTGTTCTACTTGGTCAAATTAAATTTCAGTCCAAACTAGTGGCGCCTGTTCCTTGACAACACATCAAAGAGCCTCAGAGTTGTTTTAATTCGTAATCTCTTTTTATGCTTCATGTATTTTATTTTAACGAATAGTACAAAAGTGCTAGGTATTTGTTAGAATCCCGCAAATATTATCAATATGGCTGGTAACTAATAGTGGGAATTCTGCTTGGCCTCAAAAGTGGTTTTGCTGCATTTCTCTGGTTTCTTTGTTTTGGAAGGGAAGAGACTGACCAGCGAGAGATAAATTCTGCGTATGAAAGAATAATGTCAAGTGGGAACCACTGGTAGATGCACAGGAACTGTTAATGAAACCGTCACACATAATTTGGGCGTAATGAAGCAGTTTATTGGAGACCTGACCTAGGCGTCGGCGGCCTTCAAATACCTCCTTGGAGTCTTTCTCAAACTGACACAAAATTCAAAGCCGATGTTTTTGTGGCACAATAGATAAAGAAGTCCTTGCGATACAGGAAATTTCCAAGGACGCTGAGCGAGAAGGAGAAAGTTGTTGGAAATTACTTTGTCGCCGTAGTTTGGGCTATTATAAGGGCGAGAACTATGTGGAACTGTTCAAGGCTACAGTGAAGAACGTTGGCGTGGTGAGACGCACGATCTCTTCCAGGGTGCATGTTACTAATGCTCATGTAGAGAATGTGGCGTCGTTGTCGGAAGCGCAAAGTGAACCCTTGTAAAGGTGTACACAAATTTGAACATCGCTACCAGAGACAGTGTAATGAAAACGTATTGGTATACTACCTCTGGAGACAGATTCGGAAAGTGATTTAGAACAGAGCCCCAAGTCTCAAAAACTTGCTGACTTCTAACGTGCATATGGCCACGTTTCATTATTTATTTTGGTTAAATTTCATCTGTACGATGATTTTTGACACAGGCAAAAGAAATTTCCCAGCTTTCCCGATTGGAAGCGGGTAACTTTCAAAATATTACTGGATTATTCTTTAAACCAAAGTTTGAGATTAGTAATTCGTATTGTTTACTGTTCTCAGACGTAAGGAGCTACAATATAAAATTTACAACCCAAAGAAATAAATTCTGATACAAAGTCTTAACTTATTTCAATATCAATGTGGTGACAAAACGTAGTAGTACAATTTCGGAGGCGACATTTCAGTAAATATTTGTTCAATCAACATTTTTGTGAAGCTGATCAACCGATACTCCTTGATGATAATCCATCGCTCTAGCAGAAAGCAGTAAAGTAAAAAGCTGTGAGATATTTATGGAGGCATACAACGTATATGGAATAGACGGGAGGTGAAGTATGCATTTCAGTCAACAAAAATTTGTGTCTATTGATGTTGAAATTGAGCCTGACTGTGAATTCATCCGGATGCATGCAACAGGTCTTGGTAAACTCAGTTATCAGGTATTTGTGCCGGCCACCCGATTCCGCGGTGGCAGTTTAACAATCACTTAACTCTATACTTAGTAACGTAGTAATATCCAGATCACGCAATATCAGTTGGAGGCAAATTTACCCTACTGAGTATAGACCGAGACGTCTATGGATTAATTTCAGGTTGTTCAGACAGGTAGTCTCCTGAAGTGCTATTCAAAGCGTTTCGCGAAAATTGTATGAGCAGCCGGTTCGGCAGCGCTCGCGCAGTGAAAATGTTTTACACACTATAGCTACAAATATGTATTCTTATCGACAGTGTCGATATAGCTACAGGATGGTTTTACTCATCGTGGTTTAATAATAAAATTCGGAAAATGGTGATGAAGCAGTGACTGCTGCGCTCCCGTTTCAAAAAAGAACGCACAAATGTCGACAGGTAAAGGTTAGTAGAAATTGGTGCGCCTGTAAAACTTAGCAATAGCTTTTTCCGAGAGCCAGAGAAAATTCTTGTCCTACGTAAAATTGCTAAGCGGGTCGCTGCTTCCGTTCACCCATTCGTTAACCAGTTGCGTGTGGCAACAGAAAACCACTAAAGGAGCACTGAAGTTTAAGAAAAAAGTCAGTAACACAGAAGGATCGTACAAAAGTACAATCGTCTGCCCATCACAGAGACACCCGTACGGAGGTAATAGTAATAGGCGTACCCGGCGCCAGGACCAGATGGAATCCGACATCGGTTTTGCAGAGAGTGCTCCATGGCAGCGGCCCCTTACTCAGATTGCATTTATTGCAAATTTCTCGCCCAGCGTAAAGTTCCAACAGCATTTGACACTTGTACATGAAAAGCGTAAAATAACGGACGAGCAAAATTACAGACCAACATCCTTAAAAGTGGTTTGCGGTAGAATTTTGAAAAAATTCTCAGTTCGAACGTGATAATCTTTCCTTGAGACAGAAAAGCTCCTGTTCTCAATTTAGCACAGATTTAGGAAGAATCGATTGTACGAAACTCAACTTGCCCCTTTCCTCACATGATCTACGAATAATGGATACAGGGCAATAGGCAGGTTTCATATTCCTAGATTTCCGGAAAGCATTTGTCACGATATCCCCGATTATTAACAAAGATGCGAGCATACAGAAGAGGTTCCCAGACATGTGACAGGCTTAAAAACGAATTAAGTAACAAAGCCTAGTAAGATATCTTTGACAATGGGTGTTCATCAGAAACGAGGGTATCGTCAGGACTGCACCAGGGAAGTGTGATAGGACCGCTGTTAATTTCAGTGTACATAAAGATTCTGTTGAACAAGGTGAAGAGTACTCTGCAGCTGTTTGCTAATGATGCTGTGTTTTACGGAAGGGTAACGTCGTTGACTGAGGATACAAGATGACTTAGACAAAATTCTAATTGGTGACATGACAGACACCTTGGTCTTAACTTAGGGAAAAAAATTAATGTAGGTGAGTAGGCAAAATAATCACGTAGTTTTCGAATACAGCATTAGAAATCTATCAGTACTGCTTGACGCACGCACATCAAATGGTTAAAATGGCTCTGAGCACTATGGGACTTAACATCTGAGGTCATCAGACCCCTAGACTTAGAACTACTTAAATCTAACTATCCTAAGGTCATGACACACATCCATGCTCGAGGCAGGATTCGAACCTGCGACCGTAGCAGCGGCGCGGTTCGGGACTGAAGAGCCTAGAGCCGCTCGGCCACAACGGCCGGCGCACGCACATCGATTAAATATCTGGTTGTAACGTTGTAAAGCGATATGAAATGTAATAAGTACGTGTGGACAATAGCAGGTAAGACGAATGGTCGATTTCGGTTCATCGATAGAATTTTAGGAAAATGTGGTTCATCTGAAAAGGGCACGTCTATTAATTTGGGTCGAAGGGTGGGAAGGGGTCCAGCAAAATCCCACCAAATTCCGTTTGAATGTATGGGGGTGAGGTGTAATGGAAATCTCAAAACGTTTTAATTCATAGAAGTTACCTAGATATAGTGGATCAGATTTTGTTTTACAAATTTAATCCCTAAGCTAGACAATACTACAGTGACCACCAGTTTTTTTGGCCTCTTTGTAACGTATTGAATGGTTTACACTTGTGCATGCCCGGCTTTTCCCATTTTGAAACAAATGCTGTACAAGTGGCGGATTTCATTCGGGCGCCGCGCCACTAGAGATGAACGCGTGTCAGTGAGTCCGCGTGATATTCTGGAACGCATAAAAAGCCGGTTTTATTCTGTTCAACACGAATTTCTACATCTACGTCTTCATGAATACTCTGCAAATCACACTTCAATGCCTGGCAGAGGGTTCATCGAACCATCTTCACAATTCTCTATTGTTCCAATCTCGTATAGCGCTCGGAAAGAACGAACGCCTAAATCTTTCCGTGCGAGCTCTGATTTCACTTAGTTTATCATGGTGGTCGTTTCTCCCTGTGTATGTCTACGTTAACAAAATATTTGCTCGTTCAGAGGAGAAAGTTTGGAATTTCGTGAGAACATACCTCCGCAACGAAAAGCGCCTTTGTTTTAATTATGTCAATCCCAAATCCTGAATCATTTCAGTGACACTCTCTTCCCTATTTCGCGATAATACAAAAAGTGAACTTTTCAATGTATTCCGTCAGTCCTATCTAGTAAGGTTCCCACATCGCGCAGCAGGACGGATAAGCATAGTGTAGACAGTCTCTTTAGTACATCTGTTACATTTTCTAAATGTCCTGTCAATAAAATGCAGTCTGGTTATCCTTGCCAACAACAATTTCTATGTGCCCCTTCCAATTTAAGTTGTTCGTAACTGTAGTTCATAGGTATTTAGTTCAATTTACGGCCTTTATATTTTACTGATTTATCGTGTAACGGAAGTTCAACGGATTCTTTTTAGCACTCTTTTGGATGACCTCACACTTTTTGTTATTTAGGGTCAATAGTCAATTTTCGCACCCTACATTTGTATCACAACTTTTACAGTGCGTTTGTTAAAGAGCATGCCTACGAGATGAAACACACGTGCTAGCAAGATGATCGTTTGTGGGAGAAAGCAAAGCTAAACGTCACCAAGAAGAATTTTCATAAAATGGTTCAAATGGCTCTGAGCACTGTGGGACTTAACATCAGAGGTCATCAGTCCCCTAGAACTTTGAACTACTTAAACCTAACTAACTTAAGGACAGCACACACATCCATGCCTAAGGCAGGAATCGAACCTGCGACCGTAGCGGTCGCGCGGTTCCAGACTGAAGAGCCTTGAACCTTTCGGCCAAACCGGCCGGCAGAGTTCTCATAGAGATCGTTCAAATCAGGATATGGAAAAGCTACAGAATCATACAGATTAAAACAAGGTAAAAACAATGTTATTTCTCATCTGCAAAGTAGCTAAGGGATTAATAAGAGCTGATGTGTAGCGCAATATTACAACAAAATGTCAATATTTCAGGAATCCATAAAAATAGTTGATCCTGTTTTCGTGAAGCCTATTTGTAAGAATATTTCTGTCTGTTTTTCCATCCGAATACTAGTTGGGGCTGGTATGTTTAAGATAAAGTGCTTTTAATCACGCATTATAGGCAATGTTTATGTACTTTCTAAATAATACAGGTTTTGTTAAAGTGTTCTAATAAATGTTCCATTAAGTTTCGGATGTGCAGCGGCTGCACACCCGAAACTTTGGGAACTGTTCTAATCAACGTTTAAAACTAATATCAAAAATCTCATTTATAGGATTTTTACACAACTTTTGGGGTAAACGTCATATCATGGGGAGGGCACGTCCCACCACCTCTCACTAGATCTCATCAAGGGAACAGGGGGAGTCCAGGTTCATGAAAAAAACTTCACCCAACCAACGGACTTCTCCAAAGGAGTCCGCAAAGAGAACACTAGTGCAATCCATTCTTGAGTGCTGTACGAGTGTTTGTGATTCTCACCAGGTCGGACTAGAGAAATACATCAAAACAATCAGTTGCATGCTGCTAGATTTGTTACCGGTAGATTCAATCATCATGTGAGTGCTACAAAAATGTTTCAGGAACTCATATGAGGTTCCCTGGAGGAAAGACGACAATCGTTTCGCGTAACACTACCGAGAAAATCTAAAGAGCTGGAATTTAAAGCTGATTACACAGTGATTCTACCGCCGCCGACGTACGTTTCGTATAAGGACAGCGCAGATAAGAGATATTAGGGCTCGTTTTCCCATCGCTCTCTTTGATTGTGGAACAGGAAAGGAAAACGGCTAGCAGTGGTACAAGGAATCTTTCGCCGTGCAACATACGATGGCTGGACAAACAGTTACAGTACAGCAGAAATCACTCCGTTCCCTATAACAATAACTTATTTCTATCAGAGAAGGGGCTGAAACACTAGTTTCTTCATCAAAACAAAGCTAATCCCTCACTATTTTTCAGAGAGTAGCAACGCAAATCAAATGGACAGACCGTGAAGAAGGACGTACCTTAACGCTGGTTGGTTTGAAACACCTCTTGTGTGGACCTGCCTACAGCAGGGCGCGCCGACCTGCCCATATATACTGCCACACGTCCTGCTGGATGACCATCGTCACAGCAAGGGTATTACCCGTTTTTCTTATCATGCGTGCTAACGAGCTGTCGACCGACACTTTTCCTCTATGCAAATATCCGCAGTACGAAAAGCTATCTGAATACTGAAAGGAGCTTGCAGTTTTCTCGGAACGAATGCCTCGCTATATTTCAGAGCCTCACTGATACCTGATGTCCATGATTAATTTTTATAACGACTATACCCCCTTTACATACGATCCACTAAACGGTGATAGGAACTGGTTTCTGCGATATATCTGAGTGTACGGATATCATTTTTTTTTTAGGTTTCTCTTGTCTTCAGTGCCGACTTTAAGATTCTATGCAATTTTAATGGCTGCCTGTATTTTGCCTTAATGACTGTGTTCGTGCATATCAACTTCCGGTGTGAGTTAAAACACGTTTTTTATTCTTACGATTCAAAAAATTATCCAATCGCGTCTGTATATTTAAAAATTTAATACAGCTAACAACAGACGCTAATCTTTCAGACCAAATGCTCTTTGAGGAGAGCACACGCACGATCACATTTGTAATACGCAGGAGACGTCAGAGTAAGAGCAGAGTAATGGAAACAGTTTTCAGGATCTCGCCTCCAGCCACTCCTGAATAGAGTTTAATATAGTTTCTGATTTCATTTTGCAATCATAGCATTTGCTTTAGTTGTGCAGCAATCTATCTCTGACACTTCAAAAATTACTCGGGAAATCTGTTGTTCCAAATGTAAAATGCTGTTGCATGGTACAGCATTGTCATGAACCTTGGAAAAAATATGCTACCCAAATTCAATAGTTTATGTGTTGCGTTATTAATATGATACATACCATAGGTGAAGTGATAAGGTTAGGAATGGGAAGGTTCTCTGCAGAATGTGGGAGGAAAGGAATATATGGATAACATTGACAAAGAAATGGGACGGATGACGTCTGTTAAGACAGCAGGGAATAACTTCCATTGCAGCAGAGGGAGCTGTAGAGAGAAAAAACTGTATAGGAATATACAGATTGGAATATATCCAGAAAATAACTGAGGTCTTAGAATTGCAAGTGCTTCTCCGAGATGTAAAGCTTGGCACGGGAGAGGAATTCGTTCGGAACAGACGCTGTTGTCAACTTCCACAAGTTTCCATTTCAGATACAGGGAAAATTGTTAAAACATACCACGTGTTTCATATGGGACTGTAGGCTTTCCCGAAGTATACTGCTGATGAAATCTTCTCGGGCTTCCACCTGTATAGCTGCTTCGAAAATCCGCGAAGTTTCGATGAGTGTCATTTGCTAGAAGATGATGAGAATGACATCGAAACGTCGCGGATTTTGGACGCAGCTACCCACATGGAAGCCTGACAAGATTTCATCAGCATACCACGTGTTTCATTGTAAAGAGGTCTTTCGTTCCAAGAGACATGATAGTGCACGACTGACGAACTGCAGATTAAAATGTAATACATATTGTGATAATTTTTAAAAATACGCAGAATTTTACTCACCATAAGACTCTGAACAATTAATAGTGTTAGCTATAATATTTTGTACATCGCTGAGCTATGCACATACGTATTTTTTACAAAATCTGCACAGAACCCACCTTGTTTCTCACAACATAGAAAACAATAGAAAATACTGGAAACTGCTTATGGTGGTCTCCAGTGCTTCATGTGATTCTCCAGCTGGTCACTAGACTTAAATGTTCACCAGGAAACAACATGTGTTCCTATCTCACTATACTTCCACATACAGAACATAAACATAAACCCTAAAAAAAGTAATTGAAAATCAGCGTATAGGACTCTACAGTTAATGTATCTAAGAGTAAAAATGAATCACTGACGACAGCGAGTTATCCCTGAAACTATTTTCTGAATAATAATGACAATTTTTGCATCGAAATGAACACAAATCTTCCATAACTTATCAATTGGAGGTTCTCATACGTTAGTCACTGTAGTTTTATTGAGTACATTGTTATCGTTATGACTGCAATTTTATTTTAAAATCAGTTATTGTCTCCTGTCTGTAAGGAAGCTCAAGAATTTTAAGATAGATTGTCTGAAGAATGGCCCTATTAAACCAAACCTTTGAATACCGACTCTAAGTTTAATCACATTGGCATGTATAAATCCCACATCGAAGGAAACTCTACAGGTGTTAAAAAGAACATCTGTAGTGTTGTATTTAGTCTGAAAACGAAAAATGACATTATTGATGTATCAAACAAAAGTTTAAATAACACATATCAAGTTTATTTGATGAGTCCTTGTGAAATGACTAAGGGGCCATTTTGAATCCATTCCGCTGCAGTGCATAGTACTGACGGAAAAATGTCGCAACACCAAGAAGAAGTTGTGCGACATAAACGTACGTTGGTAGGCGTGTTTTTCTCAGGATCGGTTTATAAACGCTGTAACGTTCGTGATGGTTAGTTACTTTTGAGACTGGATGTTGTGAGTTGATGTTAGTCAGGAATATCTCTAAGGTGACGAAGGTGCCATAATCAACACCTCACAGAGTTTGAACGAGGTCGTGTTATAGGGCTACGAGAAACTCACAGTTCCTCCTGTGATATTGCAGAAATAGTTGGCAGGAATGTAGCCGTTGTACTCGATTGCAAGAAGCAGTGGTCACGAGAATATACGGTCATACGAAGGCAAGAAGACCAGGCTCCACATGGCCACGTGACTCTACACCGAAAAGGAAGACTATCGGGTCCGCATCTCGTGGTCGTGCGGTAGCGTTCTCGCTTCCCACGCCCGGGTTCCCGGGTTCGATTCCTGGCGGGGTCAGGGATATTCTGTGCCTCGTGATGGCTGGGTGTTGTGTGCTGTCCTTAGGTTAGTTAGGTTTCATTAGTTCTAAGTTCTAGGGGACTGATGACCATATATGTTAAGTCCCATAGTGCTCAGAGCCATTTGAACCATTTTGAAGACTATCGGGTTCGGCGTATGGCTCTGGTGCTTCGCACTGGATCTGCCACAGTAAACTGAGCAGCAGTTGGCAGCACAGTGATGCAACGAAACGTTATAAATAGGTTACTTCAGGGACTGCTCTGAGCCAGACGCCCTGTAGCGTGCATTCCACCGTCTCCAAACCACATCCATTTGCGTCTTCAGTGGTGTCAAGCGAGAGCTCATTTGGGGGGGGGGGGCAGGGTGGAAGACTGTTGTGTTTTCTGATGAAAGCTGGTTTTCCTTCGGTGCCACTATTGACTGTGTAATGGTTCGAAGGAGGCAGTTAAGGTCCTGCAACCAACCTGTCTGCGTGCTAGACTCACAGGACTTGGTTAGGTTAGGTTAGGTTAGGTTAGGTTAGGTTAGGTTAGGTTAATCTGTCATGGTGTGGGTTGCGAATTCGTATGACATCAGGAACCATTTCGTGGTTATCCCGCGCACTCTGACTGTGAATTTGTACGTCAGTCTGGTGATTCGATATGTTGTGCTGCCATTCTGGAACATCTTAACAGGGAGTGTTTTTCAGCAGGATAATGCTCGCCCACTTACCGCTGTTGTGGCCCAATATGCCGTACAGAGTGTCGACATATGGGCTTAGCCTACTTAATTAATAGATATGTCTCCAATCGACCACATATGGGACATCATCAGACGATAACTCCAGCATCATCCACAACCAGCAG
Source organism: Schistocerca cancellata (assembly GCF_023864275.1). Classification (NCBI taxonomy): domain Eukaryota; kingdom Metazoa; phylum Arthropoda; class Insecta; order Orthoptera; family Acrididae; genus Schistocerca; species Schistocerca cancellata. The sequence goes on from NC_064630.1 coordinate 680,277,093, forward strand.
TGATACTGCTGTCCGACCTAGCACAACATGCACGGAACTTCATCTCACGAACTGATTTCTGACACCGGTACCACACAACGCGTGCATGCAACCATTCCTTGTTCTGGTGGTTACACCGGTTATTAATGTAATAGCATTTCAAATCGGCAGTGGCTTGTCTCTTGGTTTCGTTAACTTGTGATATTGGGATGTTATATATTTGAATATGTTATCTAAACAAATATAATTGCCAAATTTCATTACACTAAATTAATAATTTTTTGATGTTGACATGCTTTTTCCGTCTGTGTATTTTGTACCGCACGTGGATTTGAAACCGAAATTTCTGCCTCTTGGGAGCAATTGCTGTAACCGTTATTAAATTTATATATGTTGGTAGAAGTATATTCGTCAACCCACGTACGTTGTGAGCATGTACCGTGTGGCAAGCATATTAGCAGCAATCAACGTGCATACGAATAAAAACTACACCCACCATACACAACGAAATGAATACCCCATACAAATCTCCTGCCCCTCTCATTGCCGATCACCTCTCGCAAATCCAATGCACACCTCCGCGCAATTTCAATACTGAAAAAGGAAATGTGCGACTCTAACGTTCTGTATTTTAATTAGATTTGTTACATAACGTTTTTTATCCAAGAGCCCGATATCAATACGGGTGCAACGCATATTCATGGATTCACTGTATTATATTATGTAAGTGTTATTTTGTTTGCGTTTGACGGAAGATTCCTTTGGTTTCCATACCCTCGAACTCCACCGACAAGCCCACCCACAATAGTGGAACGACTTCCGTGCAGATGAAGGATTTGTTTTCTAAATAATCGTATGGATGACCAAGTGTTAAATGACTGACTGACAGACAGTAAAGAGAGGATTGAGAGCCGATGATTTTTGTATACATCGGAAGTCAAAGTAATTCTATACTCAGGGAATGAAGGTAGGGAAGCAGACACATTCACCTGCATCGCCGCTCTTGGCAAAGTTCTAGTGATGATGGTTCGCAATTGCCTACGTTTGATCTCTTATGGAATGTCAAGTTTGCATGTGTGTCGTGTAGATGACTGTGTTGAGAGCTTGTACAATGCAGAGTTGGATATTTTAGATGTCGGCGGTCATTCCTCTTGCCAGTTAGAGGACATCCACTTTCTAAGTCGGGGTATCATGCCTGCGAGAGAGAACTTGTAATCTTTACTAGCTTTATGCAGAGATGCCTTCCTTGCTACGGCATCTACCTCTTCATTTCCAAGTATCCTAGAGTGACCTCTCATCCATACCATTTAAAACCTGCGACAGTTCCTCAGCACCCAAAACATAACGTCGAAAGTTGCTGCAACTGTTAGGTTGGTAAAATAATTATGATGGTTTCTGATCAGTTGTAGCGCTGACATACCATCAGAGATGATGACTATTGTGCCTGCTGTGATTGTCTACACGAATAGTAGGTCTCCAAATGCCTGCGAGAGAGAACTTGTAATCTTTACTAGCTTTATGCAGAGATGCCTTCCTTGCTACGGCATCTACCTCTTCATTTCCAAGTATCCTAGAGTGACCTCTCATCCATACCATTTAAAACCTGCGACAGTTCCTCAGCACCCAAAACATAACGTCGAAAGTTGCTGCAACTGTTAGGTTGGTAAAATAATTATGATGGTTTCTGATCAGTTGTAGCGCTGACATACCATCAGAGATGATGACTATTGTGCCTGCTGTGATTGTCTACACGAATAGTAGGTCTCCAAAAATGTCAAACAGCTCGGCAGATATAACAGTGAAGTATGGACCCAGGTTGTGTAGCCCTTGTTGTTATTTCGGGGTACCGAATAAGCATTACTAGCGCCTTCACTAGATTTAGACCCATCTGTGTACACCAAGCACACATCGTCGTAGTGAGATAGAAATTCCAGTCCCGTTGCATTAGTGCGTCCAGGTTTTGAAACGTTAAACTGATCCTGGCGTCAGTCTGCCGAATAGTCGTTTCGTACGGACTGCTGTAATGCGGTATAAGAAAAATTTCCACACATAGTGCCTTAGTGCCTGCATCTCCCCATATTCTTCGAGACTGAGCCGCAGGAGCAATTTCTTACAGATGAATGTCGGTCACAGCATTAAGGGTAGTTCATTCGCTTCAAACAGTAACAAAACTGTTAAGGTTGACATGAACGCCTCAATAACCATACGCAAGGCTTTGTACTGCATAGTGTCGATTCTATGGTGCGTTCTGACTGATGCTGATACGTAGCATTGGTGCTCATAATTCATGTGTGACCTTGCTAGGGACCGGTGGAAAGTCATCGCTTCCCCACCATACTATTGTCGTAGCTACGATGACATTGCAGACTTTTTCACACCTAGTAATTATGTCTCCGTTAGGAGGACACCATCTTGGTTTATTGTCGATAATCATTCAACGATATTGAGTTGTTTTCGAAACCCGAAAAGTATGTCGTCCCAGTGGCAATGTATGGAGAAGTGAAAAACAACGGCGAGTAGAAATCATGAGAATAGACTTGCTGCCAAAGATTTTGCAGCCACTTTCTGTACACCACTCAGGCAGACGGCAGACGTACGACTGCTGTGTGCATTTTCTGCCTACTGGACTGCAGAGTATTGTCTTCGAAATACATGCATACGTCGTCAGCGTACTGCAATATTTGGATGTCACTGGTAAAGGGGTTATGAAGGCCTACAACAAAGAGATTGAAGAATGAGGGAATTCTCTGCAAGTTTCTTTGGGTCCAAGTGTAGTTCCGTGGAGCAAAATTACTGTGCTTTTATTGCTTAGAATATTTACAGAGTTCCACATGAGTAAATTTGGAATCTCGAGGGCCACCAGATTTTTACACAAGACTGACGAAACGACGTTTACTTGTGCTTTAGTGAAGATTATGAACGCAGTTATCAAACGATTAATCCGAGAGAAATTTACATGTACACTCCTGGAAATTGAAATAAGAACACCGTGAATTCATTGTCCCAGGAAGGGGAAACTTTAGTGACACATTCCTGGGGTCAGATACATCACATGATCACACTGACAGAACCACAGGCACATAGACACAGGCAACAGAGCATGCACTATTTCGGCACTAGTACAGTGTATATCCACCTTTCGCAGCAATGCAGGCTGCTATTCTTCCATGGAGACGATCGTAGAGATGCTGGATGTAGTCTTGTGGAACGGCTTGCCATGCCATTTCCACCTGGCGCCTCAGTTGGACCAGCGTTCGTGCTGGACGTGCAGACCGCGTGAGACGACGCTTCATCCAGTCCCAAACATGCTCAATGGGGGACAGATCCGGAGATCTTGCTGGCCAGGGTAGTTGACTTACACCTTCTAGAGCACGTTGGGTGGCACGGGATACATGCGAACGTGCATTGTCCTGTTGGAACAGCAAGTTCCCTTGCCGGTCTAGGAATGGTAGAACGATGGGTTCGATGACGGTTTGGATGTACCGTGCATTATTCAGTGTCCCCTCGACGATCACCAGTGGTGTACGGCCAGTGTAGGAGATCGCTCCCCACACCATGATGCCGGGTGTTGGCCCTGTGTGCCTCGGTCGTATGCAGTCCTGATTGTGGCGCTCACCTGCACGGCGCAAAACACGCATACGACCATCATTGGCACCAAGGCAGAAGCGACTCTCATCGCTGAAGACGACACGTCTCCATTCGTCCCTCCATTCACGCCTGTCGCGACACCACTGGAGGCGGGCTGCACGATGTTGGGGCGTGAGCGGAAGACGGCCTAACGGTGTGCGGGACCGTAGCCCAGCTTCATGGAGACGGTTGCGAATGGTCCTCGCCGATACCCCAGGAGCAACAGTGTCTCTAATTTGCTGGGAAGTGGCGGTGCGGTCCCCTACGGCACTGCGTAGGATCCTACGGTCTTGGCGTGCATCCGTGCGTCGCTGCGGTCCTGTCCCAGGTCGACGGGCACGTGCACCTTCCGCCGACCACTGGCGACAACATCGATGTACTGTGGAGACCTCACGCCCCACGTGTTGAGCAATTCGGCGGTACGTCCACCCGGCCTCCCGCATGCCCACTATACACCCTCGCTCAAAGTCCGTCAACTGCACATACGGTTCACGTCCACGCTGTCGCGGCATGCTACCAGTGTTAAAGACTGCGATGGAGCTCCGTATGCCACGGCAAACTGGCTGACAGTGACGGCGGCGGTGCACAAATGCTGCGCAGCTAGCGCCATTCGACGGCCATCACCGCGGTTCCTGGTGTGTCCTCTGTGCCGTGCGTGTAATCATTGGTTGTACAGCCCTCTCGCAGTGTCCGGAGCAAGTATGGTGGGTCTGACACACCGGTGTCAATGTGTTCTTTTTTCCATTTCCAGGAGTGTATTTCAGTCACTAAACGTAAAAAGATTTCAGTTGTTCGTTTTCCTTTTCGAAACCCTAGTTGTTTTTCCGGTGGTATTTTCTTGTTTTCGCACCGCTATTCTGAGCACCGTTTTATGATACCTGTCATTACCTTCGTCAAACACGGCATCGGGAGTTGAGTTATCACTGTGAAGCAAACGGAAATGAAGCGAAGTCTCCTGAGACTGCGTTATCATGATCTGACAATAGCTTGAAAGGGGCCTCATTCTGGAAGTTTATATGCTTGGCTGGTCGCATCTTGCAATATCCAGATATGTGGAGCATTGTGATGTGAGAGCGTGTGAAATTTTAGGCTTAGCACCCGTAATATGTAATTCCAAGATTCTTTCATCTGAGGGCAGAAGTTGCAGCATTATGCGTATGACGTAATGTGTTGTGAGGTATCAGTGGTAGAAGGTGCTTGTCTGCAGAAATGTCACTAGAATTGTGGGCTATCAATGTAACTGGCTGATACGTTCGGAGGATGCGCGCCAAAATGCTGACTTTTCTACACTATTATTTTAATAACAGAGCATTACATTTACTCCAAATTCTGGAATAAGTACCTGTAAATAACAAGCTATCACCTACATATTTTGAAAGTAGGAATTAAACGGTAAACTAAAAACAATAGCTAAATAAAAAGGCAGACGAAGCTCTTCGGCTGTCTTCGGGGATCCGCCTAGCTCGGGCTGCCAAGTGAAGTACCGTCGCTGCCTAATCAGATTGGCGTAGATAGTAGTGGTGGATAGACGTGTTGTCGAATGCGAACAGTTATATTTCAGATTTATGCAAAATCAGTAAAGTGCTAATGAGATCGGAACGAGCACTCATTGGAGACAGACATATTGGCTTTGTAAGTAGTGGGTAACGCCACGTAGCGCTCTTATGTAAATAGGCTGTGTAGATTTTCATCAAGTATTTCGCAGCTGCACTTGCAATTAACTAGATATTATTTTCATTGCTATGTTAATGTGTTTTCTTATTTTTGATCTTCAAATTGTGCTTTTATTGTTATCGTGTGAAATACATGATAATTATGGCGTGTGAAAAACGTAACCCTAGGTTCCAGAGTAAACTGAGAAATGGTAGTGAGGATGAGCGCAGCTTATCAGCACCACCGTGTAATGAATTAACAGACATTTGAAGTAGTAATTTAGTAATTGTGCATAGGGAAGAGGAGTGGGCGGCCAATCATGGTGTAGACAGTGAAACAGTTAGTTAACAGGGAAGTATTATCGGTCGGCAGCAGCTCGCCTCAGGAATCGGAAATGACGGGACACAATCTTGCAAATACTGTACATTCAGGTTTTGCGGCCTGACCGTTTTCTCAAATAAGTCAAGACACATTTTCTGCTTTTCAAAATGCGAATATTGCCAGTTCAAATGCACTGCCGAATAGCGCTGAGAAACATGATTCAGACAAAAGTGCATTGTTATTACAGTTAATGCAACAAATGGGGCAAAGGCTTCAAAAGTAGACACAACGCTTGAACCAAATCAGAAACAAATGGGACAAAAGCTTCAAAAGTTAGACACAATTGAACAAAATCTTCAAAAGTTAGAAAGAATGGAACAAAATCTTCAAAAGGTAGACAACACACTTTATCAAACACGTGAAGATTTAACTGCTAAGTTACTTAAAATCGAAACAGTCTGTACTCGCGTAAAAACACAAATTTGTGAGCATTTTCAACCTATTTTTTCGCGTCATGAAAATACATTACAGAATCACGAAGCAGCCATAAAAGAACTACAAACTATTGTTCATGAAACTCACGACACCTTGCAAGCTAAAATTGACTCAATTGCATCTACTGATTCGGTTACGCAACTTGTAAAAGCTCAAGGAAACTTAAAGGACATAGTAGATACATTTTCAACACAAACGGACACTCTGAAACTTGGTTCAGAAAAACACACAGAGGAAATCAAATCATAATCGGAGAAGGTTGCCGAACTTTCCGATCAGTTCACTAACTTATCTACAAAGGTAAATGATGATCTGAATGAGACAAGACTGATAACCTTCACTGACACAGAAGAGTATGAACGAATTTAGAAATTTAAACAAAATCAAAATCAAATTAATATGCAACACAAAACAGAAATCCGGAAAGTACAAGGTCAGTTGGCACAAGTAATACAAGAATTACATATTTCAGAAGACACTCGCGCTCCATCACGGGATGAGGGACTTAGAAATACGGAAAAGCCACAAAATAGTAACACAGGGCATTTCAGAAATTATGAAAGAAATTGGCTAGGTGTACCGAATTTTGAGATGGAATCACTGACACGACGTAACAATGACCGATATGCAACTCGCTGACATGATGATTTTGACTATAAGCTGTTTATTACTGTGTGTGAAATCTTATGGGACTTAACTGCTAAGGTCATCAGTCCCTAAGCTTACACACTACTTAACCTAAATTATCCTAAGGACAAACACACACACCCATGCCCGAGGGAGGACTCGAACCTCTGTCGGGACCAGCCGCACAGCCCACGACTGCAGCGCCCAAGTCCGCTCGGCTAATCCCGCATGGCTGTTTATTACTTCATGTAAATTGAAAACATTTAAGAATTCCGGCAACGACATTCATACACAAGCGTGGCCTCATCAATTCTGTCATTGTTTTCCTTCCAACTAGTCATTGAGCACAGATTAGAATTTATGTGTGGTTATTTAGAGAATGAACCAGCTGTAAGAATGCGATTGGTCATTCACGATTGTCACAGTGAAGGAGAATTTTATCATGCCTTCCTCTCAGCATATTGGTCTCAAGCTACACAAGACCGAGTAAAACTTAGCATCATAATGATGAAACATTTCGAACAAACTGAATTTTAAAGTCTTGTGGAATATTTTGAAGACATGTTGCATAAGAATCAGTATCTGCCAAACCCATACAGACCCTCAGAACTCATTCACATTTGCTTAATCAAATTACCGGAACATTTACGACATGTTATTTTGGCAGGTCGTTGCAAAGACAAAATTGAAGCTTTTCAGGGACTGTTACAAGAAATGGAAATTGACACTGACAATCACGGGAAACGAAAAGCAGGAACACAACAATTACAGGTCACATCCGTTACAATTCTGCGATGACAGAAATAATATCTGGACACGACAAGTCTATTCTTACAAGGCAAATCGTGACCAAAACAGATGCCATCCGTCTATCAACCGTTGGCAGAGTAATAATAGTTACAGAGAAAGATCGCATTTCTGTAGTAATGAATATGACAGAGATAACCATAGAAACAGACAATATGGGAACCAAAACAGTTATTATCAAGGGAGACAGAATAACGTCAGACGCAATGGTCCATCGCACAGTTACAACTCATGGAGAAATTCACCACCATGTGACCGACAAGAAAAAAATTACAGTTACTACCGACATGACGACAGACGATATAACCTTAACAATAGACCAGAATTCAATCGAAACTGGCGGGATTCAGACAGGGCAGGGGCCTCTCGACAAAGTGAATTTGTAGAAGTTAGGTCTCCTAATCCTAATAAGGACACACGCCAACAAAGAGACAGACAATGACTCGCACCGCAGGCAACCACGTGCGCCGGCTGGCTCTGAGAAAAATAACAGAAGCTAACCTTGAGAAAAATTTCAGTATTTTTTACCGTCGTATACCGCATGATAATTGTGTTCGAGTTGAAACTCTGAGTACTAGGAAGAGTAAAGGTTTGCACTACATTTCAGATGTAAAACCATTTATTGAGAGATAATCTGCTTTTTAATTTAGTCTTTGCGATAACATTTTTCACTTCACGTTACTCATACGCTTTGTCACACTTAGAAACTGTTAACATGCAACAATATTTTGAAGTTAACTATCTAGTCTAGAACCTAAGGAACATATTTCGACAGTAATTACGAATGCATTGTTATAGTGAACAGACGACACAGTGTTATTTTGTGTGTACGTTCTTGCTTGTTACTTGCATGATTACGTAACGACTATAAGGCTCACATACTTAGAACATATACCAGTACTGCTAATGAGATTTTAATGCAACACTTTGATTTACTTGAAAATACATTCTGGATTTAAAGTGCTTTCTGAGGGATACCAGATGACACAGTGGTTAGTTTATTTGGCAGCTACACGATTACATCACGCCGCTACTATTGAGTGACACAGTTTATATTATTGCTGTTGCGCTGCATCTGTTTTATATCTGCACAGTTTTTCTGAATTATTTTGGAAAGTAAAACATGTTTTAATAGTAACTTTTGTGGCATAGCTACAATGAGACAGCCTTTCTCGTAGCATAACAATACGTTACAGTATAGTACTTTCTGGATCACGGTAACATACGTAATAAATACGATATCTATACGCATAGTTTTCGATTTTGTTTTTTGCGAGGTAAGTACATTGACTTCTACAGAACTTTGCTTATGCACGACGATAATTACGACACTTGGCATATTTTTACGCTTAAGTAATGACAGAGATTATCTTACAACAAGGCACACAGTTTACCACAACAGTACAGGTATTTGAGTGATTAATTTTGTACTTAAAACATTTATTTTTAAAGAATTTCCGTAACACATTTCATTCCATTGCTGTAATCTGTAACACCTGAGGGTATAATTACATTAATCCTCAGGGGGGTACACGCTTACTTTGTGTACCATGTGTGTGGCAAGCACAAGAGCCCTAGCTAATATGGTATTTGCTTATACAACTTTACACATCGGTACCATATTTCTCTAACACATAATTACACAGCTATCTGATCGTTTAACTGTGAGAGACAAACATGTTTTTTTACTATGTCAGTGACACATGTTTACGCAATTACACCGTTGGATAACTTCACACATATGAAATTGTATTTTGTCTGTACTTTGTGAACTCTTCACATTTTTTCGGAACCATTGTGATACTATGTGAGCTTTGAATGATGTATTTGGTATGGGATCATGATTTTTAAACTACATTTGAGGTAGATGACACCATTGAAATGAACAGAGAATTTTTTTAGGTTTTGAAATTACTGCAGAAAGCTACGACGTTTTTGAGATTTGGCTGAGGTTTTATGATGTTATTATTACAACGATGATGAGTATTATGCTGTTGAGGTATGTTTATGATCAATAAGCTGATGCTACAGTATATGAGGAATGTGGATACGTGTTTATATGTGTATGAATAATGAATAGAAGTTAGGGACTCTGGTTTGTGAAAAAGGATGTTGGAAACCAAGGATCATACTTTAAGCATTACGACTTGTGTATCCATGTGTGAATGTATCACAACACTGCTATTCATGAGATTTCGTTTTTATCCATTTCTACTGTAATTTTTCGATCTGTGAAATTTATTTGTATGAGTCTGTCACTGTAGTGGAAACTGCTGTCATAAATTTTTGGGTAAGAAAGCTAACTGACCTTTACATAACGGTTGTGGGTGCCCAGCTGCACCAGTTGGCTGGAGAAAAAGCCATTAGGTGGAGAAAAAAGATGCCATTAACCTCAATATTGACATTCCTTTGTAGAAAGCATCGCAAATATGACATGCTATTACTTGGAAACCTTTGGATTATACTATGGAGCTCGTAATTTGTGCTACTTACTGAAATGCTTATGAATTGATGGGAAATGTTCTTACATCTCCACACCTGATTATGACAAATGTCTTTCTATGAGAGTTGAGAGAATTTCTACTGACTTATGAAATGTCACATGGCTACTGAATGGTGTTTTTATGCTTTGCTTTGTATATAATTGCTTATTTCATTTGATATATGGTTTCCAGCTGTGTTGCAGCATTGGTTTTATTAAATTAAATTAATTGCATTCGCTAATGTGAACACTTTCTGTCAACAGATCTATTAAATAATAATTTTATGATCCACATTCTTCGAAAAAGGAACACTTGGAAAGGAAAGAACAATAAGAATATATAATAACAGTAACTGCATACATAATTTTCTTTTCAAGTATTTGGTAACTTTTTGTAGAATAAGTTTTTGTGTTGCATCACTTTAATGACATAGACATTACAATGTGAATAGGAATTTCCCTTATCTGCATTGTTGTCTTAACATACTATTTTTTATGCTTCAGCTCTGTCATATTTAGGTATAAGTTAATGCATTTGCTGCTGCTGTTTGCCAGGCATAGTGCTACTGAATTTCACTTTGTATTACTCTGTTAAGCCAGTTTTACTACTGATTTATTTTTATTGTTGCTGCACATTGGCTCATATTAGTTGTAATGTTGCATTTGCTTTGCTAATTTATATTTATTGGTGCTAGCTTTGCCAATTTGCATTTTTTGTCATTGCTGTTTGTGTTGATTGTTTTGTACTGCTGCATCCCTAAATTTATGCACCTGAGCTCAGTAGACTTAAGTTACATTAAGAGGGGGTAAGCTATATAAGAGAATGAGTTGCGACGAATTGGAAGAAATGCATTGAGAAGTGGTACGAAAAAAGTTTGTATAAAAAGTAACTGTACAATGAAGAATAATTATTTTGAAACAGGATATGAATAGAATATAGAAATCAGATATACATAGGACTTTTTGGGAATAATGATAAACGAAAGGAAATCTCCAAGAAGTAAAGAGTTTTGTTTGCAGAATACTGCAGTAAAACAAATTCTGTCCTTTCCTTTTGTGTTATTCCGCTATGTGTTTGTGTACATTTGTGTATTTGTGTTCTTCCTGTCTTTATGTGTTTATCTGATAAGAGTTATGTTGTAGAATTTTTCTAATAATATGTTATTTTCTTTGTAAAGATGTTTAGACATTATTTATTCTGAAACTTCCTGGAAGATTAAAACTGTGTGCCCGACCGAGACTCGAACTCGGGACCTTTGCCTTTCGCGGGCAAGTGCTCTACCATCTGAGCTACGGAAGAACGACTCACGCCTGGTACTCACCGCTTTATTTCTGCCAGTATCTAGTCTCCTACCTTCCAAACTTTACAGAGGCTCTTCTGCGAACCTTGCAGAACTACCACTCCTGAGAGAAAGGATATAGCGGAGACATGGCTTAGCCACAGCCTGGGGGATGTTTCCAGAATGAGATTTTCACTCTGCAGCGGAGTGTGCGCTGATATGAAACTTCCTGGCAGATTAAAACTGTGTTCCCGACCGAGACTCGAACTCGAGACCTTTTACCATCTGAGCTACCGAAGCATGACTCACTCCCGGTACTCATAGCTTTACTTCCGCCAGTATCTCGTCTCCTACCTTCCAAACTTTACAGAAGCTCTCCTGCGAACCTTGCAGAACTAGCACTCCTGAAAGAAAGGTCCCGAATTCGAGTCTCGGTCGGGCACACAGTTTTAATCTGTCAGGAAGTTTCATATCAGCGCACACTCCGCTGCAGAGTGAAAATCTCATTCTGGATTATTTATTCTGTTCTGTTTTAATGCTCATGTGTGAAATTAATGTTTCGTAAAGTATTCTCATTATTTTATTTATTTACTTATGTCATAATTCCTGTAACATTGATGTATATGTTTATTTCTATTCCTTTGTAAAGCCTGGATTACTACAAATGTTATGTGTATTATTATGTTTTAATTATGTTTTCTGTACCTTTGTAATCGAATTCTCATGTTATAAAATTGTAATTGACACCAGTTCATCAGATTAAGTAACTTGTAACCATTAATTTCACTGCACATATTTCTGTTGGTCGTAGTATATGCACAATATGTGAGACGTTGGGACTGTTAGTGTTGGCAAGTGTGTTAATAATTCAGCAAGGGACTGGTTAACAGCACTGCTGGTTCTAAAGACAATTCCAAAAACTTTGTGAGTGCACAAGTGGTGGTTTATGGACTTGCTATATTGTCCACAAGACACCTCGATGGTGATAGTGCACCTGCACAGTCGCAACAGATGGCTGCTGGCCATCTCTACAAGGACTGCAGTGGGTCTGCACCTTTTATGGCCCACCAATATCATATTCTCTACAAGGACTACAGTGGGTCTGCTCTGTGATGATATACCTACCAGCATTCTTCAAAACTTCAACTGACTCTGCTGTGGGATTGCTCTGTTGTGGCCCATTACATGTCTGCATGTCAAGAGTAAGCACCGTCTTTCTGTTGGAAGGACAACACTACTTCTTCAAGACTGCACAGAAATCCACTATTTCCATGTGCATTTTCTTTTACCGCTCAGACTTTGAGAAAAAAACTGCAGCTACTACTGTGATGAATGATCAGGACTGTCTTTACGGACTCTGAGAAAATCTTTGTTTTTGACCAACATTGCATCAATAAGTTAGTGCTTTTGATATCTTTGTTATCGTAATTATGAAAATGTTTTTCAAATCAGTATTGGCCACTGCACAAAACAATTTCTAAAATTTTTGTGGGAAGCATGGGGGCTAAGCAAGTACACTGTTTTCGTTTTTATGTTGGTAACGTCACTTAGCGCTCTGTATGAAAATCACTGGCTGTGCTGGGTGCAGTCTGTGGCTGATTGGCATTGTTGGAATATTCGCTATTGTAGTGTTGGACAGTTGGATGTGAACAGCGCATAGCATTGCGCAGTTGGATGTGAGCCGCCAGCAGTGGTGGATGTGGGGAGAGAGATGGCAGAATTTTGAGACCAGACGATCTGGACGTGTGTCCATCAGAAAGAGTAAATTTTTAATACTGGAGATCATGAACTGATATATATATATATATACATGATGATTTTTGAACATTATTAAGGCAAATACATTGTTTGTTCTCCATCAAAATCTTTCATTTGTTAACTATGCCTCTCAGTAGTTAGTGCCTTCAGTAGTTAGAGTCTTTTACTTAGCTGGCAGTAGTGGCGCTCGCTGTATTGCAGTAGTTCGAGTAAGGAAGATTTTTGTGATGTTACTGATTCACGGACAGTATAGGTTATCGTTAGTCAGAGCCTGTCTTTTGTAGGGATTTCTGAAAGTCAGATTGCGTTGCGCTAAATATATTGTGCGTCAGTTTAGTGAATGTCTGAGTACATTCAGTTTTGCTCAGCTGTATGAAAAACAAATAACGTAAGTGGTTTACCAGCACAGTAATTCATAAAAAAAACTTCTCAGGGGATGTTTCAGCTTGTGCGGTTGGGAAAATCTTAATATTGTGCAGGAATAATTTGTCTAGAGCAACCTGAGAATCTGCAATATGTAATCTGTTACAGGTGTCGCAAGATAAAGTCTATAAGCATATTAATAACGTGCGACTTGTTAAAGTCCATTTTCCTGTGTTCTGCTAAAATGAATACGAGTGGCATCCCCTTCAAAATAAGTGAACGAATCATTTAGTTACATAAAGTCAGTTTACCGCTATCAGTTTATTACAGCCTCAAGACATACACGATCTAAGTGGTGCTTTCTGAGTCAGGACACACTTTTACAAGACAGCACTTTGGTCAAAATTAACAGAACTCTATGCACTTCAGTCGGAGCGGTGTAAGGAACCAGGCAGCTGGCGTGTAATGCATTCTCAGAACAAATTGGACCATTATCACGATATCTGTGGTGGCACAGTGGATATTGATGTGACCTACATAACCATACTTTACGCCGTAAGTGGCCCGATGTTCGACTACATAGGAACGTGAAAAGAGGCATAGTTCTTGCCAAACTTTTTGTCGACCAGTTCTAACAACAGAGATGATCAACGTATTGTACACCAAGGACGCCTTTCGACCTGCAGCTGCCTTCCGAATGCAAGTAATGTATTCCCTGCTATATTATACGTTCACGCCATGGTTCGAAGGTCAGAGGTAGCCGGCCCAGCGAATGACCATCTCACACGTAGGCTGCCGTTAGCACCACAGTGGAGGAATGATGTGTCCAGATAGCACATCCTTTTCCTCGATATATGGCGGTGCAGGTCTAACCCAGTTGACCATCATCAGAGAGTACATCAGCGACCGGAGAGAGGCGCAGCAGTCTTATTGTGGCATCCAGTTACGAGGCGCCTAAATTTTTCTTGCGACATTCCCGCGACTGACAAGCACTATGTTTTCATGGTCTTCGTCTACAATTTTTAACCATGCTTCCCTTCATATATATGTCGAATATTCGGCATTCTCCAGTAGCTGCATAATTCTTCTTGTCATCTCTTTATAGCTCAAGTTTCACTTTGGTACAAAGCTGCTTTTCAGACGAATACTTTCAGAAAAGATTCCCAAATTTATATGTGATGTTAAAACAATGCTTTTCTTGCTATTCCGAATTCGCATATTGTAGACTCCATACTTCGTCCATACCCACTCGCTTTTCTGGTAGTATAACAAAATTAAACTAATCGTCTTAGAGCCTCATTTCAATATCTAATTTCCTAAGCATCGTCTAATTCAATTCGACTTCATTCCATTATCCATGATCCACTGTTGTTGATGATGCTCATCTTCTAAACTATTTTGAAGAACATATCAATACTGTTTAACTTATTTGTCAAGGCCTTTGTGGTTTCTGGCAGAATAACCATATCGTCAGCAAACCTCGATGTCTTACTTTTTTCTCTCTGAACTTTTTGCTCCATTTCAAAATTTCTCCGTCATTTCCTTCACAGCTTGCTCAATGTAGATAGTGAAAAACATTTATTTTAAGAAAATTCCGCACTGGTTGTATGAATGATTTTTATTAAATATGCGACCGGTTTCGCACCACCTATCGGTGCATCCTCAGGCAATATATACTATTTAAAACATAGTAACGTTGAACATTGCCATGTAGCCACTCCCCACCATTCACGTCCAATATACCGTCATCTTGTGAAAGCGGTAGTTAAAATCTAAAAATCTGTGTCCGCTGCCGCGCGGCTCCTCTCAGCTTACACGGTCATTGCCGCACCCATCATTTTAAAAGTATTTTAAAAAAGATTTTTAAATTTTAACTACCGCTTTCATCAGATGACCGTATATTAGACGTGAATGATGGGGAGTGGCTACAGGCCAATGTTCAACGTTACTATGTAATAAATAGCGTATATTGCCTGAGGATGCACCGACAGGTGGTGCGAAACCGGTCGCAGATTTAATAAAAATCATTCACGCAGCCAATGCGGAATTCTCTTTGAAATAATGTCGAGGTTTGGCTGTGGTTGCCCGCCCTGCAAAACAATATTCTATTATTTGTACAAGTTGAAGATTTCGTTCTCTTGGTTTTGAAACTGATACCTTCAGAATTTCGTACGGTGCTGTTGCAGGCTACATAATCAAAAGCTTTCTGTATGTCTAAAAAAGTTATAAACATAGATATGCAGTTCTTCACTCTGTCTTCTCTGGAACCCAAGTGGTCTTCCACTAGGTCGGCCCTCAGCGGGGCTCTCATTCTTCTCTAAATAGTTGGTCCATATTTTGCGATCGTGATTTAACAAACTCATGGTTTTGTAGAGTTAACGTGCGTCAGCACCAGTCTACTTTGGATCAAGAAATATTACATTTCTCCTGAAGTCTGAGGGTATTTCGTCTGCGTCAGATATCTTGCACACAAGGTGGAATACTTCCGCAACACCTAAATTTTCTTCATTCGATCATCATGCTCGCGGTGGAGATGGAGAATAACAGCTAATTACCGTTCATCGATGTTTTGGTGCTGAGAAAGAGTCATGCTGCGTACCGTGAAGCTGCAAAGAAGGACTTACATGCTGAAGTCACAAAGACACTTGTGTAGTCTATCGTATTCAAATACGTAGATATGTAAACAGGCAGAATACGGATCTGTGGTCGGTAATTCCTATATTAGTCAACATGTGTCTGGCCAGCTGTCAAATCGGTTACTGGTGCTGCAATAGCAGGTTATCAAATACAGCATCTCCGACACAGCGATCGCAAGTGGGCGCACAAGCGATGGGACACAGCATCTCCGAGGTAGCGATGACGTGGGGCTTTTACCATACGACCATTTCATTAATGTACCGTGAATATCAGGAATCCGGTAAAACATCAGATTTCCAACATCGCTGTTGTGGGAAAAGGATCCTGCAAGAACGGGTCCAACGACGACTGAAGAGAATCGTTCAACGTGACAGAAGTGCAACCTGAGCCATCCGTGGCTCGTATCCGTGCCATCTCTTATTTAACTTGCTGTTTTTGCCGTACTGCCACCTCGTGATCTTAGTTTCAATTACTTGCGTCACTGAGTTGCTGTTTTGCCTGCCTGTGAGCGGCAGCAGCAGCGCTTATAGGTATGAGCCCTGCTGTACTATCTTTGGTGGAATGCTATTACTTCCCGGTCGTTGTGTCGACCAGTCAGTTGGAACGTACCAGTTAGTTCGGACCTGGCAGTGTTTGAGTTGGCATACGGCACAAGTTCAGTCGAGGCGTGGCAGCAGTGAGGCCAGGACTGCCATGACAAGCCTGATGGTTGCCGACACACATGATTGGAGTGGGGACGACTTTGGTTGGTCGTCGGTCGATCATCTTGCCGGACAACATGCATTTGGCCGGCGATCGCTTATGGGTTGGCTGTGTGTCCCGACTTATGATTCGTCTGTTATTGTACAGGAACTGTCGTAAGCACTGTCTAGTTCTTCGTGCAAGTGTTCGTGAAACTGTGTGCAGTTTGTGTGATGTTGACTGACAAGTCACTTTAAATGTTGTTGGTGTATTGGCTCTGAGCAGTCGGTCGGTTGGTGTGGATCAGCCTGAAGTCTCTACGCGGCGCAGTGGGCCGGGCCCGCTGGCGGTCTCTACACAGTGTTGGAGTGTGTGGGAGCTGCTCCAATTGCTATTATGTTCATGGCCCACCGACCTAGGACAACAAAGTTGAGTGGTGATTTAATTATCGGAACCAGTCTGTTCACATTGGGCCGTTGGTTTCCAAGCTTGGCTGTTGGGGGTATTCCCATGAGAAACAGTGAGTGTTCGAGTTGGAGGAAGTTTGGCCACCATCCAGTAGTGTAGTTTAACTGTATTTTGGTTATTTGAAGTCCAAGTGCACCAGCCGAATTTTCTGTCTTGTGGCCATTTGCATTCCACTTACCTGTCCTGGCCGCTGACATAAACTTCAGGCAGTGTCCTTTCCTCACCTTGTTGTCGCTGTCCAACACGTGTGTGTAGCTTTGACAGCTAATGCATACTTGGTTGTGGGCGGCTACGTTTTTTACGTTTTGGCATTGGAGTTCCTTGTGTATTAGTCGGGTGGAAAGCAAGTCATCTGTTCGGTGGGTCCATTGACTGTCTCTTGGTTGGGCTGGTGGTGGTTTGGGTATAGTTGGGCCAGGTAAACTCGGTCTCCCCTAAGCGAACGTTAATATTTCAAGTGCAAACCGACCCCCGGAAACTTCGGAGCGCCGCTGGCTGTACTGCCTTTTCTTATTGGTGTTTGACGTATATTTTAATGGCCCATAGCCGATGGTTTGAATTTGTATGCTTTTAGTTCGGTTTTTAAAAAATGGGACTTTAGACATTTTAAAATTAAACGTTCCTTATTTGTCAAGTCTTGCACTGTTTGGGCATTCAGCCTCATTTAAAATATTTTTCGATAAAGCTTTGGGCCTTCTGCCTTTTGAAAATTTATTGTAGTTGTGTTTCTTCGATCATGGGCCTTCAGCAGTCTTAAAACTTAAATTCATTACTTGTTAAATCTTAGATTTTTTGGGCCTTCAGCCTCAGGCAAAAAAAAAAAAAAAAATTAAGCATAAAGCCTTGAGGTTTCTGCCTTGTAAAAATTTATTGTAGTTGTCTTTTGAATCATGGGCCTTCAGCCGTGTTAAAGCTAAAATTCCTTATTGTTAAGTCTTAGATTGTTTGGGACTTCAGCCTCCTTTTTTAAAATTATTTAAGGATAAAGCTTTGGGCCGTCTGCCTTTGAAAATTTATTGTAGTTGTGTTTTTAAGTCATGGGCCTTCAGCTGTTTTAAAATAAAAGTTACTTACTTGTCAAGTCTTATATTGTTTGGGCCTTCAGCCTCATTTGAAATAATATTTAAGGATAAAATTTGCGCTTTCCGCCTTTTGAAAATTTATTGTAGTTGTGTTTTATATCACGGAACTTTAGCCATTTTAAAAATTAAAGAGGTTGTGCCCTTAAGCCATAAGATTGTGTGACATATTCGGTCGATATTTAAGGCCGGAAATTTGCACTGTAATGTTTGGGCAACTAAATAAAGTTATATGTGTTCAAGTGTAACTTACAGCCACTCATTTTAGGCCCCTTTCCACAATTCCCACTACCTGTTCTGTCCTGCGGATTTAACCAGGCGTTTCACAACCTTACGCAAATTGATGTGGATTTCAATGCTGGGTCATCAACTAGTATCAGCGTGCGAACCATTCAACGAAGCGTCGTCGATATGGGCTTTCGGAGCGGAGTGCCCAGTTCTGTACCCTGCACAACACAAAGCTTTACGCCTCATCTGGATTTATTCTGGTACCAACTGCCGCAGGTTTCGAATCAGCAGCAGACGACATGGACCTTGATTACCACTAGAGGTATCTGCAACCATCGCGCCGTAAGCCATGGCAGCGCGCACTCCTGGCCCGCATGTAATGTGGGGGCGCCACTGTGGAGCACGTGGTCCCAGCGGCTAGTAGCGATATATTTAAGCGCCTGACCCTCACTCAGTGGGGCAGTCTGATATGCGCGTGAGTCTCTCGCTATCTCATTTACAGACATCATGTTTACTTTGCTTATTTCCGTGTACTAGTGGATGTTTTTGATTTCGTGAGGTTTTCACTTGTGACCCCGTTGCTTCTTGGGTGTTGCTGTGCTTGGTGTCTTGCTCGGTCGTCTGTCGTGCGTGTCATCCTTTCCCGTTTGACCATCTTGTTTGTTCGTTGGCCGCTCCAGTTCTGTCCCGCTGCGCTTTCGTTCACCGGAATGGTCGCGGTTGCTACTTTTTGGCGACGCGGTAAACGGTGGTAGTTGTTGGCATGGAGGAGAAGTTAGTCTGTCTTCTGGAGCTACAGCAGTACCTCATGTAGCAGCAGCAGCTCCAGTTGCTGGGGTTGCTAATGGACAAAGTCGATGCAAGGGACGCACTATCACAACAGCTTCCGAGTCCTCGGATGTCCTATGCTTTCCCACATCTGCTGTCGTTCCCTCCGTTTAATGATGCTTAAGTAGACAGGGAAACGTTCTTACATTGGCCAGAACAACATTTCACGACTTTTCAAGTCCCGGATGACTCCTTGCAGCGGTCGTTGTTTCCGTCTTGGGCCTCCCCAGACACGGTCCTTCTTCTCTGCAAGTTGGCACTGTTGTGGCTCTCTCTTTCCAGGAGATAAGCCTCTTAGTGACAAACTATTACTCACAACGCTACTATGTGGTCGCCTCTCGGTTGGAATTCCACGAGTACCACAGCCTGGTCAATCGTATTGTTCCTAGGTCATGGACTTGCGGGGTCTCAGCTGTCGATGCGATTTTACGTGCACCAATCAGCAGTGTAAGGCTTCGTATGCGGATTCCCAGGATGTGGTGGTTCAACTGGCTCCCAGTCCTGAGGTACGCACTATGGCGCTGAAACTCGATAACCCGACTTGGAAAAGAATCTCTGCATTGCCCACTCATTTGAAATTGCTCAGACGGCTAACGAGCCTCTCATGGCGCGGCTGGAAGTGGCGGCGATCGATACGTCGTGCGGGATTCCACCCTCGCGACGTCGATGTTGCCCGATCGTCAGAGGCCAGCGCTGTCGGGACTCCTCTTTGTCCGAAGTGTCTATGGCATCGGCGGCTCATGTGCGTCGCCGGTCACGCGGCCCACTTTCATCTTGCCCACAGTGCCTTACACACATTCTTGAGGTAATTGTCTCCACCGATGGAAAACGTGAACCTTGGGTGACAAGGGAGGTCACATACAATCGGATTGTCGTAGTCGCTCGACTCGCTCTAGTCCTGCCTCTCCTGGGCCTCAGGATACCATACATGCTCTGCAGTCAGTCGTCCCACTGGATGACCCATCGGCGCAGAAGCTTTACCTCACGCTCCGCTCTTCCTCACGATACGCCTTAAGATGTCAGTTATCAGGTCGACACTGGAGCCACCGTCTCCTTGATTAATATGGCGACATATACCCGACTGGGCTCTCCTGAGTTGTAACCTCCTTCTCTTTGTGAGCAGTTCATCGTCCAGGTGACGTACAAACATGTTCCCCGGCTCCTTACCTTATTTTTCGTCGACCATACGTTAGCTTCGAATATTTTTGGCCTGGATGCATTTCAATTGTTCAGCTTTTCAATTTCTGATGAAGTTAAGGTAATTTCCACGGCTTTTCCTTTTTGGGACTTCGACGATCTGTGCCCAGCTTTTGAATCATTGTTTGCAACGGATTTTGCATGTGGTTCAGATTTTCAAGCGCTTATCACACTTTGGCCAGATGTGCAGCCTCGCTTTCTCTGGGCCCGACCTCTTCCGGTGGCTTTAAGGCCAGCATTAAAACAGGAACTTGATCGGCTCCAGGCTGCTGGCGTTCTGGACCCTGTGACATACAGTGTCTGGGTGACTCCATTGGTGGTCATACAGAAACCCAATGGGCTGTATGGCGACTTCAGCGCTACTGTTAATACCTTCTCGCATAGAAACTTACTTCATTCCTCAACATTAAGACCTTCTCGCCAAAATTCCAGGGATACTTTTCAAATATCGCCCTGTCTGAGGTATACCTCCAGTTACCATTGGATGCCGATTCCCTAAACCTCTTCGTCATCAACACGCCTTTCGGATTATACAAGTGCTTACCATTTGGTGTCTCTTTAGCTCTGGGCATTTTTCAGCGGTTCCAGAAACAGCTAATCATTGGCTCTGAGCACTAAGGGACTTAACATCTGAGGTAATCAGTCCCCTAGAACTTAGAACTACTTAAACCTAACCAACCTAAGGACATCACACACATCCATGCCCGAGGCAGGATTCAAACCTGCGATCATAGCTAATCATTCATCAGAAGAGTAGTCTACGACACTTTTATGCACAAAGTCTGAGCAGTAAAGAAAATGCAAACAAAAAAAAGCCAGATGTGCAGCCTCGCTTTCTCTGGGCCCGACCCCCTCCGGTGGCCTTAAGGCCAGCATTCAAACAGGAACTTGTTCGGCTCCAGGCTGCTGGCGTTCTGGACCCTGGGACATACAGTGTCTGGGTGACTCCATTGGTGGTCATACGGAAACCCAATGGGCTGTATAGCGACTTCGGCTCTACTGTTAATGCTTTCTCTCATAGAAACGTACCTCATTCCTCAACAGGAAGACCTTCTCGCCAAGCTTGCAGGGATAGAGTACTTTTCAAAGATCGCCCTGGCTGAGGTATACCTCCAGTTACCATTGGATGCCGATTCCCTAAACCTCTCCGTCATCAACGCGCCAGTGCTTACCATTTGGTGTCTCTTTAGCACTGGGCATTTTTCAACGGTTCCCAGAAACAGCTAATCATTGGCTCTGAGCACTATGGGACTTAACATCTGAGGTCATCAGTCCCCTAGAACTTAGAACTACTTAAACCTAACCAACCTAAGGACATCACACACATCCATGCCCGAGGCAGGATTCGAACCTGCGATCGTAGCTAATCATTCATCAGAACAGTAGTCTATGACAGTTTTATGCACAAAGTCTGAGCAGTAAAGAAAATGCAAACAAAAAAAAAAAAAAGCAGTGGACCTCCATGCAGTCTTAAAGAAGTAATGTGGTCCTCCCAGTGGAGAAACAGTGTTGACTGTTGACAGGAAGACTGGTAGGGGGCCACAACAGAGCAAACCCACAGCATAGTCAATCAAAGTCTTGAAGAATATTGGTAGGTAAGTCACCACAGAGCAGACCGACAGTATGCCTTGTAGAAATTATGTCAGTAATGGGCCACCAAAGGTGCAGACCCACTGTAGTCCTTGAAGAGATGGCCAGGAGCCATCTGTTGCGACTGTGTGGGTGAGCATCACAATTGAAGAGTCTTGCAGATTATATAGCAAGTCCATAAACCACCACTTGCGCACTCACTAATTTTTTGCAGAATCCTTAGAACCAGCAATGCTGCTATCCAGTCCCTTGCTGAATTATTAACACACGTGCAAGCACTAAAACAGCCATAAAACATCTGACATTTTATACATATACTACAACTAACAGGAGTGTGCAGTAAAGTGAATCCCTACTAATTACTTTACTTGGAGAACTGTTGTCTATACAATTAAAATTTTTACAGCAAACGAATACAATTACAAATGTAGAGAAAACATCCTTACAGTAAATAATATGATAATACTGATAACATTTTTAGTTATACAGGCTTTACAAAAGGAGTAGAAATAAGCATATACATGGATATTACAGGAATTATGGCATAAGTAAATAAATGAAAAATAAAAATATTCTTAGAAACATTAACATCACACATGAGCATTGTAAGGTAACAACAGAATACATAATGTGTGAACATCTTTTCAAAGTAAAAAAACAGGTCATATTTGAGGTTAACAGTGTTCATCTTAGTAAACGCAGCTTAGTATAAGAAGAAATAAATTCTACCAAATTTATCTGATCAGGTAAACACACAAAGATATGAGGAACACAGACACAAAAGGGTGCAAATAAACGCATAGCAGAGTAACACAAAATGAAAGGACAGGGTTTGTCTTCAGTGTAACATGTAGTATTGCAGTACTTGTGGTACTTCATTTCCAATCAAAACTTCGTTTTCCCACAGATTTCTCTTCTTATTTAAACATTTGTTCCCAAAAAAAATCCTGTTCATCTGTATTTATGATTTCGTATATTTCTCACCTCATCATTTGTTTCCAAGACAATTCTACCTAAACTTGTTATCACTGTTCCCTACTTACATCTATTCATTTCCTCTTTCAGATTTATTATTCCTCATTGTACAATACTCTTTGGTCAAACCTTTTTCATATATTTTCTCAATGCATTTCTTCCAAGTTCATCACAACTCATTATCATTTAAACTATACCCCCTCTTAAACTAACTTAAATCTACTCAGCTCATATACACGATCTATGAGGCAATGCAGCAGCTCAAAGCAATTAACACGACAAACAATGCAAACTGGCAAAGCAAGCAGCAGTATCTCTAAATTAGCAAAAGCAAATGCAACATTACAACTAATGTAAAGCAATATGCAGCAAACAAGAAAAGTAAATCTGTGGTAAAATTGGCTTAGCGCAGTAATACAAAGCGAAATTCAGTATGACAATGCCTGACAAATAGCAGCAGCAAATGCAGTACGCTATTCGCAAACGTTAGAAAGAACAAGCAGAAAAAATATAACAGTAAAGACAGGAATGTAGATAAGGTTAACGTCTATTCACATCTTAATGTCTATGTCACATCTTATCACTAAACTGGTGCATCACAAAAACTTATTCAATCAAAAAATTACCAACTCATTGAAAAGAAAATTATATATGCAATTCCTGTTACTAGTCCTTTCCAGTGCTTTTTCTTATAGATCTTTCCTTTCCAAACACTCTTTTTCTTTTTAAGAACGTGAATCATAAAATTACCATTTAATGGATCTGTTGACAGAAAGTGTTCACATTAGCATACGTATTAAATTTTTATTTTATAAAACCAATGCTACATCGCAGCTACGAACAAAATATCAAATAAAATAAGCAAAGATGTACAAGCAAAGCATAAAAACATCATTCATCAGCCATATGGCATTTGGTAAAATATATTCTTGCAACTTTCGTAGAAAGACGTAAGAATATTTTTCATCAATTCATAAGCATTACAGAAAGTAGCACATAGTACAAGTTCCAATGTGTAATCATATGTTTCCAAGTAAGAGTGTGTCGTGTTTGTGGTGCATTCTGCAAAGACATGTCAATAGTGAGATCACAGCCTCTTTTCTCTGCAGCTATGAGGGCACTTGAAGTGTAAGTAGGCTGTTTATATTTTCTTATTGGCAACGTTACGTAGTGCTCTGTATGAAAATCACTGGCTGTGCTGTGTGCAGCCTGTGGCTAGTTTGCATTGTTGTCTGCCACTGTAGTGTTGGGCAGCGGCAGCTGGATGTGAACAGTGCATAGCGTTGCATAGTTGGAGGTGAGCCGCCAGCAGTGGTGGATGTGGGGAGAGAGATGGCGGAGTTTTGTAATTTGTCATGAACTGCTATATATATATATTATGACTATTAAGGTAAATACATTGTTTGTTCTCTATTAATATCTTTCATTTGCTAACTATCCCTATCAGCAGTTAGTGCCTTCTGTAGTTTGAATCTTTTATTTAGCTGGCAGTAGTGGCACTCGCTGTATTGCAGTAGTTCGAGTAATGAAGATTTTTGTGAGGTAAGTTATTTGTGAAAGGTATAGTTTAATGTTTGTCAGGGCCATTCTTTTGTAGGGATTTTTGAAAGTCAGATTGTGTTGCGCTAAAAAATATTGTGTGTCAGTTTAAGCACAGTTGTGTATAAATTGTTCCAAGGGGACGTTTCATATGGCGACCCTGCCAGGATATCTCACTGGAATCTTCTGATTTTTTCTTGTAGTTTATGTAATTAGTGTAGCTTTTGTTTATTGCTAGCGCGTAATTGTAGAGAAAATCTCCTTTGTAGTTGCAGTCTTTCATTGTTGTACAGTAAAACAATTGTGGCATGCATGTAGATTTGCACCAAGTATTTCGCAGCTGCAATTAACTAGATATTATTTTCAGTGCTATGTTAATGTGTTCTCTTATTTTTGCTCTTCAAATTGTGCTTTTCTGTGTTATTGTGTGAAATATTGTGACAATAATGGCGTGTGAAAAACGTAACACTAGGCTCCAAAGTAAACTGAGAAATAATAGTGACGACGAGCGTAGCTTATCAGCACCACTGTGTAGTGAATTAACAGACATTCGAAGTAGTAATTTGGTAATTGTGCATAGGGAAATGGAGCGGGCGGCAAATAATGGTGTAGACAGTGAAACAGGTAGTGAACAGGGAAGCATTATCAATCGATCGATCGGCAACAGCTCCCCTCAGGAATCCAAAATGACAGAACACAATATTGCAAATACTGTAGACTTAGGTTTTGGGTCCTCACCGTTTTCTCAAATGAGTCAAGACACATTTTCTGCTTGTCAAAATGTGAATGTTGCTGGTGCAAATGCACTGCCGAAAAGCGTAGAGGAACAGATTCCAGACACTAATGCATTGTTATTACAATTAATGCAACAAATCGGACAAAATCTTCAAAAGTTAGACACAATGGAACAATACCAGAGACAAACACAGCAACAGTTAGACACAGTGGAACAAAATCTTAAAAAGTTAGACACAGTGGAACAAAATCTTAAAAAAAAAGTTAGACACAATGGAAGAAAATCTTTAAAAGTTAGACACCACACTTGAACAAACACGTGAAGATTTAACTACTGAGTTACATAACACCGAATCTAAATGTCAAAAGGTCTCTAATGACGTAAAAACACAAATTTGTGAGCATTTTCAACCTATTTTTTCGCGTCATGAAAATGCATTACAGAATCACGAAGCAGCCATAAAAGAACTGCAAGCTATTGTTCATGAAAATCATGAGACCTTGCAAGCTAAAATTGACTCAGTTGCATCTACCGATTCGGTTATGCAACTTGCAAAAACTCAGGGAAATTTAAAGGACACAGTAGATACCATGAAAATTGGTTCAGAAAGACACATGGAGGAAATAAGTACACTATCGGAGAAAGTAGCCGAACTTTCGGATCAGGTCACTAACTTATCTACAAAGGTAGATGATGACCTGAATGACACAAGACCCGTAGCCTTCACTGACACAGATGAGTATGAACAAATAAGAAAATTCAAACAAAATCAAAATCAAATCAATACACAGTACAAAAGAGAAATTCGGGAAGTACAAGATCAGTTGACACAGGAAATACAAGAATTACATATTTCAGAGGACACTCGCGCTCCAACATGGGAAGAGGAACTTAGTAATATGGAACAGTCACAAAATAATAACACAGGGCACTTTGGTAATTATGAAAGAAATTGGCAAGGTACACCGAATTTTGAGATGGAACCGCCGACACGACGTAACAGTGACCGATATGCTACTCGCCGACACGATGATTTTGACTATAAGCTGTTCATTACTACACGTAAATCCAAAACGTTTAAGAATTCTGCCAACGACATTCATCCACAAGCGTGGCTCCATCAATTCTCTCATTGTTTCCCTCCCAACTGGTCATTGGAGCACAGGTTAGAATTTATGTGTGGCTACTTACAGAATGAACCAGCTGTAAGAATGCGATCGGTCATTCTCGATTGCCACAGTGAAGGAGAATTTTACCATGCCTTTCTCTCAGCATATTGGTCTCAAGCCACACAAGACCGAGTAAAACATGGCATCATAATGATGAAACATTTCGAACAATCTGAATTTTCCAGTCTTGAGAAATATTTTGAAGACATGTTGCACAAGAATCAGTACCTGTCAAACCCATACAGACCCTCAGAACTCATCCGCATTTGCTTAATCAAACTGCCTGAACATTTATGACATATTATTTTGGCAGGACGTTGCAAAGACGACATTGAAGCTTTTCAGGGACTGTTATAAGAACTAGAAATTGACACTGACAATCGCGTAACGCGAAAACAGGAACACAACAACTACAGGTCACATCCGTCGCAATTCCGCGATGAAAGAAATAATAACTGGATACGACAAGGCTATTCTCACAACACAAATCGTGACCAAAACAGACACCACCCGTATGACAACCGTTGGCAGAGTAGTAATAATTACAGGGAAAGATCACCTCTCCGTGGTAATGACTATCACAGAGACAATCAGAGAAACAGACAATATGGGAACCAAAACAATTATTATCAAGGGAGACAGAATAACTTTAGACGCAACGGTCCAGCACGCAGTTATGATTCAGGGAGAAATTCTCCACCACTTAACCGATAAGAAAGACACTACAGGAACTACCGACATGACGACAGACGATATAATCATAACGACAGACCTGAATTTCATCAGGATTGGCGGGATTTAAACAGAGCAGGGCACTCTCGACAACGTGAATTTGTGGAAGTTAGGTCTCCTAAACCCAATAACGACATGCGCCAACAAAGAGATAGCAGACATTGACTCGCACCACAGGCAGCCACTTGCGCCCACTGGCTCAGGGAAAAATAACATAGACGCTAACCTTGAGCAAAATTCCAGTATTCTTTACGGACGAATACCACATTATAATTGCATTCAAGTTGAAATCTGCGTACTGAGAAGAGCAAAGGTTTACACCACATTTCACATGTGAAACCGTTTATTGAAAGATAATCTGCTTTATAATGTAGTCTTTGCTATAAAACTTTTCACTTCACATTTCTAGCATGCTTTGTCAGACTTAAGAAACTTTTAACATGCAACAATGTTTGAAGTTAAATATCCAGTAAAGAAACAAGAGAACATTTTTAAACAGAAATTACGAATGCATTGTTATTGTGAACAGACGATACAGTGTTATTGTTTGTGTACATTCTTCCTTGTTTGTTGCACGATTACGTAACGACTATAAGGATTACATACTTAGAACATATACTGGCACTGCTAATGAGATTTTCATGCAACATTTTGGTTTGCTTGAGAGTACATTCTGGATGTGAGATAACAGATAACACAGTGGTTAGTTTATGTGACAGCTACACGATTTTATTACGACGCTACTAATGAGTGACAATTTACAATGTTGCTTTTGCAGTGTTTGTTTTATATCTGCACAGTTTTTCAGAATTCTTCTGTAAAGTGAACATGTTTTAGTGGTGACTTTTGTGGTATAGCTACAAGGAGACAGCCTTTTCCATAGCACAACAATACGTTACAGCACAGTACTTTCTTCATCAGAACAATAAGCGTAACAACTAAGATATCTAGACCCAAAGCATTTCACTTTTGTTTATCATGAGGTAAGTACATTGACTTCTGCAGAACTTAGCTTTCGGAGGAAAATAACTACGACACTTCCACAGAGATTATCTTACAACAAGACGCACATTTAGCGCTACAGGACACGCATTTCAGTGATTAATTTTGTACTTAAAACACTTATTTTTAAAGATTTTTGCATTACAAACAAAGTTTTCCGTGATAAATTTCATTCCATTGCTGTAATCTGTAACACCTGAGGTTATAATTACATTAAACCTCAGGGGGGTACACGCCTACTTTGTGTACCATGTGTTTGGTAAGCACAAGGAGCCCTAGCTAATATGGTATTTGCTTATACAATTTAACATATCGGTACCATATTTCTCTAACACATAAATTACACAGCTATCTGATCATTTAACAGAGAAACAAACATGTTTTTACTATGTCAGTGACACATGTTTACGCAATTACAGAGTTGGATTACTTCACACTTACGAAACTGTATTTTGTCTGTACTGTGTGAACTTTTCATATTATTTTGGACCCATTGTGATATTATGAGAGCTTTGAATGATGTATTTGGTATGAGATAATGATTTTTAAAGTACGTTTGAGGTAGATGACACTATTAAAATGAGCAGATAATTTTCTATAGGTTTTGAAATTGTTGGAGGAAGCTACGACGATTGTGAGAGTTGACTGAGGTGTTATGATGTACGACGACGATGTGTATTATGCTGTTGAGGTATGTTTATGATCAATAAGCCAATGTTATACGAGGAATTTGATTATGCTACATACTTATTAAGATGAAATATTGAAAAAGTGTCAATGAATATGTATATGTGTAGTAAGGTAAGGAGTAATGACTAGTGGTTAGGGACTCTGATTTATGAAAAGGATGTTGGAAACCAAGAAACGTACTTTAAGAGTTATGAAATGTAGGTAAATGCGTGAATGTATCACAATGCAGACGAAAATTTTTGGACACTGTTATATCAATAGCATTTGGTTTCTACAGATTTGTAACGCAAATTCTTGACCTGTGAAATATTTTTATATGAGACTGTCACTGTAGCGGAAACTGCTGTCGTAAATATTTCCGTAAGAAAGTTACGTGACCGCCTGCACGTAATGCGTCGTGGGCATCCAGCTGAGAGGTAGTCGTCTGACAAAAGAAAGCCATTAGGTGGAGAAAAAAAAGAGGCCATTAACCTTGCTGTTGACATTCCTTTGTAGAAAGCATCGCAAAAACGACATGGTCGAACTTGAAAACATATGATTACACTGTGGAGCTCTTAATTTATAATATTTACTGAAATGCCTAATGAAATGACGAGAAATATTTTTATGTCTATACACCTGATTAATACTACTGTCTCTCTAGTTGAGAGATTTTTCTACTAACTTATGAAATGCCTCATGACTACTGAATGATGTTCTTATGCATTACTTTGTACATATTTGCTCATTTTATTTAATATCTAGTTTCTAGCTGCACTGCAGCATTGGTTAAAATAAAATTTAATATATGTACTAATATAGTTATTTTATGCCTACAGATCAAGTCAATAAGAAATTTATGATTTACTTCCAAGAAAACGAGTGCACATAAATAGACATTTCCCGTCACAGGAATTGCATAAATAATTTCTTTACGATTTGGTAACTTATCTGCTAGTGTAAGTTCTCGTGATGCATCACTCTAGTGTTAAGATGTGACATAGGTATTAGACATGGCCATTTTAGTGTAATATTTTTTCTGCTTGAGCTATGTCATGTTTAGATATAAGTTTTGTTATTTGGTGCTGCTGTTTGCCAGGCATAATGTTACAGAATTTGACTTTGTATTACGCTGTTAAGCTAGTTTTACTACAGGTTTAGTTTTCTTGTTTGCTGCACAGTTCCTTATATTAGTTGTAATATTGCAATTGCTTTGCCAATTTGAATTTTTTTGTCATTGATGTTTGTGTTAATTGTTTTGTGCTGCTGCATTGCCTCGTCCCTTAGTTTAGCATCTGAGCTCAGTAGATTTAAGTTAGCTTAAGAGGGGGTAGACTATATAAGAGAATGAGTTGCAATGAATTGGAAGAAATGCATTGAGAAGTTATACGAAAAAAAGTACAGAAAACAGGTTTAGGTAGAATTTTCTTGGAAATAAATGATGAGGTAAAAAATGTGTGAACATATAAATACAGAAAGCATGCTCAGATAGAATTTTTTTGTGGAAACAAAGGATGAAATAAGAGGAGAGATATATGGAATGAAGTTTTGTGGTGGACTGCAGTACCAAATGTTACACTGAAAACAAACCCTGTCCTTCCTTTTTGTGTTATCCCACTATGTGTTTGTGTACCCTTTTGTAGTTGTTTTCTTCCTGTCTCTGTGTAGTTTCATAGAATTTTTTCTTCTTCTAATACTAAGCTATATTCACTATGATGAGGAATACTGTTATCCTCAAATATAATTGGCATTAATAATATGTTATTTACCTTGTAAAGATGCTTAGACATTATTTATTCTGTTTTGTTTTAATGCTCATGTGTAAAGTTGATGTTTCAAAAGTTATTCTGATTGTTTATGTATTTACTTATGTCATAATTCCTGTAACACTGATGTATATGTTTATTTCTATTCTGTTGTAAAGCCTGTACTACAAATGTTATCTGTATTGTTATGTTCTTTAATGATGTATTTTTTACCTTTGTAATTGTATTCTCATGTTATAAAATGGTAATTGACACCAGTTCATCATATTAGTAACTTGTAAGTTACATTTCAGTGCACACGTTTCCGTTGGTCATAGTATATGGACAATATGTGAGAAGTAGGGACTGTTAGTGTTTGCACGTGTGTTGATAATTCAGCAAGGGACTGGATAACAGCATTGCTGGTTCTAAGAACAATTCCAAAAAATTTGTGAGTGCACAAGTGGTGGTTATGGACTTGCTATATTATCTGCAAGACTCTTCAATGGTGATTGTGCACCTGCACAGTCACAACAGATGGCTGCTGGCCATCTCTACAAGGACTACAGTGGGTCTGCATCTTTGATGGCCCACTAGTACCATTATTTCTACAAGGACTGCAGTGGGTCTGCGCCTCTGGTGGCCCACCGATACCATATTCTCTACCAGGACTACAGTGGATCTGCTCTGTGACGACCTACCTAACAATCTTCTTCAAAACGTCGAATGACTCTGCTGTGGGTTTGCTCTGTTGTGGCCCATTACCTGTCAGCATGTCAGGAGTCAGCACTGTCTTTCAGTTGGAAGGACAACACTACTTCTTCAAGACTGCATGGAAATCCACTACTTCTGTGTGCATTGTCTTTTACTGCTCAGACTTAGAAAAAAAACACTGAAATTTTGCTGTGATGAACAATCTGGACTGTCTTTATGGACTGTGAGAAAATTTTAGCTTTTGACCAACATTGTATAAATAAGTGTGTGCATTTGATATCTTTGTTATTGTAATTATGAAAATTTTTTTCAAATCATTATTGGCCACTGCCCAAAACGATTTGTAAAATTTTTTTGTGGGGAGCATGGGGGCTATGTAAGTAGGCTGTTTATATTTTCTTATTGGCAACGTTACGTAGCGCTCTGTATGAAAATCACTGGCTGTGCTGTGTGCAGCCTGTGGCTAGTTTGCATTGTTGTCTGCCATTGTAGTGTTGGGCAGCGGCAGCTGGATGTGAACAGCGCATAGCGTTGCACAGTTGGAGGTGAGCCGCCAGCAGTGGTGGATGTGGGGAGAGAGATGGCGGAGTTTTGTAATTTGTCATGAACTGCTATATATATATATATATATATATATTATGACTATTAAGGTAAATTCATTGTTTGTTCTCTATTAAGATCTTTCATTTGCTAACTATCCCTATCAGCAGTTAGTGCCTTCTGTAGTTTGAATCTTTTATTTAGCTGGCAGTAGTAGCGCTCGCTGTATTGCAGTAGTTTGAGTAATGAAGATTTTTGTGAGGTAAGTTATTTGTGAAAGGTATAGTTTAATGTTAGTCAGGCCATTCTTTTGTAGGGATTTTTGAAAGTCAGATTGCGTTGCGCTAAAAAATATTGTGTTTCAGTTTAAGCACAGTCGTGTATAAATTCTTCTAAAGGGACGTTTCAGCAGGAGTGCGGCAGGCTTCAAAGTTGCTGGAGTGGCATGAGGAAAGTTGAAAATCCACACAACAATAGGTATATTTCAAGGCAGTTAGCGCGTAGACCAGCTCAGCTTAGCGTCAAGCTCACATACATTTTTTACCAACATATTTATGACAGCAATTTCAGCTACAATGACAGTTTGATATAGAATAAAAAAATTTCACAGGTTGAATATTTACATGGGGAAGTGTATAGAAACGAAATCTCATGAATAACAGTGTCCAAAAATTTCGTCGCTATAGTGGGACTCACATTCACATATGTACACACTTTTCATAACTCTTAAAGTAAGATTCTGTGTTTCCAACATTTTTTCCACAAACCAGAGTCCCTAATCACTACTCAATATTCCTTACCTTATTACACATATACATATTTGCGACACTTTTTCAATATTTCATCATAATAAATATTCAGCATAATCAGATTCCTCATATAGCATCATGTCATTGATCATAAACATAACTCAACATCATAATACACAACGTCGTCATAATAACATCTCACAACAGATCAATCAAATCTCAAAATCGTCGTCGCTTCTTTGAATAATCTCAAAACCTCTAAAAACAATTCTCTGCTCCTTTCAGTAGTGTCATCTACCTCAAACGTTCTTCAGAAATCATGATCCCATACAAAATAAATCACTCTGATGCCTCGCAGTATCACAATGGTTCCGAAAATATGTGAACAGTTACCAAAATGTAGACAAGGCTCAATTTCATAAATGCAAACCAATCCAACTGCGTAATTGCGCAGACGTGTGTCAGAGATGTAAAAAAATGTTTTTCATCTTAGTTAATTGATCAGATAGCTGTGTAATTCTGTGCTAGAGAAATATGGTAGTGACGTGCAAAATTGAATAAGCTAATACCATAATAGCTGGGGCTCCTTGCGCTTGCCACATGCGTGGTACACAAAGTAGGCGTACCCCTATGAGGGATAATGTAATTATACCCTCAGATGTTACAGGTTAAATGTGGAATGAAATGTATCACCGGACACCTTATCTGTATCACTGTATTTCAAAATATTTCTCAAAATGTTCCAAATACAAAAATTAATCACTCAAATGCGTGTCCTGTAGCACTAAACTGTGCTTCCTGCTGTAAGATAATTTCTGTCATTGCTTAACGGTAAAAATGTACCAAGTGTCGTAGTTAACGTCGTCCATAAGCCAAGTTCTCTAAAACTCTATGTATTTACCTTGTTATATATAAAAGTAAAGTGCTTAGCATATACATGTCGTAGTTATTACGTTCATTTCCGGGACCTTGAAAGTAACATATTGTTGTGTTACGAAAATAATTGTCTCACTGTAGCTATGCCTCAAAAGTCATTACATAAACATGTTTTACTTTCCAGAAGAACTTAGAAAAACTGTGCAGACATCAAACAGATACAGCGCAAAAGCAATAATGAATATTGTGTAATTCCTAAGTAGCACTGAACTGTAATCATGTAGCTGTCAAACCAAATATTGTGTCGTCTGTGATCCCCAGAAAGTACTTTATATACAAAATGTCTTTCCACGTACACCAAAAGACTGCAGTAAAACCTCATTATCGGTATATGCTCCAAGTATGTAAGCCTTAAAATCGTTACGTAATCCTGCAACCAACA
Organism: Schistocerca cancellata; assembly: GCF_023864275.1. Lineage (NCBI taxonomy): Eukaryota > Metazoa > Arthropoda > Insecta > Orthoptera > Acrididae > Schistocerca > Schistocerca cancellata. The sequence continues at coordinate 680,311,081 of NC_064630.1, forward strand.
AGCAAAAAAGTACACACAACAAGACGATATCGTCTGTTCTGTATAAAAGAGTACTTGTAAAATTACTGTCTTAATAAGCTCCATAGGTTCTTGATTAGATAGTTAACTTCAAAACATCTCTGTATGTTAACAGATTCTAAATGTAATAAAGCGTAATAGTAAAGTGAAGTGAAAAATTTAATGGCAAAGACTAAGTCAGAAAGCAAATTGTTTCTCAATAAACGGTTTTACATGGGAAATGTGGTGTAGTCTGTGATGTTACAAAATAAAAGTGATGTTGCTATTCAATGGAAAGTTGGAAATTGAGATTTAGCTTACAGTTTTATCAATCACAACTGACGTAAGAATCATGGATTGACCATTGTCATAAAATATTGCATTATGAGATGTGAATAGTTTTTACTTGCAATTTCGCGTGGCTTGAGGCAGTCACAACTAGCGTGCTATTGATTAAGAAATTGCGTTATCGTCTTTCTAATTACTTCATGATCGTAGATACGATCACACCCGGTTGTGAAGTTATTGTTATGACAAAACAATTTCCTAAGGGACCAGAAATTTCTTAAGGGCGCAAAAACAACTGTAACATCACACAAAAGGGAAATTCAACATTAAAGCTGATGCAAGACGACGATAAAACAGTTTTCTTTTTATCAATGTAACACGCACATTGGACTGCTGATCTTGGTGTCTGTAATATTAGCAAAATGCATAATTAAAATGAAAATAATACTGAGGAGATAATAGGAATGAGCACTGCTAAATGATTCAGTATTCCCAGAACAATATTTATTATAACTAAAACCTATATCGTAGCTTAAGCTTAGTACTACAATGACGGTAGATTTTTATGTCCGTATCATGTCCATTGAGCGCTCTTTTATATAGCCATCGTCTTCTTTGAGTCGCTCGTGCGTCGTCACGGTAAGTTATAACAGATCTTTACACGTCACTCAAACTTAGACATAACACGTTTTTATACATTTAGTAAAAATTAGATCAGACTGCCACAAATCTGCGTCCGTCCTACTTGAGAAAAACAGTACAAGTCTTTAGCGCTCAAAGCTTCATTTGTTCTCCAGCAAACAAAATAGTGAAGGATCGCATATCTATCCGTATTTTTCTGTTTATATTGCCGCCCAAAGACGACGAATTACATTATTTACAAAATTCCACCGTCGCCATGCGACGCCTCAATATACATTAATCATTATTTATGAACAAGTATTTGCCTTCTTTCTGAAAGTATTAACTACTCGTATTTGCGGTTTTAATGAAGTCAAAAATAGCGAATATCACATTGCATCCCATGAGGAGAGAGGGAATGCCGAAGGATTACCTCGATCGTCATGTCCTCATGAGATATTCGTGATTTTTGGTGTGACATTTACATAATGTTGCTGGCGTACTATGTACATAAATTGAAATTACATTTATAAACATATATCAGATATTTATCATTTTTCAGAATAAAGTTTTTCATTCTTTGTTCATCAGTCACTTCATTCCATAATACCAAGATTAACATTTATGTGCATATTTAAGTTTGGTCCATATTTGCTTATAACAATAAGTGAACGTTCATTTCGCACTTCAGGGGATAGAATTCAGAAATTACTTTCTCTTCAGCTTAACAACTAATACTTGAGTACAGTGAGTGCTTATTTTCACTAAACTAGAGTGGACAATGTTCGAGCATCTGTTGACTCATTGTGGTTCAATTACAGTTTAATAACGTAGCACTACACTTCGTGATGCTTTTATTTTCTGTGTTACCTGTCTACGGCGTTCATCATGCAGTACATCTGTCCTTTTCACTGTGGTGCCAGGAATTCAAGTGGCTTCCCGCGTTTTTATTTACAATATGAAACAGAAGAAGTGGAAAATTATTAGTATAACTTACAACCTATTGGATACATCGGTTAAGGATCGGGACTGGTCTGGAGTTCAGGGTCTTCCTATAGTGCACAGTCATTTTCTTTGTCCATCAAGAGACAGGATTATAATTCATTTTAGCAGTGTTCAGGAGTGCCGGTATTAATGGCTTTAAGGCCTGACTACTTCTCACTCATCTTAACTTCAACTCAAGAAAATTGCTTAATTTACGTATGAAAATGTAGTCACACAAGTGTATAAATGTCTTTCCTCCAGTATGTACGATGGAAGTCATGGCGGTTAGCAGTTTAAAGTTTGGATTGTTTCGTCACCCACACGTCAGCCACTCACAGCGGCTGCACAGTGTTGCGTGAGCTCCAATACTCAGTATCCGTTCGCGCTCAGTCTGTAACAGAGATGCTGGTCGTCGATTGCTCCTTTTTTTTGTGAACTTCGTATCACACGAGTGCATCGATACGAACACCTCGCGCGCGTTTTCCATCGGAGGAGCCGGACACTGAAGCTGCCTCCATACTTACCTGTCAACTGCCTCCCATGAGGCTCACAGGTAAGTGACGACGAATGTTTTAGCTGTCGCTGCACTTAGAACAACACTGAACTTTGCGTTGCACCTGTTGTCGTAGCCTTGACTTCTTTTTACACTTGCAGTACAACACTACCACTAATATACAGTGAACAGTTATTTTTATTATGCACGTCGTACTTTAGTGTGCATCTTCACACAGCATTCGTGCTTAGTTCCTTCGCCGATAGCGTTCATTTACAACACAATCAATTTTGCAGTTTCCTCCATTGGGTGCTTAGTTCCTTCGCCGATAGCGTTCATTTACAACAAATCAATTTTGCAGTTTCCTCCATTGGTACAGAAAGACTTATATTCTACTATTTACAAAAGATCACTTACGAGCTAATATTTACAATTAATGGTCACTCCTTTTGTTAAGTCCAGTGAACAACTGCTTTATGAATGGACTCTTTATATCTCAAGGTTTACTTTCACTAGTGAACCTAAAAATATTCTTTCAAACTTTCTTTTAAGGGCTAATCTCCTCATTATGAAAACTACAGGTTTCGCAACACTCGTTGCATTTATTCTTTAGTGCACCCAAGATCGTTTTCTACTGCCACGCAGCATATCTACTACTTAACGAGTACGCATTTAACGCTGAATCTTTTTTTTTGTGCTTTCCTTTGTGCTTGCCAATTTTTTATTTTATTTTTTTTATATTTGAGGGCAGACTGGATAACAATAGGTTTTCCTCTTCGCTTCATGTACTCAGCAATCGTTCTCTGTTAAAAAAGAAATCGGGTAACGCGTGTCTACTATTTTTCGCATGAATGGAATTACCGACAGTTCACTGGGTTTACGCAACCGGTCCATAACAAACATTACCAAAGCTAGCGAAGTTCATCACGCTACGTGTCTCATTTCTAATAAGCACTGCTTTGCCTCGAAGCACACGTGCCTTTTACAAGTCGACCCTTGGTATGAGTTAATGAACCAGGATCAAAAGGAACGGCTACAAGGAAAATGGATTTCATAAGAGGAGTGCCTTAGGAGACATTTTTGCAGTAAAATCTGCATGTAAATAAAATTATCATAATAAACATAAGCACATATATAAATTTCAACCTCTTTCATTACAGTATGCTTCTCTAGTTCTACATCTTACTCTCGTTATAGTCAGTATTAAGTTGAAATATCACTGCATTGCTTGTTCTTTAGATTAGCCTTCAATTAGGGTACTGAATGGTCGCTAGATTACACTAGAAATCTTCTGAAGATCTTTACTTGGACTTATTTATGATAGAGGGGGCTTGCTGTGTGGTTATTTAGTACCTTGATTCTACTGATATCAATTCGTCAGCTAACATTCCTCATATACTCTTTACATTGGGCTCAGATCACAGGGAAATAGTTTACTTTCATAGCAATTAGTGGCCTCGTGGAGTACTTACGCTACATTATTGATGCTTCATGGTTTGCCTCTATTTGTACTGTATTTCACCTAACTTAGTTTACTACAGCTTATTGTCTCCTTGCGGGAACACATGTGGGTTACCACTTGTTTTCCATTTAACAGCACGCTTAAACTGAACTTTAAGCTATTTCTTCTACTCCTGTCCACTATCTGGACTGTTTGAACATGTACCTTTTTTTAAGCAGGTAATTTGGGCTTTAACAACAGAACTTCAAGTACTTACATTACTAAAAATAAATCTATAAATCTTCTTGTACCTTGAGAGAAGTGCTTATTTACGCATCCTCCTCCATTTCTCACCTTTACATATTTTATTTAGCTCCGGGCAATCACCTCGCAAGCACTTTTTTTTAAACTAACTTACAGCTAAATTGAAATTCTTTCTGCAACCTTAATTTCCTGCTTCAGCTTGTTGAAGAAATATCAGTTCATCTCCATCACTATAAACAACTTTTCCATACATAGCATTTAACACTTAAAGTTTAAATGTAGTAGCCGTTACCATGTAGTCAGTGCGCTGTTCAACACAATACTTATCATTAACAGTTCACACAAGGAAATATCCAGTACGCAAGAGGTAAGAAACCAAAACAGATTCTATCTGGAGTTGACGGTGTGTCTCTAAACTAACTATCTGTTTCAATGGACCAATCGCTCCCGATATGGAGCAACCCTGAATCGGCAATGATAAAACTTTTGAAACAGAAGACACCTGTCTGAAGAGACATTATAAAGGCACATTTGCATGCCGAGCGTGAGTTTCCTCGGAAACGCGAAATATTAATTAAATAAATAATCAGTGACAAATAAATAAAGCCTATGGCACACAACTGCAGCGCTGTGTCGCTGATAAAACAAAAGCACAATTACGTTACTCTTATGTTTGATTAAGAAAGGAGAGAGCTCTGGTAGAAGTGGTGCGAGAAGCACGTATTTTATTCTATTGTCTGGCACACCGCCATATTTCATGTTATTGAAAAGTACTGCGAGTTGCAACCAGACTAGGCACTCGATTCTGTAAAGAATTTATATTTATAAAAGTAAGTAGGATTATGAACTGTAGGCTTATTCATTGAATATATCTGATTTAACTAACTGTGTAACTTTTTATGTTTAGTAGACAATCACCTCTGTACGACGTATTGGCATGGCTGGCAAATTATTGAAATATTGAGATTTAGATTACGAGTCCGCACCTACCGCAGCAGTCTTTGGAAACGATTTATTTACGAAGTCCGATTATTTCAGTTTTATTTCACGGTCAACTACGAGTAACATTGCCTTTATGAGAAAGCCATTGTCAAGCGTCTGATACCGAATAATTAAACGTCCACGTTCCAGATAAGCAAATATTTAATACAATCACAATCACCATCATACAGATCGAATAATTAATATTTAAACAATATTTTTATTTTATTTATTTTATAACATGATGACATCACATTGGTGTTTGCTCCTGTATCAACAACGGCTGTGACAGGAATGTTTGCAATAAAAATCTTAATCGAAGCCTGGACCTGTTCATCGTAAATGTCATTAATGTCTTGAGCTTCTTTGTCAAGTTCAAGGTCATCTCGTAAGTCTGTCTCATGGTCGTACAGTATCGCATTAACATACTCAGAATCAGAGTATTCGTTAGTACCCCCACTTAAAATCCGCAGCGACCTCTTGGAGGCTGAAAGGCGCTGCCTCTAATTTTCCGCAGGATGTTTAGTCTGTTTGTCATTCATGGCCTTAAGTGTTTGTTCCGTTTCATGTTGGTGCTGGTTATGTGGTACAAATGCCGGTGTAAAGGGGTAAAATCCACTGGGTGCATTCACTTGTGAATAGAATACTTGAGACGGATGATGTCGCCCGATCTTTTGGTTGCCGGCAAAACCATTTCCTTGTGAAGGACAGTTCGCATTTGACGCATATGGTGCAGCTTGTAAATTGTTCCGCAGTCCTCTATCCTGTGAAAAGTTGTTCTGATGTTGTGCTGGGTGGCCTCCGCCTTGCCCATGCCACTTGCTATTTTTCGACCTATAACTTTGATGGTACACTGGCCCATATGAAAAATTACCAATCGTTTGTGGAGAATTTCCATACTGCTCAGGCGCAGAATTAAAGGGTGGGTTTCCGTACTGATGTTGTACCGGGTGGTTGTAAATTGGGTGGTATCTCTGCTGATTACTGTAATTGGTTTTCTGCTTCCGTTTAAAGTTATTGCCGTTTGCGTTTTTATAACGGCTGGCAGGTTGGTACCCGCGATCACAATAGCGCACTCTCTCCTTCGGCGCTTTGTTGTCCGCGTGCGATGCATTCTGCTGGCTGCCAGGGAAGAATTTGCCGCTGCCAACCTTGGAGCGCACATCCTCGCTAATTAAATCTAAGGAATCCAGCACAGAAAGGAATACATCCGTGTCTTCTTCGGACACATTTACTAGTTTCTCTCTAATAGACACAGGGAGTTTGCTTTTCAGAATCATAATTACGTCCTTGGAAGAAAACGGATAATCCCAGAATTTAATTTTTGCTAGATACTTCTCGAAGTATCGCCGGAGACTTCCATGCTTCTCATTGAAAATTTCCGCACCATACACCTCCTTCCTTAATCTTTGCTGTACCCCATTACTCCAAAATTTTGCCAAGAACATTTTCTCAAACTCTTCATAATTCCTACACGTGTCTACCATTTCCGTTCCCCATACTGCTGCATCACCAGAAATAAAGCCAGTGACGAACTGAATACGCTGTCTGTCTGTCCAGCTCCTGGGAAATATGCCGGAAAAATTCTTTAGGAACACGATGGGGTGTATTTCTCGCTTCTGCGGATGAAAAACAGGAGATGTGCGATGCTTAATCACACTTTCCTCTTGCATTAAACTCACAATTGTGGGCGGATCATTTATTTTCCCTACTCGGGACTCAACAGGACTGTTGTTTTGCATGTAATCAGGCGGTGAACGATAAGGAGTTGACTGACATTCCTCACCGTCTAAAGAGTTGTTCCCTATAGTTTGCGTATGCGTGTGCGGATTTTCTACCCAGTTTCTCAGCATTCTGACTTCGTTCACTACTTGCTGCTTCCACTCGGGAAGATCCCGTGTAAGTGTCCTCCGAATTGTCCCAATTCAGAAACCACTGTGTCTTCCGACTTACCAGGAGCAGCTAAGATTTCATAAGTTACATCCTAGACAGTCTCCCTAAGCTCCTCCCTGACATTCTTTTCGATAAAAATATCTTTAGCCTTTATCCATTCACCGTAGTGTTCCGACAATGCCTCCGCGTGTGCTTTCACGGTGTTCTTAACCAGTTCTTCAATATTGATTGAGTCTATCTGCCTCGACAGATCCTCCACTACACCTTCAATGTCAGATACTGAATTTCTAACTGAGTTTATTTCTTTGGTAACTGCCTGAATTTTTGTGTTTAATGTTCCAGCTACTTCAGCTATTTCACTTTTCACCTGTTTCTGCATTTTCTGAATTTGATCACTGATCTTAGTTTGCACCTCACCCAAATGGGTATTTAATTCAGCCGTAATTTCTTTATACAGATCTGTTTTCATTGTGCCTAGCTGTGTTTTTAATGATTCGCTTACAGCATCTAATCGAACGTTAACAGCATCAATTTGTGTTTTTACTGATTCACTTACAGCATCGAATCGGGCGTTAACAGTCTCATTTTGTGTTTTTATAGTCTCATTTACTGCGTCAAACTGTTGTTTCAGCATTTCCATTAACGCACCGAGGTCATTTGTAGCTGCAGCGGGAAGAGTTTGGACTTTAGGGTCACTTTCCCCTGTTACATACATGGTTTGTTCAGTTTCCACACGCGAACCTACCGTTCGCGATCGTAAAGGGTATGGAATACTATTAACGTCTTCACTCCCGTCTCCTGTTGTCACCTGTCTCTGTTTACTACCTGCCATTTGCGTCAGTAAATCACGTGCTTCGCAAGGCTTTCGTCGTTTGTCAGTGACGTGGTGAGTCCGCTAAGAGCACCGCTCTCGCGTGAGCAACAAATGAAATTCTATCTGGCGAGAAGACAAGATGGAATCTAAACGTTTCAGACAAATGAATGAAGATGCTCTTCACTGCAAATTGAATAGTTTTTACTTGCAGTTTCGCGTGGCTTGAGGCAGTCACAACTAGAGTGCTATTGATTAAGAAATTGCGTTATCGTCTTTCTAATTACTTCATGATCGTAGATACGATCATACCCGGTTGTGAAGTTATTGTTATGACAAAACAGTTTCCTAAGGGACCAGAAATTTCTTAAGGGCGCAAAAACAACTGTAACATCACACAAAAGGGAAATTCAACATTAAAGCTGATGCAAGACGACGATAAAACAGTTTTCTTTTTATCAATGTAACACGCACATTGGACTGCTGATCTTGGTGTCTGTAATATTAGCAAAATGCATAATTAAAATGAAAATAATACTGAGGAGATAATAGGAATGAGCACTGCTAAATGATTCAGTATTCCCAGAACAAATATTTATTATAACTAAAACCTATATCGTACCTTAAGCTTAGTACTACAATGACGGTAGATTTTTATGTCCGTATCATGTCCATTGAGCGCTCTTTTATAAAGCCATTGTCTTCTTTGAGTCGCTCGTGCGTCGTCACGGTAAGTTATAACAGTTCTTTACACGTCACTCAAACTTAGGCATAACACGTTTTTACACATTTAGTACAAATTGGATCAGACTACAACAAATCTGCGTCCGTCTTACTTGAGAAAAACAGTACAAGTCTTTAGCGCTCAAAGCTTCATTTGTTCTTCAGCGAACAAAATAGTGAAGCATCGCATATCTATCCGTATTTTTCTGTTTATATTGCCGCCCAAAGACGACGAATTACATTATTTACAAAACTCCACCGTCGCCATGCGACGCCTCATTATACATTAATCATTATTTATAAACAAGTATTTGCCTTCTGGCTGAAAGTATTAACTACTCGTATATGCTGTTTTAATGAAGTCAAAAATAGCGAATATCACAAGTCCTTTGCATTTTTTTTGTTTACTCTAATAACCAATTAGGAGGAACGAAAAAAGAAAATTAAAATATTCAAATGAGTGTGAAATCTTATGGGACTTAACTGCTAAGGTTATCAGTCCCTAAGCTTACACACTACTTAACCTAAATTATCCTAAGGACAATCACACACACCCATGCTCGAGGGAGGACTCGAACCTCTGCCCGGGTCAGCCGCACAGTCTATGACTGCAGCGCCCTAGACCGTTCGGCTAATCCCACGCGGCTAAAAAAGAAAATTCATGAAGCCAAGCGTGTGGATGTATATCATTATTAGAATTCCTGAATGTTCTGAATTTACGAATTGTGATGAAGAGCTTATAATGAAAGTCATCATGCCCTCAAGTCACAAATCTGTCATCCTTATGTCGTATCGGCGGTTCCTTCCCAAGGATCTCTGCACCTCGCCGACTCCTTTGAAAATCTCCAAAATACTGCGTATTGTTACTTTTTAACCTTACGGTATTTCTAAGTACCTCTTCCCGTGTCGGAGCGCGAGTATCCTCTGCAATATGTAACTCTTGTATCATGTGTTTGCCAACTGATTTTTTACTTCCCGCATTTCCCTTTTGTGTTGCGTGTTAATTTGTTTCTGACTTTGTTTGAATTTCCTAATTTCCTTGTACTCCTCTGTGTCAGTGAAGGCTACCGGTCCTCTGTCATTCAGACCATAGATAAATTTGTTGATTGGTCTGAAGGTTTGGCTACTTTTTCCGATAATATGTTAATTTCCTCCGTGTGTTTTTCTGAATCAAATTTCAGTGTCCATTTCTATCGAAATCGTATCTACTTTGTCCTTTAAATTTTCCTGAAGTTTTGCAAGTTGCCTGTGTCGGTAGATGCAACCAAGTCAATTTTGGTCTCCAAGGTGTCGTCATTTTCGTGAACAATAATCTGCAGTTCTTTTGTGTCAGCTTCACAATTCTGTAATGTGTTTTCATGTCGCGAAAATTGAAAATGTTCACAAATTTGTGTTTTTACATACTCAGAAACTTTTTGATGTTTCGATTCGAGTTCGGATGCCTCAGCAGTTAAATCTTCATGTGTTTGTTCAACTGGCTGTTCAATTGTGTTAAATTTTTGGACCCGTTGCAGTATTCGTTACTCATTTTGTATCATTGTATCTAACTTCTTGTCTATTAGTTACTGATTTTCTTGAATTTGTTGCTGTATTTATTCCTCATTTTGACCAAATTGTTTCATTTGTTGCATTAATTGCAATAATAATGTATTAGTGACTGAAAGAAGTTCCTCTGTGCTTTTCAGCAGTGCATTTGTACTGGCATCATTCATATTTTGAAAAGTGTGCAATGACACAAAACCTGAAGTCATGATATTTACAAAATTTCGTTCTGTTATTCCGCCTTCCTTAGGCGAACAGTTACCGACCGATGGATCGACAATAGTTCCCTGTTCACTGACTGTTTCCATTCCTACACCATCATTTACTGCCTGATCCATGTCCCTATGCACAATTATCAAATTACTGTCTTGAATATATATCACTTCATTACAAGCTGATGGTAACATGCTATTCTCATTTTCACAGTAATTTCTCAATTTGCTTTCAGTCTACTATTATATTTTTCACATGCCATGATTATCACACTGTTTTGCACAATTACACAGAAAAAACACAATTGGAAAAACAATAATAGAGGTTTGGATTGTTTTTGGGAAGGAAACCAGACAGCGAGGTCATCGGTCTCATTGGATTAGGGAAGGAAGTCGGCCGTGTCCTTTCAAAGGAACCATCCCGGCATTTGCCAGGAGTGATTTAGGTAAATCACGGAAAACCTAAATCAGGATGGCCGGACGCGGGATTGAACCATCGTCCTCCCGAATGCGAGTCCAGTGTGCTAGCCACTGCGCCACCTCGCTCGGTCAATAATAGAAAAACACATCAAATGACACTGAAAATAATAAATATCCAATTAGTTGCAAATGCAACTGTAAAATACTTCGTGCAAATTCACATGCTTGCCACAACTGCTTTGCTCATTACAATACTGTACAACAATGATAAACTACAACAGCAAAGGAAATTCTCTATACAATTACGTGCTATCAATAACAATAACAAATATCTAATCAACCACTACTCATACAAACCACGAGAAAACCAGAAGATTCGTGGTTCATATCCCCGGCAGGGTCGCCTGGTGAAACTCCTTAAGAAAGATTTTTACTTAAACTGCTGAGTGAAATTGAATGCAAGTATCACTTAGCTAGTCTTTATCATTTCAACAATGACCTACAGAATTTGCCCTGACAAACAGAACTCAAACTTTTCCTATTCATTAATTACTCACAATATTCAACAGTAATGCACTCTGACTGCTTTAAAATTAATTCAAAAGAATGGGCCTGAATTTGGAGGAATCGTAACAATAACCCATACATTTCATAAGTCACTTAACTCACAGAAAATCTTCATTTCATGAGCTACAGCAATGAATCAAACACCAATAAAGCCAGCTAAATAAAAGATTCTAATTACTGTAGGCTTTAACTACTAACAGGCATGTGGTTAGCAAATGAAAGATTTTGTTGCAGACTAAACGATGTATTTAGCAAAATTTTGCCGTAATCATGTGACAACCAGTTCAAGAAAATTATGTAATCATCTGTAATAAATCTCCATGACGGATATACATTCAGACCGCCCACTTGCGCTAACCGAGCGAGGTGGCGCAGTCGCTAGCACACTGGACTCGCATTCGGGAGGACTACAGTTCAATTCCGCATCCGGCTAACCTGATTTAGGTCTTCTGTGATTTCCCTAAATCGCTCCAGGCAAATGCCGGTATGGTTCCTTTGAAAAGGCACGGCCGACTTCCTTCCCCGTACTTCCCTAATCCGACGAGACCGATGACCTCGCTGTCTGGTCTCCTCCCCCAGACAACCCAACCCCACTCGCGCTAATATTTCAATCCTCCAACACTGCCAATTATTAACCTCTAACTTCCATCCCTGCTGACTACTCACTCCCAACTTCCATCACTGCTGGCTGTTCACCTCTAATTGCTAGTCTGACGATCCTCAGAGTCTCTTACATATTGCGCACAGCGCTGTCAGAATTACTTATGCAGAGCGCTACATATGATGCCAACATACAAACACATAAACCGCCTACTTACAATAACTCTGCCACACACCAATAATCAGGAAGTGAAATCAAGGCAAGCAAACGTGTCGAGAGAGGTAAAGTTGTTAAGATACTGTAGAGGCCGATGTTGTGAGCTCTACTGCCGGAGAGTGCAACGTTGTAGTGTTGGAGTGTGGTGCTCTGTTAGACACGCGGTAGGACATAAGGGAAACAATAGTGACAACGTAAACCTTTATTATTCAGAGTACAACAATAGTGGAGGTTGTTTCGTAATACATGTGAGAGTTTTTTGCTCTCATACAGTTTGGTAATCTCATATAGTGCTCGCAGAATTATTTACCCTAGGGGCTTACTGTCTGATAGTTTCTTGCGAGTACCTGCTGTAAGTGTCTGACAATTTTGAGAGAGCATATGTCCGAAGCGTTTGGACACAGTAGGGTGAGAGAGTCAGGCAGAGCTGAGAGAGCACTCTCGGAGAGATTTTCCTGATGCAATTCTGTGTGTGACGGAAGAGGTTGCGTTGGAAGAGCGTCGGGCTGCAGTTGATGTTACAATACTTTTACTGGCTAAGGAAATACATAATCTACCTTGTTTGTATTAGATAAGAGAGTGGATCGTGATGACTTTGCAGCATACATGAATGAAATTATAGAAGCTGTGATGGAAAATCCGTAACAAAATTTTACAAGAACGGCAGCGTTGGAGACGGAAGAGGTACTCTCACTAACGGACCCAAAACTGCTAATGTGTATATTATTATGCATAAGTCCGTTTTCGTTAAGGATGTACTGTTTGTGACACTAACATTTCTAACAGCAGCGAAATTTATTCTCTTTAATGTTTGGCAACGCTTACGCGAATTTAATTTTGAAGTCCATAGGCGTTCAAAAGCCAAATTGGGCAGATATCTGATAAATGATGCATTCCATACATATATTTATTTGGGCATTTTTACTTGTATTGACTTTAGGAAACACTCGCAAATTCCTGAAGGTCTGATCTTCAACACTTAAAATTTATAGATACAACGATATTACTTGAAGTTAAATGGCAATTTCCAAAATTCCAAAACGATTACATTCAAGCATAATTATACTAGTTTCCCATTGTCAGTTAATCTTTGTTATAAAACTACTTTGCCTGATTGCGTGAATTGCCGATTTTCTGGTAAATTTCTTCATTTGATTTGTTAAACTGTAGCAGTTTCAGCCAACAAACGTTGCTTCTTATCTCTGTCCCTGTAGTGCAGTAACTGTACATTTCTTGACCAAACCCTTTCCACTTAGAAACTTCTAGGCAGCGTTCTTCATTACATTCTTTTCCTGACATATAGCTCACATTCACTCACAGTGTGTATCAATCGCGCCAGTAAAGTTACAACTGTTCCGACAATGCTGGTACATCTACATCTACATCTACATCCACCCAACGGTGTGTGGCGGAGGGCACTTTATGTGCCACTGTCATTACCTCCCTTTTCTGTTCCCGTCGCGTATGGCTCGCGGGAAGAACGACTGTCTGAAAGCCTCCGTGCGCGCTCGAACCTCTCTAATTTTACATTCGTGAACTCCTCGGGAGGTATAAGTAGGGGGAAGCAATAAATTCGATACCTCATCCAGAAACGCACCATCTCGAAACCTGGCGAGCAAGCTACACCGCGATGCAGAGCACCTCTCTTGCAGAGTCGGCCACTTGAGTTTGCTAAACATCTCCGTAACGCTATCACGGTTACCAAATAACCCTGTGACGAAACGCGCCGCTCTTCTTTGAATCTTCTCTATCTCCTCCGTCAACCCGATCTGGTACGGATCCCACACTGATGAGCAATATTCAAGTATAGGTCGAACGAGTGTTTTTTAAGCCACCTCCTTTGCTGATGGACTACATTTTCTAAGGACTCTCCCAATGAATCTCAACCTGGTACCCGCCTTACCAACAATTAATTTTATATGATCATTCCACTTCAAATCGTTCCGCACGCATACTCCCAGATATTTTCCAGCGTTTGTTCCGCTATTATACAATCATACAATAAAGGATCCTTCTTTCTATGTATTCGCAATACATTACATTAGTCTATTACCCCTATTAAATACCATTACCATCTCTGGGAGGATTAATGCTAATGCGGAAATATATTTGGCTCTTCCATTGATATTTCAGAAATCTGAATTGTCATTATTTCATTTTGTGTTCCATTCGGTCGTTGATGACGCCTTTGACTGCAATTTAGGGTTCCTATACTCTGAAACGCCAAAACGAGGGCACCCTCGATGGGATTGATCAACATGATTTTAGGACAATTCTAGTCCATATCTCGATATGAGGCTAGAATAATTTACACATTGCTGGAGTCATATCACATGTAGATTTTCAAGAATAATTTTTTTAACAACAAGTATGATTACTGTACCCCATGTAATCGGTACTACGTTGGGATGTTTTTTGGCTGCAAGTAAGTCAGTACGATTGTATAAAATACTGACTGTCATGTACCTGTCAACATCCGAACTAATCGCTTTAGGACTGCCTAATGAATCATTAGTAGCTCAATTGTATCTTGTTAAATGATCATGTTACACACACTGAAGAGCTAAAGAAACTGCTACGTCTGTAGGGCCTCCATGAGCATGCAGAACTTCAGCAACACGACATAGCATGGACTCGACTAATGTCTGAAGAAGTGCTCCATGAGTAGGAGGGGGTGAAGATCTGACCTGAACAGCACGTTGCAAGGCATCCCAGATATGATCAATAATGTTCATTTATGGGGAGTTTTGGGCCAGCCGAAGAGTTTAAATTCAGGAACGTGTTTCTCGAGCCCCTCTGTAGCAATTCTGGACGTGTGGGGTAACGCATTATACTGCTGTAATTGCTCAAGTTCGTCGGAATGCACAATGGACGTGAAAAGATGCAGGTGATCAGACAGGATGCTTACGTACGTGTCACCTGTCAGAGCTGCATCTAGACGTTTCAGAAATCGCATATCACTTGAACTGCACACGCCCCACACTATTACAGAGCCTATACCAGCTTCAACAGCCCCCTGCTGACATGCAGCGTTCATGGATTCATGAGGTTGTCTCCATACCTCTACACGTCCTTCCGCTCGATACAATTTGAAACGAGACTCGTGTGACCGGGCAACATGTTTCCCGTCATTAACAGTCCAGTGCCGATGTTGACGGAACCGGACGAGGCGTAAAGGTTGGTGTCGTGCCGCCATTGAGGGTACAAAAGTGTGCCTTTGGCTATGAAAGCCCATATCGATGATGTTTCGTTGAATGTTCCGCACGCTGTCACTAATTGCTGGCCCAGCACTGAAATCTGCAGCAATTTGCTGAAGTGTTTCACTTCTGTCACGTCTAACGAGTCTATTCATTCGCCGTTACCCCAATTCTTGCAGGATCTTTCTCCGGCCGCAGCGATGTCGGAGATTTGGTGTTTCACCGGATTTCTGATATTCACGGTACACTCGTGAATTGGTCGTACGGGAAAATCCCCACTTCATCACTACTTCGGCTGTGCTGTGTCCCATCGCTCGTCCGCTGACTATAACACCACGTTCAAACTCACTTAAATCTTGATAACCTGCCGTTGTAGCAGCAGTAACCGATCTAACAACTCCGCCAGACACTGGTCTTATATAGGCGTTGCCGATTTCTTTAAGGCATTTTACACGGTGCCATACTGCTGACTCTTAACGAAGGTGCAAGTACACTACTGGCCATTAAAATTGCTACACTAAGAAGAAATGCAGATAATAAACGGGTATTCATTGGACAGATATATTATACTAGAACTGACATGTGTTTATATTTCCACGCAATTTTGGTGCATAGATCCTGAGAAATTAGTACTCAGAACAACCACCTCCGGGCGTAATAACGGCCTTGATACGCCTGAGCATTGAGTGAAACAGAGCTTGGATGGCGTGTACAGGTACAGCTGCCCATGCAGCTTCAACACGAGACCACAGTTCATCAAGAGTAGTGCTTGATGTATTGAGACGTTTTCAGTTGGTGAGAGATATGGAGAATGTGCTGGCCAGGGCAGCAGTCGAATATTTTCTGTATTCAGAAAGGCCTGTACAGGACCTGCAACATGCGGTCGTGCATTATCCTGCTGAAATGTAGGGTTTCGCAGGGATCGAATGAATGGTAGAGCCACGGGTCGTATTACATCTGAAATGTAACGTCCACTGTTCAAAGTGCCGTCAATGCAAACAAGAGGCGTCCGAGATGTGTAACCAATGGCACCCCATACCATCACGCCGGGTGATACGCCAGTATGGCGATGACGAATACACGCTTCCAATGTGCGTTCACCGCGATGTCGCCAAACACGGATGCGACCATCATGATGCTGCAAACAGAACCTGGATCCATCCGAAAAAATGACGTTTAGCCATTCTTGCACCCAGGTTCGTCGCTGAGTACACCATGGCAGGCGCTACTGTCTGTGATAAAGCCTCAAGGGTAACCGCAGCCATGGTCTTCGAGCTGTAGTCCATGCTGCTGCAAACGTCGTCGAACTGTTCGTGCAGATGGTCGTTGTCTTGCAAACGTCCCCATCTGTTAACTCAGGGATCGAGACGTAGCTGCACGATCTGTTACGGCCATGCGGAGAAGATGCCTGTCATATCGACTTATATTGATACGCGGCCGTTGGGATCCAGGATAGCGTTCCGTATTACCCTCCTGTACTCACCGATTCCATATTCCGCTAACAGTCATTGGATTTCGACCAACGCGAGCAGCAATGTCGCGATACGATAAACCGCATTCGCGATTTTTTCCTTTATTACAACAACCATATATGTACATAGGCACAAAAACGAAATAATGAAGTGCTGGAACTGTTTCAGCTCGAATTGTATCCCACAATAGACTGAAGAACACATATCAATATAGTAAGCTTACAAAATGTAGTAAATATAGTAAGCTTATAGTAAATATAGTATATTAGAAATAATAATAATAATAATAATAAACCCCTTGGAGGCCCGGGAAAAGAATAGGCCTCCGGTATGTTCTGCCAGTCGTAAAAGGCGACGAAAAGAACAAACCACTAATAGGGGTAACCTCCCTTTTAGTGTGATTACTTGGTTCAGGACAGAACTAAAGAAGCCTCGGACAAGCGCCGTCATGGTCGGGGACGACGCTTGAATCCTATGCCCGCCCACAATGGTAACGACACTGCTAGCCGACTGGAAAATGATTTAAATCCAAATAGAGGTGTTTGGCAGGATATGCTTCCTGCAACCAGCCTAGAAGGAAAACAAAGACAGAGGATGAGATGGTCAGATGAAGTTAATCGACACCTCATGTTCTGTTATTACCAAGCAACAAACCTAGGAACCAACACAACTGGATACAGATCACAAGTATACACAACATTTATTGCCAGATACACAGAATTAAAATTTTTAGCACAACAACCACTAGCTGATCAGATGCGTGTAATAATAAAAAATAACAGGATACCCCAGTCAGAATTAGAAAACATCAAACAACAAGTACAACAAATACTGGAACAAAATAATGTGCAATCAGAAGAAGAAGAAAATACAGTAATGGACTCAAACATCCCAGAGCAAACAAACAAAGACCAACACGCATTAAGTAAACAATAGAGGAAAACGAAGTCTTAAGACAGCCACCAGAACAAGCACAAATAGAACACGAAGTGACACACATGTTAGATATAAAAGAGAAATTTCAGGTGACATATATAGAATACAAAGACATAAATACAGACATGAGACCATTCTTGCATAGACCGCCAAATAACACACAAGTCTAAACAACAATAACAACAATCAACACACTCATACACAACAAAATAAATGAAAACACAACTAAGGAAGAGTTACAACTACTGGTTTATATAGGAGCACTCACTACACTAAATATACACACTAGGCAGAGATCAGAACCAACCAACACACATAAGAAACCCACAAAACCAGCATGGCAACACAGGATACAGATCAGAATAGAAAAACTGAGAAAAGACATTGGACAGCTAACACAATTTATAAGAAATGAAATGTCAGAAAAAAAACGAAAAATGTTAGGTAAAATCTCACAACAAGAAGCGATAGAGCAATTAGATGAAAAGAAGCAGAAATTACAAGCATTGGCCAAACGACTTAGAAGATACAAAAAAAGTGAAAATAGGAGGAAACAAAACCAAACATTCAACACAAACCAAAAGAAATTTTACCATACAATAGATAACACATACATTAAAATAGACAATCCACCAAGAATAACAGACATGGAACACTTCAGGAGCAACATATGGTCAGACCGGGTACAACATAACAGGCATGCACGATGGATTCAAGCAGAAACAGACACATACAAGATGATACTGCTGATGCCTGAAGTGATAATTTTGCAACATAAAGTCACCCAAGCAATTAATTCTACTCACAATTTTAAAGCCCCAGGAAAAGACAAAATACCAAATTTCTGGCTAAAGAAGTTCATCTCAACACATTCACATCTAACTAAATTATTTAACAGTTACATTGCAGACCCATACACACTCCCTGATACGCTTACACATTGAATAACTTATCTGAAACCTAAAGATCAAGTAGACAAAGCAAACCCAGTTAAATATCGCCCCATAACATGCCTACCAACAATATACAAAATATTAACTTCAGTCATTACACATAAATTAATAACACTTAAAACACAGAACAAAATTATAAATGAAGAACAAAAAGGCTGTTGCAAAGGAGCATGAGGATGTAAAGAGCTACTGATAATAGATGCAGAGGTGACATATCAAGCTAAAACTAAACAAAGGTCGCTACACTATGCATACATTGATTACCAAAAAGCTTTTGATAGTGTACCCCACTCATGGTTACAACAAATATTGAAAATATACAAAGTAGATCCTAAATTGATACAGTTCCTAAACATAGAAATGAAAAATTGGAAAACCACACTTAATATACAAACAAATTCAAATAATATCTCATCACAGCCAATACAGATTAAGCGTGGAATATACCAAGGAGACTCATTAAGTCCTTTCTGGTTCTGCCCTGCTCTGAACCCACTATCCAACATGCTAAATAATACAAATTATGGATACAATTTTACTGGAACATACCAACACAAAATCACACATTTGCTATACATGGATGATTTAAAACTACTGGCAGCAACACATCAACAACTCAACCAATTACTAAAGATAACAGAAGTATTCAGCAATGATATAAATATGGCTTTTGGAACAGACAAATGTAAGAAAAATAGCATAGTCAAGGGAAAACACACTAAACAAGAAGATTTCATATTGGATAACCACAGCGCCTGCATAGAAGCGATGGAAAAAACAGATGCCTATAAATATCTAGGATACAGACAAAAAATAGGAATAGATAATACAAATATTAAAGAAAAAGTAAAAGAAAAATCTAGACAAAGACTAACAAAAATACTGAAAACAGAATTGACAGCAAGAAACAAGACAAAAGCTATAAATACTTATGCTATACCAATATTGACCTACTCACTTGGAGTAGTGAAATGGAGTAACACAGACCTAGAAGCACTCAATACACTTACACGATAACAATGCCACAAATATAGAATACATCACATACATTCAGCAACAGAAAGATTCACATTAAGCAGAAAGGAAGGAGGAAGGGGATCTATCGACATAAAAAACCTACATTATGGACAGGTAGACAATTTAAGAAAATTCTTTCTAGAACGAGCAGAAACTAGCAAAATACACAAAGCAATCACTCATATAAATACATCAGCTACACCACTGAAATTTCATAACCACTTCTACAACCCTCTGGATCACATAACATCAACAGATACGAAGAAAGTAAACTGGAAAAAGAAAACACTATATGGCAAGCACCCGTATCATCTAACACAGCCACACATCGATCAAGACGCATCCAACACATGGCTAAGAAAAGGCAATATATACAGTGAGACGGAAGGATTCATGATTGCAATACAGGATCAAACAATAAACACCAGATATTACAGCAAGCACATTATTAAAGATCCCAATACCACAATGGATAAATGCAGACTTTGCAAACAACAAACAGAAACAGTAGATCACATCACAAGCGGATGTACATTACTGGCAAATCCAGAAGACATTACAATGTAGCAAAAATAATACATCAACAACTTGTCATACAACATAAACTTATAAAACAACACGTTCCCACATACAAGTCTTCCAGCAATACTGGCAATACTCTGGAGGGAAAAATTATAATAGTGCCTGCCATTTAATGGCCTAGGTAGTAGATACGGCCCAGTTAAACAGTCCCTAACAACACCGACCCCCACATTAACGAAGAACCGCACTTGATGAGCACCAGTAACTGTGTCATGTGGGTTATCCTCACTCCAAACATGCGAATTGTGCATGTTGAAGAGTCCATCACGCCCGAACGTTGCTTCATCGGTGAACAACAAAGAGGACGGAAATGTAGGATGCATTTCACATTGTTCCAGGTACCACTGCGAAAACTGTGCTCTGGATGGATAATCAACTGGTTCCAGGTTGTGGACACGCTGTAAGTGAAATGGACGTAACAATTGCTCTCGAAGGACTGTTCTTACATTCGTCTGATTCGTCCCCATGTTACGTGCAATTGCACGAGTGCTGATTGAAGGATCCCGCTCCACATGCTGCAAGACAGCTTCCTCAAATTGCAGCGTTCTTACCGTGCGACGGCGTCCCTTTCCAGGTAATCTGCTAAATGACCCCGTCTTACGCAGACGTTGGTACACAGCAGCAAAGGTCGTATGATGCGGGATACGGCGATTAGGACATTGTTGTTGATAAACCCTCTGTGCAGCTCGTCCGTTGTGGTGCGCTACGTAGTACGCACCAATATTATCAGTGTACTCACTCCAGGTGTATCACTCCATTAGTAAACAGAGACAATGCAGTACTACACTGGTGGACAGCAGTTGCCTACAACTGAAGAGCGTAATACGGCCTCTAACAACTCAAGATCGTAATACGGCCTCTAACAACTGAAGAGCGTAATAGGCCTCCTCCGGATTAAATAATCCACATAGAAAAAAATGACATCAGGGAAAAATATTTGTTTTGATGTTCCCTACAACCTCCCAGAGTTTGTCGGTGTAAATACTTTTCACCCTGTATACTGATCACAAGAAGACTCTTAGTATTGAGGAACAGCTGTTAACAATCAGCACTCTGGCCTCCAATACTCGTTTCTCATTTGGAAGAACGATGAACACCACACTTTTCTTGCTCACAAACACTGTCGTCACAGTGATGATGATGATGAGTCCCATACTTCTTTACAGAGCGTAGGGAAGCGACGCGCGAGACCCGCGCCGCCTTACTAGGCAGGGTCCTAGTGGAGGTGGTTTGCCATTGTCTTCCTCCGACCGCAATGGGGTTGAATGATGATGATGAAGACGACAGAACAACACCCAGTCATCTCGAGGCAGGAAAATCCCTGACCCCACCGGGAATCGAATCCAGCACCCCGTGTTCCGGAATCAAGAGCGTTACCACGAGGCTACAGTAAGACTAACTAATTGAAACAAGAAGGACAAGCAGGAAACAATGAAGAGTGTACTTACCATCTAACTTTTTTTTTTGGGTGATATGTTACAATACAGCATCACCCGTCTATTGCGGTCTAACTGTGTTGGTGAGGCAGTAAATTTATCCACAGGGCAGTGACTGCGTCACTGCAATTCACTTTGGAGATGTGGCGGTGGGACTTGTAGGCCTGTACCACTCTCTGACGGTGACAGTACTACAAGAGGCAGGCAGAAAAATTTAGCCTAACGTGGGCAGGTATGATTAGAAATTATTGGACGTAGAATGGGGGCTAGTGCCGCCAAAGGATGCGTCCGTGGTGGGCGTGCCAGACCTATCGTTAGCCATGGTCGAAATCCGATTCCTCTAGGATGGTAAGGGGAACCGGATGTCGATGCCAGCGGCGTGGAAGCGTGGTGCCAACGTGGCGTAACCCATGGACAGTGTCCCGCAAGGCATCCACTTTCTCATAGAGCCGCCGCGCGTTGTTGCGTATAGTCGTCTTTAGGGGGACGATAACCGCTTCCTCGTGGAGAGTGACAATTCTCGTGAGTGGCGGGACGTGCAGGCTCCACCTGAGCACCTTGTTCTGCAGGCGCTGCAACGTCCGCATCCTGGTAACAGTAAGCGTGGCCCATGCAGCAGATCCATACGTGAGGGCAGGCAGGATAACTGTTCGGTAAATGCGGAGCTTGATATGCAGCTTAAGTTCCCTACTGTTTTTTTTTTTCATTCTCTCTCATGAAAGATAGCGAGCTGGTGTTAGAGCTTTGCTCTTTTCAGCTGTGGGATATTTGTGCTGTTGGGACTCCATTTATTTGTAATTTGGGAGAAGATGATGATCGATTCATTTGATTCATACTTCCTTATTTTATATATGCTTTATATATGCTCTTTCTTTCTGTCTCTCTGAGGGGGTGGTTTTATAATCCCGGCATTTGCCTTACTGGTAAGGGAAACCCCTCTAAAACCTCACCTGGGATTATTGGTTTCAGTTCAGATTGTCTTCTTGATCTCTTCTTTAATTCTAATTTAGTCTTCTTCTAGTAAGTGTCCAATATTATCTTCTGGTCCTGTCTGTAAGTTAAGTTCGTCAAAATCTTCTTGTGTGTGTCTAATGAATTGTATTATGGTGTGTGTCGGATATTTGTATTGATATTTGGGGAAGTCGAAAGTGATGATGTTTTCTTGTAGCAGCTCAGTTGTCAATGTGCTGGAGTGCAGTCTGTTAAGGCCAATCTTGCTTGCCAGTTTGATAAGTCGACTTTTTAGCGTTGTGATTTTTGCTGTGTCATAGACTTCACTGTTTCTTGTATAGGTGCCAGATCTTGTGGCTAGTCTTAGGATGAGCCTCTCTGTACTTAGTATCCTATCGGTTTGGTATGCGTTTGCTATGCAGATGGGTGCTGCGTATTCTAGTACTGGTCTGGCGAGTGACTTATATGTATATACTAGTGTGTCGTTTGGGGCTCCATTGAATCTGCCTTTGATCCACTTAAGCAGTCCTTCTCTCCTCCTGGCTTTTGTAATCACCTTATCAACGAGTGGTTTCCATGAGAGGGTGGAGTCCATAATGAGGCCTAAACAGTTTGCGTTTTTTGTTGCTTTTATTTCTTGTCCCCATAACTGTAGTCTGACATCTTCTGGTTTTTGTTGCCGGTTTTGAGTGTAATTTCGGTGTCTGAAAACCACCAGCTAGCTTTTAAGGGCATTTGGTTTAATTAGCCATTGGCTGAGCCATTCTTCTAGCCTTTTTAGGTATGTGGTGTTTGTGAGTTGCAGTTCTTCCGTTGTTCTCTCGTGACACCAATATACTGTGTCATCAGCATATAGTGCAAGGCCTTCATTCCAATGGATAGGGCGAGGTATGTCTGCTGTGTATATGCTGTATAGCAGCGGTGATAGTATGGCCCCCTGTGGTACACCGGCTTCTGGTGAGAAAGTATTTGTAAATTTGCCTTCTACTGAAACTGCTGATAGTCTATTGTTTAGGATGGTCTTGATAAGCAGGACTAGTTGTCTGGGTACGCCAAAGTCTATTAGCTTGTGGAATAGGCCATTGTGCCACACTCTATCGAATGCCCTTTCGATGTCAAGATAGAGGGCACAGTCTAATCTACTGATGGCTTTTGTTACATGGTTGACTAGCCTCAGGATTGGATCTATCGTAGAGTGTTGTTTCCTAAAGCCAGCTTGAATGTTCGGTATTATATTTTGTTTCTCCGTATGGTGTTGTAGGCGGTTTTGTAGGATGCTTTCGAAGCATTTTCCTATTACGGGTAATAAGGTGATTGGCCTGTAGGATGTCGGTTTGTTGACTGGTTTCCCCAGTTTAGGGATCATAATTATTTTTGCTGTTTTCCATTGTGTCGGAATTTGTCTAAGATTTAGTGCAGCATTGAAAAGACAGTGGAGTGATGTGGCTAGGGCTTTCTTTGGTGCCAGTCTTAAGTGTTGTCTCGTTATCCCGTCCAGGCCGGGGGCGGAGTTTTTGCCTTTATTTAACGCTGGTTCTATTTCTTCGTCTGTTATTTCTTGAAGGAGTGAGGTCTGTCCTTTATCGAGTACCTCTGGGGCCGCTATTATGTTTTCTATTTGTTTATCAACTTCATTTTTGTGAGAGAAGTTGAAGAGTGGGTCTTCTGGTATTTGATGTGTGTCCATAAGGACTTTTCTGAAAATTTCCGCTTTTTCCTGACTGTCTGTGATTATATTTCCTTCGTTTTCAAGTGGTGGGTCGTTTCTTGTTTTAGCGCCAGTAATTCGTTTGAAGGTATTCCAGAATCTTGTTGATTGTGTATGGTCTAAGAATTGGCACGTTCTGTCCCATTATCGCGCTATGATTTACGCCAGGAAGAGCGTGTATGTATATGATGTAATAAGTATTGTAAGAGTCATACTAATAGCTGCGAGAAATGAATGCATTACATGCCATCCTTACCGGTTTCTTAGAGAAATTGTGATGAATTTATAAATATTTTGCTGTTCTCCAATATAACTTTAACCACTGTAGTTATGTGCCTAATGATGACGTGAAACATTTCGCCGTTGCTTTGCAGTCTCAAAAAATACACATATTGGAGACGTATCGTGTTAAGGGGATAGTGACCACACGACATCATAATACGAAAACCAACATCTTGATACGGTGACGAGTAGATATCGGTTGCAGGCTGTTAATGGAGTAAACGTTAATTTTTATGTGTTGTTAAGTTTTCAGTAAACATTTGGCGTTAATTGGTGAAGCGGACTGCAGCACTTTGTAGCACGACAAAAGTGTGTGAAAGGAAATAATATTCCGTTCCACGATCGAGGCTGTTGTAAAACTGACAACATGACGGAAAAATTTCCCGAAGTGAAACTACAGAATCGCGAAAAGAAGATAACATCAGATGCGAATTATTTTCTTTTAAGAGTTCTTATTTCCGTATAAACGTTAGCACTTCATAGATAAAAGTCATTTTATAACGATATAATAACAATACATATATTTATTAGTGACAGAAGATACGAATTCTAGCTAAGGATCTAAAATAAATTACTAATTATTAATCATATAATCCTCCTTTTTTTCTAAACATGATCCAAAAACCATATCTTCCTTTTACATAATCATCAACAGTGGTAAACATTTTCCTGTTGCTGGAAGTTTTGCCTCGAATAGGAGAAAGAAGAGAGAAATGACCACATTAAGCTAAACAGCGAATGTTTTGTGCCTGAAAGTTTTGCCCCTAAGGTCGTTGCTCTCGTGAGAAAATTAACACCAAATAACATAGAAATCTCTTATTAATGCTCCTCTATATTTAGCACAAGAGGGGGACATAAATTACTATCATTTCGGATAAACAAGCAAAAAGCGACATTTGTATCCGGCACGAAACTGTGGAGTGTGTGTTATCTGTGCTTATATCGGTATAACAGTAAAGAAAATTTGTATGAAAAGTACAGTCATAGAATCGTATTCTGTGGTAAATTACTTTTCAATAAAGTTTTATTTAGGTTGTATAATCTTCCATGTGATGTACCATGACTGGAGTTATTGAATAAGAAGTGTTATGAGCATAAATAGTCACGAAACCGAAATGAAAATCTCAGTAGCAGAATGCAGTGAACACGTTTATATACATCAGTGGAAAACATGTTATTACGTTGTATTCAGAATCAAGATAGGAATCTGGAGTTTGTCTTGTTCGTCATGTCTTCACACCTAAAGAAATTAATATGATTCTGTGGCGATGAAGTATTTCTGATAATAAACAAAAAAATATTTTTCTCGTGTTTTTGACGAATGCTTCTTACCACGTTGATAAACAATTGGACAAAACATTTGTCATCCTCAGGAGAATCACGCAAACACCGCATTACGCTGCCTCTATTTAGGATAATGGCCATAATTTGGCGATGAGGCAGTCTCCAAGTTTCTTTTGGCATAAATAAGTTCTGCACTAAAGATTGGATCACGTAGAGGCAGCTACCATCTTATAACGACGTGGATTCCTAAGCTTTACTGCAGTTCTGAGAAGTCCCAGATATTTTCCATAGCATTAAAGTCAGCTGATGCAGCACGCCACAGGGTACCTGAGTGTTCGTCAAACCAGGAAACGTGCGAACATGGGCTTGCCATCTTGGAAGTCAAAACTGTCAACAGCATACCAATCACGAACATGTAGAAGAAAGGGAAAAAATCCGGTCACCGAGAATGTTGAAACAAACGTCGTGCTTCGTGATAACGGTAACCTGAATGGACAGGCCTAAGTTATAGCAAAAAAAAAAAGGAAACAAAAACAAAAAGAACACAGAACATCCGACCTGAACTACCCATTAGACAAGCTGCAGATTACATGCTTCATTGTGCCACTTTTGAGCTCGACGTCTTACAGCATTTATAAAGAAGCAAAATAACACAATTCGTCGGAGCACATGACATGCCTTCAGTTTGCTCATTCCGTTTCTGTGCGGCTTGGTTGACTGAAGACGTTCAGATTTATCGTAGTTGTGAGCAGGGACATTTTGCGAGCCATCTCAGCCCGTTGCATGCACCTCCCTAAACTGACTGAGATGGACAGCAGAAATTTTTGAGGGGTTTGAAAGCGATTGTCATTGACCAGGCATGACACTGTAATTCATTTGTCATAATCATAAACCTAATGTGCTGAAATATGAATACAAACGCAATGAATGGTCGGTAGCTGTAGCACACATATACGCTTTTGGATTAGGTTAAAAAAAAGCGTTGAAATGGCTCAGAGCACTATGGGAATTAACATTTGAGGTCATCAGTCCCCTAGAACTTAGAACTACTTAAAAACGTAACTAACCTAAGGACATCACACACATCCATGCCCGAGGCAGGATTCGAACCTGCGACCGCAGAGGTCGCGCGCTTCCAGACTGAAGCGCCGAGAACCGCTTGCCCTCAGCGACCGGCTTGGATTAGATCCTACTTATGTACTAGGTATCTCATTGCTATGCTACTATAATTGAAACTTTAAGTTATTCTAATAAAAGCCCTAAACGTCCTTCATAATCATTCTCTAGATAAGTAGTTCTTATTTCAAAGTACAGTCGCAGTCTCTGTAGCCACTATTATACACAGTGGATAAAAATTAATATAACCATAACCTTTCGACGTCAACGTGCAGTAACCACATGTAGACGGCAACTGGCAGCACTAGTTGTGTAGGGTATATAACGCCTGTCGGGGGGCACGGAAACAGGTGCAGGCATTGTCGTAACGCGGATTCGGAGCAAATTACCTGACGTCAAAATGGGCATGAGCATTGGTTTTAGGGACAACGGTGATGTCGTTTCCGAAACGGCTAAGCTTCTGAATTGTTTGCATGCCGCCGTGCTTAAGATATACCTAGGATGGCCAAAATCCGCAAAACCACCACTGAGGCATCTGTACCACATCACGGGCCTTAGATGACAAGGATTGTGGGTAGTTAAGGAGATATGTACGGGCGAATAGACCAGCAACTGTTGAGCAGCTGACTGTCCAGGCGAAACATGGGCTACCAAGATTGTCTCCTTAATGGGCCGGCCAGTGTGGCCTTGCGGTTCTAGGCGCTTCAGTCTGGAACCGCGTGACCGCTACGGTCGCAGGCTCGAATCCTGTCTCGAGCATGGATGTGTGTGATGTCCTTAGGTTTAAGTAGTTCTAATTCTAGGGGACTGATGACGTCAGATGTTAAGTTCCATAGTGCTTAGAGCCATTTGAACCATTTAACGATGTTCATCGACGACGAAGGCTAGAATCTGTATGCCAGTGCCGTAGGTAGGCATCAGCTGAGTGGTGACAGGGGGCCGTTACAATGATTCTCGATTTATGCTGCATCGGACTGATGATCATTGGCAAACAAACAAACAGCAAACAGGTGGGAGCGTTATGGTCTGGGGAATACTTTGGTTGCATTCCCTGGGTCACTTCGTCATACTGGAAGGTACAATGAGTCAACACATGTATTGAAGAATGTGTAATGAGTATGTGTAATAATTGTGTGTTATTTACGGTTGTCCAAAGCAGAAAAATACGTAAAGACTTATTACAGATTAAGTGAACATTTTAGAGACTTTGGCACATTAAACCACAATATTTGGAAGTGGCAGCAGTCGAACAATGGAGGCAAGCACGTATGTGACAATGGTCATGTGAGAAGGTCGATGACCAGCGGAGATTGCGCCACAGCATTCAGCACTTCGACAAATCATCGACCGAGCAGACGGGCGATGCATCCAAGCGAACAACGACCAGCGCTTTTCACACATCAGCGGTCAATGCTCCCGGAACTGTCGGCATACTAAACTCGCATGCGTGATGTACTTGTCGATGTGGAAGGGGACGACAGGGCAATGCCCAACCACACCAGCATAGATGCAAAACAATGGAAAGCCGGCACGTGCGTCACATTGGTCACGTATCGGCCCAACGCGAGAAGCACAGATCAACGACCGAAGACTCAGTCGCCGCCCTAGAAACTTAGCGAAATTGGCAAAAGCATCGAATAAATACCTTCGATAAACGGGTGTGAAGGGGGTCCTTTGAGGTGGTCCTTAGGAAGGCCCTTCGAGGGGAGAAAGAAGACACGAAGCAACTTCGCCTGGACGGACGGACCGATGGTTAGTTAGCGGACGACATACTTCGCTACAACGACTTAGCAGATACGCTGCTCGACAGAAGAAGATGTCGGTACCGCGCCAATAGGTCAACGCAGAAGATGTCGTTCGATATATTATCAAGAAGAAGTTTGTGTGGTACCTAGCCAGGTAGCTGCTGAGAATGAATGGACTGCGGCCTCGCCAAATGGGTCACCTGTGAACGTAGAGGCTGATGAACTCCGCCAGAAGACGCAGAACGTTAAGGGTCGCTGGTTCGATACCGGGGCGGAGCACTCTGCGTGACGCAGTAGCTGCTTGTTAATACGGGACTAGCGAATTCACAAGGAGGAGGCCGCGCCGCCGCCGCAGAGACTCACGGGCACGGTACTGTGTGAAGGTATGCTGTCGGCGCCCCGGTACAACATGTGCCGTCGCGGCCACACCGATCGCCGGAATCTACACACAACGACTCCAACGCTCGGCAGCCGCGAGGAATTGAGCGAGCTACAATGTAGTAGTCTATTTGTTTAAATAGTCTTGTGTCTCAATAAAAGTGGAACCACCAATGTTTCACTCACACCTCACCGTCTACAAAGTGTCGTCTCGTTCCCGCCATTCCTGACAAAATAATGACCTTTGCTCCCCTCTGCCACTGACGCTCAGTATCTAGAGTAACTAAGCCCTGACCCGCTACCGTATCAAGTAACCCGTCTATCCTTGGAGACCTTGTCCATCCCTATACGCAGCTTGTTTTTTCTCGACGCGGTGGTAACTACCGGCAGGGTAATACAACGTGTCACACGGCTCGCAGTGTGTTCGATAAACACCACAATGAGTTTATCCTACTCCCTTGGCCTCCATTCCACCGGATTTCAACCCAACTGAGAATCTGGGGCACCATCTCAATCAGGCTGTTGCGTTATGGATCCTCAACCGTAAAAACTAAAGCAACGTCTTCTTGTTTCTAATTACATATTTGACGCGATTTCCCGTTTCCATTTGAAACACAAATTCTTAACTATCGATGTTTTATGAAAGCTTTCATAAGAGTTGTTTAAATAAAGAAATGATAATAATTTAATTTTTAAGGCAAAATGAAAAACCAAATCCTCTTTATTTGGACTATGTCCATCGTTTTATACCACAGAGGTAGATAAGTATCTTTGAAATATGAGAAACAATCACTTTCACAGCATGGAGACCATCATACAAGTACTGCATTTTTACATTTGCTACAGTACCATCACAACATGATCCCAACAGAACTGTTCTGGAGCCAAATTGCGGGATTTGGCCCGAGAAGTAACAAGGATTTTAAGCTGACAGACGTACTGGAACTAACGCACGCAACTTTTTCACACGTCACTGACGAACGCTGCGCCTGGTTGACTTCGTGGATTCTGTTGTCGATAGGCTCGTGATCAACGCAGCAGGTGACACTTTCAGAATTGAAATGCATTTCTCGGATTCGGATAAGGAAGGAGCTAAGAGATTACCAGACGACTGACTGTAAGTAATACCTTCAGTGGCTCCAATATTTAACCATACGGTGAAATCCTTCAGTACTCTCTTAAGTTACACACAGCTTACGCAGAAAAATCACCCTATGGTCAAATCAGGAGTTTTCATAATTCTTGTTTCTAATTACAATCGTACGTTAGCTAAAAACGATAACGTGTTGCGGTTTTCGTGTAGTCGTCTAAGTAGCGTATTGTGGTAGATTTGTCGTGTATTATTTCATTCTATTTAAAAATTAAATGACATTCGATGCCGTATTGCTCCTCTGCTCGTTTCTTTTTACGTGTGAACTGCAGCTGGCCACGCCACTGGACTTAGCTGTACCAGCTGACCGGCCAGTGCTGTCCAAGTTAAATGTGCCGGTAAAGCTGTTGTCCCGTATAATCGCGAAGTCTATGTGCGCGTAACGCACAGTGCAAATCGTACCTTTATTATCGTACTTGACAGTACTCGAAACAGCTTGGCTGCAGTCCCACGTGAAACGGAAATCCATTGAGGTTCCAGCAAACGCGGAAGAATACATAGTGCAATGTTTACATCTGGTTTATTCTTATGATGAACGGATTATAGATTATTTTTCACAAACTACACAGAATATTTCCACCTTGCTGTCACGTAACTGGTCTCGACCTTCCGATGGTTCGACCTCCAGGACGGCAGTCTCATTGTTGGGAGATGTCCCTACGTTTACAGTATCCCCCATTTCTTGGTCGACTTTCTCCAGGTCTTACCCTGGCACTATGTTATCAATAATTTCATTAGGCAGATTTCAAGTACTCAGCCCTACTTTTGTACAGCCAAACAATGCCTTGTATGGCGATTGCTGAATTCCTTGATGAACACTATGGTTTTTAGTTATGTGGATGAGTCGAAGAATCTTAGCCCAATGTGTTGAGTTATTTGTCTCCATCCATGTCATTATCACACTTTGCTTGTCCTGGTTGGCCGAACTTTGGCTTTGGCTATGCCTGGGTTTTCCATGTACCAATTTCAGTTCAGGCCACATGTTCTTTAGATAATTCATAACTTGGTTCGAAAACTCTCTGCCATTATCGGACTACAGCACACCTGGGGCACCTATGGTGGTAAAGATGTCAAGCAAATGGTAAGCAGCTTCTTCTCCTGCTTTCCTTTTCTGGGGTCGCGATAGTATAAACTTGGTGAAGTGATCTCGGTAACTGAGTATGTGGATGAATCGAAGACTCTTAGCCCAATGTGTTAAGTTATTTGCTCTATCCATGTCATTACTCCGTCAGGGTAACTTAGCATGTTATCAGATCTACCTTGCATCTTGAATTAAATTCTTTAAATATTAGTGATTTGGAAATTAAATCTTTCTTAAGTCTGGCAAGATTTCCACAACCGAAGATACAAAGCAGTCACCTCTTTGGTGATCTTTTTGTACTTAAACTTCAGTTCCTTTTCCATTCGTGTGGGACCTCCATGTCCTATTTTTAAGTGAGTATCATGCAGTGTTTCGAACAGTTCTTTTGTATGAACGTAATACAAAATAGCGCTCTTGTTCCCTGTTACTGGTCAATAAGTTTTTCTTTTCCGTCAACTTCAATAACGTCATATTTTCTTAGTCGACGATAGTCAACACTGTCTTATATATACTTTGTTTTGGCTTGTTTGCGTCCTCTTTAAAAGAACAGTATCTGTCTCTGATTTCTTTCTTTTTTTTTTTGGTCATCAGTCTACTGACTGGTTTGATGCGGCCCGCCACGAATTCCTTTCCTGTGCTAACCTCTTCATCTTAGAGTAGCACTTGCAACCTACGTCCTCAATTATTTGCTTGAAGTATTCCAATCTCTGTCTTCCTCTACAGCTTTTGCCCTCTACAGCTCCCTCTAGTACCATGAAAGTCATTCCCTCATGTCTTAGCAGATGTCCTATCATCCTGTCCCTTCTCCTTATCAGTGTTTTCCACATATTCCTTTCCTCTCCGATTCTGCGTAGAACCTCCTCATTGCTTACCTTATCAGTCCACCTAATTTTCAACATTCGTCTATAGCACCACATCTCAAATGCTTCGATTCTCTTCTGTTCCGGTTTTCCCACAGTCCATGTTACACTACCATACAATGCTGTACTCCAGACGTACATCCTCACAAATTTCTTCCTCAAATTAAGGCCGGTATTTGATATTAGTAGACTTCTCTTGGCCAGAAATGCCTTTTTTGCCATAGCGAGTCTGCTTTTGATGTCCTCCTTGCTCCGTTCGTCATTGGTTATTTTACTGCCTAGGTAGCAGAATTCCTTAACTTCATTGACTTCGTGACCATCAATCCTGATGTTAAGTTTCTCGCTGTTCTCATTTCTACTACTTCTCATTACCTTCGTCTTTCTCCGATTTACTCTCAAACCATACTGTGTACTCATTAGACTGTTCATTCCGTTCAGCAGATCATTTAATTCTTCTTCACTTTCTCTCAGGATAGCAGTGTCATCAGCGAATCGTATCATTGATATCCTTCTTGTATTTTAATTCCACTCCTGAACCTTTCTTTTATTTCCATCATTGCTTCCTCGATGTACAGATTGAAGAGTAGGGGCGAAAGGCTACAGCCTTGCCTTACACCCTTCTTAATACGAGCACTTCGTTCTTGATCGTCCACTCTTATTATTCCCTCTTGGTTGTTGTACATAATGTAAATGACCCGTCTCTCCCTATAGCTTACCCCTACTTTTTTCAGAATCTCGAACAGCTTGCACCATTTTATATTGTCGAACGCTTTTTCCAGGTCGACAAATCCTATGAAAGTGTCTTGATTTTTTTTACCCTTGCTTCCATTATTAGCCGTAACGTAAGAATTGCCTCTCTCGTCCCTTTACTTTTCCTAAAGCCAACCTGATCGTCACCTAGCTCATTCTCAATTTTCTTTTCCATTCTTCTGCATATTATTCTTGTAAGCAGCTGTTAGGCTGATTGTGCGATAATTCTCGCACTTGTCAGCTCTTGCCGTCTTCGGAATTGTGTGGATGATGCTTTTCCGAAAGTCAGATGGTATATCGCCAGACTCATATATTCCCCCAATGATTTTAGAAATTCTGATGGAATGTTCTCTATCCCTTCTGTCTTATTTGACCGTAAGTCCTCCAAAGCTCTTTTAAATTCCGATTCTAATACTAGATCCCCTATCTCTTCTAAATCGACTCCTGTTTCTTCTTCTATCACATCAGACAAATCTTCACCCTCATAGAGGCTTTCAATGTATTCTTTACACCTATCTGCTCTCTCCTCTGCATTCAATAGTAGAATTCCCGTTGCACTCTTAATGTTACCACCGTTGCTTTTAATGTCACCAAAGGTTGTTTTGACTTTCCTGTATGCTGAGTCTGTCCTTCCGACGATCGTACCTTTTTCGATGTCTACACATTTTTCCTGCAGCCATTTCGTCTTAGCTTCCATACACATCCTATTTATTTCATTCGTCAGCGACTTGTATTTCTGTATTCCTAATTTTCCCGGAACATGTTTGTACTTCCTCCTTTCATCAATCAACTGAAGTATTTCTTCTATTACCCATGGTTTCTTCGCAGCTACCTTCTTTGTACCTATGTTTTCCGTCCCAACTTCCGTGATGGCCCTTGTTAGAGATGTCCATTCCTCTTCAACTGTACTGCCTACTGCGCTATTCCTTATTGCTGTATCTATAGCATTAGAGAACTTCAAACGTATCTCGTCATTCCTTAGTACTTCAGTATCCCACTTCTTTGCGTATTGATTCTTCCTGACTAATGTCTTGAACTTCAGCCTACTCTTCATCGCTACTATATTGTGCTCTGAGTCTATATCTGATCCTGGGTACGCCTAACAATCCAGTATCTGATTTCGGAATCTCTGTCTGACCATGAGGTAATCTAATTGAAATCTTCCCGTATCTCCCGGCCTTTTCAAAGTGTACCTCCTCCTCTTGTGATTCTTGAACAGGGTATTCGCTATTACTAGCTGAAACTTGTCACAGAACTCAATTAGCCTTTCTCCTCTTTCATTCCTTGTCCCAAGCCCATATTATCCTGTAACCTTTTCTTCTACTCCTTCCCCTACAACTGCATTCCAGTCGCCCATGACTATTAGATTTTCGTCCCCCTTCACATACTGCATTACCCTTTCAATATCCTCATACACTTTCTCTATCTGTTCATCTTCAGCATGTATACCTGAACTATCGTTGTCGATGTTGGTCTGCTGTCGATTCTGATTAGAACAACCCGGTCACTGAACTGTTCACAGTAACACACCCTCTGCCCTGCCTTCCTATTCATAACGAATCCTACACCTGTTATACCATTTTCTGCTGCTGTTGTTATTACCCGATACTCATCTGACCAGAAATCCATGTCTTCCTTCCACTTCACGTCACTGACCCCTACTATATCTAGATTGAGCCTTTGCATTTCCCTTTTCAGATTTTCTAGTTTCCCTACCACGTTCAAGCTTCTGACATTCCACGCCCCGACTCGTAGAACGTTATCCTTTCGTTGATTATTCAATCTTTTTCTCATGGTAACCTCCCCCTTGGTAGTCCCCTCCCGGAGATTCGAATGGGGGACTATTCTGGAATCCTTTGCCAATGGAGAGATCTTCATGACACTTCTTCAATTACAGGCCACATGTCCTGTGGATACACGTTTCGTGTCTTTAATGCAGTTTTTTCCATTGTCTTCTGCATCCTCATGTCGTTGATCATTGCTGATTCTTCCGCCTTTAGGGGCACTTTCCCACCCCTAGGACAAGAGAGTGCCCTGAACCTCTATCCGCTCCTCCGCCCTCTTTGACAAGGCCGTTGGCAGAATGAGGCTGACTTCTTATGCCGGAAGTCTTCGGCCGCCAATGCTGATTATTTATCAAAATTTAGGCAGTGGCGGGGATCGAAACCGGGACCGAAGAGGTTTTGATCATGAATCAAAGACGCTATCCTTAGACCACGGATAGACTCTCTGATTATTCCGCTGTTATTTGGTTTTTCTTGTGGCAGCGTATTCAAAATGTTCAGGAATTTGCTTTTCGTATCAAATGTCATTTCCGCATTTGCTTGTATCCCACCTTCATCTTGAATATCGTTCCTGTAGGAAGTGGCCATGGGTCATGCTACGGAAGAATGTCGCGAACAACCGAAATCGAATGCCATTACATGTGACCAGCCTAGGTCCTACTACCAAACAATTAGTACCGGTATGTTCGATTACTGATTTAGGGCCAGTCCATTAATTACATGAGCTCAAAACTGAGGAAATCAGTACGGGAAAACCTCACCAGTTTTCATTGAAAGGAGGAGGTCAATTAAAATCTCTTGTTAATTTTTTAATTCATAATACCCCCGTTATTATAAAAGACAAAATTTTATTTTGTAAAATTAATCCCTATCATAGACAATATTAAAGTAAGCACCAAGATTTGTGTAGACTGAATTTAAGTGAATGTATTACACCAGCGTGTGTCTGGGATTCCCCGACCTGAAAAGCGGAGCGCACAAGTGGCAGATTTCATTTGGGCCGAATTCACTCATGTCAATTGACAAAGAGTCGCGATAATCTGCAACGCACAAGTTACTGTGTTTAAAATGAATTTTTTTAAAAATATTTTATAATGTGTGTACTAACTGGCCTGGCCGCACGGAGTAGCCGCGTGGTCCTGGGCGCCGTGTCACGGTTCGCATGGCTCCCCCGGCGAAGGTTAGAGTCCTCCCTTGGGCGTGGGTTTTTTTCTGTCCTTATCGTAAGTTAGTTTGGATTAAGTATTGTGTAAACTTAGGGACCAATGACCGCAGCATTTTGGTCCCATTGCATCTTACCACAAATTTCCATATTAATTGGCTAGCTGACAAGTACCAACAAACGTCCTAGAGACAGAGATTGATCTTTTGTGAAAGGAAGCTAAGCTCAAGTTCACTGACAGACAACGTTGTCTTTCATATCAATAGTAAGCTTCAGTGACATTAGCTTGTGTCAGTAAAATATCAGGTTTTAGCAATCTTTTAAAAGAAATGGGCCTACTGTTTCCAGAAACCATTTTTTCGGTCTGTCCTACAGTTATAAACATGAGTATTAGGACCTACTCAGGGTTGGTGTGTTTAAAGCAAGCTGTTTTAACGCCTTAAAAAGTATTTAATAGAGTACGGAAATAAAAATCATTTCTGCTTACTAGTACGGTCTAATTTTGTAGAGTGTTTTATACTGATTGCAATAAGGAGAGCACACGAATCCCGATGGAGTGAATGAGGAATCAGGGAAATTGGTATCGCTGCCTGATTCGTAAGAATTATTTGAAGAAATTACTTTAAAAAAACCGTGATCATAGGAAGCCATTTTGCAGCTGTCAAAACAATCAGTTTAATGAAATTCGTTATAATGAATCTTTGAAAGACGTGCATCTACCTTGCGCTTCTTTCACTTATTTACTATTTACGATATTGTAGTCTTATTATTATCATTACTAACACGGCAATAGCATACCTGCTATTCTGCTGATTTTTTTCAGTATGACAGCATAATGAAACTGGAGAGAGGACTGGAGCAAGATACTTTTATTTTATTTCCATATTCAGCAATCTCCATCAGCTGGCCATGTTGGCTTTTCTTTTCCCGCGCTGACCTTTTAGCTTGGAAGCACGGGCCAATAGTTTCAACGACCCGGAGAAGCCAAAGTAGTCCTTCTTAGTCTTCTAAGCAGCAGTACCAACCTAAAACTCAGTTTCTCCTGCACGTTTGGCTCTGTAAAGAGGCCTCCCTGACGACTCCCTGACTAAATTCTATCCAGTCACGAGTCATTCCGCCAAGTCAGGAATGTCTGCTTGAACGGCAGCTACTTCGGCGACAGATCCGTACCCCCTGATTGGTCGGGGAAAAATGCGCCAATTCCAACCCCCACAACGTCCGGCTCCGCCGGAGCAACGGCCGGTAGGCGGTTAGAAGTCGTGAGGTGACGGTGGCGAGATCCTGAAGAAGACGGTTGCATACTGGTAAGCATGCGTGTCCTTGCTAGGTTCAGAAGTGGATTGAGTGACGAATACATATAAAAATGTTACGTGATCTTTAATTTCGAGAGGATCTGCGCCTCATTGCTTTCATTTCGTCCTCATTTTGCTATTTTGCATTTGGACTATGCTCCAGAGCCTGGTCGGTTTGTAACCTCCCCCTCACTTATCGACCTTAATGACAGTGAAAAATTAAACCGCGTGTACCTAACGGAAATTTGGGGAAAGCAATCGTCACAGGAGTTAATCTGTCAGTAAAGAGGGAGCAAAGGGTTACATCTAAATGAAAGGAAAAATACCAATGAAACTGGTGGAAATTAATTTTGAAAAGGGGTAAAGTTAATAAAGAAAGTAAATGTGCGGCCGTTACGGTAACAATTAACTAGCGGTAATTAGATATTTGAGATTTGGGGGAAATTACAGTCGCCAGTCCTATGGACAATTACTATAGTAACTGAAAAAGAAAGGTTATTACACATATAATTAGCACTAAAAGCGTGGCAACTGAAGGTTGACACGTGCAGTGTGAAAACCGAAAGTTTGTCAGAAGTAATAAATTTCGCTACACTCTGACTTAATTTAGCAAAAGAATTAATAAAACCGGAAAATCGAAAGTTAATTTAGTGACTAAAGTTAATAGTGAGCTTTCTTTCTGAAGCACATCGAAATTCAGTAAAATACGGTTAGTCTTGGACTACCTCAACAATCATTTCAAAAGCTACTTGAATCTACGCAATTTAGAAATAAGAGATTTAACTTTGATCTTGAATTAAATGATTCTGAACAATTAACAACAGTAAAATTTAGTACGTACCAAGCTGAGCTGCTAAAATACGGTAACAAAATTCGCACTCTTAATTTGTGCTTGTGTAATCTAAATATTGTAGCCAGCTATGAATACCTTAACTGAACTTTGAAATTAAAGCAGTGAATTGAATTTCAACGACACTCGGGTTCATTCCGGAAAAGAAAGGGACCCTGCTTGGTAATGCCATTGGGACAATGAGCAACAAAGGTTCATGCTACGTTGCTGTAATTTTGTGATTTGAACAGTTTGAAAAGCTGAGGTCTGCCATACAGTTCTAAAACTTTTCGTGCTTCCAGTCTTCCTTGTTAGTTGATTGAAGGTTCGAAGCCGTCGATCGAGGAGGTGGCGACAGTCACTCATTGTCGGCCGTTGCTGTTGCAGAAGCTGGATGTTGGCGCGCCTTCGTCTCGACACGGTCACCAGGCGAAACGGGCTCTTGACGTGCGCCAGCTAATGCTTCCTGTCCGCGACACCGTCTCAGAAACTATCATAGCAAGTCGAGCGCAATTACATGCTGCCCAACCCCGAAAGCGCGGCAACTCGCGGGAGCGTCACACAACACACCTGCTCAACCGCACTACTCCAGCCAGAGTCTCCCTCTGCCCGCGCTCCACGCGACCGAGTTAACACTACCAAAGATCCTAAACACTTTTGTTCTGCACACGACCTATCGATGTATTCGTTCCATAGCATAGTTTTCCCTAGGTCAGGCCCAGCGTATAAGTACAAATAATATTCACAAAACAAACCAACATAAAAACAGTAAAACAATTACAATATATAAAGACACAGAAATTTCATATCTTCAGGTGACAAAATAAGGAAAAAATCTATAGTACAATAGATGGAAATAGAAGGATATGCATTTCCGGCGTTACACGTGACCCACATTGTCTGAGGATTTATGTGTAACCTAAACAGACTCAGAAAATGTTCCAAAAAAGAAACAGCGGAAATGCATATGCTCAAAACATCAACAACATTTAGCATTCGTCTAATTAACCATAAATCAATTTTTACACCATAATAACTGAGTGGAGACCATCCTAATCTTATTACACTCTGTCATCTTGCACAAAATAAAACAGGTTGACAAAATATTAAAATTCGTAGAAAACATAGAAAATGGTTTAGATATTCCAAAATCATTAAAATTAGTAACACTATTAAGAAATGGAATACTATTTACAAAATTAATCAGAGTACATGGTCATAAAAACAGGTAGATGAAAATACGCAAATTAATAATTAATTACATAGAATACACATTTTTATGTAACCTTTTCATAATTAATATTCTCGCCATGAGAGTCCACATAACGCTTCACAACAAAATAATATACAGCAGATCGACAAAAACATAAATATTGACAGCAGAATTCTTTCACATCAGTTGTCCGGGAAGAAAAACAACAGCGCCTTCCGTACCCGCAAGTACAAAGAATGCCGACAGCGGCACAAGAGCCGACAGCGGCTCCGCTTCGCCAGTATTGTTGCGCCCGCCTGTGCGGCACGCTTGCTCTCGCTCGCCCTTGTAACGGCTCCTCCAGAACTTCCGTTTCACTCAATTCTTTCGGAAAAACTCACTACCGAGTAATCTCAAGGAGTCCATTAACACTATCACAGTGGATAATTCAACACTGTCCATCATTATACGCATGTACTAGCCTGAAACTTAAAACAGCGGCTATATACATCGGCAATGACTAGTAAATCACATCTTTATAAAATCTTACAGCTAGTTACAAAATCATATTTACATTCCTTAATCTACAGTGACTCAGCTGAAAACTTAAACTAGCAGCTTGGATTTTTCAACTGATAAATAATCACTCTCTCTTATATCATTTAGTAAAAATTAATTACTTATTAATTACAACTCCTTTAATGTCCTCTTGGTCAGGCAAAAGCATGGCAATCGAGCAAATCGTTTAAATCTTACACTCTATATTTACATAGTGTACGAATTACCCATTCTGTGGTATTATTCAATCCTAGGTTGGTACAATTTCAAGTCTACAATGTTCCATATACCTAATAGTTTTCCAGAGCTTGGATACTCTAAGCAATAAGCATTTGTGTGAGGTATACCAATGACTTTATATGGTCCATTATAAACAAACATAAATTTAGAGATTTCATTGTCTATCTCGCTCGATTTCTCATGAGCTTTTACGAGTACTAAGTCTCCAATTGCAAATTTATCAAAACACGCTTTAGCGTCATTATGACGTATGCGAGCACCGGCTTTTAGCTTCATTATTTCTCGCAAACGATCTTTTTTCACACCAATACTAATGTCAATCCGTGGAGGGAATTTGATTATCTCCTCCACTTCACTTTCTACACTTTTGTCAATGCCGAGATTCCTCACGTTACGGCGGTTCAAATTCATTCCTACGTCAATGTCATCCGGCCAGTTAACAATGTGTATAGGCTGGTATTGCGTATGCACATCGTCTCCTGCCTCGTCAAACCTAACTATTATAGCTTTATCTTGTGACGTACATGTCAAAGTTTTGCTTTCGCCATTAATCACTGCACGGTACTTTAATAGCTAATCTAACCCGATAATTACTTCCGTAGTTTAGTCTGGCACGACGACAAACTCTTGTTCAAATCGTGCCCCACGTATCTCGAAGTTGACAAAAACCTGTTTTGTGACCGGTTTACTGGCCTTCCGAGTAGCACCGATAATTTTCACTACTGTTACTGGCATAACTACGATGCCAGGTCTGTCTTTCAGTAACTCAAATATTTTCGCAGATACAGCACTCAATTCTGCACCGGTGTCAATCAACACGTTTAGTTGTAGGCCGTGCATATTAACAGACACTACTATCTGTCTACACTTGTCCTCGAATGTTTCTTTATTTTCCC
Organism: Schistocerca cancellata; assembly: GCF_023864275.1. Taxonomy (NCBI): domain Eukaryota; kingdom Metazoa; phylum Arthropoda; class Insecta; order Orthoptera; family Acrididae; genus Schistocerca; species Schistocerca cancellata. Next base: position 680,351,986 of record NC_064630.1, read on the forward strand.
ACAGTAAATCCTCGTCTATATCCAGGTCATTCCAGAAAAAACCATCCGGCTTTCAATCTAAATCCAGCTTATCTGGCGGCCTTTTCAGCCTCTGTTCACATACAGTTTAAATTTCAACACCTTTGTCCTGAGGTTTAGTCTGTAGCTTCGCCTCCAATACCGAAACCCTTTCCTCTAACTCGTCAACTAGTGAGTGTTGCTTTGCTATCAATTCATTAATTGTCACCTTCGTTGATTCCTCTTTGGTCAGATTGATCTCATCTGCCAATCTACCTGGAGGAATGTGCCCAGTAGTATCTGCAATTACTTCCTCTAGATCTGCGCAACCCCCACTGCTATCGTCTAACCGTATAATGTCAGCTCTAACCTCATACACGCTGTAATCTATGTGCTTTTCTACCAATCGTGTCCGGCTATCACTAAAATTTTCGCAATCTTTCTCCTTAATACTCTCGGAATGTTTAAACTGGAGGTTTGCGTCGGATGGGTCGGCTACTTCTACCATCATAACTTTCGGTAAAGTCTGTCGGTTAGGGCCAGAACTTTCCGTTACTACTTCAACATCCAAATCCTGCGGGACGAAACACGACGAATCTTGCTCGTGCTCCCCATTAACATCAACTATTTCTAGTAAAGTCTGCCGGTTAGGGCCAGAACTTTCTATCACTTCACAAATACTATCTTCCTGTGGGACGAGACGCGGCAAATCCTGCCCGCGCTCCCCATAAACACTTCTCCCGTACAGGCACCTATAAATTCTTAGTTCGTCGTATAAACGACCGAACTGCCTTAACCAGACCTCATCCCTCTCTGCATCCCCTCGCTCAATGACGAACGTGTTAACCGACATCTGATCTTCTATCAACAATTGCGAATCATTCTTAAACTCGATCTCCATTTCCGCTGTGGGTGCTACAGCTGCCACTTCATAATCGTTTTCCGGAACACTACTTGAATTGTTCTCACTGACAGTGAATGTATTTTCTACCGCCGTGTCTACAGCTGATCTACTACTTGTGGGCGCACTCCTTTCTCCTAACATTGGCACGCTCTCCCGCCGTTGAATATTCCATACGGAATTTTCATAACGACGACACCTGGGTTTTCTCCTGTTATTGGGCCTCCAAAATTTCTCCACGCCCGGTGGGCCCCTCACCGCCGCGGCTAATGGTTTCCCTGTCTCGTCCCAGCAAATCTGCTCCCCGGATGCTGCTGAGGCGGCTTATCGCACCCTCTGGCGTTATTACTATTCTGTGAAGCCCGTATCACGTTAGTATGATACTGGTTTCTGTCATTCCTGTTATTATTTGCATTGTACCGATTGTTATTACGGTCCGAACCATTATTGTAATTGCTGCCATGGTTGCTGTATGCATTATTCCCATGGTTATCGTTGTTGTGGTTGCTGTGGTACCCGTTGTTGTTACCACGGCCTCTACCACTATCGCGATTATTGCGCCAATTGTCCTCGTCCTCAACTCTTTCCAGGATATCATTGATTGCCCTGTAATTGCTTCATTATATATATATATATATATATATATATATATACATTATATATATATTCGTAAATCTACAAGGAAAAAACAATGTAAACGTCCTGGACCTTCCTCGTGTAAGAAAGACATGAAATTAAAACTGGAATTTCCTTGCATGTCAAATGGTTCTGAGCACTATGGGACTTAACGTCTCTGGTCATCAGTCCCCTAGAACTTGAAACTACTTAAACCTAACTAACCTAAGGACAGCACACAACACCCAGCCATGACGAGGCAGAGAAAATCCCTGACCCCGCCGGGAATCGAACCCGGGAACCCGGTCGTGGGAAGCGAGGACGCTACCGCACGACCACGAGCTGCGGACTCCTTGCATGTCAATCACTTACATCTGCACTTGCATAGTGCACCTTCAGCTGAAATAGCAAACGATCTCGAAGACAGCTCGAAAACAGTTGAAAGATTGACAGTGTCCTCAAAACGTATATAAAACTATCATTGAAATTGTCACAAGGACAAAGAATTATTCAAACATTGCGCTTTCTTTTTCGACAGTGAGCTTAGGTAACAGTACTGTCTTTTTCATAATGTGTCCCTTGTACAAGGTGATGTTCGTTTAAATCCATCCCCACCAAATCAGAAAAAAGTTACGTTGCAATATCTTACTGGGGGTAGTGTGCAGTCAAGTCCACTTAAAATGGGAATTCTGCAGTCCTTTCCTGGTGGTCTAGTTTTCATCCCTTCACTCCTTTTTCCTTCATAAATTCAACATTTTAACCGAAAAATCGTTCCAGGCATGCCTGCTGACTTACCCTACGCACTTTGCACTAATATATGAAGTCTCCATACTCTTCGTAAATTTCCACTGAAAACTGTTGCAACTGAAAATTGAAAAATTTGTGCGACTTCGGGAATTGTACTGTTCGTACCGACAATTTCTTCAAATGCTCCATGCCAGTAAATTTAGCACAAAGTGCTACTTGATGTACAGAACAACGGAACAATGAGTATGCTTATCGATCGTTGTAAATTTTTGCTCTTTCATTGCCACCTAAAAGTTTCAATTATTTCTGCATTGTACCAGAATGTCGTTTCGTAGAAAATAAGCAGTACCCGTTGCTTATGCGGAGAATTCTGGTCCCTCTCTTCTCTCATTCCAGTTCAAGGTGTGTGATGATAGATTGCTAGGCTGCCCCGTTTTGTGTAAAATGCCCCTGGTCCTGTGAATGTCCTTCGTATCACGGACAAATGGCAAAGAGTAATCAGCGGAGACACCACTACTCTGCCGAACCCAGAGAGTTGTGCCGACCGCAAAATGCCGCACCGTAGTGCTTAAGGCAATGTCGCACTGCTCCGGGTACTTCCGAGAAGGAGCGAACAAAGCCGAGTGAAAAGCCGGGCCTTGGCACGCCTGCAGCCGGCATACGCTGTGCGTTCGACGTTTCGCACGCTGTGGTCGTCCCTGGTTCATAATTTCAAAAGTAATCGCCATAACTGTTAGTACATTTATCCTACTGAGCGACAAAATGGTTAATGACTCCACAGAAAAATGTTTGCTGTCGGCCGGCCGCGGATGCCAAGCGGTTCTAGGCGCTTCAGTCCGGAACAGCGCGACCGCTACGGTCGCAGGTTCGAATCCTGCCTCGGGCATGGATGTGTGTGATGTCCTTAGGCTAGTTAGGTTTAAGTAGTTCTAAGTTCTAGGGGACTGATGACTTCAAAAGTTAAGTCCCATAGTGCCCAGAGCCATTTGAACCATTTGTTTGCTGTCGCCTACAGAAACATGATTGTACCTATGCCCGAAGCTAATCAATGACCGCAAATGTCTGCCTTCAGAGCTCCAAGGACATGGGATTTTCATGGGAAGAGATTGGGACACTAGGGGATGAATAACATTCATCAACAATGGCAGCTGAAGACTTCGGGCGTAAGAAGTAACCCTCGTTCTCCAATGGCCTTGGAAAAAGGTGGCGGAGGAGCGGATAGAACTTCAGGAATCTCTCTTAACCTTGGTGTGGGAAACTGCCGCTAAAACACAGAAGAATCAGCAATAATCAACGGCACGAGGATGCAGAAGGCTATGGAAGCCATTGTATTGAAGACACAATTTGTATCCACGGGACATGTGTCTTGTACCGAAAAAGTGCGATGATGATCTCTCCATAGCCAAGAAATTCCGGACTACTTCCCCATTCGGATCTCTGTGTTCAAATGGTTCAAATTGCTCGGAGCACTGTGGAACTTAGCTTCTGAGGTCATCAGTCCCCTAGAACTTAGAACTACTTAAACCTAACTAATCTAAGGACATCACACACATGCATACCCGAGGCATGATTCGAACCTGTAGCGTCTAGAACCGCTCGGCCACCCCGGACGGCTCGGATCTCTGGGATATGACTGTCAAGGAGGTAGTGACCGTGAAGAGAAGATTACATAACCAACGAAACTGTAACGTTCTGCGAGGCAGGGTGATCTTTCAGAAGTTCGAACTTGGTAGGGAAGCTAGAAAATCTGAAAACTGAAATGCTAAAACTGAATCTAGATCACGTGGCGGCGAGTAGAATGAAATGGAATGAAGACGAAGATTTCTCGTCAAACGAGTATAGGGTAATGCAAACAGCTCAAGAAAATGGTGTGACGGAAGCAGATTTCGTTACGAATAGGTAGGCAACACAAAGTTACTGTGGAAGATCAGTGATAACGATGCACTCATCAGTATCGACAAAAAAGCCATCCCGCATCTCGTGGTCGTGCGGTAGCGTTCTTGCTTCCCACGCCCGGGTTCCCGGGTTCGATTCCCGGCGGGGTCAGGGATTTTCTCTGCCTCGTCATGGCTGGGTGTTGTGTGCTGTCCTTAGGATAGTTAGGTTTAAGTAGTTCTAAGTTCTAGCGGACTGATGACCATAGATGTTAAGTCCCATAGTGCTCAGAGCCATTTGAACCATTTGAAAAAAGCAGTACCTTCAACAATAGTTCACGATTCCTGCTGACATCCCAAGCAGAATATGAAGAGAAGTACATAAGGATACTGAACAGGTAATTCAGTACGTGTGATGAAAATCTATTAGTCTTGGGGGACAGGAATGCGGATGTAATAGAAGGAATAGAAGAAAGGATTACGGGATATTATGGGTTTGGTGGGAGCAATGAGAGAGGAGAAAGGCTGAGCTCTGCAATAAATTCAGCTGGTAATAGCAATACTCAGTTCAAACTCACTCAAGGAGGAGGTATACATGGAAAAGACTGAAAGATAAAATAAGATTCAGGTTAGATTAATCCTTGGTCAGATACATGTTCTGAAATAAGATATTAGACACTACAGCGTACCCAGGAGACGGTATAGACTCATATCACAGTTTGGTAATGATGAAGTGTTGGTTGAAGTTTAAGGAAGTTGTCAGGAAGAATCAATGAGAAATGAAGTGATATGCGGAAATACTAGGGGCTGAAGAGATACACTTGAAGTTGTCTGAGGCAATAGATAATGCGCCAATCAATAGCTCAATAGGCAGTTCAGTTGAAGAGGAATGGACATCTCTCTAACAACGGAAACCGCAGAAGTTGGAGAGAAAAACATTAGTAAAAGGAAGGTAACAATGAAGAAACCATGGATTATAGGAGAAATACTTCAGTTGATCGACGAAATATGGAAGCACAAAAATGATCTGGGAAATTCAGACATATTTACAAGTCAGTGGGGAAAGTAATGAGTGGAAGGTAGAGGGAGGCTAAGCCAAAATGGGTGCACGAAAGATGTGACGACTCGAAAAATGCCTCAGGATAAAGAAAAGTCAAAAGAAATTAAAAGCAAGGGATGTAACATTAAGAATGCAATAGGAATTCCACTGTTAAATACAGAGGAGAGAGAGGACAGGCGGAAATAATGTACTGAAGTCTTCTAAGAGTTGCAGGACTTACCTCATGACTTGCTGGAGGAGAAACAGGAGTCGACAATGAAGAGATAGAGGATCCAGTTTAGAAGCAGATTTTATTACAGCCTTGGACGTTTCAAGATCAAGGCAGAAGGGATGGATACCACTCTATTACAAATCTAAAATCATTGAGGAAAAATACAACAAACGGACTATTCACGTTGATGTTTAGAATGTATAAAACTAGCGATATACACTGATGCTCCAATATATTACCACCATCTGCTTAATAACTTGTTTGTCCGTCTTTGGAACGAAATACGGCACTGATACTACATCTCAAGGACCCGACAGCTTTTGGTAGGTTTGTGGAGGTAAGTAATATTAGATGTCACATAATTCGCGTAAATAACGGACAGCTGATTTACGTACCCGGTGATGGCGCCCTATAGCGGTCAAGATGGATTCCATAGGATTTATATCAAGCGAGTTTGGCGACCGAGACATCAGCATTAGTCCACTATAATGCTCCTCAAACGACTGTTGCATGGTTCTGTCTCCGAGAGAAGGACGGTTATGCTGCTGAAAGATGACAAGGGGTACAGATGGCTCGCAGAAGTCAGCGTGTGTGCATTCACTACCACGGGCCCCATGCAAGCGCAGGAGTACGTCTCCTGTAACGTAATACTGCTCTAATCAACCGGTGACCGTGTCGCGCTGCACGTTTCGAGCCGCCGTTCACCTCGATTACGGCGTTGTGAAAACGACTATCGACCAGTAAAAATGTGATTAAGCCGAAGAGCCGACGGCTTTAGATCAGATGTACCTATCTTCGGATTCAGTAGTTGGTCTGGAGCTAAAAAGTTAACTGACAACGAAGCGGGCATCACAGCTAACTTGCAAAAATCTCAATTTGGGCTTGCAAGAATAAAGTTTTAGGAACATTTAGTAGACTCAAAAGGAGTATCAACAGATAGTAGAGATATTCATGACATCAAGTACTTTGCAGCCCTTAGTATGAGGAAACTATTGATATGATTTCTAGAGGTGAGGTTGTTCTTTCTTTTAGAATCACGATTATGATACTTACGGAAAGATCCTCCCAGGAAAACGTAAAGTAACTGTCAACGGGCGTTCAAAACTATCTAGAAGGATCCAAAATACTATACCACACAGGCGATTTTGGTTTCATGATCAATACTTTGTCTAAAGGATTGGGAGATTTATCCTCGCCAAAAACTTGGATAGTAAGTAGACTTTTCGCACCATTCCTTTAGCTAATATGATCTTACTGGACTGTGAGCAAGCATATACTCTGGTCCAACTTTGAAACATTAGCTGTAGAATGGGTTCTCCGCAAATTTCAATATTACATTTATGGGAATCAAACTACAGTATAGTGTGATCGTAAGTGGGTGCTGAGCTTCCTCAAGACCTGTAAGTTACTTCATGCTAGATTAATCCTCCAAAAGCACTTTATTTAGTCCGAATCGAAGGAAAGAAAAATGTAATTAATGACACCTTATCTCATCTTCCCAATGGAATCGTTTCGGACTTCCTACCCGATGAAGCCAGCAACCGAGGATGAGAGACGATGCACATCTAAAATATGCCTGATGAAGCAAGCAACCGATGATGAGAGACGATGCAAATCTACAATACAATCACAATTTGTGTAGAAACATGGCTTGTTTACAAGTGTCTGCACCGAGATAGAATTAGCCCCGCCGACAATTGCAACTACCTAGCGAATATCACTTAAAACGGTTTTACCAGTTTCTAAATAACGTATCTTGATTTTTCTTCGGTCTTGCTTTCATTAGCGACCTCATCGTCAGAGCTGCCACTTAAGTACCTGTACCTAAAGTGAAAATGATCGCCATCTAACAGACCCACAATTTTCTTTTCAATTCTTCTGTATATTATTCTTGTCGGCAACTTGAATTGCATGAGCTCTTAAGCTGATTCTACTATAGCTCTCCCTCTGTATACAGCTTAAGGGGTTTCTTAATTTCCAAGATGACTTTTCATAGCTATGATGGCCCTACTTACAAGCTTGTCTGTAAAACATTACGACCACAGCACACCGCAGCGATAGATGCCGCCTGGTGGCGTTGTGGCCACGTCACGCGCTAGCCAAGATATGCAAGCGGAGCAGGCACTGACGGAGGGTCAACCAGTCGAAGATATGGGCTGCAAATGTGGACTTCCATGGAGATAAGCGACTTTGACAAAGGGCAGATTATCATTACGCAGAGCCTGTCAACGAGTATCTGGAAAATGGCGAAGCTGGTCGAACTTTCACGTGGTTCTGTCGTGAGCGTCAGCAGAAAAAGCTAGAAGAACAGTGAAACTACCACTAGGCGCTGAACTGTTCGCGGAACGTGGAGTTCAGAGGCTTGTCTGCTCTGTAAAAGGGGGGTGGATGGTGATGTGTGGCATTTCTACAACTACATCTACATCCCTACTCCGCAAGCCACCTGACGGTGTGTGGCGGAGGGTACCTTGAGCACCTCTATAGGTTCTCCCTTCTGTTCCAGTTTCGTATTGTTAGTGGAAAGAAGGATTGTCGGTACGCCTCAGTGTGGGCTCTAATCTCTCTGATTTTATCCTCATGGTCTCTTCGCGAGATATACGTAGGAGGGAGCAATATACTGCTTGACTCCTCGGTGAACGTATGTTCTCGAAACTTCAACAAAATCCCGTACCGAGCTACTGAGCGTCTCTCCTGCAGAGTCTCCCACTGGAGTTCATCTATCATTTCCGTAACGCTTTCGCGATTACTAAATGACCCTGTAACGAAGCGCGCTGCTCTCCGTTGGATCTCCTCTATCTCTTCTATCAACCCTATCTGGTACGGATCCCACACTGCTGAGCAGTATTCAAGCAGTGGGCGAACAAGCGTACTGTAACCTACTTCCTTTGTTTTCGGATTGCATTACCTTAGGATTCTTCCAATGAATCTCAGTCAGGCATCTGCTTTACCGACGATCAACTTTATATGATTATTGCATTTTAAATCACTCCAAATGCGTACTCCCAGATAATCTATGGAATTAACTGCTTCCAGTTGCTGACTTGCTATATTGTAGCTAAATGATATGGGATCATTCTTTCTATGTATTCGTACCACATTACACTTGCCTACATTGAGATTCAATTGCCATTCCCTGCACCATGCGTCAATTCGCTGCAGATCCTCCTGCATTTCAGTACAATTTTCCATTGCTACAACCTCTCGATATACCACAGCATCATCCGCAAAAAGCCTCAGTGAACTTCCAATGTCATCCACAAGGTCATTTATGTATATTGTGAATAGCAACGGTCCTACGACACTCCCCTGCGGCACACCTCAATTCACTCTTACTTCGGAAGACTTGTCTCCATTGAGAATGACATGCTGCGTTCTGTTATCTAGGGACTCTTCAATCCAATCACACAATTGGTCTGATAGTCCATATGCTCTTACTTTGTTCATTAAACGACTGTGAGGAACTGTATCGAACGCCTTGCGGAAGTCAAGAAACACGGCATGTACCTGGGAACCCGTGTCTACGGCCCTCTGAGCCTCGTGGACGAATAGCACGAGCTATGTTTCACACGATCGTCTTTTTAGAAAGCATGCTGATTCCTACAGAGTAGATTTCTGTCGATAGAGCACAATGCTGGTGCACGCGCAAGTCTTTCGGAGCATCCTGTTCATTATACATAGTTTAACATAGAGCTCTGCAACAGGCCACCCTGTGTGTTCGCATATCGATCCAACGACATCGTCACTTACGATTGCGGTGGATACGGGACCACCAGGATTCGACCGTCAAACAGTGGAAACCCTACTAGTCACATCCCCTCCAGTTTCGCTAGCAAATAGAATGCGGGAGAAACAACTGTCTAAAAGCCTCCATAGGGGCCCCAATTCCTCGCATCTTTTCTTCATGGTTCTTAAGTGAGATGTACATTGGTGGCCGTAAAATCATTTCATGGTCGGCCTCAAATACCGGTCCTCTAAATTTCTGCGATAGTGCCTTGTGAAAAGAACGACGTCTCCGCTCCACGGATTCCCATTTGAGTTCACAAAGCTTCTCCAAAAAACTTGCATGCTGATCGAACCTCCAGTAACATACACTCCTGGAAATGGAAAAAAGAACACATTGACACCGGTGTGTCAGTCCCACCATACTTGCTCCGGACACTGCGAGAGGGCTGTACAAGCAATGATCACACGCACGGCACAGCGGACACACCAGGAACCGCGGTGTTGGCCGTCGAATGGCGCTAGCTGCGCAGCATTTGTGCACCGCCGCCGTCAGTGTCAGCCAGTTTGCCGTGGCATACGGAGCTCCATCGCAAACACTGGTAGCATGCCGCGACAGCGTGGACGTGAACCGTATGTGCAGTTGACGGACTTTGAGCGAGGGCGTATAGTGGGCATGCGGGAGGCCGGGTGGACGTACCGCCGAATTGCTCAACACGTGGGGCGTGAGGTCTCCACAGTACATCGATGTTGTCGCCAGTGGTCGGCGGAAGGTGCACGTGCCCGTCGACCTGGGACCTGACTGCAGCGACGCACGGATGCACGCCAAGACCGTAGGACCCTACGCAGTGCCGTAGGGGACCGCACCGCCACTTCAACACCAAATTAGGGACACTGTTGCTCCTGGGGTATCGGCGAGGACCATTCGCAACAGTCTCCATGAAGCTGGGCTACGGTCCCGCACACCGTTAGGCCGTCTTCCGCTAACGCCCCAACATCGTGCAGCCCGCCTCCAGTGGTGTCGCGACAGGCGTGAGTGGAGGGACGAATGGAGACGTGTCGTCTTCAGCGATGAGAGTCGCTTCTGCCTTGGTGCCAATGATGGTCGTATGCGTGTTTGGCGCCGTGCAGGTGAGCGCCACAATCAGGACTGCATACGACGGAGGCACACAGGGCCAACACCCGGCATCATGGTGTGGGGAGCGATCTCCTACACTGGCCGTACACCACTGGTGATCGTCGAGGGGACACTGAATAGTGCACGGTACATCCAAACCGTCATCGAACCCATCGTTCTACCATTCCTAGACCGGCAAGGGAACTTGCTGTTCCAACAGGACAATGCACGTCCGCATGTATCCCGTGCCACCCAACGTGCTCTAGAAGGTGTAAGAACAACTACCCTGGCCAGCAAGATCTCCGGATCTGTCCCCCATTGAGCATGTTTGGGACAGGTTGAAGCGTCGTCTCACGCGGTCTGCACGTCCAGCACGAACGCTGGTCCAACTGAGGCGCCAGGTGGAAATGGCGTGGCAAGCCGTTCCACAGGACTACATCCAGCATCTCTACGATCGTCTCCATGGGAGAATAGCAGCCTGCATTGCTGCGAAAGGTGGATATACACTGTACTAGTGCCGACATTGTGCATGCTCTGTTGCCTGTGTCTATGTGCCTGTGGTTCTGTCAGTGTGATCATGTGATGTATCTGACCCCAGGAATGTGTCAATAAAGTTTCCCCTTCCTGGGACAATGAATTCACGGTGTTCTTTTTTCAATTTCCAGGAGTGTATTTAGCAGCATGTTTTGGAATAGCTTCAAAGTTTTCTTTTAATCAGACCTGGCGCGGATCCCAATCGAACTGTACTCAAGAAGGGTCGCACTAGTTTTCTATTCTCCATCTCTTTTATTGACGAGTTACAATTTCTTAAAAGGCTTCCAATGAAACAACGTCGAGCATTCGCATTCCCCACTACGAACGTGACGTGCCAACTCCATTTCACATCGCTTTGCAACGTTACTCCTAGATTTTTAACCGATTTGACTCTGTTAAGCTGCACCCTGCCAATACCGTATTCGAACGTTGCATGACTGTTTTTCCTGCTCGTCATCATTTACATTTTTCTACTTCTAGAGGAAGCTTTCACTCATCACACTAACTAGAAATTTTGTTTAATTCATCTCTTCAGTCCGGCCCCGGTAGCTGAGTGGTCAGCGTGACGGAATGTCAATCCTAAGGGCCCGGGTTCGATTCCCGGCTGGGTCGGAGATTTTCTCCGCTCAGGGACTGGGTGTTGTGTTGTAATCATCATCATTTCATCGCCATCGACGTGCAGGTCGCCGGAGTGGCGTCAATTCGAAAGACCTGCACCAGGCGAACGGTCTACCCGACGGGAGACCCTAGCCACACGACATTTCATCTCTTCTGTACTCCTTCAGTCACTCAGTGACGACTCCTCCCCTAAATTACACAATCATTAACAAACAACCATAAACTGATGCCCTCTCTGTCTGTCAGGTTAATTATAAGTATACAGGATAAAAGCGGACCTATTACGCTTTTCTGGGGGTACTCTTGACGACACCCCTGAGCCTCGCTGTTGAGGACAACGTACTGCGTTGTATTACTTAAATTGTCTTCGAGCCAGTCACACATCTGGGAACCCCCTCAGACCTCATCTACAGTCTGCAGTGGAGCACCATGTTAAACGCTTTCCGGAAGTATGGGAATACGGAATGTGTCCTCCATTCGTGGATTTTAGGACATCAAGTAATGGAAGAGTAAGCTAGTTTCACATAACCGATTCTTTCTAAACCTGTGATGATGTGTGCACAGAAGCTTTTCTGCCTCAATAAAATTTAATACATTCGAATTAAAATGTGTTGAAGAATAATTCTGTTGCAGACTGATATTGGTCTGCAATTATGCTGGTCAGTGCTTTTGCCTTTACCATATACAGGAAGCCTGTGCTGTTTTTGCCTGTCAGCTGGAACTTTCTGCTGCACAGGGGATTCACGATAATTTTCGGTTAAGTTGGGGCTAATGTCACTCTGCATAAAACCGTACTGGCATTCCATCTGGACACTTTGACTCATCTATATTCAACCCTTTCAGTTGCTCCCTGCACCACTGATGCCAATTTTTATGTCCTCCATATGGGAGTCTGTATGACAGTCAAACAACAGCAGGTCTGTATGATCCTCAAGTATGATTGATTTCTTAAATGCGAAATTTAAAATTTCTGCTTTCCTTTTCTGTTTCTGTTGTCATTCCAGACAGGTCAATTAGAGATTGGATTGAAGATGTCAACTTGCTAAGTGATTTTATGTATTAGTATGATTGCCATTTTCTTGAGTTCTCAGCAAGATCATGGCCTAAGGTATGAAGTGGATCGTTGTTTGCTTAGAATTTTTTGCGGACGCATGAGCATCCACAAACTTTTTGTTTTTTACATTTGCATGCTTTTTTCAACCAAGAGTGCAACACACACTGTTTCCATATCATTTTCCGAATTTAATTATTAAACCATTGAGAGTCCATTGCATTCTTAATCCACTTACTTGACACATACGTCTCCAGAATTTGATTTACAATCAGCTTTAACTTTGCCAATCTATATTTGCCAGTAAGAATACTTAAGTCTATATTATTCATGCAGAGAGGTCTGCTATATTTCTCAACTAATTTCCCACGTTATCTGGGTGAGTTCTGACAGGTATAGTAATTCTTTTGATCGTCTCAGCATAAAAACTTTCCCTCAAGTTTATTTGGACAGCTTAAAGTGGGCTGCAATAATTACTTGTCGGTGGTTCAGTCAGTGACAATGGCAATATCCTCCTTATTTCTTCGTCCAAAGTCTTGCATTAGGACCAAGGGACAAATTAAAAATTCATAATGAGGGTACACTTTGATGTGATAGGTATATCCTATTAACCCTTTTGCTGGTGTGCGCTAGTATATACGTCCTGTTACGCGATTTCTCCAGATTCTGTGGCGATGTATATGTGCTACACTTCGATTTTACTACAGTGGTATAGACATCTGTATGCATCCTGAGACGCCGACCTCTCTCAGTTGCGGACGAGGTCCTTTCACGTCTCGATCAATAAAAAGTTTCGAATATTTGTAATGCAATACACATGCCTCATCGAGTGCTATCGTTTTCAAAAAGCCTGGTTTTGACATGTTGAATCGCTTATGAAATATGACGATCGTTATCACCACATGATTCGTGATGTGCAACGACGTGAGTGGGCGCGTCGCAGATTCCCATCCATCGAATATAAAACCTAGAAACTCCAGAACGCAGACATACCGTTCTACTCTCAGTTTTAAATAAAATTTCGATATCTAACCTCACATGAGCTAAAATCAACAATACACAAGTTTACACAATGCATTTCTTCCTCTGCAAACTCTTTAAAATTGTGTGCAATGTTTTACTTAATTTGATGCAGTGTGGTAAGTATAATGCTTACTGAAAAGAAATTCAGTTCTTTATTGAGTGAAGATATCTGACCGTACGATGTGCAAAAAGCAAATTATTTTGCGGAATGATTTCCAAAAACTCCGATGTTAAGTATTTCACATGGGCGGGAAAGCCATCTATCAGCACAGGCACCACCATTTGATGAGCAGTGCAGCCATAGGAAAAGCAGCCCTCAGCTCAGAATGCAGTGAACAGTTGTATAGCAGCAAACAGGTTATAACATGTGAATTTTTTTCGACTACCTCTGGAAATGAAATTAGTAAGTCCGATAGCTGGTGTTTTCGTATAGAAGTCAGGTTGTATAGAAGTCAGATATTTCTTGCTCGAACAGTCCGCGGGTGTACTGCCGGTCCATAGTGTCCTACGAGCACAATTTTTCGGCGATCAGACATGTCGCCATTCCCATAAGGACTACATTGAGAAGATCGCTGACTCCACAAAAAAGGTGGACAACAAGACCAGACCTCTTCTCAAGGACGCAGATTTAGCAGAGGGTGTCGCCAAGGACCTGTACCGTCAAGACTTTATGGACTCCCTAAAGTCCACAAAGAAGAGGTGCCATTAGGCCAAATTGTCAGCAACATTAGGGCACCTACATAATTGCTGGTCAAATACCTGGCAGAATAACTAAGCCCTTATGTGGGTAAGTGACCTAATCACGGTCATAAATCTGTGGATTTCGTAAAACGTCTCGACAACTTCTAGCTGAAACACTCAGATATCCTGGTCAGTTTTGACGTTGTTTCGTTATTCACCAGGGTGCCTATTTGAGAGTCAGTTGAGCTTATTGCACAGAAATTTGACCTTTTCAAGCACGTTCTGATCCCCACGTATTTTCTCTTTAATAGAGAATTCTATGAGGAAACTGATGGAGTCGCAGCGGGGAGCCCACTCTCACCTATGGTCGCCACTTTCTTCGATAGCTGTCCTATCAAACAATCTAAGATTTCTTGCTGGGCCCTACTGCATGTAATATCTTGCACCTCATTAGGCAGTTATTTTATTTCTGCAGAAAACTGTTCTTGTTCCTTTCATACCTCGGCTATTTTGTTTGCTGAACCTTCAGCTTGAGTAGCAGGGTTTTGCTGCTCTGTAATTGTTACTATATTCCGTTACAAGTGACCCATTGTCCTCCCCTGCAGGAATGTTAACTGGATCTTCCTTTATAGGAATACCAGCTAGATCCTGCATTGTAGGAATGTTAATTTCCCTAAGTGTTAACTTTCTAAGCTTCTGTAAAATTTCAACCATTGTGCACAGTATTTGTAAGGGCTGATTAGCAACTGACACTTCACCAACTTCTGTGAAAAACAACTACATCCCGAACATTTAACTGCCGTTGTTTCTCCGTTCTGAACCGCAAGCGAGTTATAGGCATACTAAATTGTCAACACAGTCCTGACCTACAGGATTATACCCTTTATATTACCTCTCGCAGCACAAATAAAATGGAAATTCACGTACATGAAATTCTGAAAAAGTGACACATGGTATAAGGCTGAATAGTTTGTAGAAGGAATACTTAGGAGACAATGAGAGAAACATACTCTTCTAATAATAGAAAACTATAAATGGCTGTACCACTTCAATCAATTAATACTGCAGCTAATAATCTACTTGGATTGCTTAAATGGTACATATGAAATACCATTTATGCTTAATGTGTATTATCTTGCCTCAACAAAATACTGCAGTGTGGTGCAGTGGTTTATCGAGGGACGTTTGTTCATTAGCGACACACCTCTTTGTTCAGCATGTGTACTTTGAACAGAATTATTCCCGTGGGTACATGGAACACAATACAAAAGTGGTATTAATATAAATACAATACTGTACAACACGAACCCCTGACATCTTAGGCGCCAGGAAATTGTATTTACGATTGTTATTAAAATTATCCCACATCTAAGATACTGATCTTGCGACCTATGATTAATCTTAATCTTTATTTTTGTGATTAAATAATATTTTCCTTTATCAATGACTCTGAGAAGTTACCAACATGTAAGTTTGGGTCGCTTCAGCCTAGTTGTTCAGAGTTGAAGCTCAAATACACTGGAAGCAGTGTGTTGTTACGAGCACACGCAAGAAACTTATATTCCTTGGGTATTATAAGCGCAGGGGCGTCCACATATGTGTTAGGACTGCTCACTGCGTGGATGATAAAGAGGGTAGCTGTCGCAGTGCTGTACTTAATAAATGAATTCAAGTTAAAGGTGTATTTAGCGAAGTGGGCGTTGTCTGTCATGTAGCTTCGTACTACCCAACCATCCGACACGACTTATAAAAACTTCGAATGCAGTACACGAAACATAAAGGAGCGGGTACTTTCAAGAAAATTTCGTGAAACGTACAACGTACATTAACAATCTACAGATATATGCTGTTTGAAATCATACAAAAGCTCCCCAATAAATGGTACAAGAACCATTATTAGACTCGTCCACCGGAGGGCATCTTTCTTCGTTATTCTAGAAAATTTTATATATTTTCTCGTCTACACTCGATGATTATGGCGGATTAAATGACTCCAGACATACTCACATTCGATTCTCCCATAATAGGTCTTTAGTATAACACTTTCTGTCTCCTTCACAAATTTAAAACAAGGAATAATAATCCATTTTTCATAGATTGCATAGCGGTTAGCGCTGCTAATACTGGCTCGTTGTATATTCGCTGGACTGTTATTTGCTCCCTGTGTAAGTTTAATATTATCAATTCACTGTACTGATGACGCTAAACTTGACTTAGCAATATCACGTATTCTCAGGAATTATCCAAGATAATGAAACAAAAAACTGCCAAGTCATATGATACACATTCAGTGATCTATTGTCTAGTATCTAATTTTGTTACGAATCAAGATATGCATTTTTAATGACCGTGTTAATAAATTTATTTAATTCAAACATTTTTATGACCAGACTTCAAGTGCTATTCTGTCATAGATCCACAGAATCATAATGCCTTTATCAATAATTCTTAAAAATGTAAAGATTTGTCTTATGTATTTTATGAGATAAAGGAAAAAACTTACAAACAAGTAGCTTTTTAGAAATCGCACTTGAAATAGGAAACAAAGCAAAACACACTATTGAATGAAGAGCCAGCCTAAATCCCTCCACTTGATAATGGTCATCTTATTCCTACAGTACGAGCTTTTGAACCCCAAGACTACTATGCTAATCCGCATCTCTACAGACTTTTTCAGTTTGACACTTTCGGAAGTGGTGTACTGTTTGGTCTGTGATGATAGTGGCACAATGTGTCGAAGCTGTACATCGCTTGATTACCGTGTAGATCAAGCTGCCGCCGATGGAATTTTTAAAATCAGTACCCATATGTGTTTTTTTCATATGACATATTGCCCAAGTCGATAACTATTATGAGGTATCGAAATAATGTAATCTCCCTACAGAACAGTACAGGTGAAAATATTCTGAATCTTTTTGAGAATTAGTAATATATATTTGGATGAGATTCAGTGTACAACATTATTTCTTTAAAAACGTTTCCTTTCCACATTTGGAACATTTCTTTTATCTAGGTCGTTCAAATTTCTTTAATTTTATTTTTTCCTTAATTTTTATATACACCTAGACAAAATGTTCTTCTTTAAATGAAGCTGAAAGCTATAATTACACAGGGCCATTGAGTCGCGGAAATTACAGTTTACTGGTATAGGATAAAATTATTTGCCGAGCTAAACTAAAATTTCTTTTTGGTAGTAAAATTATCCATAATTGTATGGATATAGTGTTAGTTGTTATAGTCATATTCCTTTGAGGCATGCTTTTGTAAATAATAAACAACGTAAATTCCGTTCTGTGATATAGGTCATAGTGGTCATAAGAAAATAGAAGATTTCTACATCTTTAGCAAATTAACGTTTCTACTCTTGTTCGAACATGTTTAATCCATATATGTTGGTTACTTAATCTTCAACAAATTCACTTGGGGTGAAATGTTTCTGATGTTTTATGTGTTAGCACGGTAGGAAATGGTGATAGCTAGGAAAAGTTAGCAACTTTTTATTCTTTTTCTGTAGTAACTCTTTGATGTATTCTGTCAGTGACATTGTTATGTTACGTAGAACACAGTATAAGCGTTTGCGTTCGTGCATTAGCCATGTACAGCTACCACTTTTACGTTTCTGAGACAGTTTCCAGTTTGGTAGTAGTATGTAATTTATTTACCTATGTGCTCTGTTGATCTGTTAATTACTGGCAATTTTTTCTGAGCCAGTCCCTTACTTGAATTTGATACCTGCGTGTGTATAAATGTCCTCAAGAATTCACCATTTGTCATCATGCTCACTTTTATTTTTTGTAGGTTTTCAGCAGTTGGTATGACGTACCGGACCGACCGAAATTTTGTTAGAGTATCGGGTTAGGGATGGTTTTCCAAATATTTCTCCAGTTACTCTTTGCATGTCTTTCTGTAATGGGATTCAGGCAGTCACCCTTCATGAATCTTTTATATATATTTGTAGTACTGTATTGCACTGGCTCTTATAGCTTAGATTCAGTATAAATGAATCCTGTGTAATAATTTCTAATGTGATCCGTATTCTCATTTATGTGGCCACGATTTACCCCAAGAACATTACTCAACATAGTAATTCTGCTGGTCTAGTTGTTATGATGTTATAGAGGCACAACGTTGCCTTCAAATCCGTGAACACAGTTCATAACTGGTTTGTTATCATTTTCTGACGTATTTCAGTTTTTTAGTGTTTTGTTAAGGAAGTGCATTGCTCTTGTATGGTCCTCCCAGCAGAAGGTGTAGTCATACCAAACTGAGACAAACATTCGTCGAGTAAAACGTCTTTGTGGTTGCCACTTTGCTGCAGTGGGGACATCATTGGCGGTGTGCCACGAACAGTTCTTGACAAGCGTGAGCATCTATAGTATCTGGCCAAACGGACAAAACAGCGAGCACTTTGTGCTCGGAAAGAAACTACGATCGGATGACCACTGGTCCTCTACATTCGACTAACTGAGACGTCATTCATAAAGTTATTCTAAAATTATGGTAGTGATTCTTACAGAATCTGGACCGAACAAGTCTATAGTGAAGCACAGCCCATTAAAACATGTTATTCTGCCAGACGAAGTAACTGAGAACCTGATGCTGAGCGAAAAAAAAATGGTTCAAATGGCTCTGAGCACTATGGAACATAACATCGGAGGTCATCAGTCCCCTAGAACTTAGAACTACTTAAACCTAACTAGCCTAATGACATCACACACATCCATGCCCGAGGCACGATTCGAACCTGCGACAGTAGCGGTCACGCGGTTTTAGACTGAAGCGCCTAGAACCGCTCTGCCATACCGGCCGGCCCCGTCAATGTGAGACCACGCGCCGACGTAAGGTAGGTCACGCCCGACGCCTCAGTCCCTTCCCCTAACATTATGGCCGTGCCACCACTACCGTCACCAGCCGGTAAGCTATAAGTGCCGTATCCGTTAAAGTCTAATACCACGCCTGGTCGCATCGCTTGGAGGAAAACAATATCCAAGTCAGCCGCCCTTACCGTGTTCCTTAATGTTCCCCTGGGTGGGAATGCCGTTGATGTTATCTTTGAAGTATAGTTGTGACATTGCAGTTAATTAGGTGGGCTGGGAAAGGTCATGGCATCGTCGTGACCGTAAACTGATTGTCGTTCCGTCATCAGAGTGGCCGACACGTAAGTTAAAGGTGATCTTGAGTGCAAGGTCCGTCCGACGGAGTGTCGACGAGGGATATCGAACGAATCACATCGTTCAGTTCCACGTCATTAGCCCAGTCTCCCAATGAGCATTGTGGGACGGGTTCCGTCAGCTGACATCCGCCAGCCCCGATAACCGTAGCCTTAGCCTGCTGCTTGGCAGCCTGTATCTCGCCGCCATGCATTTGGTGCACCAGGTGGGCTTGTAGCAGCTGCGTGACGGAAGTGGCTCCATTTTAGGAACTGGCACTGACAGGTTGTGGTTCTCCTCATCCTCCGGCTGCACACCTCCCTCGTGCAACCCTTCTTCTGTTCACAGCCGTCGTTTCTTACGCCGTTTCCTGGCCATCTGACTGCGTTGGTGCGTCTCCGCAAAGGACCTGGGTCGAGGGTCCGTATGATCTTCTTGATCCCCAGCTTTCATATCGAGAGAAAGGATCGACTGTGTCGTCACTTGGTCCTGCCCCCGATGTGTTAGGGAGGTAATGGGGCGGAGATGCTGCTGGATCAAATATGATTGCTGCAATATTAACTTATGGTCACTTGAGATGAGGGCCGGTCGCGCTCGACACCCACATCATTCCTCAACGTCTCCACGGGTGTGAGAGGGAGGGACGTCATCTGCAGCGACAGTGTCTGTTCTGCAGGAGGTACCTACATGAGATTTCTCTGAAGACAGTCCGTACCAAACCGACCTCCTTGCCGCAACCGGAGGAGGTTCTTCGTTGTCTATCGTAAATGACGACTAACCGCAATTCACCGATGGACACACATGATTGTATCTGTTTGTCGAGCTCAATAAACTTGACACACTCCTCTGAATATGGGATACGTCTCAAAAGTTTTCGGAGTTCAGAAAAGCGCTCCGTTCGAACTCACAGACCAGCGCGATCAACCGCCACCACAAAATGGCAAAAGCAGAATCAATCGACGGACCTGCGTAGCAGCCTATCTCAAACCGCTTCCTCTATAAGCATGAAGTAAATCGTTCCGAAAACAATGAATAGACGAATTCCTAGCACATATTGTGGTTCTAAGTGCGTCACATGAATCAAATGAACGTTCTGTTTCGTGATGGTCAGGTGTATTGTGCGTTAAATGTCAGGTTTCGGTGCGAAAGAGCCATTGTGCTTCGAGTCAATCTATATGACGCTATCACACAACACCGGGCGCAAGTAAACAATCACTCAGGGGAGGGTGGCCCGAACTTATGAGTCCCGCTGAGCGCGTCTGCATTGTCCCTAGATCACCGGTGCTTATGCAAACATATCATTTTATGTTTTAATATAACTGCGAATGTGTGACAGAAACGTGTGGGAATTTCGGTATTTCTATGGTATGTGATGTTTCAATCAACATAGGTTTTTTTGTAGCAGATATCCCGTGAGCCTGTCTTTCAAAGTATTTTTCTCTTACCTGCCCACCCACTCGACCGTGAGAGCTCTGGTCCGCGGATAATTCATCGTAATTAATTCATTAACGAAAATTCTCTAGTAAGAAACCTTTGGCAGAAAGATAGATTGCTAGATGATCCATAGTGTAAAATGATCAGTGGTAGTGACCGAAATAGTTGAAACCGACTAGTTGTCACAGTGCTGCTCTACTTGTTTGGTCTTGATTCTTCAGTTAACTTCCTTACAAGATTACAAGCGATTTGGCTGTCATCGGACATGTCCAACTTTTATAATGTGTCAGTCCATATCCCCTCCCTTGTTCTTGCGTACACCACAGATTAGCCACGTCAGATGGTATCAATATCTAAATTATTGTTTTCAAAAACTTCCAACATTTTTGGGTAGGTGCTATTAAGTTAACTATGATTCTGCGTACATTCTGCATCCTGTAGCTTATTGAAATGTGTTCATATGACACCTTGTTCACTATTTCAATGACACAGTTACCACTCCCGGAAATTACAATAAAAATCGTTAAAGTAAAAACTCTTCTACAGTAGGAGATACACAATTTGGCTCTTATAGCTCTTTTCTGATAAATTAAACTGAAATTTTTTTTCGAACACAAAACTGATGTCCCACATATTGCTACGGAAAAATTAATCTGTTGTTTGGTTAAAATATAAATAAAGGAACGCGACCTTAGCGTCAGCCTTAGCGCTGCATTACTTTATCTCTGTACTGGAAATTCTGACCATTATAATCCAAATTTACATACGACAATAGCCGTCAACATGTCTCGTTAAGAAATTTGTTTATCGAACTTGTCCCCACCTTGTACGCCGTTTGTCAGACGGGAGATAGTCGCAACGGCATGTTACTTTCTACCTCCAATTGAGGCTAATAGTAGTAAAAAAGCATTGTCCTGTCCCTCCAACTATTTGAAACGAAAATATGTGAAAAACACACGTTTGCTCTGCTGATTGTCTTGCCTATAGACGCTGGTTTAACGTTATCTGTCAAATTTACAGGCTTGAAGAAAACTTTATCTAAAATGTGAGGAGGAAGTTCCACTCCAGATAGAGGCAAGTTTCGAAAATGTTGTGCATTGCATTTCGCAGTGTCATGTTTACGATTTCTGAGACAGTATCGTTAAGATTTAAGGTGGCTAATTTCATGAGTATGAGAATTTTCTGTGGATATGGAAATCATTTAGGCCAATTTTTTTGCTATATACGTGTTGAATGCCGTAACGAAATGTAAATCGTATACAACAACAGAAAAATAGTAATAGTACTGCACATAGATTAAATACCTTGGAAGATTGAAATGTTGTGATTTATAGCATAGCAAAAGGATAAGCGCTTTTTCTGCAATCTTTTGTTACAAGCAATAGTTTACTGTTAGAGTTTTTATACCGACTAACTAATCGGAAATATCGGAAGTATTTGTTACTGTTTATCAACTTTCTTGTTACTCACCAAGGAATTTAAATTTGTTTTGACTTTTTAAGAGACTGCATGTTTGTGGCTGTATGGGTGCAACCGAAGGTCACTAAACAAATAAAACTAAGGCCATGAAACAGGCAAACTATTACAATCGGCTCATTTATGTGGAAAATACATATCTACCTCTGCTTGTTTTTCATGCTTGATGAAGTGTTTTCACATTCAACTTTGTGCTGTGTGAATACTTGTGTGTACGAATGTAATAACACGAAAGATATGTGGGGAGTCGGCCTCTGTGGCCGAGCAGTCCTAGGCGCTTGAGTCCGGAACCGCGCTTCTGCTACGGTCGCAGGTTCGAATCCTGCCTCGGGCTTGGATGTGTGTGATGTCCTTAGATTAGTTAAGTTTGAGTAGTTCTTAGTTATAGGGGACTGATGACCTTAGATGGTAAGTCCCATAGTGGTTAGAGCCAGTTGAACAATTTTTTTATGGGTGGGGAACGCGTCATTTCAACTCATTTTCTGTCTCTGGCTAACTTGCATTGTTTTGTAGTCTGATGGTGGCGATTGGTAAACATAAGAGCTCCCTCAATTCTTTCTCGAAATGTCATATCTCAAATCTAACCTTCATTTACATACTCTTCTGCTACACACTAATAAGCCAGAACATTATGACCGCCTGTATAACAGAGGGTATGTTCACCTTTGCCATGGATAACAACGTCGGCACATCGTGGCATGGAAGAAATGAGGCTCATGCAGGTCGCTGGAGGGAGCTCATACCACACCTGCAAACACTTCACTAATTCCCCTAAATTCTGGGGAGGGCAGCGATGAACTCTTACGCCACGTTCAGTCAGGTGTACTCGATCGGGTTCAGATCTGGCGAATTGGGGGCAAGTACATCAATTGGAACTAGACATTGTGTTCCTCGAACGGTGCGTAACCTTGTTGAAAAATTTCACTTACGTCGGGGAACTTTTAGTCGTGAAGGGGTGCCCGTGCTATAGAACCAGTGTACGATACTCTTCTGCCGTCACGGTGCCTTTCACTAGCCCCACTGGATCCATGGATGCCCACGTGAATGTACCCCACAGCATAACGGAGCCGCCGCCAGCTGGTCTGTATCCGCAGCACAGGTGTCAAGGAACTGCTCCCCTGGAACACGACGGATTCGTACCCCCCCCCCCCCCCCCTGGATATGATGAAAGAGATATCGGGATTCATCAGACCACGCTACATTCCGCCACTGCACCACCGTCAAGTGCCGACGCTCTTATGCCCATTTCGGTCATAAGTACCGATATTGTGGTATTGACGTTGGCATACGCATGGTTCGTCAGTTACGGAGTACCATTGCTAAAAGTGTTCGGTCAACTATGTGCTCAAACACACTTGTACTCTGCCCAACTGTGAAGTCGGATGTTAGTTCCGCCTCAGTTCACCTATTCGTCACCTGTCTGCTCAACCTACGACGTACGCCACCTGCAATGATGTGAGGCCGCCCACGACGTCTGTACGTGGTTTCACCTTGGTTTCGCCACAGCGCTCCTCCAACCCTCAAGTCGTAGTTTCCGAAACGCTAGTGCCGAGCCTCCGATCCATCGCAATCTTTCCTCGGTCAAATACAATATATCATGTATTATCCTAGAATTTCTAATAGCCGTTTTGCTTTGCTTATTTGCTCGTGTGTTGTCTTCATTATTTCATTCCTCAAGGCTTCCTTAACTCTGTGCAAACGTTGTAGCTACTCTGTTTGAAACCCTCAAAATCTGGCCCTTTCGACTGATGTAGGTCTCATCTCCTTCATTTCCTACCTTTCTGCAATTATTTTACTTTAAATATGCAGTTCCTAGCAGAAATTAATGTAAGAATTCACTTCTCCCTCTGGAAATGTCTCAATATTTTATGGTCTTGCTTTAAATTTCTGCCTCGCCATTATGTAATCTGTATGAAACGTTCTAGTGCCTCCGGTCTCTTCCACGTATACAAATTTCTTTCATGATTTTGATGACAAATATTAGCGATGGTTAAATTTTTCTCAGTGCAAGACCTTATCAGGCAGCTTTCTCATTTGCCCTTCTCCCTCAGGCCATGTTCTCCACTACTGAATTCCAGTTCTCCACCACAATTAATTTTTCATCTTCCTTGGCGATTTCAATAAATACTTTAGTTTCAACAACTTTTCCAATCTTTCATCATCTGTCGGGTAAAAGGTATATAAAACTGAAGGGTTTGGTGCAAGTAGGAGGCACCTCCACTTTTTCCAGTTTGTGGCAAATTAAAAAAACGGTTTTAAAAATTCAGTTTTCACCAAAACGAAAAAGTTGTAAGCATAGTTTTAGGCTATGGGTATCTAATACTACTGACGAGAATACTCAGAAATGCATGCACTCAGGTACGTGCAATAGAGTTTTGAAATTTGGAGCTGCCTCCGTTTTGCTCCAAAGTAAACGAAAAATTCTTTGTAGGGTCTTTTTCTCAATAGTTAACCATATTTCAGTTTAAAAACTTTAAATAATAAAGAAGTATAACATTATTGGCGTAATGCACTCCTGGAAATTGAAATAAGAACACCGTGAATTCATTGTCCCAGGAAGGGGAAACTTTATTGACACATTCCTGGGGTCAGATACATCACGTGATCACACTGACAGAACCACAGGCACATAGACACAGGCAACAGAGCACGCACAATGTCCGCACTAGTACAGTGTATATCTATCTTTCGCAGCAATGCACGCTGCTATTCTCCCATGGAGACGATCGTAGAGATGCTGGATGTAGTCCTGTGGAACGGCTTGCCATGCCATTTCCACCTGGCGCCTCAGTTGGACCAGCGTTCGTGCTGGACGTGCAGACCGCGTGAGACGACGCTTCATCCAGTCCCAAACATGCTCAATGGGGGACAGATCCGGAGATCTTGCTGGCCAGGGTAGTTGACTTACACCTTCTAGAGCACGTTGGGTGGCACGGGATACATGCGGACGTGCATTGTCCTGTTGGAACAGCAAGTTCCCTTGCCGGTCTAGGAATGGTAGAACGATGGGTTCGATGACGGTTTGGATGTACCGTGCACTATTCAGTGTCCCCTCGACGATCACCAGTGGTGTACGGCCAGTGTAGGAGATCGCTCCCCACACCATGATGCCGGGTGTTGGCCCTGTGTGCCTCGGTCGTATGCAGTCCTGATTGTGGCGCTCACCTGCACGGCGCCAAAAACGCATACGACCATCATTGGCACCAAGGCAGAAGCGACTCTCATCGCTGAAGACGACACGTCTCCATTCGTCCCTCCACTCACGCCTGTCGCGACACCACTGGAGGCGGGCTGCACGATGTTGGGGCGTGAGCGGAAGACGGCCTAACGGTGTGCGGGACCGTAGCCCAGCTTCATGGAGACAGTTGCGAATGGTCCTCGCCGATACCCCAGGAGCAACAGTGTCCCTAATTTGCTGGGAAGTGGCGGTGCGGTCCCCTACGGCACTGCGTAGGATCCTACAGTCTTGGCGTGCATACGTGCGTCGCTGCGGTCCGGTCCCAGGTCGACGGGCACGTGCACCTTCCGCCGACCACTGGCAACAACATCGATGTACTGTGGAGACCTCACGCCCCACGTGTTGAGCAATTCGGCGGTACGTCCACCCGGCCTCCCGCATGCCCACTATACGCCCTCGCTCAAAGTCCGTCAACTGCACATACGGTTCACGTCCACGCTGTCGCGGCATGCTACCAGTGTTAAAGACTGGGATGGAGCTCCGTATGCCACGGCAAACTGGCTGATACTGACGGCGGCGGTGCACAAATGCTGCGCAGCTAGCGCCATTCGACGGCCAACACCGCGGTTCCTGGTGTGTCCGCTGTGCCATGCGTGTGATCATTGCTTGTACAGCCCTCTCGCAGTGTCCGGAGCAAGTATGGTGGGTCTGACACACCGGTGTCAATGTGTTCTTTTTTCCATTTCCAGGAGTGTACATTAATTCTACAGTTCTTCTTCAGTCCTCTAGCTCCTCTTCAGTCACCTTAGGATCGTTTGAAGCGTCTGACGTCAACTGGTCGTAATACCACATTCCGTTTTGCCCAACATACTTTCTGGCCAGCTCTTTGACATCTTTAAACTTTTGGCCTTTAAGCGGGAGGAGACAATCATAAACTTGATGAAGGTTGTCCATTGTTATGAAACTCGCAGGTCCTTGGTTGCAAATTCGCGCATTTTCGAAGACAGTCATCCCTACGGTCGCACTGCATTGAATAATACTTTTACCGATGTATGGCTGGTCATGGAGGAATATTTTGTATTTATTGATTAAATATTTTCCTCTTTTCTTGTTCGATAATGATACGCAAGGGTTCTTTACAAAAAAATTCTTCAACGTGTCAACAAAGTGGAAAATAAATCTCTGGTCCACTTCAGTGACATGAAACGGACGATGTTAACGCCGGCCTGCTGAACAATACGCAACACAACCTCCTTCGTACTATTGCTTGGGGGAAGAACGAGGCAGCTCCCAGAGCTGTCTGTTTTCATGCAAACTCGGAGTACAGGCAGCTCCAACTGTTGGATTTCTCGGAAGCTAGTGGGTGGAGCTGCCTCGTTCTTGCACCAAACGAAGGGGCCTTTTTTTGTATATGATAGAATGATCAACTCAATAGAGCCATAAAGTGGAGCTGCCTCCTTCTTGCGCCAGACCCCTCAATTGTACCACTGTGGTGGGTATTAGCTTCACGTCCCGGTAGTAGCTTTATGTCGATTTTCTTCATTATGCTCTCGAAAACAACAGCTTAACAACATTCCCCTTTCTTATTGATCTTAAAATCCATTCAAGCATAATTGGAAATTATCTTGTGTTGATAACGCTGATTCCTGTCTGGTCTTATCTCCGTAGATGAGTGATCAGTGCAGATGGCTGCCAAGCATAGCACCCTTGTTCAATTCCCAGTACTGTCAAAGCTTTTTTCCGGCCGCGGTGGTCTAGCGGTTCTAGGCGCTCAGTCCGGAACCGCGCGACTGCTATGGTCGCAGGTTCGAATCCTGCCTCGGGCATGGATGTTTGTGATGTCCTTAGGTTAGTTATGTTTAAGTAGTGCTAAGTTCTAGGGGACTGATGACCACAGATGTTAAGTCCCATAGTGCTCAGAGCCATTTGAACCATTTTTTTGTCGAAGCTTTTTCCTTTTGCCACGCAGTAGTAGCCGACGGAGACACAAGCACCAACAGGGAAGAAACCACTTTTGTGACATTTACGAGTTCCTAACCAGGAGCGAATTTTATTATATTATCTGTGTGCTTTAATAGTTTAGTTTCTTGAGTTTCTGAGCGTAAATTTAATACCCAACAGCTACAGTCCTCGCGTTTCCGTTTGCGTCGGAAAATAAGCCGATTTTGTGACATATTACAGAGGCGAAGTATCTAGTTTCACCTGAGTGCTTCGGTAGTTAGGTTTTTGAATATCTGCGTATTGTTAGACACAGTTCCTGCGTTTTCGTCAGGGTCTACTGTAGATTTCCTTTAATATGCGTAGTTTAGTTTTCCACGGTCTTTAATATGCACAGGGACTGCGATCGTTGTGTGTGGATGCGAGCTGACTTGGTGACATGTCGCTCTAAGTTTCAGGTTGTGATGGCTTCGGTTACACAGCTTGAGGCTGCAGTGGATGGGCACCACTGTTGTGAGCCGGCCGTGGGGATCCAACGGACGTCCAGCACGTCCGAGTCCTCCGAAAGGTCCTCACCGGTGGCCAACGCAGTTACTGCTCGCACTGAGGTTGACCCCTCACCTGTGGTTGAGTGGAAGGTTGCCCTGGGGCGAAGCAGGCGACGAAAGTCTTCCCAGACGGCCGTATTTAGGGCCGGTTTGTCTGACACACAGGTTCCAGGTGCTGTCTGTGGCTGACACTGTCGGTGAGCCAGATGCTGTCATCTGTACTGTTTCAGAGGAACCACTCAGCCTGCAAGATCCGGGATATAACAGAGGAAGGGGTTATTGGTGGTCGGGAGCTACAATGTTAGGCGATTAATGGGGCTCTTAAGGAACATGGCTGCCAAGAAGGGAAAGAAAACCAATGTGCATTCCTTGTGCATACCGAGTGGAGTCATTCCAGATGTGTAAAGGGTCCTCCCAGATGCCATGAAGAGCACTGGGTGCAGCCAGCTGCAGATCGTTGCTCACGTCGGCACCAATGATGTGTGTCACTTTGTATCAGAAGAGAGTCTCTCTGGTTTCGAGCGGCTAACGGAAGTGGTAAAGGCTGCCAGTCTTGCTTGCAAGATGAAAGCAGAGCTGACCATTTTCAGCATAGTCGACAGGACCGATTGCGGACCACTGGTACACAGCCGAGTGGAAGGTCTGAATCAGAGGCTCAGAAGGTTCTGAGACCGTGTAGGCTGCAGATACCTCGACCTGCGCCAAGGGGTGGTTGGGTCTCGGGTTCCGCTGAATAGATCAGGTGTCCACTATACGCAGGAGGCAGCTACAACGGTAGCAGGGACTGTATGGCGTAGAGTGGGCGGTTTCTTACGTTAGAGGGTCTCGAGAAAACAGAAGAATGGCTTCAGTCACAAAGGATGCAGGCCGAACAAATGGTTCAAATGGCTCCAAGCCCTATGGGACGGCCAGCCACGGTGGCCGTGCGGTTCTAGGCGCTCCAGTCCGGAGCCGCGCTGCTGCTACGGTCGCAGGTTCGAATCCTGCCTCGGGCATGGGTGTGTGTGATGTCCTTTGGTTAGTTAGGTTTAAGTCGTTCGAAGTTCTAGGGGACTGATGACCACAGCAGTTGAGTCCCATAGTGCTCAGAGCCATTTGAACCCTATGGGACTTAAGGTCTGAGGTCATCAGTCCCCTAGACATAGAACTAATTAAACCTAACTAACAGCAGCCCGGTTCCGGACTGAAGCGCCTAGAACCGCTTGGCCACAACGGCCGTCCAGGCCGAACACAGGAAGGACGTAGATATAGGAACCCATGGTATAACTGTTGTAAACTGTCGTAGTTGTGTTGGGAAAGTACCAGAGGTCCAAACGCTAATAGAAAGCATTGATGCTCAAATCGTTATAGGCACTGAAAGTTGGCTAAAGCCGGATATAAGCTCAACCGAAATTTTTGCGAAGAATCTAACGGTGTCCCGAAAGGACGGGCTAAACACGGTTGGCGGTGGGGTGTTTGTTGCTGTTAGAAGTGCTCTAACTTGTCAAGAAATTGAAGTAGATACTTCCTGAGAGTTAGTATGGGCAGAGGTAATTGTTGGCAATCGGAATAATATAATAATAGGATCCTTTTACCGACCTCCCAATTCAGATGATACAGTTGCTGAAAGGTTCAAAGAAAACTTGAGTCAGATTTCAAACACATACCCGACTCATACGATTATAGTTGGTGGTAACTTTAATTTACCCGAGATATATTGGCGAAAATACGTGTTCAATTCTGGAGGTACGCACAAAATGTCATCCAAAATTGTGTTAAATGCATTCTCTGAAAGTTATTCCGAACATTTAGTTAATGAGCCAACGCGAATAGTAAACGATTGTGAAAACACACTTGACCTCTTAGCAACAAATAATCTTGAGTTAATAACGAGCATCAAAACCGATACAGGGATTAATAAGCACAGGGCTGTCTTTGCACGATTGAATATTGTAATCCAGAAATCCTCGAAAAATAAGCGAAAAATATACCCGTTCAAAAAAGCAGATAAAAATTCATTTGACGCCTTCCTAAGAGACAATTTCCTCTCTTTCCAAATTAATAATATAAGTGTAGACCAGACGTGGCTTGAATTCAAAGAAATAGTATCGGCAGCAATTGAGAGATTTATACGAAATAAATTAACAAACGACGGAGCTGATCCTCCTTGGTACACAAAACAGGTTAGAACACTGTTGGAAGAACAACGAAACAAACATGAAATATTCAAACAGACGCAAAATCCCCTAGACTGGCGATCTTTTACAGAAGCTCGAAATTTAGCGCGGACTTCAATGCCAGATGATTAGAACAGTTTCCACAACGAAACGTTCTCTCGAAACCTGGCAGAAAATTCAAAGAGATTCCGGTCGAATGTGAAGTATGTTATCGGCAAGAAACAATCAATGCCTTCCCTGTGTGATAGCAATGGAGATACTATCGAAGATAGTGCTGCCAAAGCAGAGTTGCTAAACACAGCCTTTAGAAATGCCTTCACAAAAGAAGACGAAGTAAATATTCCTGGATTCGAATGGAGAACAGCTGCCAACATCAGTAACGTAGAAGTAAATACCCTCGGAGTAGTGAAGCAACTTAAATCACTGAATAAAAGCCAGTCTTCTGGTCCAGACTGTAAACCAATTAGGTTCCTTTCGGAGTATGCTGATGCATTAGCTCCATACTTAGCAATCATATACAACCGTTTCCTCGACGAAAGATCCGTACCCAAAGACTGGAAAGTTGCACGGGTCACACAAATATTCTAGAAAGGCAATAGGAGTAATCCACTTCATTACAGGCCTATATCGTTAACGTCGATATGCAGCAGGATTTTTGAACGTATATTGTGGTCGAAATTTATGAATTACCTCGAAGAAAACGGTCTATTGACACACAGTCAACATGGGTTTAGAAAACATCGTTTCTGTGAAACACAACTAGCTCTTTATTCACATGAAGTGTTGAGTGCTACTGATAAGGGCTTTCAGTTCGATTCCGTATTTATAGATTTCCGTAAGGCTTTTCACACTGTACCACACAAGCGGCTTGTAGTGAAATTGCGTGCTTTTGGAATATCGTCTCAGTTATGTGACTGGATTTGTGATTTCCTGTCAGAGAGGTCACAGTTCGTAGTAACTGACGGAAAATCATCGGGTAAAACAGAAGTGATTTCTGGCGTTCCCCAAGGTAGTGTTATAGGCCCTTTGCTTTCCCTTATCTATATAAACGATTTTGGAGACAATCTGAGCAAACATCTTAGGTTGTTTGCAGATGACGCTGTCCTTTAAGGACTAAAAATGTCATCATAAGATCAAAATAAATTGCAAAACGATTTAGAAAAAATATTTGAATTGTACTAAAATTGGCAGTTGACCCTAAATAACGAAAAGTGTGATGTCATCGACATGAGTGGTAAAAGGAATCTGTTAAACTTTGGTTACACGATAAATCAGTCTAATCGAAAGGCCGTAAATTCAACTAAATACCTAGGTATTACAATTACTTAAATTGGAATGAACACACAGAAAATGGTGTGGGGAAAGCTAACCAAAGACTGCGTTTTATTGGCAGGACACTTAGAAAATGTAACAGACTTACTAAAGAGACTGCCTACACTACGCTTGTCCGTCATTCTTTAGAATACTGCTGAGCGGTGTGGGATCCGTAGCAGATAGGACTGACGGAGTACATCGAAAAAGTTCAAAGAAGGGCAGCACGTTTTGCATTATCGCGAAATATGGGCGAGAGTGTCACAGAAATGATACAGGATTTGGGCTGGACATCGTTAAAAGAAATCCGTTTTTCGTTGCGGCGGAATCTTCTCACGAAATTCCAATCACCAACTTTCTCCTCTGAATGCTAAAATATTTTTTTGACACAGACCTACATAGGGGGAAGCGATCACCACGATAAAATGAGGTAAATCAGAGCTCGTACGGAAAGTTATAGGTTTTTCGTGCTCTCCGGGCGCTAGGAAAGATTGGAATAATAAAGAATTGTGAGGGTGGTTCGATGAACCCTCTGCCAGGCACTTAAATGTTATTTACAGAGTATCCATGTAGATGTAGACTGGTGCGGGTACACTCTGCGTGACAAGAATTGAGGAGCTACTTGACAGTGTCTGGGAAATCTGCAAAACGGGCAGAAGAGCTGTGTGCTAACCACATGCCCATCCGTATTGCATCTGCATGATAACGCATGGCAGAGGACGACACGGCGGCCGGTACACTTCCCTTTGGCTTTCACGACTTGGCAAGGAGCTCGCAGGAAGTTTCCTATGATAACATCAAATACTTCTTTCACAGTAATTAACAGATCAGCGGAAAACATAACTAGTGTAAATTACGCACTACGGCTACATGGGAAGGAGGTATACTATCAGAAGACCCAGAGATAATGGAAAATTCCAGTAGGATTGTACCATGGCCAGACAGCAATTCCGAAATCAGGAATACACAGGAGGAGATGTAGATCCAGATCACATTTTACAAATGGTGAAGTGTAGACTGAAGTTAAAGAGTTTCGTCAAAAGAATCAGTGTGGAAAGAAGTTGGATACTGAAGGACTGAGGAGTGTTGAGCCTTTGAATTTTACTAAGGATGAGTTTCATTCGACGAATGTTTGTCTCAGCTTGGTGTCACTATACCTTCTGCTAGGTGGACTTGGTCTGCGAACCATACAAGCGCAATGCACTTCCTTAATAGAAACTGAAATATTTCAAAAATTTTAACAAACTAGTTATGAACTGTGTTCAAAGATGTCCTTCCAACGTTGTGTCTCTATAACATCATAACAACTAGACCACCAGAATTCCTATGTTGAAAAATGTCCTTGGGGTAAATCGTGCCCACATAAATGAGAATACGGATCACATTAGAAATTATTACACACGATTCATTTCTACTGAAGCTAATCTAAAAGATCCTGTACAATTCAAGGCTACAAATATATATAAAATATTCATGGAGGGTTGACTTCCCGAACCCCATTACAGAACGACATCCAAAGAATAACTGGAAAAATATCTGGAAAACCACCACTAACGCGATACTCCAACAAAATTTCGGTCAATCCGGTACGTCATCTCAACTGGCCCACAAAAAATAAAACCTGAGACTGATGCCAAATGGTAGACTCTTGAGGCCATTTGACGTTGCTCCCTTGTGATGATCAGATGTGATCGACCAGAAACTTGACGCATTAACAAGTAGTGTAACAACGGACCACTCTCATATCCGAATGCCTAATAATCCCAGATATTTCGCGATCTAACCAGACACCCAATAGAAAACCCACAATGAGACACTATTAAAATCTGCCCAGATCAAATAACGCTGTCTCACACTAGTGATTCAACGTCTCAGTATCCTTGTCTGTGATCAATCAGTATCTGACGCTGCTCATGCCCCTTATCTACCACGCCTGGTAATAGGCTAAACACGAAGAACACCGGGGAACTATGGGGAACTATAAAGGCACATTTGCATGCCATGCGTGAGTTTCCTCGCAAACGCGAAATCTTAATTAAATAATTAATCTCTGACAAATAAATAAAGCCTATGGCACAGAACTGCAGCGCTATGCCGCTGATAAAACAAAATACAATTACGACACTCTTATGTTTCATTAAGAAGAAGTAGGTCATGTACAATAACTGGTGCGCGAAGCACGTATATTTTATTATCTGGCACACCGCCATATGTGATGTTATATAAGAACACTGCGAGTTGCAATCTCACTAGGCACTCGACCCTGTAATGATTCTATATTTATGATAGTAAGTTGAATTATTTAACTCTATGCTTATTCGTTGAATATATCTGATTTAAGTAACTGTGTAAAGTTTCTTATGTTTAGTAGACAGTCACCTCTGTACGACGTATTGAGAAGATGGCTGGCAAATTATTTTAATATTGAGACTTAGATTTTGAGTCCGCACCTACCGCAGCAGTCTTTGGAAACGATTTAAATACGAAGTCCGATTATTTGAGTCTTATTTCACGGTCAACTACGAATAAGATTGCATTTACGAAAAGGCCGTTGTCAAGCGTCCACGTTCCAGATAAGCAAATATAAATTACAACCAATCACTATCGTACATAATTAATAATTAATATTTTATTTTATTTCATTTATTTATTTATTTTATATTGGTGACTGCGTGTCGGACTTGTAATTTTGTCATTTGTTACATTGTTCTCTTTGTTTCATGCGAAAAATCAACTTTCTGGACCTGGACTTGAATATACGAGAAATAACAAAAATCTGAAGTTATTTTCCAATTCCAAAATTTTGCGGAAAGACGCAACGAAGCTTTCAGCAAAATAAGGTAAGACGTAGAATCGTTTCATTGGCAGGCTTGAACAGACGCATAATTCAGTGTATTAGCTCTTCAGTAGATTCTGTAGTTATTTCTTTCGCGCGTAGCAGTTTTCAGTGATAAATTTCACTCTCAGTGCTTTTCTTTAAACAATAACTTCTGCAACAATACCCGTACACAAGTGTACAAAATTGCCGACTTCTGTACGATACGTTGTAACATGGCCAGCAGCCATTAACAATAATCCCATATTCAGTCTACATTTTTAAATTAACAAACAGCCATTGTTGCTACGAGCGATTCATGTTCAACTGCATTTTATTTTAAAACCAGTCTCAAACTTTATTTTCTTGAAGCATATCCTACGTGTGGCATAGTCATAACTAGAAAACAATACGCAAAGATGGAACAGCAAAGACATACTATTCAGACGCAATCCGACTCGGACGAGAGACAAATGTTAGAAAATGACTTTACGACAGCAACCGGTAGTGACGATTCATCAAATATTGACGCAAGTGTTAACGGAAATTTGGACAGTTGGCCGTCCACCACAAAAATTTCAGTCTCAGTCAGAGCCCATGTTAATACATGACGTCACGTCTAATGACGCGGTGGGGGCAGTGACCTTGCAAACAGTAAACATTGTCAACATGTTACAAATGCTAATGAAACAAAACGCAGAAAATATGGCAACCTTAAAGACACAAAATGAGCAGTTAAAGACGCAAAAAGACGAAATTAAATCTGATCTCATAGCAATCAAGACATGTAATGACACTTTATGTAAACGTGTGGAACTTATAGACGCCACACAGACCAAACATATGACTGAACTAAGTACGAAATTTTCCAAGCTTAATACGATACAAGAAAAGACTACAAATGACGTAGCACTTTTACAGACGCAAGTAAAAAACCTTAATGTCACGCGTGAAGCTCTTACTGGACAAATTCAAACATATCCTTCAGTAAATGACAACCTTGAAAAACGAATTACTGACGTGCAGAATAAATTTGACGATGTTGAAAAACACCTGACTGACAGATTACAATCTGATGCCACAGTTTATTTTCAAAATATTAATAAAGAATTTCAAGATTGGGTAGAGAACAAAGACAAACATTTTGATAGATGCATACGTGAAAAATTACCAATAATTGTTCACGACTCCGTAGCGGAATACATCACTAATAACAAACAGCTGATTAGTGACGCAGTACAGTCTGTCACTGCACCAATGACACAATTCACCGATCAACCACAGTCTGAATGTAACGAAAATATCAGTCAAAATGTACAGTTCAGAAACCAATATACATACGAGTATGACGCACACATACCGCACACGACAAACACAAGAACAAAACACACCACGACAACAACAAATAGCACTTAGTGCAAACACAAACACAAGCTATTAGCATGGTAAACCACAGCAATGTTATCGTAATTACTCGCCATCTGAACATTGCAGTAATTACAGTGGAACAAATCCATATTATAATACAAAGGAAGAAGAAAGATTAATAAAACACAGGCAATTTCAGACTTTTATCACAGAAAAACGAACCATTCATCCGGAGATTTTTCTTAAATCTTTTAGTAACGCTTTTCCACGCACTTGGAGTGACCGGAAAAAGATTTCATATATTGTCGGTTACATCCAAGGCGATGCAGCTGTCTGGGCATACAGTCAAGCTGACGTATGTACCCCGTACAGTTAGTTTGAGAGTGCCTTTCTGAACAAATTCTGGTCGCAATCCGTCCAGGAGCGACTCAGAAGACAAATTTTAGAACCTGACACTTTTAACAGTAAAAATGGTAACTTACGCTTATATTTTGAAAAATACCTGAACATGGGACATCTTCTGGACGAACCAGTCGCAACACGTGACATACTTCGTGCGTTGAAGGCCAAATTGCCTTTCAACAAGAAAAACTCTTACATATTCCGGCTGACGATCCAGATTATTTTTTAACAGCTTTAGATTCAGTTGACATGTTCCTAGAATATCAGCGCTTCGCGCGGCAAAACAACAACCACAATGTTTATATTAGTGGTATGCAAAACATGCAGGCTTGCCAACTCAATTCTGGCGCGCCGACAGTTGGATACGCGGTACAACAAAAACAGCAAACTCCCATGCCGTCTCAATACGGAAATCAAAATCAACACGCGTATTCCAACACAAACAACAGTTTCAACAGTAATAACACATCATGCGGCAATCCATACAAAAGGTACCGCGGTAATAACTACAACAACAACGGTAACAACGGATAAAAATATAACAACAAAAACACAAACAGAAACAGAAACAATAATAACTACGAGCCAAGACAGCATCAAGGCTGGACTCGTAGCGATCAATACTTTCATTCAAACACTGCTATACCACAGCAGCCACCAGGACGAAATTGGAGCATACCTTACGACCTACAGGTAAGTCATAATGCGCAACAGCAACAGCAACCGCAAAAGTTTAGAGATCACAACAGGCAATATCCGAATGTGAATATAAGTGACACCTGATACACAACCTCAATCTGTGTCAGTACCTAATACAAATGCTAATCCAACAAACTAGAAACAGTCTCTTCTATGCCCCGGGTCGTGGCGGAAGAATTCTTGGGAGGCGACTTTAATGTTAATCAGTTATTTGACACCACCATTGAACAACAAAATATTGATATGCCTAATAATTGTAAACAAAAACTACCTGTTTTATTTATAAGATACAACCACAATGAGAATATATCTGATGAACTTTTGCAAGACAGTACACAATGTCGTTCAAACACAAATGAAATTGTTTTAGCGTCTACTACTGGTGTAGTAGGTGGGATTCCAACTACTGTTATCTTAGATACAGGTACAGCTGTGAGCGTTTTGTCTTTTAACTTCTATAAAAAGATGTGTGAATTGGAGCCTGTGCCTGAGTTTCCTGCCCAAAACTGTAAAATAACTACTGCTCTAGGTAATAAGTCATGTAGGGTTAAGAAACAAGTTTTTGTAAACATTAAAATAGGTAATGGAACCGTACAATGGCCATTCCTGGTTGTACAAAACCTTGTGACAAATTGCATATTAGAATTAGATATTATGAGCGAGAAGGACTGCATTATAGACTTCTCCAAGGGTAAATGTATTTTAAATGATAAAGGCAGTGCAATTATTATTGCTTTGGACAGGAGAACTCTAAAGCATCACAAACACTGTACAGGGTACATGGTTCAGTTAGTACTTGACAATGGCATTCAAGACACGCACACACACTCATCTGACACAGAGCTAATGGACTTGAAAACATTGCTTGATCATAAGATAAATGAAGCTACAGCTCTCAGTGTACATGAACGTATGAAACTACAGGAAGTGTTATCCAAATATTTACAGGTTTTTACCAAACGATTAGGTGTTATTAATACGTATGTCTACAAGATTGAAGTTAAGCCTCACAAGATCTTCTACCACAAGACACATAACGTACCGTTATCTCAACGACCTGCTGTGTGGCAAGAACTAAAACAAATGTTAGACTGGAAAGTCATTGAACCATCCACCTCACCTTACTGTAGTCCTCTAATTGTTGTCAAAAAACCAAATGGTAGCATCAGGCTAGTGTTAGCCGCACTGCGAGCTAAATGAAATCATTTTACCGGTTCACGCAAAACTCGAAAATTTAGAAGAGCAATTACAGAAATTTCTAGATGAAAATATTTTTCCACAATAGATCTCGCTAATTCATTTTAGTATTGACTACACTGACACATCACGCACAGATACCAAACAAACATCACACAAACATAATAAAATGAAAACAAAAATTCAAGGCAGGAAGGTTTGTACTACTTCGTACTCATCATAAATCTGTAGCACTCAAACGACGCAATGCTAAGTGGCGTCTGCTATATGAAGGACCTTATATTATTGTTAACATACTGCATCCTGGTGCGTATCTGTTACAACATCCTAGAATTAACAAAATTATTGGGCTATACGCACACCGAGATCTTAGAGTATTTCATGCTAAATAATGTCAAAGTCATATCCATGAAAACATTGCTAAGCAACTCGCAAAACTCTGTTTGCTACAACATAGATAATAAGTAGTATAGAAATGTTCATTTCAGCTGTTCCAGTGACGCAGTTGAAGACAGAAGAACTTTTCTTTCAACGCCGCGGCACTACCAAGAAGACTGAATATTAAGGTAAAATTTATGATTACGTAGCAGTGAATGATATATTAATTTTTGACGGAACATTTGTGACTGTAGGTACCACTGACTTGGTATGACACCTGACGAACCGACAGACGTCATCTGTGAAGGGACCTTCGAGAAATAGATTAGACGCACATCCCTCAGCAAGAAAAGCATCTACAACTAGCCAAAGCCACACAGACACTGTACACACACGCACAAAACGCGAGGAATCTAACAGTTTTACGTCTCTTGTTATTTTGAATATTTATTGAGTAGTGAAAACGCCTGGTCTTGCCTACTGATGTAATGAACGTTGTATCTAACCTATCTTAATTTCAGATGACATCACAAAAAAAAAATCGATAAAATCCCAGCAAAACCGTTAAAGAGAACGTAAATGTCTGCAATACATATAATCAAATGTGACATAATGTAATAATTTATAGCTATGTAATGATGATGTAGACATGTTTATGTGTAACTGTATTATGTTTATGCTAAGAAAATATCTGACGTGTATATGTACGATTACTTATGTTTTTTTAAAAAATGATGTACAATGTAACTGTTACTATGTGAAAATTTGAACGATAACATGTGCCAGAATGTGAAAAACTTAGAAAAAAATTGCGTAGTGAACCACTGTTCACGGACATTAACGTACATTAGTAAGTCTGCAACTACGCAGAAACCTATGTGAAAGAAACTGTTAATGATATTCGCCATGCATCGTACCTTTGTAAACGCGATGAACGATTTCTTTGATAAGTAACTAGGAACATTTAGGTGAGCTATATTTAACCAAAAAACTGAAAATGTGAAGTGCATAATTGGTGCATCGTCTAGTGACATTACTACAGTATATAACTTCAAGATGTTAACTGGATGAAATGGTCACAACATGCCTGTCCAGAAAACAACACGACGAGTTGAAGAATTTTGGTTGGAACTTCAGGGAATGGAATGTTCTCGAAATGTGACGGACACACTTACCTGGACTGTCCAAGGATCGACGCCAGCTATGTGCCGTCCGAGGTTCTCCAACCAAGCTTCCACGGAATGTCGAAAACGAACTGCATATGGACCAATTACTCGACGGGTCACGTCCGATCTGTAATAAACAATGCTTTTTGTCACAACTAACTGCATCACAACGACTATAATGGAAATAGGAAATGGGCATGCTTATGTATCAGTTACGTTGTTATACACCGATGTTACTGTGATCAAAAAACTTTACCACGACGACACTAATCTGTGAAACATTACTGTGCAGCAGATGAATATAAACTGTAATAACGACACGACGTGTATAGGTCAACGCACCTGAAACAAAAAGACATTTTCCTTTGAAGCATTTCAATGCAAACTATGTAACTAAGAATATTCAACAATCTAAAGTTGTATTGATT
Source organism: Schistocerca cancellata (assembly GCF_023864275.1). Lineage (NCBI taxonomy): Eukaryota > Metazoa > Arthropoda > Insecta > Orthoptera > Acrididae > Schistocerca > Schistocerca cancellata. The sequence goes on from NC_064630.1 coordinate 680,391,779, forward strand.
ATAACAAATATCGTAATTTTAAAATTAAGTTACCAGTCATAGAATGTACTCTTCATATGTAATCTTGGTGGAATATTTTCTTTGTGCAACGACTAAGAAACGCGCGCTCACACGAACAATATGAACTGTAATACTGTGCCGCGTGATCTAAATTTAGGATATAACGGCAGTGCCGGAGTCTCATAGACGCTTCTGCGCATGCGCGCACTCTATTTTGCGAACATAAGAACTTTTACGGCGGACGCGCGTCATTTAAATTTTGTATATAATATACTGTATAAAGTATGTCATGTAAATAGTTGTAGATAACTTAGATTTTCTTGTGCCTTTAGGTGAACTGCTCGCCTGCAGGTGTGTCCTTTCGCCTCGCAATTCAGGGGGCAATATAAAGGGACATTTGCATGCCATGCGTGAGTTTCCTCGGAAACGCGAAATCTTAATTAAGCCTATGGCACAGAACTGCAGCGCTATGCCGCTGATAAAACAAAATACAATTACGACACTCATATGTTTCATTAAGAAGAAGTAGGTCATGTACAATAACTGGTGCGTGAAGCACGTATATTTTATTATCTGGCACACCGCCATATGTGATGTTATATAAGAACACTGCGAGTTCCAATCTCACTAGGCACTCGACCATGTAAAGATTCTGTATTTATGAAAGTAAGTTGAATTATTTAACTGTAGGCTTATTCTTTGAATATATCTGATTTAACTAACTGTGTAAAGTTTTTTATGTTTAGTAGACAGTCACCTCTGTACGACGTATTGAGATGGCTGGCAAATTATTCTAATATTGAGACTTAGATTTTGAGTCCGCACCTACCGCAGCAGTTTTTGGAAACGATTTAAATACGAAGTCTGATTATTTGAGTCTTATTTCACGGTCAACTACGAATAAGATTGCATTTACGAAAAGGCCATTATCAAGCGTCTGATACCAAATAATTAAACGTCCACGTTCCAGATAAGCAAATATTAATTACAACCAATCACTATCATACATAATTAATAATTAATATTTTATTTATTTATTTATTTTATAGAACATTCTACTTGACATAGAGAATTACAGACTGATCATTTACATATGTGACATGGTGTTTACTTGTATGAAGTTACAATGTCATATGACAACACCTTCTAGAAGCATCACATTTGTTTGCCAGGCTGTTTAAGTTCCAAGAAAAATGTGCTCTGATGTGCAGTTGAAGGTCTTGTGATATAAAGCTGTGTAATAATGTCCCTGATAAATTATTGGACTACAGCATGGTGCGGTAATGTAAAACACAAGCTTGGGAAGGAGCAATGTTTGGCCTAAATAGCTATAAAAGGTTGCATTAGCAGCGTACGTTCTGCTGGAATGGAGGTCAGGAAGGACATGGCCAGGGTATATGGTGTACAGCCTATGACAGAAAGCCAGTGTCTCCAGGAAAGATGGCTGCCCTCCACGCGCTGATGTTCGCTAGCAGGGGGTATGCGGAGAGTGATGAACGTAGTTGCTAGAAGAATCGTAGCATCTACATTCATTGAGACAGCCAAGCCGATCCGAAACCTCTATTAACGAATTCAAAAATTGTCGTATAGTGCCTTGAATCCCTTTGATTCTGCAAAATGATGAACTTTCTCTGGGTCCCTGGACCCAGTAAATATTGTGGTAAAGAGCCGGGGAGCGAGGTAGCGGCGACGACTCCATTTGTTGACCTTCAGGATTTCCTAACCAGCAAATATGAAGTGCGTAGCCAGATCAGGAAGGAGCACTTGGAATGCCGGACTAAGATCCTGAAACAAATACATGGCAAGGTAGTAATGCCACAACCATGTACTAAGAGATGTTCTGCAACCATGACCTCGAAACGGAGGGAAGTTAAACTCTTGGTAGGTTCAGTGACTGGCCATGAGAACTTTAGTAAACAACCGCACTCCACGTGTGTAGATAAAGAATCTCGTAAGTGCAGACTGCGTGTGGGATGAAACAGCACCGCATGCAACTTTCCAGTGAAACACCGGAGACCAAAAGACATAAAGTAATCTGATATTAATTTTGTTTGAGATTGTGTCAAACAAAGTCCTGATAAAGGGTCCTCTACTACCTTTCAGGGCACTAAAACGGTCTATATATTATTTGTTTTAGTTTGATAATATGATGCGATAACATATCGCCACTATCTCATTTTCTCTGCACCCTACACTACAGTTCTTATAAGCCTCAACACCTCCGCCCTGTGCTAAAATAAGGACACCAGCTATCGGCAATAACAATTAATTAAAGCTACTTCTTCACTTTCTGTAGTAAGACAAAACCATTACAATATGACGTGTTGTAGACGTCTTTTCGTGTGTACTCGTAATCACACCGCAATACTACTGTTGAGCATTATGAGTAGGAGACTGGCTTTGAAAAGTACACACTTTTGACCTGCCTCAGTAACAGCCAAAATAATATAATGCGAGGCTAGTGTTCCCGTAGGACCTATTCGCTAATGACATTACTGCTGCCTTGGTATAGTAACAGCGATGAAAGACACTCTCATATCTATATATATATATATATATATATATATCTATCTATATATATATAAACACCAAGATGATATTAGCATCAAGTACAAATATATAATCGTCATGATTTAGGCGTATACAAAAACTTATAAGTAAATTTCTCGCGATTTTTGTGAAAAATGTAGTTGCCCATTAGCATATGTAGTACGTTATTTATGACGTAGAGCAAAGAGAGCGTAAAGCAATGTGAACTATTAAAGCAATGTGAACTATTAACGTATACTTATTAAATCGTATGTTACCTGACATTTTGAGTGTGATTAGCAATAAACTCTTTCAGTCGAAATATTGGTTGAATACGAATGTTCACAGTTTTACTAGCGCCAAATCTCTGAGAGATTTTAGCTTGTGATACAGGTGGCTTGGGTTTCGGGCAGGAGGTTGTACAGACGTACGGGTCAGTTTAACGACAATTTCTTGTAGCATGAAAAATTGACGTAATAAAAACAAGACCATTTAAACTGTTGTGGTCTTCAGTTCAAAGACTGGTCTGATGCAGAGAAATAGCCCTGCCATTTTACACGCCAATTGTAGATATAAACGTCTTTTCTAAACTTGTACAACAACTTCAGTATGAGATCTGAGGCTCAATGAAACACTAATGCAAGAGGGGCGTTGATTACGCAGTGCAAATACATTTCTTTTCCCGAAAGCACACTGACTCTATTCAAGATTTCGGTTCATTATTTCCCACTCTTTTGGCTACAAAAACCAATATTTCCAAATACACTACTGCCCATTAAAATTGCTACACCAAGAAGAAATGCAGATGATAAACGGGTATTCATTGGACAAATATATTATACTAGAACTGACATGTGATTACATTTTCACGCAATTTGGGTGCATAGATCCTGAGAAATCAGTACCCGGAAGAACCACCTCTGGCCGTAATAACTGCCTTGGTACGCTTAGGCATTGACTCAAACAGAGCTTGGATGGCGTGTACAGGTACAGCTGCCCATGCAGCTTCAACACGATACCACAGTTCATCAAGAGTAGTCACTGGCGTATTGTGACGAGCCAGTTGCTCGGCCATCAGACGTTTTCTGGCGATGAAAGATTTTGAGAATGGGCTGGCAAGGGCAGCAGTCGAACATTTTCTGTATCCAGAAAGGCCCGTACAGGACCTGCAACATGCGGTCGTGCATTATTCTGCTGAAACGTCCCTTTAAAAAATATTATACATGACTGTGCTTAAACTGACACACAATATTTTTAGCGCAACGCAATCTGACTTTCAAAAATCCCTACAAAAGAATGGCCCTGAATAACATTAACCTATACCTTTCACAAATCACTTACCTCACCAAAAATCTTCGTTACTCGAACTACTGCAATACAGCGAGCGCCACTACTCCCAGCTAAATAAAAGATTCAAACTACTGAAGGCACTAACTACTGATAGGCATAGTTAGCAAATGAAAGATTTTGATAGAGAACAAACAATGTATTTACCTTAATAGTCTTCAAAAGTCATAATATATACAGCAGTTCATGACACCCAGTCTTACAAATTTCAAAACTCCGCCATATCTCTCCCCACAACCACCACTGCTGGCGGCTCACCTCCAACTGCGCAACGCTACGCGCTGTTAACAGCCAACAGCCCAACGCTACAATAGCGAACAACAATGCAAACTAGCCACAGACTGCACACAGCACATCCAGTGATTTTCATACAGAGCGCTACGTGGCGTTACCAATATAAAAACATAAACAGCCTACTTACTTAGCCCCCATGCTCCCCACAAGAATTTCACAAACTGTTTTGGGCAGTGGCCAATACAGATTTGAAAAAAATTTTCATAATTACAATAACAAATAAATTAAATGCACAAACTTATTGATACCATGTTGGTCAAAAGCTAAAATTTTCTCACAGTCCATAAAGACAGTCCTGATCTTTCATCACAGTAAATTTGCAGTGTTTTTCTCAAAGTCAGAGCAATAAAAGAAAATGCACACGGAAGTAGTGGATTTCCATGCAGTCTTGAAGAAGTAGTGTTGTCCTTCCATTGGAAAGACAGTGCTGACTCTTGACATGCAGACAGGTAATGGGCCACAACAGAGCAAACCCACCGCAGAGTCAGTCGAAGTTTTGAAGGTCATCACAGAGTAGACCCACTGTAGTCCTGGTAGCGACTACGGTATTGGTGGGCCACCAGATGTGCAGACCCAGTGCAGTCTTTGTAGAAATAACGGTATTGGTGGGCCATCGAAGATGCAGACCCACTGTAGTCCTTGTAGAGACGGCCAGCAGCCATCTGTTGCGACTTCGCAGGTGCACAATCACCATCGAAGAGTATTGCAGAGAATATAGCAAGTCCATAAACCACCACTTGTGCACACGCAAAGTTTTTGGAATTGTCCTTAGAAGTCTTGCACACAATGTATCATGTCCATAAACCATCACTAGTGCACTCACAAAGTTTTTGGAATTGTCCTTAGAAGCAGCAATGCTGTTAAACAGTCCCTTGCTGAATTATTAACGCACGTCCAAACACTGTCCTCTTTTTTTCACATATTGTGCATATACTATGACCAATAGAAACGTGTGCAGTGAAATGTAACTTACAAGTTACTTAATTTGATGAACTGATGACATATACAATTTTATAACATGAGAATACAATTACAAAGATACAGAAAACATCATTAACACATAATAATACAGATAACATTTGTAGTAATACAGGCTTTACAAAACAATGGAAATAAACATACACATCAGTGTTACAGGAATTATGACATAAGTAAATACATAAAAGGTCAGAATAACTTTCGAAACATCAACTTCACACGTGAGCATTAAAACAGAACAGAATAAATAATGCCTTAACATCTCTACACTGTAAATAGCATATTATTAATGCAAATTATATTTGAGGATAACAGTATCCCTCATTATAGTGAATGTAGCTTAGTACTAGAAAAATTCTACAACATAAATCTTATTAGCTAAACACATAAAGACAGGAAAAACACAAATACACAAGAGTACACAAACGCATAGCAGAATAACACAGGAGGAAAGGACTGGGTTTGTTTTCATTGTAACATTTGGTACTGCAGTCCTACCCAAAACTTCATTGCGTAGATCTTTCGTCTTATTTCAACATTTGTTTCCACCAAAAAAATCCTATCTAAGCATGCATTCTGTATTTATATGTTCACATATTTCTTACCTCATTTTTTATTTTCCATTATCTTACCTCATCATTTATTTCCAAGAAAATCCTAACTATACCTGATATCTGTACTTTTTCCGTATAACTTCTCAATGCATTTCTTCCAATTCATCGCAACTCATTCTCTTATATAGTCTACCCCCTCTTAAGCTAACTTAAATCTACTGAGCTCAGATATATATACCAAGGGATGAGGCAATGCAGCAGCACATAACAATTAACAGAAACAGCAATGACAAAAAAAATGCAAATTGGCAAAGCAAGCAGCAGGAAATCTAAATTAACAGAGCAAATGCAACACTACAACTATTATGAGCCAATGTGCAGCAACAAGAAAAATAAAAACTGGCTTAACAGAGTAACACAAAGTGAAATTTAATAGCACTATGCCTGGCAAGCAGCAGCAAATGCTATAACTTATACTTAAACATGACAAAGCTCAAGCAGAAAAAATATTACACTAAAGACAACAATGCAGATAAGGGAAAATACATTCACATCTTAATGTCTATGTAATTAAAGTGGTGCACCACAAAAACTAATTCTTCAAAAGAAATTGCCAAGTACCTGAAAAGAAAATTCTGTATGCAATTCCTGTGAAACGTCATTCACTAGCCATACGGCATTTCATAATGCAGTAAACAATCTTTCAACTAGCAAGACAATAGATGTGAAATGTTTCTTATCATTTCATTTCCGTAATTATCATAAATTAAGAACTCTACAATGTAATCTTGTTTTCAAGTTTGAGCGTGTCATATTTGCGATGCTTTCTACAAATAAATGTCAACAGCGGGTTAATGGCCTCTTCTTTTTTTTTTTCACCTGTGCTTCTGAAAGGCACTTTCCATGCGACTGCCGTGCAGCTGGGTGCTTACAGTGACCTACCTTCCTTACCGAAATATTTATGACATCAGTTTCCGCTACAGTGACTGTTTGATACAAATAAAATTTCACAGGTCGAAATATTTGCGTTATAAATCTGTAGAAACAAAATCCTATAAATATAACAGTGTCCACAAAAATGTCACTGGCATTGTAATACATCCACGCATTTGAACACATTTCATAACTCTTAAAGTACGATTCAGGTTTCCAACATCCTTTTTCACAAGTCAGAGTCCCTAACCACTACTCATTATTCCTTACCTTATTACACATATAAATATTCGTCGACACTTCTTCAATATTTCATCATAATAAATACATAGCATAATCAAATTCCCTGTATAGCATCAGCTTATTGATCATAAACATACCTCAACAGCTTAATACACATCGTCGTCGTAAAAATAGCATCATAAAACCTCAGTCAAATCTCTAAAACACCGTAGCTTTCTGCAATAACGTCAAAACCTAAAAAAAATTCTCTGCTCATTTAAATAATGTCATCTACCTCAAATGTATTTTAAAAATCATGATCCCATACCAAATAGATCATTCAAAGCTCTCAGAGTATCACAATGGTTCCAAAAATATATGAACAGTTCACAAAGTACAGACAAAATACAATTTCATAAGTGTGAAATTATCCAACTGTGTAATTGCGTAAACATGTGTCACTGACGTAGTAAAAATAAAAAGTTTCGTTCTCTGTTAAATAATCAGATAGCTGTGTAATTCTGTGTTAGAGGAATATGGTACCGATGTGTAAAGTTGTATAAGCAAATACCGTATTAGTTAGGGCTCCTTGTGCTTGCCAAACACATGGTACACAAAGTAAGCGTGTACCCCCCCGAGGATTAATGTAATTATACCCTCAGGTGTTACAGATTACAGCAATGGGATGAAATGTATCACGGAAAACCTTGGTATCTTTGTAATTCAAAAATCTTTAAAAATAAATGTTTTAAGTACAAAATTAATCACTCAAATACGTGTACTGTAGCGCTAAACTGTGCGTCTTGTTGTAAGATAATCTCTGTGGAAGTGTCGTAGTTATCGTCCTCTGTAAGTAAAGTTCTGCTGAAATCAATGTACTTACCTCATCATAAACGAAAGTGAAATGCTTTGCGTATAGATATCGTAGTTATTAAGTACCTTACCGTGATCAAGAAAGTACTATAAAGTAACGTATTGTTGTGCTACGAAAAAGGCTGTCTCATTGTAGCTATACCACAAAAGTTACTACTAAAACATGTATTCCTTTCCAGAAGAATTCAGAAAAACTGTGCAGATATGAAACAGATACACCGCAAAAGCAACCATGTGAACTTTGTCACACATTAGTAACGTCGTGATATAGTCGTGTAGCTGTCAAATAAATTAACCACTGTGTCATCTGGTATCTATCAGAAAGCACTTTAAATCCATAATGTATTTTCAAGTAAACCAAAATGTTGCAGTAATATCTTATTAGCAGTACTGGTATATGTTCTAAGTATGTAAGCCTTATAGTCGTTACGTGTTCGTGCAACTAACAAGCAAGAATGTACACACACAATAACACTGTGACGTCTGTTCACTATAACAGTGCATTCCTAATCTTTGTTTAAATAAGTTCTCTTGGTTCTTGACTGGATATTTAACTACAAATATTGTTGCATGTTAACAGATTCTAGGGCTGACAATGCATACTAGTAATGTAAAGTGAAAAGTTATATGGCAAAGACAAAGTTAAAAAGCACATTATCTTTCAATAAACGGTTTTACATGTGAAATGTGGGGTAAACCTATACTCTTCCCAGTACGCAGGGTTTCAACTTCAACGCAATTATCATGTGGTATACGTTGGATTCTGTAAGGTCCATTGTAAACTAGAAAGGATTTGTGACTCAAGTGTTTCTTCTTGTGGGACAATGAATGAGCTTTAATGAGAACTTTCTGACCAATATACAATTTCTTTGCATTTGCTTTACCGCGTAGTTTTCTCCTTTTGTCTGCTGCAGATTTTATATTTTTAATAGCCAAATAAATTATGTCTTTGTGTCGAAGTTTACGTGTATTCGGGAAAGGTACAAGCTCTCTGATTTTGTTCGGTGGTTCATCATTCTTCAGTACAAGAATAGGTGATAAAAGCAGTGTAGTCATGAGGCATTTCATTCAGCACGTTTTGAAATAAGTGTAAATATCTGTCCCAAGGGTGATGCTTTCTGTGACAATAAAGTCTGCAAAGCTTATTGATTTCTTTCATAATCCGTTCAGATGGGTTACAATGTGATGTGTACAATGAAATAAAAAAAGGTTTGATTTTATGGTTCCGAAGCATGCGTGACTAAACACCACATCTGAATTGCGGTGCGTTATCTGAAATGACTTTAGCAACTTCACGTAAGAAATTTTTAGCAAAGGCGTTGGATACAGACCGTCCAGTGGCTTTACGTAACGGAGTGAAAGAAGCAAATTTTGAAGTAAGTTCAACAGCAACTAGAACGTACGAAAATCCATTCGATGTTCTGACAAGGGGTCCCAAGAGATCAACAGCAGCAAATTCTTTTAATTTAGAAGGAATGATAGGAAACAACGGAGTATGATGTGAAATAGTAGATGGTTTCGTCTTTTGACAAAGTTTACAAATAGACAAGACTCTTCGAATTCTCTTTTCCATATTGTTAAAATAACAAGTCGTTCGAAGAATATGATAACATTTTCGTGGACCAAAATATGCGTAACTGAAATGAATGTACCAAATGAGCTTATTAACAAATTCGTCTGGAATGCAAAGTACCCATAGCTTGTCATCAACAGTGCAGCGTTTGAAGAGTATGTTGTTTCTAACCAGATAATAATGCCGAATCTGAGTGTGCGGCTTTTCATGCTATTTACTTTTGATGTCTTTCCAAATCGGACCTTTAACTTGTTCATGAGCGCTGTCCTTCAAAGACGTGATGATGAAGTTTTCAAAGGTGACTTTCTGAATGTAAAGAATACTGAAATTTTTCTCCAGGTTGCCTTCTGTCTTACATTTCTCTAGCCCAGTCGGTGCGCGTGACAGTGCGTCCGCAACAATGTTCTCCTTGCCGGTAATGTAGACAATTGTGAAGTGGAATTCTTGCAGAAACAATGCCCAACGTTTTAACCTGTCATGAATTAATTTTGAAGACATAAGAAATATTAATGCACGACGATCACTGTATACTTTTACGTGCTTACCAGAAAGAAAGAAATGGAATTTGTTAAATGCCCAAACGATAACTAAAGCTTCTAATTTAGTAACGGAATAATTTTTTTGAGATTTTGCTAGCACTCGGCTAGCAAAAGCAATGGTTTTCTGAACAGTAGTGTCATTTTCTGTGGCTTCTTGAAATAAATGGACACCAAGACCGACTTTAGAAGAATCAGTGCTAAGGCAGAAATATTGTGACAGATCTGGATGAGCTAGTATTGGCGCGTTAAGTACCGATTCTTTCAAAGACTTGAAATCCAACTGTGCTTGTTCGTCCCAGTTCCTAATAGTATTTTTTCCAGTGAGAGAACAAAGTGTTGGTGTAACTAGAATTTGCATATTCAGAAAACTACGGTAAAGATTTACGAGTCCTAGAAAACTGCGGACTTGTCTTTTTGTGCATAGAACTGGAATGGCTCTGATTGCTTCTAACTTTTCAGGATCCGGCTGATGCCTTCAGAAGCAATAATATGTCCCAAAAACCTCACATTTGACCTACCGATTTAAGACTTTTCCAAGTTAACTGTAATTCCACATTCTGCATAACAAACTGTTGAGGATGCGAATATGTTGTTCCCATGAGGCTTCTGCTTTTAGAATATCATCCACGTATAAGGTGATGTGACGTTTTAAGATATCAGGTAATATGGAATTTAGCCCGCGAATCAACGCTGCCAAAGAAATGTTCAAACCAAAAGGAACTTTCCGAAATTGATAACAAACGCCGAAACAAAGAAAAGCTGTGTATTTTCTACATTCTGGATAAAGTTCGATCTGATAAAAGCTGGATCTGAGATCAATAGATGACAACACATTTACACCATTAAAATTTTGAAGAAGTACTTCTAACGTTTGCGGCCTGTCTGTTTCAGGAATGATGATAGTATTGATTTGTCTGGAATCTAAGGAAAGCCTGATCTATCCAGTTTTCTTCTCAACAACAAGTAATGGATTGTTGTATGAGGTTACTGCAGGCTCAATAATGCCCTCGTCAAGCATAGATTGTATTTATGTTCTAACCCAGTAACTATAATGCGCCAGAATTACGTATGGTCCAACACAAAATTTAGTATGCTCACGAACACGAAATTGGTATTTAAATCATTTGATTGTTCCTGTTTTGTGAGTAAAAACTATGGAATATGCATGTAAAATCTCAAAAAAGTCCTGCCTATCACTGTCATTACAGTTCTCAATTTTTTGAATTTTATTCTGAATTAACTCAGTATCAAATACGCCGTCGATATCATCCCTGTCAGTTCTTGCAGAGTGATTGTTAGTGTCTAGTTCTGTAGAAAATTCCGAACTGTTGTCTACCAGAAGGTAAAGCCCATTAATTTCCTCGTCATGGTTTGAGAGCCAATCTTGAAATTTCAAAGCTATTGACTTTCCTTCTATCTCCAAAATTATTTCAGCATCATGAAAGTTTAAGATTGCTTTGTATTCATCAAAAAAGTCTACTCCCAATATAATTTCCGTTGACAATAATGGAACAATAACAAAGTTCATAGAGAAGCTGTGGCTTTGACAAAAGAATTCTAAGTTAGTTTGTTGGCGTACATCTACACTTTTTCCTGAGATTGCACCTTGTAATTTAATCCTTACGTAAATGGAAGTGTGGGGAAATCGTTCGATTTGTTGCATTTGCTAAAGGCTGTTTCACTAATTACTGAAATGGGACTGCCAGAGTCAAGTACTGCCATAAATTTTACGTCATTTACTGTAATGTGAATCACAGGATATGCAATGTTGTTATGTTTTACGTCCTGTTCCTGGAGTAAGATGTCCGTAATGTCTTCCATTTTTACGTAATTACTAGCTACGGCAGCTGCGTCGTCAGTTTCAGAAGTACGTTTTGTGGCTGCCAGCGGTATGAGCCATTGACTATTGTCTCTGTGTTGGCGAACGTCGTTATTGGGATTTGGAGACCTAACTTCTACAAATTCACCTTGTCGAGAGGGCCCTGCCCTGTTTGAATCCCACCAGTTCTGATGCAATTCAGGTCTGTCGTTACGATCATATCGTCAGTCGTCATTTCGGTAGATTCCATAGTTTCTTTCCTGTCAGTCATTTGATGGAGAATTTCTCCCTCAATCGTAACTGTGTGCTGGACTGTTGCGTCTAAAGTTATTCTGTCTCCCTTGGTAATAATTATTTTAGTTCCCATATTGTCTGTTTCTCTGATTGTCTCTGTGATAGTCATTACCGCAGAGAGGTGATCTTTCCCTGTAATTATTACTACTCTGCCAACGGTTGTCATACGGGTGGTGTCTGTTTTGGTGACGATTTGTGTTGTGATAATAGCCTTGTCATGTCCAGTTATTATTTCTTTCATCGCAGAATTGTCACGGATGTGACCTATAATTGTTGTGCTCCTGTTTTCGCGTCCCGCAATTGTCAGTGTCAATTTCTAATTCTTGTAAGAGTCCCTGAAAAGCTTCAATGTTGTCTTTGCAACGTCCTGCCAAAATAATATGTCGTAACTGTCTTCAAAATATTTCACAAGACTGGAAAATTCAGATTGTTCGAAATGTTTCATCATTACGATGCTATGTTTCACTCGGTTTTGTGTAGCTTGAGACCAATATGCTGAGAGGAAGGCACGATAAAATTCCCTTCACTGTGGCAATCGTGAATGACCGGTCGCATTCATACAGCTGGTTCATTCTCTAAATAGCCACACATAAATTCTAATCCTTATCCGTGTTTTCCACATATTCCTTTCCTCTCCAATTCTGCGTAGAACCACCTCATTCCTTACCTTATCAGTCCACCTAATTTTCAACATTCGTCTATAGCACCACATCTCAAATGCTTCGATTCTCTTCTGTTACGGTTTTCCCACAGTCCATGTTTCACTACCATAGAATGCTGTACCCCAGACGTACATCCTCAGAAATTTCTTCCACAAATTAAGGCCGGTATTTTATATTAGTTGACTTCTCTTGGCCAGAAATGCCTTTTTTGCCATAGCGAGTCTCCTTTTGATGTCCTCCTTGCTCCGTCCATCATTGGATAATTTACTGCCTAGGTAGCAGAATTCCTTACCTTCATTGACTTCATGACCATCAATCCTGATGTTAAGTTTCTCGCTGTTCTCATTTCTACTACTTCTCGTTACCTTCTTCTTTCTCCGATTTACTCTCAGACCATACTGTGTACTCATTAGACTGTTCATTCCGTTCAGCAGATCATTTAATTCTTCTTCACTTTCACTCAGGATAGCAATGTCATCAGCGAATCATATCATTGATATCCTTTCACCTTGTATTTTAATTCCACCCCTGAACCTTTCTTTTATTTCCATCATTGCTTCCTCGATGTACAGATTGAAGAGTAGGGGCAAAAGGCTACAGCCTTGTCTTACACCCTTCTTAATACGAGCACGTCGTTCTTGATCGTCCACTCTTATTATTCCCTCTTGGTTGTTGTACAAATTGTATATGACCCGTTTCTCCCTATAGCTTACCGCTACTTTTTTCAGAATCTCGAACAGCTTGCACCATTTTATATTGCCGAACGCTTTTTCCAGGTCGACAAATCCTATGAAAGTGTCTTGATTTTTCTTTAGTCGTGCTTCCAATATTAGCCGTAACGTCAGAATTGCCTCTCTCGTCCCTTTATTTTTCCTAAAGCCAAACTGATCGTCACCTAGCGCATTCTCAATTTTCTTTTCCATTCTTCTGTATATTATTCTTGTAAGCAACTTTGATGCATGAGCTGTTAAGCTGATTGTGCGACAATTCTCGCACTTGTCAGCTCTTGCCGTCTTCGGAACTGTGTGGATGATGCTTTTCCGAAAGTCAGATGGTATATCGCCAGACTCATATATTCTACACACCAACATGAATAGACGTTTTGTTGCCACTTTCCCCAACGATTTTAGAAATTCTGATGGTATGTTATCTATTCCTTCTGCCTTATTTGATCGTAAGTCCTCCAAAGCTCTTTTAAATTCCGATTCTAATACTGGATCCCCTATCTCTTCTAAATCGACTCCTGTTTCTTCTTCTATCACATCAGACAAATCTTCGCCCTCATAGAGGCTTTCAATGTATTCTTTCCACCTATCTGCTCTCTCCTCTGCATTTAACAGTGGAATTCCCGTTGCACTCTTAATGTTACCAACGTTGCTTTTAATGTTTTGACTTTCCTGTATGCTGAGTTTGTCCTTCCGACAATCATATCTTTTTCGATGTCTTCACACTCTTCCTGCAGCCATTTCGTCTTAGCTTCCCTGCACATCCTATTTATTTCATTCCTCAGCGACTTGTATTTCTGTATTCCTGATTTTCCCGGAACATGTTTGTACTTCCTCCTTTCATCAATCAACTGAAGTATTTCTTCTGTTACCCATGGTTTCTTCGCAGCTACCTTCTTTGTACTTATGTTTTCCTTCCCAACTTCTGTGATGGCCATTTTTAGAGATGTCCATTCCTCTTCAACTGTACTGCCTACTGCGCTATTCCTTATTGCTGTGTCTACAGCATTAGAGAACTTCAAACGTATCTCGTCATTCCTTAGTACTTCCGTATCCCACTTCTTTGCGTATTGATTCTTCCTGATTAATGTCTTGAACTTCAGCCTACTCTTCATCACTACTATATTGTGATGTGAGTCTATATCTGCTCCTGGGTATCCAGTATCTGATTTCGGAATCTCTGTCTGACCACGATGTACTCTAATTGAAATCTTCCCGTATCTCCCGGCCTTTTCCAAGTATACCTCCTCCTCTTGTGATTCTTGAACAGGGTATTCGCTATTACTAGCTGAAACTTGTTACAGAACTCAGTTAGTCTTTCTCCTCTTTCACTCCTTGTCCCAAGCCCATATTCTCCTGTAACCTTTTCTTCTACTCCTACCCCTACAACTGCATTCCAGTCGCCCATGACTATTAGATTTTCGTCTCCCTTTACATACTGCATTATCCTTTCAATATCCTCATACACTTTCTCTATCTGTTCATCTTGAGCTTGCGACGTCGGCATGTATACCTGAACTATCGTTGTCGGTGTTGGTCTGCTGTCGATTCTGATTAGAACAACCCGGTCACTGAACTGTTCACAGTAACACACCCACTGCCCTACCTTCCTATTCATAACGAATCCTACACCTGCTATACCATTTTCTGCTGCTGTTGATATTACCCGATTCTCATCTGACCAGAAATCCTTGTTATCCTTCCACTTCACTTCACTGACCCCTACTATATCTAGATTGAGCCTTTGCATTTCCGTTTTCAGATTTTCTAGTTTCCCTACCACGTTCAAGCTTCTGACATTCCACGCCCCGACTCGTAGAACGTTATCCTTCCGTTGATTATTCAATCTTTTTCTCATGGTAACCTCCCCCTTTGCAGTCCCCTCCCGGCGATCCGAATTGGGGACTATTCCGGAATCTTTTGCCAATGGAGAGATCATCATGACACTTCTTCAAATACAGGCCACATGTCCTGTGGATACACTGATAAGGAGAAGGGACAGGATGATAGGACATCTGCTAAGACATGAGGGAATGACTTCCATGGTACTAGAGGGAACGGTAGAGGGCAAAAACTGTAGAGGAAGACAGAGATTGGAATACGTCAAGCAAATAATTGAGGATGTAGGTTGCAAGTGCTACTCTGAGATGAAGAGGTTAGCACAGGAAAGGAATTCGTGGCGGGCCGCATCAAACCAGTCAGTAGACTGAAGACCAAAAAAAAAAAAAAATTTCTAATCTGTGCTCTAAAGACCAGTTGGGAGGAAAACAATGATAGAATAAATGAAGCCACGCTTGTGGATGATTGTCGTTGCCGGAATTCTCAAATGTTTTGAATTTATGTGTAGTAATAAATAGCTTATACTCAAAATTATCATGTCGGCGAGTCGCATATCGGTCATTGTTATTTCGGATCGGCGATTCCATCTCAAAATTCGGTGCACCTTGCCAATTTCTTTCATAATTTCCGAAATGTCCTGTGTTATAATTTTGAAGCAGTTCCGTATTTCTATGTCCCTCTTCCCGTATTGGAGCGCGAGTGTCCTCTGAAATACGTAATTCTTGTATTACCTCTGTCAGCTGATCTTGTACTTTCCGGACTTCTCTTTGGTGTTGCGTATTAATTTGCTTCTGATTTTGTTTGAATGTTTTAATTTGTTCGTACTCTTCAGTGTCATTAAAGACTACCGGGCTTGCATCATTCAGATTATCATCTACCTTCGTAGATAAATTATTTAGCTGATCCGAAAGTTCGACTACTTTCTCTGATAATGAACTAATTTCCTCCATGTGGCTTTCTGAACCAATTTTCAGTGTATCTACTGTGTCCTTTAAGTTTTCCTGAGTTTTTGCAAGTAGTGTAACCGAATCGGTAGATGCAACTGAGTCAATTTTAGCCCACAAGGTCTCATGATTTTCATGAAAAATGGTTTCCAGTTCTTTTGTGGCTGCTTCGTGATTCTGTAATGCATTTTCATGCCGTAAAAAAATGGGTTGAAAATGCTCACAGATTTCAGTTTTTACGTCATTACATACTTTCTGACATTTCGATTCAATGTTATGTAACTCAATAGTTAAATCTTCACGTGTCTGTTCAAGTGTGGTGTCTAACTTTTGAAGCTTTTGCAGTGTTTGTCTCTGATTTTGTTCCATTGTGTCTATCTGTTGCTGTGTTTGTCTCTGATTTTGTTCCACTGTATCTAACAGTGGCTGTGTTTGCCTCTGATTTTGTTTCCTTTGTTGCATTAATTGCAATAATAATGTATTAGTGTCTGGAATCTGTTCCTCTATGCTTTTCGGCAGTGCATTTGCACCGGCGACATTCACATTTTGACAAGCAGAAAATGTGTCTTGACTTATTTGAGAAAACGGTGAGGACGCAAAACCTGAATCTACAGTATTGGCAAGATTGTGTCCTGTCATTTCGGATTCCTGAGACGAGCTGTTGCCGACCGATCGATCGATAATGCTTCCCTGTTCACTAATTGTTTCACTGCCTACACCATTATTTGCAGCCCGCTCCATTTCCCTATGCACAGTTACCAAATTACTACTTTGAACATTAGTTAATTCATTACTCGGCGGCGCTAACACACTGCTTTCGTCTTCACTGTCATTTCTCAGTTTACTTTGGAGCCTAGTATTACGTTTTTCACAAGCCAATATTGTCACAATATTTCACACGACACCACAGAAAAGCACAATTTGAAGATCAAAATAAGATAACACATTAACATAGCACTGAAAATAATATCTAGTCAATTGCAAGCGCAGCTACTAAATACTTGGTGCAAATCTACATGCACGCCACAACTGTTTTACTGTACAACAATGACAGACTGCAACTACAAAGGAGATTCTCTCTACAATTACGCGCTAGCAATAAACAAAAGCTACACTAATTACACAAACTACAAGAAAAAATTGTAAGATTCCAGTGAGGTATCCTCGGCTAAAGGTCGACATATGAAACGTCGCCTTAGAAAAATTATACATGACTGTGCTTAAAGTGACACACAATATTTTTAGCGCAACGCAATCTGACTTTCAAAAATCCTTACAAAAGAATGGCCCTGACTAACATTAACCTATACCTTTCACAAATCACTTACCTCACCAAAAATCTTCGTTACTGGAACTACTGCAATACAGCGAGCGCCACTACTCCCAGCTAAATAAAAGATTCAAACTACTGAAGGCACTAACTACTGTTAGGCATAGTTACCAAATGAAAGATTTTGATAGAGAACAAACAATGTATTTACCTTAATAGTCTTCAAAAGTCATTATATATATATATATATATATATATATATATATATATATATATATATATATATATATATATATATATATATAGCAGTTCATGACATCCAGTCTTACAAATTTGAAAACTCCGCCATTTCTCTCCCCACATCCACCACTGCTGGCGGCTCACCTCCAACTGCGCAATGCTACGCGGTGTTAACAGCCAACAGCCCAACACTACAGTAGCGAACAACAATGCAAACCAGCCACAAACTGCACACAGCACATCCAGTGATTTTCATACAGAGCGCTACGTGGCGTTACCAATATAAAAACCTAAACAGCCTACTTACACTGCTGAAATGTACGGTTTCGCAGGGATCGAATGAAGGGTAGAGCCACGGGTCATAACACATAAGAAGTGTAAGATCCACTGTTCAAAGTACCGGCAATGCGAACAAGAGGTGACCGAGACGTGTAACCAATGGCACCCCATGCCATCACGCCTGGTGCAATGCCAGTATGGCGATTATGAATACACGCTTCCTATGTGCGTTCACCACGATGTTGCTGAACACGGATGCGACCATCATGTTGCTGTAAACAGAACCTGGATTAATCCGAAAAAATGACGCTTTGCCATTCGTGCACCCAGGTTCGTCGTTGTGTACACCATCGCAGGCGTTCCTTTCAGTGATGCAGCGTCAAGGATAACCGCAGCCATGGTCTCCGAGCTGATTGCCCATGCTGCTGCAAACGTCGTCGAACTCTTCGTGCAGATGGTTGTTGTTTTGAAAACGTCCCCATCTGTTGACTCAGGGATCGAGACACGGCTGCACGATCCGTTACAGCCATGCGGATCAGATGCATGTCATCGCGATTGCTATTAGTGATACGAGGCCGTTGGGATACAGAACGGCGTCCCGTATTACCCTCCTCAACTCACCGATTCCATATTTGGCTAACAGTTATTGTATCTCGACCAACACGAGCAGCAATCGTGATCGCGATAGGCTACAATCAAAGTCGGAAACGTGATGGTACGCATTTCTCCCCCTTACACGAGGCATCACAACAACGTTTCTCCAAGCAACGCCGGTCAACTGCTGCTTGTGTATGAGAAATCGGTTGGAAACTTTCCTCATGTCAGCACGTTGTAGGTGTCACCACCGGCACCAACCTTGTGTGAATGCTCCGAAAAGCTAATGATTTGCATATCAGAGCATATTCTTCCTGTCGGTTAAATTTCGCGTCTGTAGCTCGTCGTCTTCGTGGTGTAGCAGTTTTAATGGCCAGTAGTGTAATTTCCTTTCAGCGCGACGATCTTACGCCACCTCACTTGGAATGCCCGTATGCCCGCACAGTACCACTCTGCTGGTCGACATCGAGCCAATGCCTTGTTGCATCAATAACCTCCTGATCATTCATGTACCGCTTCCCTTCGAGTGCATCCTACTTTAGGCCAAACAGCTGGATGTCAGAAGGTACGTGATCCAGGAAGAAGGGTGGATGCGGAAAAATAGCCCAATGAAGTTTTGTGAACACCTCTTGGGAGCGCAGACTTGTATGAGATATTGCGTTGTCATAGAGAAGGATGCATGTTTGCATTTTTGTGGTGACGAATATACGGAAGTCCTTTCTTCCGTTTCCCCAAAGTAGTACAGTTCAGTTCATAACTGATCTTTGCACCGTGAGGGAGGACACCAACCAGAATAACCCCTTCAGTGTCCCAGAAGAGCGTCGACATGAACTTACCGGCGGAGTGTGCGGCTTTTTTATTGGAGGAGAGGTGGCGTAGCGCCACTTCATGGATTGTGTTTGATGTTCGAAATGATGGACCCATGTTTCACCGTCTATTGCTATGTTCGCACTATCAGCCTCGTAACGCGCAAGCAGTTCCGCACAAGTGCTCCTTCGTTGCTCTCTATGGTCCTCGGTTAGGAGGCGATGAAACCGGCGGGCACACACCTTAGAGTATGCCAGTTGGTGGGGAGTATGTTAGCACTACCGACACAGAGGTCCATTTGTGCAGCGAGGTGTTTGATTGTGATCCGTCGATCACCTCGAATGAGAGTCTCCGCAGTGTCCCATATTGTAGGAGTCACAGATGTGTGTGGCTAGCTGTCATGCGGGAGATCGGATGGTTTGCGTGACCAAGTTGCGACGATGACAGACGCCTCGCCCAACGACTGCCAGATCCCCGTAGACGTTCTGAAAGGACCTACGAATATTTACCTATCTGCCGTGCGTCCGTTTACCGCCTAAAGGAAGTCACTGACAGCTCTCTGCTTGGAAGGCACCTCCGTTACCGACGCCATTTTGAAAGCTGCGAACAGCGCCATGATCGGTTGGAGCTTCATGGAGTCATAGCGGCTGAAACGTGAATATTCCACGAAGTCCCGAGGCAAATTCCGCATTTTTTCACTCGAAGCTGCTCGAGGAAAAATGTGTTTCTTTACTTACTGAACGTATGCTTTGATACTCACATGATGTAGATTAATACAAGCAAACCTCATTAATTAAAACTTCCGGGCCGAATTGTCGTGGTCCATAAATGAAACTTCTTCTCCTTTCTGACGTTTCGTTGCTTACTGCGGGCAACATCTTCCGAGGTGAGTCGCCGACTGGCTGCTAGGCGCTGGAGGTCCCGCTTATATAGAGCGCTTAGATGGCGCCGCCACTCATCATGTGCTTTCGACTTTAAATCTATCTCTGGCTAGTGCCATCTCTCTCGATCACAGGCAATCGAATGTCACTTCCTTGGTGCAAAGTCGACCGCCATATCTTGTCTAGTTTTAATCCTTCTTCTTTTTTATTAAAATTATTTTCGTGCTTGTAGATCTCTATAGCTTCTCTACACATGCAGGTATAATAATATAAGGTCCTAGATATCACGTTTGTCCCACTACATTTTATGTCGTGATCACCGACTTTGAAAACGTGTTCCGCTACAGCTGATTTGTCAATTTGTCCCAATCTACAGTTCCTTTTTTATTCCGTTAGGAGGGTATTAATACTCCTTTTAGTTGTTCCAATATAAACCATGCCACAGCTACACGGAATTTTATACACACCTGGGGTGACTACGGGATGTCGGGCGTCTTTCACCGCTCTTAAACTTTCACTAATTTTCTTGGTAGGTCGAAAGATTTTCTCCACTTGAAACTTGGCCAAAACTTTCCCAATACGGTCCGTGATGTTATGAATAAATGGAAGAAAAACTTTTCCAGCCGACGTTTGTATTTGTCGTGTATTTTCGGACACTTTTCTTCTAGGGTGGATTGATCGATCTATATCGTTGTCAGTGTACCCATTTCTCTAATAGGCCGTTCTTAAAGGGCTTAATTCATCTTGCAAATAAATTGGCTGACAGATGTTATTAGCACTGACAACTAAAGTTTTTACGACTCCTCTCTTCTACCTAGTATGATGATTCGAATCCTTATGTAGGCAACGATCAGTGTGTGTGTGTCCTTCCTATATACCTTGTGCCCTAATGTCCCATTTTAATAATCAATACATCGAAAAACTTTTGTTGTCCATTACTCTCTCTCTCTCCATGGTGAATTTTATCTTTGGATTGAAACTGTTTATGTGCACCAAAAAATCACTTAGTTCCTCTTCAGCATGATTCCATATAACAAAGGTGTCATCCACGTATCGACACCATTTTAAAGGGCGTTTTTTGGCCGATTGCAGCACTTGTTGTTCGAAAAATTCCATAAATAGATTAGCAATAGCTGGGCGCAGAGGGCTACCCATGGCCACCCCATCAATTTGTCCATAAAGCACGTTATTATGGTTCAAATGGCTCTGAGCACTATGGGACTAAACATCTGAGGTCATCAGTCCTCTAGAACTTAGAACTACTTAAACCTAACTAACATAAGGACATCACACACATCCATTCCCGAGGCAGGATTCGAACCTGCGACGTAGCGGTCGCGCGGTTCCGGACTGAAGCGCCTAGAACCGCTCGGCCACACCGGCCGGCAACTCGTTATTATATTGAAAATAAATCGAGGGTAGACAAGGTCGAAACAAAGCTATTATATCAGTAGGAAACATATCAGCTATGTAAGAAAGAGCTTCGTTAACAGGGCCCGTGGTGAAGAGGGATACTACGTCGAAACTGACAAGGATGTCACTTGGACGAACTGTGATCTCCCTCAGTTTTTCGATAAAATCCATGGAATTTTTATTATGAGTGTCAGTTTTACCTATATACAGTCGCAACAAAGGGGCAAGATATCTAGCCAGCTCTTCAGTAGGAGCCCCAATGGCACTTACTGTCGGTCTCAATGAGACACTGAGCTTGTGTATCTTAGGTAACCCATACAGTCTAGGAGGGTAAGCTTCCGTTTTGCAAAGGTATTTTTTATCCTCTGTAGCTTATTAAGAGCTTTTTATTAATCGCTGGGTACCACTTAACACTTTCGTTGTAGGGTCCTTTTTCAGTTTTTTATAGGTGGTAGGAGCCAAGAGGTCACTGATCTTCTTATGATAATCCTCACTCTTCAGCAAGACAGTAGCACTACCCTTATCAGCAGTAAGTACAATAATATTCCTTGTCCTCATTGATCTCCCGTAAAGCCTTCCTTTCTCCTAGGGATAAATTACTGCTGGGTGCCTTGGCTTTATGTAATATCCTGGCTGTTTCCATACTGATTTCATCGGCAGAATGCGGAGATAACAGACGAATCCCTGCTTCTATATTGGCAACAATATCTTCCGTGGGAATCTGCGATGGAGTGATAGCAAAATTTCCTCCTTTCGAGAGAACAGAGACTTTCTCCTTGGATAGTTGATAATTGTATGGGAATTCTCTGTAATCAATGTTTCCTGTTTTTGTAAATGCTCAAACTTCTTCTTCTGCCTATTAGAAGACACTTCTGCGCTAAGTTCCATAGACCTAAAAGTTAATCCGTCCACCTTATTCAAATCACCCAACCACAAAGTATTGCTAATACGTAAATGAAGATTTAACAGTTGACTACTAGTTACCGCAAGTCCTCGACGGGTTTGGTGGATCCCCTCCCGCAGCATCACCAATTCTATGCGTAAATAAATCCGGTTCGCTTGCGCAGAAGGGAAATTCTTCCCTCCTTCCAAAACTTCAGAACTGTCCCAGTGTCACGACAACGTAGCAAAAAAGTGAGTGAACAGAGCTGTTGAGCTTTTCTCCTACGTAGGCACTCCAATCGTCGTACCATAAACGACATATCCTCCCCGTAGAGGCGTCTAATCATAAAATGTAAGCTTTCATGGCCGGCGTCTTCATTAATTAAAACTACCGGGCTGAATTGTCGTGGTCCATATATAAAACTTCTTCTCCTTCCTGACATTTCGTTGCCTACAGCGGGCAACATCTTCCGAGATGAGTCGGCGACTGGCTGCTAGGCGCTGGAGGTCCCACTTATATAGAGCGCTTAGATGGCGCCACCACTCATCACGTGCTTTCGACTTTAAAAATACCTCTGGCTATTGCCATCTCTCTCGGTTACAGATAATCGACTGTCACCTCGTTGGTGCAAAGTCGACCTTCATATCTTGTCTAGTTTTAATCCTTTTTCTTTTTTATTAATATTCTTTTCGCGCTTGTAGATCTCTATAGCCTCTCTATACATGCGGGTATAATTATGTGAGGTCCTAGCTATCACGTTTGTCTCACTAAATTTTATTTCTTTATCACCGTCTTTGAAAACGTGTTCCGCTACAGCTGATTTGTCAATTTGTCTCAATCTACAGTTCCTTTTCTGTTCAGTTAGGAGGGTATTAATACTCCTTTTAGTTATTCCAATATAAACAGTGCCAAAGCTACACGGAATTTTATACAAACCTGGGGCGGCTAAGGGATGTCGGGCGTATTTCACCGATCTTAAACTTTCACTAATTTTCTTGGTTGGACGAAAGATTGTCTCCACTTGAAACTTGGCCAAAACTTTCCCAATACGGTCCGTGATGTTATGAATAAATGGAAGAAAAACTTTTCCAAACGACGTTTGTATTTGTCGTGTAATTTCGGACACTTTTCTTCTAGGGTGGAGTGCTCGATCCATCTCGTTGTCAGTGTACCCATTTCTCTTGAAGGCCGTTCTCAAATGGCTTAATTCATCTTGCAAATAAATTGGCTCACAGATGTTATTAACCCTGTCCACTACAGTTTTTATGACTCCTCTCTTCTGGCTAGGATGATGATTCGAATCCCAATGTAGGTAACGATCGGCGTGTGTCTCTTTCCTGTATACCTCGCGCCCTTAAGTCCCATCTGCCCGATTAATAACCAATACATCCAAAAAGTTTAGTTGTCCATTTCTCTCTATAGGCTTTAGAGATCTACAAGCACGAAAATAATTTTAATAAAAAAGCAGAAGGATTAAAACTAGACAAGATATGGCGGTCGACTTTGCACCAACGAAGTGACAATCTATTACCTGTAATCGAGATAGATGGCATTAACCAGAGGTAGTTTTAAAGTTGAAAGTACGTGATGAGTGGTGGCGCCATCGTATAAGCGGGACCACCAGCGATTAGCAGTTCGTCGCCGACTCGCCTCGGAAGATGTTACCCGCAGTAGGCAACGAAACGTCAGGAAGGAGAAGAAGTTTTATATATGGACCACGGCAATTCAGCCCGGAAGTTTTAATTAATGAAGACGCCGGCCGTGAAAGCTTACATGTATGATTCGCAAACCTGATAACAGTTTAGTCTTTGAATACATGAAGTGATTGATAACAGCCACTTTTCGTATCACTGGCCATAATACTGGCGTACTTCAAAGTCTGCACTCTATAAAAGCAAGGGGGTGGGGGTATTTGACCACATTGTACTTGCGGTTTGTTTATGAAACTTCGTATGGTCCAAGGGTTCTCGGCATATTGAAAGTCTCGACTTCTCGCTGTGTTATGCATATATTTCTTGATGAAGTATTGTCTTTAAAATCTTATTTTTTGTCTATCTTTCTTCTAAATCCTCTACTCTAGTGACTCCTGTTCTTTGTTGAATTTTTTAGAACCATAGCTCTCCTCCAACGTTCAGTGTTTTACGACAACAATTTCTAAGCAATAACTTTCTGAAAACTGCTATGTTGTATCCATCTCCACATGCTTACGTTGCCTCCTCCGTCTAGGTACAATAGTTCTCTTTTCTCCTTAAAATATTCCAACATCCTCGACAACGAAACTGATTCCCCTTCCACGAAATTATTACTTTCCTACTAATTAACGTGAAGTTTTCTCCTGCCAGTCATTACGCAGCTTAGTGCCAAGACAGACTATCACACTATCAGGAACTGGACAACGGACTTGGTTTCAGTGGAAGCAGCTATGGGTAAGAACACTGTTGTTTAACTGAAAACAAACATCGTTTCTAACGAAAACATAAGAAGAATGTCAGACATAGTCGGAGGTGTGCAGCAGACAGTGAAGGCTCTACAGGAAGCCAAAGTAAATCAAAAGCATGAAGACTTTCGAAGCACTGATACATGTCTAAAAACCAGCGCTGAAATGGGTACCAAAAATCAAGTGTTAGTAGTCAAAGTGAAGATGTCAAGCTGTAAGTATAGGAATGTGAAAATTGTGAGACAATTGCCAGATACAATTAAAGTCTGAGATTGTGGAGATAAATTACAAGGAACAGTTCCTGAACGACCTAACCACGATTGTGTCCCGCGAGACGAAAAAGAAAGTGTAATGTAGCTACAGAACTGAATATGGAAGCCGCAGCAGATATCCAACGACATCTGAGTTGCCGAAAAGTGGTGATGAAATCACAATTGAAGATTCATTTAGTCAGGCGTTAATCTCCGTAGAAGGAGCAAGACGAGAGGAGATCATTTGTTTGTTATTGTATTACGAACTCCTAGGGCCGACTGCACCAACGCCGATTAAAAGTTAACCACGGTCAAGTCAGCATTTAATCCTGATTAACTCGATATTCGGCTGCACCAACACATAATATGGCAGCGCTTTTTGACGTTTTAGATGGCACTGAAGACGAATAAATGCTATATCTTCAACATATACACTCCTGGAAATTGAAATAAGAACACCGTGAATTCATTGTCCCAGGAAGGGGAAACTTTATTGACACATTCCTGGGGTCAGATACATCACATGATCACACTGACAGAACCACAGGCACACAGACACAGGCAACAGAGCATGCACAATGTCGGCACTAGTACAGTGTATTCCACCTTTCGCAGCAATGCAGGCTGCTATTCTCCCATGGAGACGATCGTAGAGATGCTGGATGTAGTCCTGTGGAACGGCTTGCCATGCCATTTCCACCTGGCGCCTCAGTTGGACCAGCGTTCGTGCTGGACGTGCAGACCGCGTGAGACGACGCTTCATCCAGTCCCAAACATGCTCAATGGGGGACAGATCCGGAGATCTTGCTGGCCAGGGTAGTTGACTTACACCTTCTAGAGCACGTTGGGTGGCACGGGATACATGCGGACGTGCATTGTCCTGTTGGAACAGCAAGTTCCCTTGCCGGTCTAGGAATGGTAGAACGATGGGTTCGATGACGGTTTGGATGTACCGTGCACTATTCAGTGTCCCCTCGACGATCACCAGTGGTGTACGGCCAGTGTAGGAGATCGCTCCCCACACCATGATGCCGGGTGTTGGCCCTGTGTGCCTCGGTCGTATGCAGTCCTGATTGTGGCGCTCACCTGCACGGCGCCAAACACGCATACGACCATCATTGGCACCAAGGCAGAAGCGACTCTCATCGCTGAAGACGACACGTCTCCATTCGTCCCTCCATTCACGCCTGTCGCGACACCACTGGTGGCGGGCTGCACGACGTTGGGGCATGAGCGGAAGACGGCCTAACGGTGTGCGGGACCGTAGCCCAGCTTCATGGAGACGGTTGCGAATGGTCCTCGCCGATACCCCAGGAGCAACAGTGTCCCTAATTTGCTGGGAAGTGGCGGTGCGGTCCCCTACGGCACTGCGTAGGATCCTACGGTCTTGGCGTGCATCCGTGCGTCGCTGCGGTCCGGTCCCAGGTCGACGGGCACGTGCACCTTCCGCCGACCACTGGCGACAACATCGATGTACTGTGGAGACCTCACGCCCCACGTGTTGAGCAATTCGGCGGTACGTCCACCCGGCCTCCCGCATGCCCACTATACGCCCTCGCTCAAAGTCCGTCAACTGCACATACGGTTCACGTCCACGCTGTCGCGGCATGCTACCAGTGTTAAAGACTGCGATGGAGCTCCGTATGCCACGGCAAACTGGCTGACACTGACGGCGGCGGTGCACAAATGCTGCGCAGCTAGTGCCATTCGAAGGCCAACACCGCGGTTCCTGGTGTGTCCGCTGTGCCGTGCGTGTGATCATTGCTTGTACAGCCCTCTCGCAGTGTCCGGAGCAAGTATGGTGGGTCTGACACACCGGTGTCAATGTGTTCTTTTTTCCATTTCCAGGAGTGTATAAATCGTCGCAACAGTGTTGGTGTACTTGTGGAAAGGGGAAATCTTTACGATGTTTACGGTGACCGGAAATCTGAAGAGAGGTTTCGTCTTTCAAAAGAAACAGTGTGGGGGTTATTGGATGAAATCCACGATAGGTTAGAATTTCCAACTTACCGAAACAATTCGGTCTCACCCGTGAACAGACTTCTGATGAAATTAAGGGTACACGCAACTGGAACATTTAATATAGTAATTGGAGACAGTCTAAAGTACATTTTACAACGGCACAAAGAATTCTAACTGAAGTGTCGGGAATCATAGCCACAATGTCTCGTCAATACATAAAGTTTCCTCCGCGAGCGGAAGTACGCTCTGTGATGGATGGTTTCATCACAACGGCTGGAATTCCTGGAGTTATTGGTACAGTGGATTGCACTCACATGAGGATTCAGTCACCTGAGGGACAGAATACAGAACTTCTCCTCAATAGGAAATCATATTTCTCCTTTAACTGTCAAACAATCAGAGACCACGATTTAATAATACGCGACACTGTGGCTCCGTGGCCTGGCTCTCTGCACGATAGTACAATATTTCGTAATTGCGCTCGAAGAGCACAGTTTGAAAAAGGTGAAATACCAGTCGGTCACTTACTGGTTGATAGTGGCTATGCATGCAGACCTTACTTACTGACACCACTTTCAGACCCACAGAGTGCGGCAGAGTACCGGTATAATAGGTTTCACATTACAATAAGGACACTGTGGAGTGACAATATGGTTTGTGGAAGAGGAGATTCCCCAATTTATCTATGGGAATGAGGTGTAATCCACAAAAGACAGTGGCAATTGTAATGAGTACGGCAGTCTTGCATAATATTTCAAGGGGCACAAGCAAGGGAGAGCCACCAGAAGATACGGAAATTATGCGGCTGTAGAGGCTATTACGTAGCGAGAGGGGCCCCGATATCGAAGATAATTAACCAATGCTTCCCGGTCAATAAATGTATCGTGATGTCACATTACCAGGACGAGCAGTTCGTCGCACTATAACTGATGAACGTTTTCACTGCGGTAAACTGTTACTTAATACATGTAAAATATGTAATTATTTTTATTTGAACTTATTATAGTGCACAAATAACAAAATATTTTTAAACATTTACATTACACTCGGTAGAATTTTTCCACTTCCAATAAAAATGGCTCAGAGCACTATGTGACTTAACATCTGAGGTCATCAGTCCCCTTGAACTTAGAACTACTTAAACCTAACTAACCTAAGGACATCACACACATCCATGCCCGAGGCAGGATTCGAACCTGCGACCGTAGCGGTCGCGCGGTTCCAGACTGAAGCGCCTATAACCGCTCGGCCACTCCGGCCGGCCCACTTCCAATATTTTAATTTTTCATTTAGTGACAAAATTTTGAGATTTTTTATTCTCATTTCTTTCATATGTTCTCTCTTCATCATTTTCAGCTGCTGCTGCAGTACGTCCACCCTCTTCTGCATCACTCTGCCCAGTGCAGAGGAGGAAGTTCGTTTAGGTCTCGGTGGCAAACTTCTCCGATTACATATTTCTTGTGTTTCTGCACTTGAAGATGTGGAGAAGGGTTGTTGAACATTCTCCGTAACCACCTCTGCTGGGATCAGGCTTTCGCCAGATTCAGCAACCATTAAAGTTCCATTTATGTTTGTGATACTGCTAACATCGCCATCTGGTGCTTCATCAACTACATATACATTTAGATCCATTATTACACTGTATTGTGCATCCAAATAAAAGGTATGTTCGAGTGGCTTCAATGATGAACCGACTATTTCCAGTAGGTTTGCCTCATGTGGACTCTTCTTAGGTACTGTTACTGCCTTCCCTCCTACTGTTTAATATTGAACCCTCTCTTCAGCCAAATCCTTACGAAACCTGCTCTTCAAATTCTCGTAACATGTTTTAAGCCTTTCAGTCCTTTTTTTTACACCTGAAAGGGATTTTTTATTTTTGTTGTGTGTGTCTTGAATTGTTATTAAATATTAATCTAAGCACCATGAAAAATAGTGTTTTAATTTATATTAGTAACAGATATTTATTGATTTATGATTGAAATAAAATTTGATCTTACCTGGAGTTGAATTAAATTGTGTTGCTATATTTTCCCATGCTTCCAGTTTTTCCCTAACTGTGTAACCATCCATTTTCTTACACTCTAATATAATTGAATTGGAGGCAACCGAATCCAAAAGTATGTCTACTTCGAATTTGGAAAAATTCAGCGTCCTTTTCTTGTTCTCCATAGTGCAGTAACAACGCTCACGTTGTTGTTGTTGTGGTTTTCAGTCCTGAGACTGGTTTGATGCAGCTCTCCATGCTACTCTATCCTGTGCAAGCTTGTTCATCTCCCAGTACTTAGTGATACTTACATCCATCTGAATCTGCTTAGTGTATTCATCTCTTGGTCTCCTTCTACGATTTTTACCCTCCACGGTGCCCTCCAACGCTAAATTTGTGATCCCATGATGCCTCAGAACATGTCCTACCAACCGGTCCGGTCTTCTTGCCCAGTTGTGCCACAAACTCCTCTTCTCCCCAATTCTTTTCAATACCTCCTCATTAGTTATGTGATCTACCCATCTAATCTTCAGCATTCTTCTCTAGAACCACATTTCGAAAGCTTCCATTCTCTTCTTGTCCAACCTATTTATCGTCCATGTTTCACTTCCATACATGGCTACACTCCATACAAATACCTTCAGAAACGGCTTCCTGACACTTATATCTATACTCGATGTTAACAAATTTCTCTTCTTCAGAAACGCTTTCCTTGCCATTGCCAGTCTACATTTTATATCCTCTCTACTTCGACCATCATCCGTTATTTTGCTCCCCAAATAGCAAACCTCCTTTACTACTTTAAGTGTCTCATTTCCTAATCTAATTCCCTCACATCACCCGAATTAATTAGACTACATTCCATTATCCTCGTTTTGCTATTGTTGATGTTCATCTTATACCCTCCTTTCAAGACACAGTCCATTCCGTTCAACTGTTCTTCCAAGTCCTTTGCTACCTCTGACAGAATTACAATGTCATCGGCCAACCTCAAAGTTTTTATTTCTTCTACATGGATTTTAATGCCTACGCCGAGTTTTTATTTTGTTTCCTCTACTGCTTGCTCAATATACAGATTGAATGACATCGGGGAGAGGCTACAACACTGTCTCACTCCCTTGCCAACCGCTGCATCCCTTTCATGTCCCTCGACTCTTATAACTGCCATCTGCTCTCTGTACAAATTGTAAATAGCCTTTAGCTCCCTTAATTTTCCCCCGGCGGCTTTTAGAATTAGAAAAAGAGTATTCCAGTCAACATTGTCAAAAGCTTTCTCTAAGTCTACAAGTGATAGAAACGTAGGTTTGCCTTTCCTTAATCTTTCTTCTAAGATCAGTATTGCCTCACGTGTTCCAATATTTCTACGGAATCCGAACTGATCTTCCCCGAGGTCGGCTTCTATCAGTTTCTCCATTCTTATGTAAAGAATTCGTGTTAGTAATTTGCAGCCTTGACTTACTAAACTAATAGTTTGGTAATTTTCACACCTGTCAACACCTGCTTTCTTTGGGATTGGAATTATTATATTCTTCTTGAAGTCTGAGGGAATTTTGCCTGTCACGTACATCTTGCTCACCAGATAGTAGAGTTTTGTCAGGACTGGCTCTCCCAAGGCCGTCAGTAGTTCTAATGGACCGTTGTCTACTCCCGGGGCCTTGTTTCGACTTAGGTCTTTCAGGGCTCTGTCAAACTCTTCACACTGTATCATATTTCATCTTCATCTACATCCTCTTCCATTTTTATACTATTGTCCTCAAGTACATCGCCCTTGTGTAGACCCTCTATATACTCTTTCCACATTTCTGCTTTCCCTTCTTTGCTTAGAACTGGGTCTCCATCTGAGCTCTTGATATTCATACAAGTGGCTCTCTTTTCTCCAAAGGTCTCTTTAATTTTTCTGTAGGCAGTATCTATCTTACCCCTAGTGAGATAAGCCTCTACATCCTTACATTTGTCCTCTAGCCATCCCTGCTTAGCCATTTTGCACTTCCTGTCGATCTCATTTTTGAGACGTTTGTATTCCTTTTTGCCTGCTTCATTTACTGCATTTTTATATTTTCTCCTTTCATCAATTAAATTCAGTATTTCTTCTGTTACCCAAGGATTTCTACTAGCCCTCGTCTTTTTACCTACTTGATTCTCTGCTGCCTTCACTACTTCATCCCTTCTTCTACTGTATTTCTTTCCCCCATTTGTGACAATTTTTCCCTTATGCTCTCTCTGAAACTCTGTACAACCTCTGGTTTAATCAGTTTGTCCAGGTCCCATCTCCTTAAATTCCCACCTTTTGGCAGTTTCTTCAGTTTTAATCTACAATTCATAACCAATGGATTGTGATCACAGTCCACATCTGCCCCTGGAAATGTCTTACAATTTAATACCTGGTTCCTAAATCTCTGTTTTACCGTTATATAATCTGTCTGGTACTTTCTAGTATTTCCAGGATTCTTCCATGTGTACAACTTTCTTTTATGATTCTTGAACCAAGTGTTAGCTATGATTAAGTTATGGTCTGTGCAAAATTGTACCAGACGGCATCCTCTTTCATTTCTTTCCCGCAATCCATACTCACCTACTATGTTTCCCTTTCTCCCATTTCCTACTCTCGAATTCCAGTCACCCATGACTATTAAATTTTCGTCTCCCTTCACTACCTGAATAATTTCTTTTATCTCATCATACATTTCATCAATTTCTTCATCATCTGCAGAGCTAGTTGGCCTATAAACTTGTACTACTGTAGTAGGTGTGGGCTTCATGTCTATCTTGGCTACAATAATGCGTTCAATATGCTGTTTGTAGTAGCTTACCTGCACTCCTACTTTTTTATTCATTATTAAACCTACTCCTGCATTGCCCCTATTTGATTTTGTATTTATAACCCTGTATTCACCTGACGAAAAGTCTTGTTCCTCACACTCCCGTTACGCCGACAATATGAAAAGCGCGCGTGAAGTACCACAGACCGAGGCGGTTACAACACCCTGGCCACGGTCAGACAGAGAATATCATTGTCTTTGCATGTATATGGGCGCTTTCCTTTGTAACACGTGGAGTTAACTGCAGTCAAACTCCCGATTAGCTAACCGCGTTTTGGTAATCAGCGTTTAACGTTGGTGGAACACAGAGACAACTTAATCGCGACCCTCGGTTTTCTTGATTTTTAATCGGCATTGGTGCATTTAGTCACTAGTCTGTTATTCTGATTTATCTGTGTGCTTCCGTAGATTAATCGTAAATTTATCGAATGATATTGCTGTGTAGATGTCCGTCGTTTCTTATATGTATAGCAGATGTGAATGCTGTGTTCAGTTTGAATTGAATTGGTGACACTTCGCTCACAGCTCCACACAGTGCTGGCTTCGGCCACACAGCTTGAGGCTATTACCTGCAGGCTTCACTGCGAGGGGCCAGACGTGGCGATCCAAGCCGTGACCAACACATATCACGTGTCCTTTGATCAGCCAACTTCTGTAATTAGCCTGGTTATTACCGACACTGAGGTTGACACACTTACCCATGCCCAAATGGGAGGTGGTTTCACAGTGTAACGGGTAGCATAAGAAATTCCGAGGAGCCGATCGAGAGGTCTGCCCAGTTTGACAAATCTGTTTCAAGCGCTCTCTACGGATAGTTAAAGATTTTGTGACCGATGCAGCCTTTAGTCCTCTTTGTTTTGAAGTCTCTCGGCGTGTGAGGTCTCGGTATTTATATAGGGTGGGACTGTTACTAGTTGGGAAGACCAATGATAAGTGCACGATGGGGACCTTTGGATGTATGAACTGTGAAGAAGGGGAAGAAGAATAGTGTATATTCTGTGTCCATACGAGGGAGACTCATCACACATATGGAACGTGGGATGAAAAGTACGGATGCGGCCATGTGGTGGTCTATGTCGGTAGCAATGACGTGTATCGATCTGTTTCGGCAACTATCTGAAATCGCAGACAGCGAGCTTCCTTGCAAGGTGAAGGCGGGGCTCACCACTTGTGGCATCTTTCCCAACACCGATTGTAGAACTCTGATGTAGAGACGGATGGAAGGTGTATATCACATCCTCGGACTAGAGGGTTGAGCGATCTCCTGATCCGATTAATACATCAAGTGTTAGTAATATACAGGTGGTGTCTACAAGGGTAGCGGCGCTGTGTGGACTGTGCTATTTTTTAGGACAGAGAGTACTTAGAAAATGGCAAACATTGGTTCAGTCCCAAAGAGCACAGGATAGAACAAGGATGCAACAGAATTACTGTTTTAAATCTGTGTAGCTGTGCAGGGAATGAACCAGAGTATCTAGCCTGACGCTAAAATCGTTATAGGCATTCAAAGTTGCTAAAGGCAGAGATAAGTTTAGCAGAAGTACTTACCAAGGGCCTAATTGTTTTCAAATAGCAGAGATTAAATTGGCTTGATGGGCTCGTTTCTTACTGCTATGAGTAATATATCTTGCAGTGAAATTGGAATAGGTAGTTGCTGTTCGTTAGTATGAGTCACACCTGATAAACAGATTAAATTTGCAAATAGCTCTATTTACTGATCCCGCTCCTTCACCCCTCAGTCTCAGAAAATATTATTTCTGAACACTTCAAAGAAAACCTTAGACTCATTTCAAATAGATACCCGACTCATAAAATGTCGATAATTTCACTCTATTCTCGATGAGTGGTACGCATAACACACGTACGAAATTGTACTTTTATTACTATTTTAAGCAATTAGTTCTTCAACCCACTTTAAGTGTAAATCTCTGTTGGTTCATTATGGACAGGGGACATCGACTGGTTAATAAATTGGCAATGTCAACGAAATTCTCCAACATTCGCGTTACTTATTTTATTTTGAAGGCATAGTGAAATACTGAAACTGCTAGCCTCCGAAAGAAAATTATAAATGGCACCTTAATTTACAATGCTGTTGGAGAACTTCATTTATATTGACAATTAAGTGTAAATAGTTAGAATTGTATACCAGACATCTCATAAACAACTATTCCTCAGTAAATATCGAGCGTCGTGGCGGATACAGGATGTAGTTACCACAAGGCCGTTTTAGCGAGACTGCATAATGTTACATCCAAAGCCACAAAGAATGAAAGTAAAATACATTTACTTACAAAAGCTTATCAAATTTCGGTTGACGCCTTCCTAAGAGACATTGTCCATTCGTTCTCAACTAACTGAAGGAGTATACACCAGATGTAGCGTGCATTCAAAGAAATAATATTGATGGCAGCTGAGTGATTCACAAGAAGTATGTTATTAAGACGCAGAACAGTCAGCCCATGGTACACAAATCAGGTCATACATCTGTTGCAGAAGTGACGATGATAGCATGCCAAGATGTTCTACAGTAGCTCGAAATTTGGCGCTGACTTAAAACCAGATGCTTTTAATAGTTTCCACAACCAACCTCTTTCTCGAAATATGGCAGCAATTCCGAAGAGATTGTAGTCTTATGTGAAGTAGACAAGCGGCAACACACACTAAATATCATCACTGCATGATAGCAATGGCAATGTCCTCAATGTCAGAGCCAGTAAATCGGAACTACGAAATGTGCGACTGGATATCTTATTTCGTGTCAGAGAGGTCACAGTTCTTAGTAACTGACACAAAGACATCGAGCATATTATGAGTGACAACTGGTGTTCCACAAGGAAGTGTAATAGGGCCTATGCTGTTCGTAATCAAAATAAGATAATGACTTGGCAGAAACTCTGGGCAGTTCTCTTAAATTGTTTGCACATTATACTGGTATTTATAACGTATTATTTTAATTAAAATAATTTTCACGCACTTTCTATTACTTTGACTGTTGGTCGAGCCAGATTACAATAACGCCTGCATGCGTAATTCATACATCGCTGAAGTCATTTTCGTTGTACTCGCTGACTCTTAGAAAAATAAAAGGCATACTTGCCATTTTGTAAGCCTCACTTCTGTGGTAGATTCTGCTTAGGCGTTACTCTGGCGTTAGAGATTATTTAAACGATTAGATAACATATATATTGAGAATTATTGTAAATCAAAAGTGTACTTCAACTTTTCGATGTAGCTATGCAGAATTCATTCTAAGATGACGCAAGTTCTCTTTGAACAAAGCCATAAATAATTGCTATTAAATATGTTTGTGAATTATTTACTTATCCTCATCAACGAATTATTTCAGAGATGAACAGGATTAAAATCTGTATAAGGGCTCCAAATTAAATTTCTTGGTTTGTTTCGTGATCTTATTTGGCCCGACTGTTATCGGAGTGACTGTTCAGAATGATTTTTATTTTTATAATGTATGTACCAACTAAATGTACCAGATATAATCGTTCAGATTATTCAAATTAAAGCTTACGAAAATTAGAGTCTTTTCCAGTGCCAATTACCGCTACATAAGACGAGTGTCATGTGTATTCAATACTAGCACTTGCAAGCGAAGGACAGTTTTCGCCACTCCTGCGGTAGTCGAAATTTTATAATCGTGCCTGGCAAGCTGTTATTCGTTTACCTTTTAATAAAGTCTTCGGGAGATCAAAACCAACTGCAGAATGATGTATATAAGGCATCTGTATGATCCGAAAAGTGGCAGTCATCCACATTCTCTTTGAGAACGGAGCAATGAATTTCATTCCGAATAGGAGAGATTGAGAAAATGCAAGCGTACGAAAACTCAGAGTATATTACAAGGGACAGGCGCGATAATAATGAATTGGCGGGACTCGAGTTTGTTACGACTCAGGGAGTGCTGCTGGCAGATGGAGTTCCAGAGTCTGGAATGTGGCCTGCGTTGTGCTGTCAGTGCTACACACTCCGTATGAAGAGCATGAGGAGGAGGAGGGCTATGTGATAGTCTGAGAAGGGAAGGGGGGGGGGGGGGGGAGTGGCGTGGAGGCGGCAGCAAAGCAGCGCGTATAGTCGTAAAGTGGGTGCGGTCGTTTATTGTGGGCGCCAGACAACCCAGGCCGTATGCATACGTACCCGCATGTATGTATACATGCACAGACACCGACTAACACGAACGCGCACTTCCACACACAAACACTAAGGCCTCGTCGCTTGCGAAATGCGCTGGAGACGCTCGACCGCTACACCGACATTCCAGTTTCCCAGCTAAAATTTTAAGTGCGCAAAACTCCTCTTGCGCCCGTGTGTCTCTTTCACCTCCGGCGAATAGTTCCTGTTGGGCACTGGTGACTCAGTAGGGTTTCCAGGAGGGAAAATGTACCATGTGAAGCACTGACTGTCGTAAAATCTCTGCTGGCGGTTGATCAAAATATCACTTTGTATCATAATGTCCTACATAGTCTTCAGAACTTTTACACTGTGACAACGAGCGTGTACTAAATATTAAGCACAACTAGTAAACGCTTTCGTAGTCACTATCTAGAGACACTGTATTCGTAGTGACCGTGCATTTTACGTCAGAATACAATTCCAGCCTCTGTAGATTATAGCATTAGGAATTGCATTTAGATTAAAAACGTTTTATTCGACATGCAAGGAAGAAGACTATTGCTGCAAGGACAAGCGGCACCAAGATCCTCGAAAATGACTCCGCGTCACTCCGCATCGTATCCGAATGACGCTCTTGGTGGAGGAAGACAAGATGGTCGGCAAAGCAAGGAAAGGGAGCGTCAGTTTCAGCTTTTAACCATATTATAACATGATTCTGATTTCTAAAAACGTCGGTGAGCAATAGAATATGAGTCTCCCACTAAGCAGTGAACAGCATCCTGTTCCATATTCATGATAACTACCGTGTTTCCTGTCAAGTTTTCCAGGAGACGCTGATACCGTTTATCCATAAACGCTCATCCGGTCCCTCTTAACTCTTGGTAATTTACTGCAGTTCCAGACTGAAGTCAGGTCATACCACACGAAAGATATTGTTCTGTCCACTGTTCTGATCAAAGTGAGGTTCGGGGGCTAGGCATTATAAGTGGACAGGTACGTTGGTGAACCGTGCGCTGTTTCAATACGTAATCCAAAGGACGATATACACTGAGATGGCTTAAGTCATAGGATAGCGATATGCACATATACATATGACGGTAACATCGCCTACTCAGGATAAAAAATGCCAGTTCATTGACGGAGCTGTCATTTGTACTCAAGGATTCCTGTGAAAAGCTTTCCGACATGATAATGAGCGCACGACGGGATTTAAGGGGAGCCGGAGGTGGTCAAATCCAAAAAAATACGATTTTTTTATACCGAAATTAATTGGAACATTCCTCTTTAATGTAAACTTTGAATTATTGCTCTACTCGCCCTAGACGTGGAGTTATTACCCTTTTGCCCCACGCCTGCAGAGGAAATGGGCGGCCGCTGAATGCATCTAACACCCTCTCGTGACTTCCTGGCGAACAGCTTGGGATTTTCTCGGCCTGTTACGCATACAGCGCCTTATGTTACGCATACAGCGAGTGTGCAAGGGTTGGCTACATTGTTTTCTGTGATAAATGAAGCGCTAAGAGCGCGGAACATCGTCTATTTGCTGTTTACTGTTTCGAATTATTTCAGTGTTGCGCCTGTTGTTGGTAGTATTATACTTCTTGTGTAAAGCGTTGTTCTGGTTACCATGCCACGTTTTAGTAACCGTGTATATAAGAAGAGGAAGAACGTAGGGAAAAGAAAATTAACACTAATATCAAGTTGCGATACTACAATTACTGAAACAGTGCGTTCTTTTGCTAAGCAACACATGGCCGGCCATAGCCCTGTGACATCTTCTAGGAAGAAGCTGACAGGTGGAAGTGACAGATTTCGTGAATATGTTAGTGACAGTGATGATATTAACGAAGTACTGAATATTGGATTATTATCTTCTGTGCTGAAAGAAAGTGTTCTGTGCAAAATGTGTTCAAGTGTAGAAGTGGGACTAGAGATAACAAAGCAGTTTGGTTTCGCTTGTGAGATGAAGATAATCTGTGCATGTTGCAAGTATCAAGTGACTTTCTACAATTCACATGCCACTCTCTTTGGTGAAAATGGACGATCTAGAGTGTTTGATGTGAATGTTCGACTTGTGTATGGTCTTCGATCCATTGGAAAATGGTCTGCTGCTGGTAAACTGTTTTGTGGTATTATGAACTTGCCATCGCCTCCAAGCAAATTTGGGTACTACTGTGAACTGGTAGGGTCCTCTGTTGAAGATGTGGCTTTGAAAACCATGAATGAAGCAGTGGAGGAATCTGTAGAAAAGAACGGTGGTTCTATGGATTTGGTAGTGGCATTAAATGGTTCCTGGCAAAAAAGGGGTCATGTATCCCTGAATGGGGTTGTAACTGCTACTTGTGGTGATAGTGCAAAAGTGATAGAAGTTGCAATATTATCAGAACATTGTAGGTGCAAAAATAAAATCAAAGGAGGGCACAGTGGAACCTGTGAGGCAAATTTTAGTGGATCAAGTAGAGCAATGGATGTTGATGGAGTGAAACAAATTTTTGAACGTTCAGTTCCCAGATACAACGTTAGATACAAATACTACCTTGGGGATGGTGACTACAAAGGTTTCATAGAGGAACTGAAACCATATGGAAATGAATTTGTAGTTGAAAAGTTGGAATGCATTGGGCATGTGCAAAAGTGTATGGGTGCACAGCTTCAAAAG
This sequence comes from Schistocerca cancellata, assembly GCF_023864275.1. Lineage (NCBI taxonomy): Eukaryota > Metazoa > Arthropoda > Insecta > Orthoptera > Acrididae > Schistocerca > Schistocerca cancellata. The sequence continues at coordinate 680,430,511 of NC_064630.1, forward strand.
CTCAAACAAACTTTGGGTTCAAGTAAGCTCAGTGATGGAAAGACAATGGGAGGGAGAGGTAGGCTTACTGATGAGGTGATTGAACGTCTACAGAGATACTATGGGTATGCTATAAGGCAAAATACTAGTAATGTTAGTGACACGCGAAAAGCAGTATGGGCATTGTTCCTTCATACTGCCTCTTACAATGAATACCCTCAACACAGCCTGTGCCCAAACGATCCGTGGTGCAAATATAATGCAAAAAAGTACTGTGATCACAAACATGGTTTGCCAGCAGCTGTGATAAATGCAATAAAACCAATTTTTCATGACTTAGCACAGCCAGAATTATTACACAAATGTCTACACGGAAAGACGCAGAATCCTAATGAGAGCGTAAAGAATTTGCTTTGGAAAGTGATTCCTAAAAGAGTGTTTGTAAGCATAAAAACACTGCACTTTGGCATTTATGATGCAATAGCAACCTACAACCAAGGGAACAGTGTGAAGTGTGAAGTTCTGAAGGCATTAGGATTTACAGCTGTGGTGAAAACTGTAGGAGCACTAAGAAATATTGACAGAGAAAGGATAAGAGGAGCAGAAAGAAGAGAAAGGCATATGAAGTTGAAGGAACAACAGACCAGAAAAGAAGACAGAAGAGGAAGCTTTTGGAGGATGAAGAAGAAGACCCTGATAATCCATCATATAGTGCAGGAATGTATTGTGAAACTTTAATAGCCATTTCCCGTAAATTAGAATTTTTCGAATATAAGGAACATTTTCTCAAAATCCACTCAAGCTAGAGAAATGAAATTTGTATACAGCACTCCTAGTGGTCAAACTTACACTGTAACACAGCCATTTGGAAATATGTTCAGTAGTTTCATTTCAGTTTAATTATAAAGCAATTATTTGTAAAAACATTTGGGTCATTAATAAAAAAAATTATTGGAAGGAAACTATAAAAGATACTCCCAAATCCCTCTGTCATAACTGAAATACTAAACCACTCTGTATGTAAAAAAAATTCAAATTTTTCTATTTGGTAGTTTATTCATAAATGTTCCTCAAACTTAGTGATTTTAACGTGGGCAGCATAGGCACCTCCGGCTTCCCTTAAGACACTTCGAACGCAGAATGGCAGTTGGCGCTATGACCATAGTACAATCCTTTTGGAATTTGTTAAGAAATTCAATATTTCGAGATCCACAGTGTTTCGAGAAAATCAGATTTCAGACGTTACTCCTCACCACAAACAACGTAGTGATCGACGGCCTTCAGTTAACGACCGAGAGCAGCGACGCATGCGTCGAGCTGTAACAGCTAATAGACAAGCAACACTGCGTGGAGCAACGCAGAAATCAGTTAGGGATGTACGACGAATGTATACGTTAGGACAGTGCGGCGAAATATAGCGTTAACGGGCTATGACAGCCGGTACTTAATGGGTTAAATAAAAGGTTTCTAACGCTAGGCATATTTTTTGATTTAACTAAGGCGTTTGATTGTGTTGATCACAAAATATTGCTACAGAAGTTGGACCATTACGGAATACGGGGAGTAGCTCACAATTGCTTCACCGCTTTCTTTAGCAGCAGACACCAAAAGGTCATTATATACAGTGTTGAGACTGGCTGTGATGTGGGGTCGAGTGGGGTACAGTCAAATGGTGGGGGGGGGGGGGGAGGCAGGGATCAGTGTTAGCGCCACTCCTGTTCCTTATTTAAATATATGGTTTGCCCTCTAGTATTACAGGTAACTCTAAAATATTTCTGTTTGCTAATGACATTAGCTTGGTAGTAAAGGATATTGTGTGCAACATTGGTTCGGTTTTAAATAGTGCAGTTCATGAAATAATTTCATGGCTTGTAGAAAATAAACTAACGCTAAATCACAGTAAAACTCAGTTTTTACGGTTTCTAATACACAATTCAACAAAACCTGACGTTTTAATTTCACAGAATTGGCATATGATTTGTGAAACTGAACAGTTCAAATTTCTAGGTGTTCAGATAGATAGTAAACTGTCGTGGAAAGCCCACATTCAGGATCTTGTTCACCGACATAATGCTGCCATTTTTACTATTTGAACGATATCTGTAGTAAATGACCGTTCGACACAAAAATTAATCTACTTTGCTTATTTTCATTCGCATAGGTCGTTTGGTATTATGTTTTGGGGTAACTCTTCCCATTCTAAAAGGATACTTTGGCTCAGAAACGGGCGGTTCGGCCAATCAGTGGTGTAAGTTTGCGAACCACTTGTCGACCCCTGTTCACGAGTCTGGGTATTTTGACACTGGCCTCTTGTTTTTTATTAACAATATCAGCGTATACCCAAGAATAAGCAGCTTTCACTCAGTTAAAACTCGGCAGAAATCCAACCTGCATTTGGATCGGACTTCTTTAACTCTTGTACAGAAAGATGTGCAGTATACTGCTGCATACATTTTCAATAAGCTACTACAAGAAAACAAATCTTAGCTGTAATCCACGCGCTTTCAAATCGATACTGAAGAGTTTCCTCATGGGTCACTCCTTCTATTCTGTCGAGGAAATCCTTGAAAAATTAAGCTGATTCTTATTGTATTGTTGATTGAGTTTACTGAAACTTATGGTTTGACTTTCTTGGGTTCATAAAAATTTTACTTTGTAAGTTGTAATTTCATGTATTGACACGTTCCAAGACCTTGGAGATTTTCTCCTCAATTTGGTCCTACGGAACTTGATGTGTAAATAAATAAATAAAAATAAAGAGTGCCTTTGGTAACAGCACGACATTGCCTGCTGCGCCTCTCTTGGGCACGCTGCCATATCGGTTGGACCCTAGACGACTGGAAAACCATGGCATGGCCAGCTGAGTGCTGATTTCAGTTGGTAAGAGTGACGGTAAGGTTCGATTGTGGCACAGACCTCACGAGGCCATGGACCAAAGGCCATGGACCAGAGTTGTCAAAATATCACTTTGTATCCTGGTGGTGGCCCCGTAATATTGTGGACTGTGTTTACATGGAATAGACTGGATCCTAAGGTCCAACTGAACCGATCATTGATTGGAAATGGTTATGTCTGGGTACTTGGAGACGGTTTGCAGTAATACAATGATCTGTTCGCCATTCGTCTGAAGAACATTCTGACCAATCCGAGAGAACGCTTTGGCTACCCTTCGAACATTTAAGGGACACAGTCGAGAGGTCCGTTTGTGGTTAAAATCCTGCACCAGTCACAGTTTCGCTATTATGGACGGCTGTAGAGGCAGCATGGCTCATTAATTCTGCAGGAGACTTCCAACGACTTTTTGAGTCCATGGCAGATCGAGCTGGTGCACTATGTGGGGAAACAGGAGATCCGAAGCGACATTAGGTACCATCAGGTGACTTTTGTCTCCTCAGTGTATGCGTGTGGTGTTATTTTCAACTGTTTCGTCAAAGTAAGGCTTGTATGGCAGGCGTTGTAAGAGAATAGGTACATTGGTGACCCGTGCGTTGTTTCGATATGTAACCAAATGGGCAATTTAACATATATTCCTGTAGCTAAGCGACTGCCTGGCTCTCGTTTGGTAGCAAGAGATGGTAGAATCCCAGGGCAAGCCGTGGCACTCATATAGGACATGGGTGCTATGAGTAATTGCTAGAATTGAAAATTATTTGAAGAGAGTGGGTCGTGCAAGTCTATCATCTTGAACTGCGCCCAAGAAGGACGTCGCTCGGATTTGGTGGATGAAGGCGCTGCAACTTAATCTGCTATTTATTATCACAGAGTTTACAGGCATAGTGGAATTACTGAATCGGTAGGCACTGGTGCCCGTTCAACATACTTGATGAGCACGATAATGTGTACGAAGATGTGGTACCATACGCTGCATCTTTGGGATCATTGCACTAGACTGGTGCATAAGTTCTTAGGGTTTTTGGTTTACATCTTGTTATTTCGGTTGCTGTGAGCTGAATTATCGTTTCACATATTTTATTTGTAGCTCAATGTTGCTATTTGAGTTTCTATATTACCATTTTATCATTTGTAGATAAGAAGCGGTGTTGTGGTCCCTAGGAAATGGACTGACAAGTGAAGAAATCAGAATTCTCCGACATATTCTTCTATTTAATTTCAGTAGAGGGCTGACAGCAGCAGAGAGAGCCAGAAACATTTGCGACATGAACAGGAATAATGCCATCGGCCAGAGCAAGGCAAGACAATGATTTTCATGTTTTGAGAAGAAGAGTTTTGACGTTAGTGACTCCCGACGTTCAGGAAGACCTTCGGGGTTTGATGAAAATGGTTTAAACACATTAATCCACAATGATCCCCGTCCGTATACTCGACAACTGGCAAATGTGATGAACTGTGATAATTCCACCATCGTGCGACATGGAACAGAGAAGGTGCTGGGGAACAGAGAAGGTGCTAAAATCAGGTGTATGAGTACCGCATGCTCTAAGCCAAAATCACAAAAATCAACAGGTGGTCACATGTGCATCTCCGCTAGTTCGTCATCAATTGGCTCGTGAACAACACCGACCATTCCTATCCCGTATTTTTACTAGTGACGAGGAATGATGTCTTTATGAGAGGGTAGGGAAAAGAGAACCGTGCGAATCCAGATGCGATAATGTGTAACAGCAACGGTGTAGTGTACTGCAGATTGTTTTAATTTATAATAGGATTTTTAAGGACAAGTAATCGATAAGCTATGCAATAGGGCAGGGCAAAATACGTAATGTTTGGCGATAACATCGAAAATTAACAAACACACCCTCAGAATATAGCCACGCATTTAAAGACTTACCTTTAAAAGATGTCCTTCAGATAGCAAATGTTCGACACAAATACTCAACACTGCACAAACTAGAAAGTTTGGTAATAGAAATATTGGTTTCGTTGTCTTAAAAAATGGCTTCCCGCATTTCACGTCGCCATATGGAAGCAGGCAAAGATTAATGGCTTGTGGCCAAAGTGCAGCAACCACAAGCTATCAAGAAACCAAAGATTATGATCCTGTTATCTGCCAAATTAAAAAAAAGAAAACACTATGTGTTTTGCCCTAATATGTCATTTTGGGCCACTTTCCCCTTCTTCATTCTCCGAAGGATGTATGCCGGCTTTTGTCGCTCGGTAGACAAGAAACAAATAACAGCACGTTGGTCTTGCATGGACGAATTTAGTAAGAACGTTGGCATGGTTCACGTTTCCGCAAATATACATATATGTTGGAAAGACACAAATGCCGTGTTAATCGCTGGCCGACATGTCTGCGCTTACTTATTGGCGTGGGAGTCGCTCCACGTCGAATATACTCTGGAGCAACGCCCTCAAACGTTAACTTCTTGATCGCCCCTTATATTGGAATTCACGCAAATTTGATGTTTACTGCATGCCCCCTCAAGTCGATATTCTCTGCCCCCAGGTTTCACTTTTACGGCAGGGAGGGGTAGGGGTGGAATGATTGACCCGTGTGCTGCTCCGATTTTTAATCGAAAGCGCCATTTAACCTCTGTGCCCATAGCTAAGCAACCGACTTCTTCGCGTCGGACCAGGTCATGCGTGCGCTCTGCCGCGCTAATGGCGCCCCCCATCAGCACGCTCTCCGTCGTTTAGTTCCGATCTAAGGGAAAGTGCTAACAACCATGTTGGTCATGGACGCATGACAGATTGATGGAGCTGAATATAATTTCGAGGGAGTTGATACCGCTATACTACCAAATTATACTCCCGAGTAACATGCGCATTTTCATCCGGAAAGGAAATTCCTCGAAGGTTGCGCAATATGAACATCTGAGGCGCAATATCAGATGAATAAGGTGTATGCGGAATGACTTCCTAATCCAACTTCTGTATAGTCTAGCAGGTCTTATTTATCGCGATTCTCGGCCTCGTGATGACTGGGTGTTGTGTGATGTCCTTGGGTTAGTTAGGTTTAAGTAGTTCTAAGTTCTAGGGGATTGATGACCAGAGATGTTAAGTCCCATAGTGCTCAGAGCCATTTGAACATTTATCGCAAAGTAGCATCACTTCACGCAGTCTTCCTGGTCGTTGTTGTCGTATTGTGTCTGCAAGATGTGCCAGATCTTAACAATAAATGTCAGCAGTGATGACTGCGTCTCCGGGAAGTAATTTGCAGTACACTACACCGTTGCTGTTCCACATTATCGCATCTGGATTCGCACGGTTCTCTTTTCCCTACCCTCTCATAAAGACATCATTCCTCGTCACTATTAAAAATACGGGATAGGAATGGTCGGTGTTGTTCACGAGCCAATTGATGACGAACTAGCGGAGATGCACATGTGACCACCTGTTGATTTTTGTGATTTTGGCTTAGAGCATGCGGTACTCATACACCTGATCTTAGCACCTTCTCTGTTCCCCAGCACCTTCTCTGTTCCATGTCGCACGATGGTGGAATTATCACAGTTCATCACATTTGCCAGTTGTCGAGTATACGGACGGGGATCATTGTGGATTAATGTGTTTAAACCATTTTCATCAAACCCCGAAGGTCTTCCTGAACGTCGGGAGTCACTAACGTCAAAACTCTTCTTCTCAAAACATGAAAATCATTGTCTTGCCTTGCTCTGGCCGATGGCATTATTCCTGTTCATGTCGCAAATGTTTCTGGCTCTCTCTGCTGCTGTCAGATCTCTACTGAAATTAAATAGAAGAATATGTCGGAGAATTCTGATGTCTTCACTTGCCAATCCCTTTCCTAGGGACCACAACTCCGCTTCTTATCTACAAATGATAAAATGGTAATATAGAAACTCAAATAGCAACATTGAGCTACAAATAAAGTATGAGAAACGATAATTCAGCTCACAGCAACCGAAATAACAAGATGTAAACCAAAAACCATAAGAACTTATGCACCAGTCTAGTGCAATGATCCCAAAGATGCAGCGTATGGTACCACATCTTCGTACACGTTATCGTGCTCATCAAGCATGTTGAACGGGCACCAGTGCCTACCGATTCAGTAATTCCACTATGCCTGTAAACTCTGTGATAATAAATAGCAGATTAAGTTGCAGCGCCTTCATCCACCAAATCCGAGCGACGTCCATCTTGGGCGCAGTTCAAGATGATAGATTTGCACGACCCACTCTCTTCAATTAATTTTCAATTCTAGCAATTACTCATAGCACCCATGTCCTATATGAGTGCCACGGCTTGCCCTGGGATTCTACCATCTCTTGCTACCAAACTAGAGGCAGGCAGTCGCTTAGCTACAGGCATATATGTTAAATTGCCCATTTGGTTACATATCGAAACAACGCACGGGTCACCAATGTACCTATTCTCTTACAACGCCTGCCATACAAGCCTTACTTTGACGAAACAGTTGAAAATAACACCACACGCATACACTGAGGAGACAAAAATCACCTGATGGTACCTAATATCGCTTCGGACCTCCTGTTTCCCCACATAGTGCACCAGCTCGATCTGCCATGGACTCATAAAGTCGTTGGAAGTCTCCTGCAGAATTAATGAGCCATGCTGCCTCTACAGCCGTCCATAATAGCGAAAGTGTGGCTGGTGCAGGATTTTAACCACAAACGGACCTCCCGACTGTGGCCCTTAAATGTTCGAAGGGTAGCCAAAGCGTTCTCTCGGATTGGTCAGAATGTTCTTCAAACGAATGGCGAACAGATCATTGTATTACTGCAAACGGTCTCCAAGTACCAGACATAACCATTTCCAATCAATGATCGGTTCAGTTGGACCTTAGGATCCAGTCTATTCCATGTAAACACAGCCCACAATATTACGGGGCCACCACCAGGATATAAAGTGATATTTTGACAACTCTGGTCCATGGGCTTTGGTCCAAGGCCTCGTGAGGCCTGTGCCACAATCGCACATTACCGTCACTCTTACCAACTGAAATCAGCACTCAGCTGGCCATGCCATGGTTTTCCAGTCGTCTAGGTTCCAACCGATATGGCAGCGAGCCCAAGAGAGGAGCAGCAGGCAATGTCGTGCTGTTACCAAAGGCATTCTTTATTTTTATTTATTTATTTACACATCAAGATCCGTAGGACCAAATTGAGGAGAAAAAATCTCCAAGGTCATGGAACTATATCCAGGCAGTGAGGAAGTGGCTGAAGTACAACCCAGGAAGAGCAGCTGCTGTTTACAAAATTGACAAGATCTTCGAGGAAGCCTATTTGCTTGCAACAATTCCAAAAAATGCCATAGTTGGTTTCCGAGTTTCTTGAATATTTTACTTTAACCCAGATGTATTTCCAGAGCATATGTGTGCACCTAGTAGAACAACAGATCAGCCCCTAGACTTGACATTCCTTTTACCTCTTGACACATACTATAACCAGGCAGTGAGGAAGTGGCTGAAGAACAACCCAGGAAGAGCAGCTGCTGTTTACAAAATTGACAAGATTTTCCAGGAAGCCTCTTTGCTCGCAACAATTCCAAAATATGCCATAGCTGGTTTTCATGTTTCTTGAATATTTCACTTTAACCCAGATGTATTTCCAGAGCATATGTGTGCACCTAGTAGAACAACAGATCAACCACAACAACAGATCAGTCCACAACAACCAGGTCAGTCTACCTTATCATCATATGAGCTTTCTTGCACTCACGTCATCAATGAGTCAGTCACAGAGAGTGCAGAGACAGTCCTGCAGGATATTTCTCCAACTCCTTCCAGTTCCGGTATGCCTAAGAACTGCAGAGCTGGTGAAGGCTGCCAGAAGCTCACTGCAACACCAAATCTACAAGTTTTGAAGAAAATGGAGCTCCACAAAAATGGAAAGGAGCTGAGAAAATCAAACTGGGCTAATGGGAAGAGACGTTTGGCCGTGGTTCCCTCCCCCTTTCCCACCCCCCCCCCTTCCCAGATTAAGAAGTAGCAGATATAAACGTCAGTACTGATGAAGAAGACTAAGTAGCTTGAATATAATTTTGTGATTTGTACAGCCCATCGAAAGAATGGGAAGTGTCGTTGAAGTGTATGATGTGCTCAAAGTGGGGCCATGCTGATTTTGCTGGACTTTCCAAGGGTACAAAGAAGTTTGTGTGTGAGTTGTGCAAATAACATATTTTTCTAACTAATTGAACTGAAAATATCATCAATCAGCTGAATACCGTTCAAATTTGAAATATGATTTATAAGATTCTAGGTTCCTGGAAACAATTTGCTGTACATTTTGATATATTTTATTAATACACATCCTTAATATGGTAGGATTACAGTTCTAAGGCTTAATTACACTATAATATTTGTTTATGCTATAATTTATGCTTTTGCTAGCACTTATTCTGCTGAGAGAAAAGGTGTCTCATTTTGCCCGACTGGGTAGTCCTAAATAACACGTTGACGACGTTTATGAAGTTGTGAGTTTATAGCGAAACTAATTATTTTATACTAAATTCCTTATGCATATGCCACTGCAGAAATCCTGGTGAGATTAAAAATTATATTTATATAATTTTAATTGGCAAATATGAGACCCAATATGTAAGAGGCAACATGTCTGTCGAAAACCACCTTTGTGGAAGGGTGTGCGAAGGGTCGCTACTGCTTCATGATAAAGTAAACACCACACCTCAAATTTCGTATCGCAGAACTTAGAACAAGTCAGAGACATTCGAGCACCTACCCAAAGAGTCCTGATCTCATTCCGTGCGATTATCACGCCTTAGGTTACTTGAAAAATTTCTTCAACTGCCTGTGGGACGAAGGTGCGCATCAAGCAGTTACGGACTTCTTCACGCAGCAGGACACGGGCCCTTGAACCTGCTGCTTCCGGGGGGCTGTTGCCTCAGTGCTCAAGGAGATTTTCCCAGATTGGCATACCAATTTTTGGCTGCATGGCCTTCGAACGGAATCTTCTTGATAGTTTATAATAGAGTTATTCGGAAATTAAAGTCCAATCGGTCTCGAAATGGAAACCACAGTGAAAATAAAAAACGTTTTATTTGTAAATGTTTGTTACATCTTCCCCTTGCTTCTCTACATTGTCGCCGCTCTGCTTTAGATATGTGGTAGCGTTGTACCAACTTTCCAATACCCTTGCCATAGAACGTAGCAGCCTATACTTTCACCACTTCTCTATGCTGGTGTGCAGTTCGTTGTCTGTCCCAAAAAGTTGTCTCCATAACCAGCTATTCATGTGAACAGAGGTGAACATCAGAGGGAACCAAGTCCGGCCTATATGGTGGGTGATCAAAAACTTCCCATCGAAAATACTTCATGGCGTCCTCTTTGTCCCTACAATTTGCGGCCAGGCGCTTTCATGAAGAACAAAGTCAATAACAGGCACGTTTTGTAGGGTTGCATGGTATCAGGCGAAACCTCGCATTGAGAAACCATACTTGGCAGCACACAGTATCGTTGTAGGCTCACTGTGTGCTCAGAACTGAAAAGTGAGATCTGCCGCGATCAGCGGGCATACTAGAGACACCGCCCATTTGAGAAAAGCTTCATCTCACTTTAATTCTCTTTCTCCTCCGTGACCTATCAGAGCTTCCTTTCCGAAGAGCCCTCGTAAATTATTGGCTAAGTAAATGATAAGTATATCAGCACAACGCCATCAACATTCTATACATGTAGAATGATTACCTAGTGGGCTTACATCCATAAGTAGCGTCTGGATGTTTATCTTTGTTATACGAGGTGCATTCAAGTTCTAAGGCCTCCGATTTTTTTTCTCCGGACTGGAAAGAGATAGAAACATGCGCATTGTTTTAAAATGAGGCCGCGTTCATTGTCAATACGTCCCTGAGATGGCAGCACCGTACGGCAGATGGAATTTTACCGCCAACAGCGAGAATGAGAACTGTTTTAAATACTTAAAATGGCGACGTTTTCCTTACTTGAACAGCGTGCAATCATTCGTTTTCGAATTTGCGTGATGTGAAACGAATTGAAATTCATCGACAGTTGAAGGAGACATGTGGTGATGGAGTTATGGATGTGTCGAAAGTGCATTCGTGGGTGTGACAGTTTAATGAAGGCAGAACATCATGTGACAACAAACCGAAACAAACTCGGGCTCACACAAGCCAGTCTGACGACATGATCCAGAAAGTGGAGAGAATTGTTTTGGGGGATCGCCGAATGACTGTTGAACAGATCGCCTCCAGAGTTGGCATTTCTGTGGGTTCTGTGCAGACAATCCTGCATGACGACCTGAAAACGCGAAAAGTGTCATCCAGGTGGGTGCCTCGAATGCTGACGGACGACCACATGGCTGCCCGTGTGGCATGTTGCCAAGCAATGTTGACGCGCAACGACAGCATGAATGGGACTTTCTTTTCGTCGGTTGTGACAATGGATGAAACATGGATGCCATTTTTCAATCCAGAAACAAAGCGCCAGTCAGCTCAATGGAAGCACACAGATTCACCGCCACCAAAAAAATTTCGGGTAACAGCCAGTGCTGAAAAAATTATGGTGTCCATGTTCTGGGACAGCGAGGGCGTAATCCTTACCCATTGCGTTCCAAAGGGCACTACGGTAACAGGTGCATCCTACGAAAATGTTTTGAAGAACAAATTCCTTCCTGCACAGCAACAATAACGTCCGGGAAGGGCTGTGCGTGTGCTGTTTAACCAAGACAACGCACCCACACATCGAGCTAACGTTACGCAACAGTTTCTTCGTGATAACAACTTTGAAGTGATTCCTCATGCTCCCTACTCACCTGAACTGGCTCCTAGTGACTTTTTGCTTTTTCCAACAATGAAAGACACTCTCCGTGGCCTCACATTCACCAGCCGTGCTGCTATTGCCTCAGCGATTTTTCAGTGGTCAAAACAGACTCCTAAAGAAGCCTTCGTCGCTGCCATGGAATCATGGGGCCAGCGTTGTGAAAAATGTTCACGTCTGCAGAGCGATTACGTCGAGAAGTAACGCCAGTTTCATCGATTTCGGGTGAGTAGTTAATTAGAAAAAAATCGGAGGCCTTAGAACTTGAATGCAATTCGTAAGATTGCGTTAGGCCGCGCATGAATAGAGACAACTTCGATACTTTTGTGTCACGATTCGACAGCGAATAGATTGTGAGCTGTCGACATTGCGGCTCACCGTTCCCCGGGTTGGTCGATGCATCTCGACTCTCACACGAAGATGTAATCGATAGGCTTAGGAGGCGAATGCTCGACGCCATGTAAGATCTCGACGGCACGTGGGACTGTCGCCTAAGAGGACTGCCGTTTCCAAGCATCAACAAATCGGGTATCTCTCGAAAGCACTAGTGACTGGAGAAAAGCGCAGGTCACTCCTCTGTATAAGAAGGGTAAAAGAGTGGACCCGCTAAATTATAGACTAATATCTTTACCATCGATTTGCTGCAGAGTCCTTGAACATATTCTCAGTTCCAACGTAATAAATGTTATTTACTTATGAACAAACAGTCACGATAGCAAATATCGTTTATTAAAAATGGCCATTTTCGGCACATACATTGATCATCTTCAGACTGACTGCACCATCTGTTCAGCAGATATTGTCGTGACAGCACGCAGGTGATCAGCAAGTCGCCAGCTCCAGTAAATAGTGCAATCAATCTGAAGACTGTGCCGAAACCGGTCAGTTTAAATAATTGATATTTTGGGGTTCTGACTGTTTCATCATAAGTAATTATCACAACTAAGATGGCTGACACTCCCAGTTATGTTGGCTAAAATCATAATAAATGTTTTTGAGAGGGAAAAGCTTCTGTCCACTAATAAGCCCGGGTTTAGAAAGCGTCTCCCGTGCGAAATTCAGCTTCCCCTTTTCTCGTGTGAACCACTGATGGAGAATAAAAGGTGGATTCCATAGTCATGGATTTCCGTAAAGCATCTGAGACGGTGCCACGCTGCCTTCTATTAACGAAACTACAAGCATACGAAAAAGGTTCCCAAATGCGTGAGTGACTCGAAGAATTCGTAAGTAACATAACCTTGTATGTTGTCCTCGACGGCGTGTATTCATCAGAGACAGAGGTGTCATCAGGAATGCCCCAGGAAGTGTAATAGGACAGGTTTTATTTTTCTATGAACATAAACTATCTGGCAGACAGGGTAAGCAGTAGTATGCGGTTGTTTGCTAATGATGCTGTGGCGCACGATAAGGACACTTTAGGAGGACACAAGACGACTTAGACAAAATTGCTTGGTAGTGGTGTTACGATTGACAGGTAGCTATAAAAGTTGAAAAATATGTGTTAATGGAGGTGAGTAGGAATAATAAACCCATAATGTCGAATACAATATTAGTAGTGTGCTGAATGACAAAATGATGTCGATTAAATATCTAGATGTAAGGCTGCAAGGGACGATTGGTCTACTTCACCTGTAAAGAAGACTAGATACAGGACGCTAGTGCCACCCGTTGTTGAGTACTGTTCGAGTGTTTGGGATCCGCACCAAATCGGCTTAAAGGAAGACATCGAAGCAATTTTGAGGCTGGCTGCTAGATTTGTTGCCGGTGGGCTCGAATAACACGCAAATATTACGGAGATGGTTCAGGAACTGACATGGGAATCCCTGGAGGGAAGACGACGCCGTTTTCCAGGAATAGTGTTGGAAAATTTTAGAGAACCGCCGTTTGAGGCTGACTACACGGCCATTCTATTGACACCAATTAGCATTAAACGGAAGAACCACGAAGATGAGTTTAGAGAGATAAGCGCTCGTACGGAGTCGTTTATCACACACTATGTTTGCGAGTGGAGCAGAAAATGAAACGACTATTAGCGGTACAGGGTATCCTCCACCTTACACCATGCGGTGGCTTGCGGAGTATACATGTAAATGCAGAACCCGTCTTTAATTTTACGAATAGTTGTAATGAAATTCCGGGAAACGTCATTTTGGTGGTTACAGAATTATTGTAGCTTCCATATTATGAAAACATGCCGTTTCAAAGGAACGGCACTTTAAGGACCCACCAAAACCAGATTGTTCTTAGTGCGGTTTCATATACACTCCTGGAAATTGAAATAAGAACACCGTGAATTCATTGCCCCAGGAAGGGGAAACTTTATTGACACATTCCTGGGGTCAGATACATCACATGATCACACTGACAGAACCACAGGCACATAGACACAGGCAACAGAGCATGCACAATGTTGGCACTAGTACAGTGTATATCCACCTTTCGCAGCAATGTAGGCTGCTATTCTCCCATGGAGACGATCGTAGAGATGCTGGATGTAGTCCTGTGGAACGGCTTGCCATGCCATTTCCACCTGGCGCCTCAGTTGGACCAGCGTTCGTGCTGGACGTGCAGACCGCGTGAGACGACGCTTCATCCAGTCCCAAACATGCTCAATGGGGGACAGATCCGGAGATCTTGCTGGCCAGGGTAGTTGACTTACACCTTTTAGAGCACGTTGGGTGGCACGGGATACATGCGGACGTGCAATGTCCTGTTGGAACAGCAAGTTCCCATGCCGGTCTAGGAATGGTAGAACGATGGGTTCGATGACGGTTTGGATGTACCGTGCACTATTCAGTGTCCCCTCGACGATCACCAGTGGTGTACGGCCAGTGTAGGAGATCGCTCCCCACACCATGATGCCGGGTGTTGGCCCTGTGTGCCTCGGTCGTATGCAGTCCTGATTGTGGCGCTCACCTGCACGGCGCCAAACACGCACACGACCATCATTGGCACCAAGGCAGAAGCGACTCTCATCGCTGAAGACGACACGTCTCCATTCGTCCCTCCATTCACGCCTGTCTCGACACCACTGGAGGCGGGCTGCACGATGTTGGGGCGTGAGCGGATGACGGCCTAACCGTGTGCGGGACCGTAGCCCAGCGTCATGGAGACGGTTGCGAATGGTCCTCGCCGATACCCCAGGAGCAACAGTGTCCCTAATTTGCTGGGAAGTGGCGGTGCGGTCCCCTACGGCACTGCGTAGGATCCTACGGTCTTGGCGTGCATCCGTGCGTCGCTGCGGTCCGGTCCCAGGTCGACGGGCACGTGCACCTTCCGCCGACCACTGGCGACAACATCGATGTACTGTGGAGACCTCACGCCCCACGTGTTGAGCAATTCGGCGGTACGTCCACCCGGCCTCCCGCATGCCCACTATACGCCCTCGCTCAAAGTCCGTCAACTGCACATACGGTTCACGTCCACGCTGTCGCGGCATGCTACCAGTGTTAAAGACTGCGATGGAGCTCCGTATGCCACGGCAAACTGGCTGACACTGACGGCGGCGGTGCACAAATGCTGCGCAGCTAGTGCCATTCGAAGGCCAACACCGCGGTTCCTGGTGTGTCCGCTGTGCCGTGCGTGTGATCATTGCTTGTACAGCCCTCTCGCAGTGTCCGGAGCAAGTATGGTGGGTCTGACACACCGGTGTCAATGTGTTCTTTTTTCCATTTCCAGGAGTGTAAATGAATGTCAGTTAGGAACTTATCTACAATGGAACCTTTCAGGAGAGTGTAAGATGCAGAGTATATCATTCACAGTCAGTATAGAGTAACGGGTAGAGACACAGAATTTTAATTGGCTCCTTGTCCAACGTGACGTGTTTTCTTATTTGGATGATATCTTGAAATGTCTCTTACGAACAGCTTAAATGAATCGCCCGGTACTTACCTGACGACTGTATAAGTGTTGTTCTGGCAGTAAGTTGGAACAGTATTCCCTGACAAATTATACCTATAGTTTGTAAATTGTGGCATCAGCAAGTATAGTTTTCAACCACAGTGGCAGAGTCAGCTGTAGTTCTGTACAGGTTCCGGAACTCTCGGAACGGAGGTGATGCAAAACTTTTCTTGATGTGTGTAAATGAAATAATATAGTGAGACTACAAAACGAAGAAATATCTCGTTCTTTTCTTATTATTATGACAATATATGAGCGAGAGCCGCTAATATATTCTGTGGTGACACGTGAACATTACGGGGTAACTGAGCAACCTATAAGAACGTAATAATACGCAAGTTTACGTTTCCGTTAAGAGATTGAACGCGGAGATTTTACCCAATGTTTATAGAATAACGTTTCTGTCACAATGAAAATTTAATAAGAACGTTTAACTGTAACTTATTGAAGTTAATGAGCACTGTTTATTTCATGGCTACAATGCTGTTGTGTATAATAAGGGGACTGTTATTTTAATTGTGATTTGAATCTAGGGATTTAGCTTGTATCTTAGATGGACTTATGTGGAGGCAAAGATGTCTATTACGCAGAGATAGGTAACGTTCTGATATTACAGGTTTTTGTAAATCAGTAGTATTAAATATGAATGTTAATGAAATTTCTCAAAATCAGGCTTATGTTATTTGTTTTATTTTGCGTAGTTAACAATAATAGTGAACGCTTCTCTTATAGACTACTAATAAACACGGAATTATTCAAGTGTGCATTTCACCTTATTGAGCTCGGTGATTTGGCTGGAAAGAGAGTGTAAGCTAAATTTTCATGCATATATATACTTTCCTGGCTAAAACGTATAGAATCTCTAGCGCTTAAATAACGGCACACAAGGAGCAGGAGGGCAATACCTATCGCTACTCTAGTGGTGGAATGATGGACTAATTTCCCGTAATACTTTACTTCTTAAAAAGTCACGAGGACAACTTAGGAAGTTAAGAAACCTAGTACGGTTTAGGTTCAGCGTCCAGTTGAAGGCGAGTTTCCTGTCGTTGGAGAACGTTATAGACTGAGCTAATAGTTTCTTGTTCGTAATTTGGTCTAAGGCGGAATAACAGGCGTGTGTATGGGTGTAATTAGTTCCAAACTTTATTTTGTTAACGAGCTGTTATCTGTGCCTTGAACCGAAAGCAATTTTCACAGAAAAATAGCGCTTACCGCCAATTAAATGTTTCCAACCACGTTATGAAATTTTTGTAAATTTTTTATCAGTTGTCATAGATATCGTTACTCAGAGTGCCTATCAAGTTCAAAATTAGCGATACAGCGTGTGTAGAGAAATTGTGTATCTGACCTAAGTGCATTTCTTTTTACGACTGGATCATTTGTCACCAAATGAAAAAGAAATCCCTGTGAAGTTTGTCACTAACTGAAATAAAAACTTCCGTATTAGGCGCTCAAAGGTCAGTCGTCTTTTTGTCTACCTTAACGCGGAACATAGGAATGCTACTATCTGGTCAGAGTCAATTCATCTTGGATATTAATTCAAAACATTGCTTAATGGAAATATGAGACGGAAAATGACTACATGATTAACACTTTCTTTCTCATCTGTCTCTATGGAAGCAGATTTCCCTGCACTGTTATTCGTTACTTATATTCTGAAATGAGATATGTAGAAAATTTACGATTAGTAGACAGTCAAGTCACGTGAAAAATACGTTGGTGTAAACCTAATGTTAAAAATTCACCAGGGAACCTTGGGCTTGAGTGTGCATCGTTTCCCTAATAATTGTATTTGTTACATAGTCTCACCCAAACAATCAACACGATCTTCTGAGTTAGTCCATTTCTACAACTTGCAATTTGTTCTTATTTTTTACATTAAGCTCTCAGGCTCTACAGTGTGTAGAGTCTCTTCTTCTATTTCCACCTTAGCTTAGACCATAACGTCTATCGTCACACCTTCTAACCTCCACCCTACGTCTATACAAAATACCAACGCAGAAGGTAACACTGAATCCATGTTAACTTCCACATACCGTCTTATGATCTTAGGAACTTACCTAGGCTATGCCAAATTCCATTCCCTAGGCAACATGCATGAATTAAAGAACTTACTCAAACACTCTCAACCCCCATTTCACAATTTTTTCTTGTATGTTTCTTGGTCCGAGAGATTTTCCCGCTTCTTTCAAGGACCTTTTTACAGCTGTTATAGTTATTGCGTCTTCATTTACCATACAGAATGCAGTCTCCAAATCCAGTTCATTGCCGTTATACCTGGTTCTCTTTTGCGCAGGCAATGAGATGATTTTCCCATTCTATTCTATACTCCCATTCCCATTATATATTTGTCGATTCATTCACCTCTCTCTAAAAATACTTCACTATTTTGCTGACTTCTGCTGTCTTTGTATGCTGCAAACATCTTCTTTCCTACATTTCATTTTTCGTATTAATTATTACTTTTTAACCTCCCTTCTTAATTCCACAATTCCAAACGGGTCTCTCGTTCGCAGCCAACTGTTAAACATTTTCTTCTTCACTTTTATCTTTTCCACTATAATCTCAGTCCATCACTATGGGCTTTGTTTTCTTTCTTCGATATGTTGACCCAGCACTGCATATGCTCCCTCATGAATGCGTCTTTTAAATTTTTAGTTCGGTTTTCAGTAATACCATTGCCATCAAAACTTTCATTTGCTAATTGCTCTCAGTTTATAAAGAAATTTGACACATTCAACACAGAGACTATTTACATTATATTTAACAGTATACACAAATTTAATTGTATTTAAGCGCATCCAGAATTTTAACAGGATTAGTAGCTTGCTGACGTAGCCTTTTCCAGTGGATTGGAAAGACAATGTTTGCTCTAAACAGTAAGTTGGTGGAGCCAAATTTTTGACCCAACAGGAAAAAGGAGAACATTAAGCTGGAGATTCTTATTTGGATATGCAACTGTTTACCGAAGCGCTTTATTGAGGTAATACATATTAAATTCATTTCAGGCGCGATGTATATCAAGCGAGCGATTGACAAGTGACGGAAGAAACAATCACAAGATTAAGAAGGAGTTGTGTGACGTAAACGAAAGTTGGTAGGTTTGTTTCTAAGTCTGAAAGATGTTGCCTAGTTAAATTTCGCGCCAGTAGCGTAAGACTGGCGCTAGTAGCGTAACCGTCGTGAGTTTTAGTTATCTTTGAGATTGGACTTGGTGAGTATATGTTAGTCAAGAGTGCCTTTAAGGAGACAAATAAGACATTACCAGCTTCTCACAGAGTTTGGACGAGGTCTTATAAGTGGACCACGACAAGCTGAATGTTCTTTCTGTGATACTGAAGAAAGACTTGGCAACAATGTAGCCACTGTACATGACTGCTGGAGGAGGTGGTCACGAGAATGGACGGTCTCAGGAAGATGGCGATCCGGATGGCCACGTGGCACCACCGAGAGGGATGAACAACGTGTTCGGCGTACGGCTCTGGTGCAACGTACTACATCTGCAGCAGGAAGCTGAAGAGTAGTTGACACAGTAGTGACGCAACGAACTGTTACAAATCGGTTACTTCAAGGACACCTCCGAGCCAGACGTACTGTACCCTGCATTCCACTGACCCCAAACTAACTCCATTTGCAACATCAGTGGTGTCAAGCGATAGCTCTTTGGAAGGCATGGTGGAGGTCTGTTGTGTTTTCCGATGAGAGCTGGTTCTGCTTTGGTGCCAGTAGTGACCGTGTGTTGGATTGAAGTAGGCTAGTTGAGAGCCTGCTAGCAACCTGTCTGCATGCTAGACACACTGCATTTGAACTTGATGTTACGATCTGGGGTGCGATTCCGTATAACAGCAGGAACACTTTCCTGGTTATCCCACTCACCCTGACTGAAAATTTGAACATCAGTCTGATGATTCGACTGTTTGTCGTGCCATTCATGAACAGCATCTCAAGTAGTGTTTGCTCGTAAGGCCGACTGATAATTAGTACTGCTTTAGAATATCTTTGTCAAACTTCATGGACGACAAAAATGTGGCAACTGAGTATGTAGTAACTACAAGTTCTGAGTGAACTTGTAAAAGTTATTCATTAGAAAATTAATCATAACTGCTATACATATCTGACAATGTTAGTAAATGTGAAAAATGCAGAGTTACTCCAAGGTTCGGAGTCCACGTTAAACTGTAGGCTCCCCTAACACTGTCTGGGTAAATCGGTTCAAATGTCGGAGGTGGAAGGCAACAGCATGCCGTCTGGAATAGGACTGTGCCTCCTGAAGGACCGTGCTGAATCGTTTGCTGAATCGTTTCCATATTACATACCAAATTTGGTCTACCCCGTTTTTCTGCTGTTGATCTTTAGAATGTACTCAGTTACATAATGCTTAGAAAAACGTTTCATTATCTTAATATCAGTGTATGAATCTGTACTACTCGTACAAGTGCGTATATTCCTCTCTTTATCTTCTTGTCATTGAGTACTTAACTGAAACTACCACTACCGCGATGTATCGCATGGTATCAAAATAATATGCGGTGTAAATGACTAGCGAGTAATAAAACGAAAGTGTCAATTTGGTATTGGAATCGACGTTTTGTAAATGAAAAGCGTTTCATAATGTCTGTTTTTGCTGGACTGAATTAATTGTAAACAATAACAATAGTAATATTAATCTCGTGAGATTTAAAGGCATGTGTAGGTCTCTCATCTGCACGTCACCTCCGGGTCCTGGGTGTCCTTAACCTACCCCATTTTACCCGGCTGGATGATAGAGTAGTTCTGAAATTGGCAAGTCTAAAGGGACTACCATATGTTTATGCTCTTAATTACATTACACAATCTATTTGACAGTCGTTTATATTCTGTTTATTGTCAGAACTCTAATGAATTTTTCAGGTGTTACATGATCTTTATATACAAAGGCAATTATATTTACTGTACAACAATTAGCCCCTTAACGCTGAGTGTCGATTTTGCATTATAACGATGCTGTGCTAATAATTGGATGGTTAATTGTTTTTCAACGCCAGTGCCGGTAGATGCTGATTCTCCATGAAGCTACGAACGCTTCCTACAAGTGCTGCATTCTACGGAGTATTTCGTGTACTTCTAAAGTGCACAGTTTTTGGTTTTTAACTTCCGTCTAGAAATTTATTCAGGCAACTGGGAGCTAAAAGAAAAGAAGTTAATGGGTATCAAAAACGAATGATAAATATAATGTACACACTAAAATCTTCGTTTGTTTATGCTAATAGCGTGGTGTCACCGCCAGACACCACACTTGCTAGGTGGTAGCTTTTAAATAGGCCGCGGTCCGCTAGTATACGACGGACCCGCGTGTCGCCACTGTCAGTAATTGCAGACCGAGCGCCACCACACGGCAGGTCTAGAGAGACGTACTAGCACTTGCCCCAGTTGTACAGCCGACGTTGCTAGCCATGGTTCACTGAGAATTACGCTCTCATTTGCCGAGACGATAGTTAGCATAGCCTTCAGCTACATTTGCTACGACCTAGCAAGGCGCCATTACCAGTGTAGATATTGAGATTCTATTAATGTATCATCAAGAGCGATGTTCTACAAATGTGGATTAAAGTTACGTATTCCAGAAGCTACGTACTTTTCTTTATAGCATTCATTACGTATCCTGTTTCAGACCTCACGCCAGCCTGCGTGAGTTTAAGCGCGTGCCTTTCGGCTTCCTCGCATTGTGTCTAGGCTGTCTTGTCTAGACACAACAAATAGTAACACTATAAAACCGTCGTGTCTGAACGCTGTAATCTAGAAAAATACTAAACGAATTTTCACGCGGT
Organism: Schistocerca cancellata; assembly: GCF_023864275.1. NCBI lineage: Eukaryota > Metazoa > Arthropoda > Insecta > Orthoptera > Acrididae > Schistocerca > Schistocerca cancellata. Next base: position 680,451,871 of record NC_064630.1, read on the forward strand.
TCTCATACGAAACTTGTGCTTTGCTTTGGCCAATCTACAGGTTTCATTTCATCAGAATCTGACGGCGAAAAAAATTGTGATTTAAATTTTTTTTTTTCGAAAATGGTCTTATGTCTCTGCCTGTCAGAAGACGCTACCTCCAAAACTGATAGACAAGTATCTTGAGCATAGCGGTGGCCACATATACGCTTTATTTCATGTAAGTAAAACGACCTACAAAAAGTAATTTAAAGTCCTGTTACGTAGGCTGGTGACGGCATAGTACACCAAAGAGCCAACAGATGGTGCTATTAGTTTCGTAGTACACCAAAGGATCGATATATAACGCTGTTCGTTATCTTATCTCACAGTCAGTAACATTGGATTTACTTGTCTGTTAGTTTCGTAGTACACCAAAGAATCTATATATGGCACTGTTCTTTTTTTATCTCAGTGACAGACTCTTATCTTTACGAATACAAAAAATGGTTCAAATGGTTCTGAGCACTATGGGACTTAACATCTCAGGTCATCTGTCCCCTAGACTTAGAACTACTTAAACCTAACTAACCTAAGGACGCCACACACATCCATGCCCGAGGCAGGATTCGAACCTGCGACCGTAGCGGTCGCGCGGTTCCAGACTGAAGCGCGTAGAACCGCTCGGCCACCAACGGCCGGCTTTACGAATACAAAGTAACACAGAGTTTACTTGGCTAGGATACAATGAATTACTGATTTGTCTTTGCGTATTGAAAAGCTTTGATGCTTTTCATAGGTCCATTTACATTGTACTTCTTGACTGAGGTTTATAATCCTAAAGTGCGACCGTGTGAAAACGCCCTTATTTAACTTCCGTTGCGAAGCATGAACATGTCTCTAGTGTGAGGTACAACTTACACACATGCCAGGAAAGACTAGTAATAATATGAGTGATTTAAAAATAAGAAAATTCTTACCATAATCGTAACATGTTGTTGTTATTGTGATCTTCAGATTGAAGACTGTTTTATGCAGATCTCTACAGTAGTCTGTAATGTGCAAGTTGTATTGTTGATATTCGTAGCACAGTATGGGTTACGCCACGATCAGCAGGGAACGTCAGTTCAGCGAACAGTTTGTTGACTGAGGACGAGACCGCGAATAGAACCGACTGCAATTAGCACCATCGGTATCCAGGAGGTAGCGACCTGGGCACCTAAACTTATTTCACCAACTACACTTCGTAATACCTATTCCTGTTGAAATTACGCACAAAACACATTGCTTCCATTTGTTTATTTCGTAGCCCGCATATTTAATCCTTGGCTTATTACTGCTGCTTCTTAGTCGCAGACACATTCTTTTTACATACAGACGTTTCTATTGGACCTCAATTTTTTTAATAAATTTGTGTTATCTAGGAAAATGTATTTTCTCTCACCCAAGTCCTTCCACATCCCCTGCACAACTCAGCGTTGCTGCAAAAGTTTCCTAATCATAGTCTCGTTGTCTCTGCGTAACTACTGCAACATACATCCATTCGAAGCTTCATTGTGTTTTCAACTCTTGGTCTCCTCATTACCTAAGTGACAATACCTGGATCCCCTAGGATGTGTTCAGTCGGTTTATCCCAGACTTTCTGTCAGATTATGCCACAATTTTTTTTCTCTGCAATTTTTTCCAGTACCCACTCATAATTCTGCGTTCGAGTATTCAGTGTCCCGCAGTAGTACCACTTTCCAAAGGCTTCCATTCGCTTTTTTGTTGAATATTTATGTATCACATTTCACTTCTGTTTAAGACTCATTCTACAGTGTGGTCCATTGATAGTGATTGGGCCATATATCTCACTAAATAAGGATCAAACGAAAAAACTACAAAGAACGAAACTCGTCTAGCTTGAAGGTGAAACCAGATGGCGTTCTGGTTGACCCGGTAGTTGTCGCTGCCATAGGTCAAACGGATATCAACTGCGTTTTTTAAATAGGAACCCTCATCTTATTTACATATTCGTGTAGTACGTAAAGAAATATGAGTGTTTTAGTTGGACCGCATTTTTCGCTTTGTGATAGATGGTGCTTAATAGTCACAAACGCATAATTACGTGGTATCACGTAACATTCCGCCAGTGCGGACGGTATTTGCTTCGTGAAAGATTACCCGTGTTAAAATGGACCGTTTACCAATTGGGAAAATGGTCCATATCGTGTTGATGTATGGCTATTGTGATCAAAATGCCCAACGGGCGTGTGCTATGTATGTTGCTCGGTATCGTGGATGACATCATCCAAGTGTCAGGACCGTTCGACGGATAACTACGTTATTTAAGGAAACAGGAAGTGTTCAGCCACTTGTGAAACGTCAACCACAACCTGCAACAAATGATGATGCCCAAGTAGGTGTTTTAACTGCAGTCGCGGCTAATCCGCACATCAGTAGCAGACAAACTGCGCGAGAATCGGGAATCTCAAAAATGTCGGTGTTAAGAATGCTACATCAACATCGATTACACCCGTACCATATTTCTATGCACCAGGAAATGCATGGCGAAGACTTTGAACGTCGTGTACAGTTCTGCAACTGGGCTCAAGAGAAATTACGGGACGATGACAGATTTTTTGCACGCGTTCTATTTAGCGACGAAGCGTTATTCACCAACAGTGGTAACGTAAACCGGCATAATATGCACTATTGGGCAACGGAAAATCCACGTTGGCTGCGACAAGTGGAACATCAGCGACCTTAGCGGGTTAATGTGTGTTGCGGCATTATGGGAGGAAGGATAATTGGCCTCCACTTTATGGATGGCAATCTACATGGTGCAATAGATCGAAATTTTCACTCTACAGCGGAGTGTGCACTGATGAAACTTCCTGGATGATTAAAACTGTGTGCAGGACCGAGACTCGAACTCGGGACCTTGGCCTTTCGCGGGCAAGTGCAAAGGTCCCGAGATCGAGTCTCGGTTTTGCACACAGTTTTAAATGGTGCAGTGTGTGCTGACTTCCTACGTAATGTTCTACCGATGTTACCACAAGATATTTCACTGCATGACAGAATGGCGATGTACTTCCAACATGATGATTGTCCGGCACATAGTTCGCGTGCGGTTGAAGCGGTATGGAATAGCATATTTCATGACAGGTGGATTGGTCGTCGAAGCACCATACCATGGCCCGCACGTTCACCGGATCTGACGTCCACGGGTTTCTTTCTGTGGGAAAAATTGAAGGATATTTCTATCGTATTCCAACGACAACGCCTGACAACTTGCGTCAGCGCAATGTCAATACATGTGCGAACATTACGGAAGGTGGACTACTGGCTGTTGAGAGGAATGTCGTTAAACGTATTGCCAAATGCATTAAGGTTGACGGACATCATTTTTAGCATTTATTGCATTAATGTGATATTTACAGGTAATCACGCTGTAACAGCATGCGATCTCAGAAATGATAAGTTCACAAAGGTACATGTATCACATTGGAACAACCGAAATAAAATGTTCAAACGAACCTATGTTCTGTATTTTAATTTAAAAAACCTACCTGTTACCAACTGTTCGTCTAAAATTGTGACCCATATGTTTGTGACTATTACAGCGACATCTATCACAAAGCAAGAACAGTGGTCCATCTAAAACATTCATATTTCTTTAGGTACTACACAAATATGTAATAAAAATGGGGGTTCCTATTTAAAAAAAACGCAGTTGATATCCGTTAGACCTATGGCAGTGCCATCTAGCGGGCCAACCATAGCGCCATCTGGTTTCCCCCTGCAAGCTAGACAAGTTTGATTCTTTGTAGTTTTTTCGTTTGACGCTTATTTCGTGAGATATTTGGTCCGGTCACGATCAGTGGACAACCCTGTATATGAGACTACTTCAAACATTTTCAGAAATATGGCTTCGATGTTTTCCTTGCTACAGCCACTGTACATTTTATATCCTCTATGCCATCTTCACATGCTTTTGTAGCCAAACAGCAAAGCTAATCTACTCTTTTTAATGTCTATTTTCCTGATGTGATACCCTCATTATCCTTTAATTTAAATCGACTATATCCTACAATGTTTGCTTTACTTTTTTATTGTTCATCGCATAGCTTTTTTTCTTTCACAACCTACTCTCCCAAATACTTTGTTGCCTCTGACAGAACTGCAGTATCATCAGTAACTCTTAATGAAGAGGTTGGCATATCTACCATCACTTTTGTTATTGGTTGATTTGTTGCAAATTCTGGTGAGAATAATCCTTTCACTGACTTCAAAGTATCTTATTCTCACCTACGTTTCATTTCATAAAGAATCCTACTCCGCCACACGGCCAGACAGACAGGAGTTTTGGTCTGGCGTGCCTTTTCTTTTCATAGCAGGTCCTCTTCGGTTGAAAACATTTGGAGCATTATGGACAGGACGCTTCAACTAACAGTGGTCTTTAATAATGTGACTCGCCAGTTGGACAGAATTAACCACAATATCCCTCTGGAGGACAACCGCCCACTCTTTCAATCAACGCTAAGCTGAATAAATACCTGTGTAAGGGCCAGAGGAGAACCAACGCGGTGTTTTCTTGCTCAGTTTGTGAAGTTCTTTCTCTTGACTAGGTAATCCAAATTTTCTGAAATTGTAAACATTTACACTCCTGGAAATTGAAATAAAAAAAAAAAACCGTAAATTCATTGTCCCAGGAAGGGGAAACTTTATTGACACATTCCTGGGGTCAGATACATCACATGATCACACTGACAGAACCACAGGCACATAGACACAGGCAACAGAGCATGCACAATGTCGGCACTAGTACAGTGTATATCCACCTTTCGCAGCAACGCAGGCTGCTATTCTCCCATGGAGACGATCGTAGAGATGCTGGATGTAGTCCTGTAGAACGGCTTGCCATGCCATTTCCACCTGGCGCCTCAGTTGGACCAGCATTCGTGCTGGACGTGCAGACCGCGTGAGACGACGCTTCATCCAGTCCCAAACATGCTCAATGGGGGACAGATCCGGAGATCTTGCTGGCCAGGGTAGTTGACTTACACCTTCTAGAGCACGTTGGGTGGCACGGGATACATGCGGACGTGCATTGTCCTGTTGGAACAGCAAGTTCCCTTTCCGGTCTAGGAATGGTAGAACGATGGGTTCGATGACGGTTTGGATGTACCGTGCACTATTCAGTGTCCCCTCGAAGATCACCAGTGGTGTACGGCCAGTGTAGGAGATCACTCCCCACACCATGATGCCGGGTGTTGGCCCTGTGTGCCTCGGTCGTATGCAGTCCTGAATGTGGCGCTCACCTGCACGGCGCCAAACACGCATACGACCATCATTGGCACCAAGGCAGAAGCGACTCTCATCGCTGAAGACGACACGTCTCCATTCGTCCCTCCATTCACGCCTGTCGCGACACCACTGGAGGCGGGCTGCACGATGTTGGGGCGTGAGCGGAAGACGGCCTAACGGTGTGCGGGACCGTAGCCCAGCTTCATGGGGACGGTTGCGAATGGTCCTCGCCGATACCCCAGGAGCAACAGTGTCCCTAATTTGCTGGGAAGTGGCGGTGCGGTCCCCTACGGCACTGCGTAGGATCCTACGGTCTTGGCGTGCATCCGTGCGTCGCTGCGGTCCGGTCCCAGGTCGACGGGCACGTGCACCTTCCGCCGACCACTGGCGACAACATCGATGTACTGTGGAGACCTCACGCCCCACGTGTTGAGCAATTCGGCGGTACGTCCACCCGGCCTCCCGCATGCCCACTATACGCCCTCGCTCAAAGTCCGTCAACTGCACATACGGTTCACGTGCACGCTGTCGCGGCTTGCTACCAGTGTTAAAGACTGCGATGGAGCTCCGTATGCCACGGCAAACTGGCTGACACTGACGGCGGCGGTGCACAAATGCTGCGCAGCTAGCGCCATTCGACGGCCAACACCGCGGTTCCTGGTGTGTCCGCTGTGCCGTGCGTGTGATCATTGCTTGTACAGCCCTCTCGCAGTGTCCGGAGCAAGTATGGTGGGTCTGACACACCTGTGTCAATGTGTTCTTTTTTCCATTTCCAGGAGTGTATATTCAACCCTTTCAGTTGCTCCCTGCACCACTGATGCCAATTTTTATGTCCTCCATATAGGAGTCTGTATGACAGCAAGTCTGTTTGATCCTCAAGTATGATTGATTTCTTAAATGTGAAATTTAAAATTTCAGCTTTCCTTTTCTGTTTCTGTTGTCATTCCAGACAGGTCAATTAGAGATTGGATTGAAGATGTCAACTTGCTAAGTGATTTTATGTATTAGTATGATTGCCATTTTCTTGAGTTCTCAGCAAGATCTTGGCCTAAGGTATGAAGTGGGTCGTTGTTTGCTTAGAATTTTTTGCGGATGCATGAGCATCCAAACTTTTTGTTTTTTACATTTGCATGCTTTTTTTAACCAAGAGTGCAACACACACTGTTTCCTTATCATTTTCCGAATTTGATTATTAAACCATTGAGAGTCCATTGCATCCTTAATCCACTTACTTGACACATACGTCTCCAGAATTTGATTTACAATCAGCTTTATCTTTGCCAATCTATATTTGCCAGTAAGAGTACTTAAGTCTATATTATTCATGCAGAGAAGTCTGCTATATTTCTCATCCAATTTCACACGTTATCTGGGTGAGTTCTGACATGTATAGTAATTCTTTTGATCGTCTCAGCATAAAAACTTTCCCTCACGTTTTTTTGATCAGCTTAAAGTGGGCTGAAATAATTACTTGTCGATGGTTCAGTCAGTGACAATGGTAATATCCTCCTTATTTCTTCGTCCAAAGTCTTGCATTATGACCAAGGGCCAAAATAAATATTCTTAATGAGGGTACACTTTGATGTGATGTATATCCTATTAACCCTTTTGCTGGTGTGCGCTAGTATATACGTCCTGTTACGCTATTTGTCCAGATTCTGTGGCGATGTATATGTGCTACACTTCGATTTTACTACAGTGCTATAGACATCTGTATGCATCCTAAGACGCCGACCTCTCTCAGTTGTGGACGAGGTTCTTCCACGTCTCGATCAATAAAAAGTTGCGAATATTTGTAATGCAATACACATGCCTCATCGAGTGCTATCGTTTTCAAAAAGCCTTGTTTTGACATGTTGAATCGATTATGAAATATGACGATCGTTATCACCACATGTATCGTGATGTGCAAGGACGTGAGTGGGCGCGTCGCAGATTACCATCCATCGAATATAAAACCTAGAAACTCCAGAACGCAGACATACCGTTCTACTCTCAGTTTTAAATAAAATTTCGATATCTAACCTCACATGAGCTAAAATCAACAATACACAAGTTTACACAATGCATTTCTTCCTCTGCAAACTCTTTAAAATTGTGTGCAATGTTTTACTTAATTTGATGCAGTGTGGTAAGTATAATGCTTACTGAAAAGAAATTCAGTTCTTTATTGAGTGAAGATATCTGACCGTACGATGTGCAAAAAGCAAATTTTTTTGCGGAATGATTTCCAAAAACCCCGATGTTAAGTATTTCACATCGGCGGGAAAGCCATCTATCAGCACAGGCGCCACCATTTGATGAGCAGTGCAGCCATAGGAAAAGCAGCCCTCAGCTCAGAATGCAGTGAACAGTTGTATAGCAGCAAACAGGTTATAATATGCGAATTTTTTTCGACTACCTCTGGAAATGAAATTAGTAAGTCCGATAGCTGGTGTTTTCGTATAGAAGTCAGGTTGTATAGAAGTCAGATATTTCTTGCTCGAACAGTCCGCGGGTGTACTGCCGGTCCATAGTGTCCTACGGGCACAATTTTTCGGCGATCAGACATGTCGCCATTCCCATAAGGAGTACATTGAGAAGATCGCTGACTCCACAAAAAAGGTGGACAACAAGACCAGACCTCTTCTCAAGGACGCAGATTTAGCAGAGGGTGTCGCCAAGGACCTGTACCGTCAAGACTTTATGGACTCCCTAAAGTCCACAAAGAAGAGGTGCCATTAGGCCAAATTGTCAGCAACATTAGGGCACCTACATAATTGCTGGTCAAATACCTGGCAGAATAACTAAGCCCTTATGTGGGTAAGTGACCTAATCACGGTCATAATTCTGTGGATTTCGTAAAACGTCTCGACAACTTCTAGCTGAATCACTCAGATATCCTGGTGAGTTTTGACGTTGTTTCGTTATTCACCAGGGTGCCTATTTGAGAGTCAGTTGAGCTTATTGCACAGAAATTTGGCCTTTTCAAGCACGTTCTGATCCCCACGTATTTTCTCTTTAATAGAGAATTCTATGAGGAAACTGATGGAGTCGCAGTGGGGAGCCCACTCTCACCTATGGTCGCCACTTTCTTCGATAGCTGTCCTATCAAACAATCTAAGATTTCTTGCTGGGCCCTACTGTATGTAGTATCTTGCATCTCATTAGGCAGTTATTTTATTTCTGCAGAAAACTGTTCTCGTTCCTTTCACACCTCGGCTATTTTGTTTGCTGAACCTTCAGCTTGAGTAGCAGGGTTTTGCTGCTCTGTAATTGTTACTACATTCCGTTACAAGTGACCCATTGTCCTCCCCTGCAGGAATGTTAACTGGATCTTCCTTTATAGGAATACCAGCTAGATCCTGCATTGTAGGAATGTTAATTTCCCTAAGTGTTAACTTTCTAAGCTTCTGTAAAATTTCAACCATTGTGCTCAGTATTTGTAAGGGCTGATTAGCAACTGACACTTCACCAACTTCTGTGAAAAACAACTACATCCCGAACATTTAACTGCCGTTGTTTCTCCGTTCTGAACCGTAAGCGAGTTATAGGCATACTAAATTGTCAACACAGTCCTGACCTACAGGATTATACCCTTTATATTACCTCTCGCAGCACAAATAAAATGGAAATTCACGTACATGAAATTCTGAAAAAGTGATACATGGTATAAGGCTGAATAGTTTGTAGAAGGAATACTTAGGAGACAATGAGAGAAACATACTCTTCTAATAATAGAAAACTATAAATGGCTGTACCACTTCAATCAATTAATACTGCAGCTAATAATCTACTTGGATTGCTTAAATGGTACATATGAAATGCCATTTATGCTTAATGTGTATTTTCTTGCCTCAACAAAATACTGCAGTGTGGTGCAGTGGTTTATCGAGGGACGTTTGTTCATTAGCGACACATCTCTTTGTTCAGCATGTGTACTTTGAACAGAATTATTCCCGTGGGTACATGGAACACAATACAAAAGTGGTATTAATACAAATACAATACTGTACAACACGAACCCCTGACATCTTAGGAGCCAGGAAATTGTATTTAAGATTGTTATTAAAATTATCCCACATCTAAGATACTGATCTTGCGACCTATGATTAATCTTAGTCTTTATTTTTGTGATTAAATAATATTTTCCGTTAGTAATGACTCTGAGAAGTTACCAACATGTAAGTTTGGGTCGCTTCAGCCTAGTTGTTCAGAGTTGAAGCTCAAATACACTGGAAGCAGTGTGTTGTTACGAGCACACGCAAGAAACTTATATTCCTTGGGTATTATAAGCGCAGGGGCGTCCTCATATGTGTTAGGACTGCTCACTGCGTGGATGATAAAGAGGGTAGCTGTCGCAGTGCTGTACTTAATAAATGAATTCAAGTTAAAGGTGTATTTAGCGAAGTGGGCGTTGTCTGTCATGTAGCTTCGTACTACCCAACCATCCGACACGACTTATAAAAACTTCGAATGCAGTACACGAAACATAAAGGAGCGGGTACTTTCAAGAAAATTTCGTGAAACGTACAACGTACATTAACAATCTACAGATATATGCTGTTTGAAATCATACAAAAGCTCCCCAATAAATGGTACAAGAACCATTATTTGACTCGTCCACCGGAGGGCATCTTTCTTCGTTATTCTAGAAAATTTTATATATTTTCTCGTCTACACTCGATGATTATGGCGGATTAAATGACTCCAGACATACTCACATTCGTTTCTCCCATAAAAGGTCTTTAGTATAACACTTTCTGTCTCCTTTACAAATTTAAAACAAGGAATAATAATCCATTTTTCATAGATTGCATAGCGGTTAGCGCTGCTAATACTGGCTCGTTGTATATTCGCTGGACTGTTATTTGCTCCCTGTGTAAGTTTAATATTATCAATTCACTGTACTGATAACGCTAAACTTGACTTAGCAATATCACGTTTTCTCAGGAATTATCCAAGATAATGAAACAAAAAACTGCCAAGTCATATGGTACACATTCAGTGATCTATTGTCTAGTATCTAATTTTGTTACGAATCAAGATATGCATTTTTAATGACCGTGTTAATAAATTTATTTAATTCAAACATTTTTATGACCAGACTTCAAGTGCTATTCTGTCATAGATACACAGAATCATAAGGCTTTTATCAATAATTCTTAAAAATGTAAGAGATTGGTCTTATGTATTTTATGAGATAAAGGAAAAAACTTACAAACAAGTAGCTTTTTAGAAATCGCATTTGAAATAGGAAACAAAGAAAAACACACTATTGAATGAAGAGCCAGCGTAAATCCCTCCACTTGATAATGTTCATCTTATTCTTACAGTACGAGCTTTTGAACCCCAAGACTACTATGCTAATCCCCATCTCTACAGACTTTTTCAGTTTGACACTTTCGGAAGTGGTGTACTGTTTGGTCTGTGATGATAGTGGCACAATGTGTCGACGCTGTACATCGCTTGATTACCGTGTAGATCAAGCTGCCACCGATGGAATTTTTAAAATCAGTACCCATATGTGTTTTTTTCATATGACATATTGCACAAGTCGATAACTATTATGAGGTATCGAAATAATGTAATCTCCCTACAGAACAGTACAGGTAAAAATATTCTGAATCTTTTTGAGAATTAGTAATATATATTTGGATGAGATTCAGTGTACAACATTATTTCTTTAAAAACGTTTCCATTCCACATTTGGAACATTTCTTTTACTAGGTCGTTCCAATTTCTTTAATTTTATTTTTTCCTTAATTTTTATATAAACCTAGACAAAATGTTCTTCTTTAAATGAAGCTGAAAGCTATAAATACACAGGGCCATTGAGTCGCGGAAATTACAGTTTACTGGTGTAGGATAAAATTATTTGCCGAGCTAAACTAAAATTTCTTTTTGGTAGTAAAATTATCCATAATTGTATGGATATAGTGTTAGTTGTTATAGTCATATTCCTTTGAGGCATGCTTTTGTAAATAATAAACAACGTAAATTCCGTTCTGTGATATAGGTCATAGTGGTCATAAGAAAATAGAAGATTTCTACATCTTTAGCAAATTAACGTTTCTACTCTTGTTCGAACATGTTTAATCCATATATGTTGGTTACTTAATCTTCAACAAATTCACTTGGGGTGAAATGTTTCTGATGTTTTATGTGTTAGCACGGTAGGAAATGGTGATAGCTAGGAAAAGTTAGCAACTTTTTATTCTTTTTCTGTAGTAATTCTTTGATGTATTCTGTCAGTGACATTGTTATGTTACGTAGAACACAGTATAAGCGTTTGCGTTCGTGCATTAGCCATGTACAGCTACCACTTTTACGTTTCTGAGACAGTTTCCAGTTTGGTAGTAGTATGTAATTTATTTACCTATGTGCTCTGTTGATGTGTTAATTACTGGCAATTTTTTCTGGGCCAGTCCCTTACTTGAATTTGATACCTGCGTGTGTATAAATGTCCTCAAGAATTCACCATTTGTCATCATGCTCAGTTTTATTTTTTGTAGGTTTTCACCAGTTGGTATGACGTACCGGACCGACCGAAATTTTGTTAGAGTATCGGGTTAGGGATGGTTTTCCAAATATTTCTCCAGTTATTCTTTGCATGTCTTTCTGTAATGGGATTCAGGTAGTCACCCTTCATGAATCTTTTATATATATTTGTAGTACTGTATTACACTGGGTCTTATAGCTTAGATTCAGTATAAATGAATCCTGTGTAATAATTTCTAATGTGATCCGTATTCTCATTTATGTGGCCACGATTTACCCCAAGAACATTACTCAACATAGTAATTCTGCTGGTCTAGTTGTTATGATGTTATAGAGGCACAACGTTGCCTTCAAATCCGTGAACACAGTTCATAACTGGTTTGTTATCATTTTCTGACGTATTTCAGTTTTTTAGTGTTTTGTTAAGGAAGTGCATTGCTCTTGTATGGTCCTCCCAGCAGAAGGTGTAGTCATACCAAACTGAGACAAACATTCGTCGAGTAAAACATCTTTGTGGTTGCCACTTTGCTGCAGTGGGGACATCATTGGCGGTGTGCCACGAACAGTTCTTGACAAGCGTGAGCATCTATAGTATCTGGCCAAACGGACAAATAAGCGAGCACTTTGTGCTCGGAAAGAAACTACGATCGGATGACCACTGGTCCTCTACATTCGACTGACTGAGACGTCATTCATAAAGTTATTCTAAAATTATGGTAGTGATTCTTACAGAATCTGGACCGAACAAGTCTATAGTGAAGCACAGCCCATTAAAACATGTTATTCTGCCAGACGAAGTAACTGAGAACCTAATACTGAGCGAAAAAAAATGTTTCAAATGGCTCTGAGCACTATGGAACTTAACATCGGAGGTCATCAGTCCCCGAGAACTTAGAACTACTTAAACCTAACTAGCCTAATAACATCACACACATCCATGCCCGAGGCACGATTCGAACCTGCGACAGTAGCGGTCACGCGGTTTTAGACTGAGGCGCCTAGAACCGCTCTGCCATACCGGCCGGCCCCGTCATGTGAGACCACGCGCCGACGGAAGGTAGGTCACGCCCGACGCCTCAGTCCCTTCCCCTAACATTATGGCCGTGCCACCACTACCGTCACCAGCCGGTAAGCTATAAGTGCCATATCCGTTAAAGTCTAATACCACGCCTGGTCGCATCGCTTGGAGGAAAACAATATCCAAGTCATCCGCCCTTACCGTGTTCCTTAATGTTCCCCTGGGTGGGAATGCCGTTGATGTTATCTTTGTAGTATAGTTGTGACATTGCAGTTAATTAGGTGGGCTGGGAAGGGTCATGGCATCGTCGTGACCGTAAACTGATTGCCGTCCCGTCATCAGAGTGGCCGACACGTAAGTTAAATGTGACCTTGAGTGCAAGGTCCGTCCGACGGAGTGTCGGCGAGGGATATGGAACGAACCACATCGTTCAGTTCCACGTCATTAGCCCTGTCACCCAACGGGCATTGTGGGACGGGTTCCGTCAGCTGGCATTCGCCAGTCCTGGTAACCGTAGCGTCAGGCTGCAGCTTGGCAGCCTGTATCTCGCCGCCATGCATTTGGTGCACCAGGTGGGCTTGTAGCAGCTGCGTGACGGAAGTGGCTCCATTTTAGGAGCTGGCACTGACGTGTTGTGGTTCTCCTCATCCTCCGGCTGCACACCTCCCTCGTGCTACCCTTCTTCTGTTGACAGCCGCCGTTTCTTACGCCGTTTCCTGGCCATCTGATTGCGTTGGTGCGTCTCCGCAAAGGACCTGGGTCGAGGGTCCGTATGATCTTCTTGATCCGCAGCTTTGATATCGAGAGAAAGGATCGACTGTGCCGTTACTCGGTCCTGCCCCCGATGTGTTAGGGAGGTAATGGGGCGGAGATGCTGCTGGATCAAATATGATTGCTGCAGTATAGGATCGGGGGAAGAACTTATGGTCACTTGAGATGAGGGCCGGTCGCGCTCGACACCCACATCATTCCTCAACGTCTCCACGGGTGTGAGAGGGAGGGACGTGTCTGTTCTACAGGAGGTACCTGCATGAGACTTCTCTGAAGACAGTCCGTACCAAACCGACCTCCTTGCTGCAACCGGAGGAGGTTCTTCGTTGTCTATCGTAAATGACGACTAACCGCAATTCACCGATGGACACACACGATTGTACGTGTTTGTCGAGCTCAATAAACTTGACACACTCCTCTGAATACGGGATACGTCTCAAAAGTTTTCGGAGTTCAGAAAAGCGCTCCATTCGAACTCACAGACCAGAGCGATCAACAGCCACCACAAAATGGCAAAAGCAGAATCCATCGACGGACCTGCGTAGCAGCCTATCTCAAACCGCTTCCTCTATAAGCATGAAGTAAACCGTTCTGAAAACAATGAATAGACGAATTCCTAGCACATATTGTGGTTCTAAGTGCGTCACGTGAAGCAAATAAACGTTCTGTTTCATGATGGTCAGGTGTATTGTGCGTTAAATGTCAGTTTTCGGTGCGAAAGAGCCATTGTGCCTTGAGTCAATCTAAATGACGCTGTTACACAACACCGGGCGCAAGTAAACAAACACTCAGGGGAGGGTGGCCCGAAATTCTGAGTCCCGCTGAGCACGTCTGCACTGTCCCTAGATCATCGATGCTTATGCAAACATATCATTTTATGTTTTAATATAACTGCGAATGTGTGACAGCAACGTGTGGGAATTTCGGTATTTCTATGGTATGTGATGCTTCAATCAACATAGCTTTTTTTGTAGCAGATGTCCCGTGAGCCTGTCTTTTAAAGTATTTTTCTCTTACCTGCCCACCCACTCGACCGTGAGAGCTCTGGTCCGCGGATAATTCATCGTAATTAATTCATTAACGAAAATTCTCTAGTAAGAAACCTTTGGCAGAAAGATACATTGCTAGATGATCCATAGTGTAAAATGATCAGTGGTAGTGACCGAAATAGTTGAAACCGACTAGTTGTCACAGTGCTGCTCTACTTGTTTGGTCTTTATTCTTCAGTTAACTTCCTTACAAGATTACAAGCGATTTGGCTGTCATCGGACATGTCCAACTTTTATAATGTGTCAATCCATATCCCCTCCCTTGTTCTTATTGCGTACACCACAGATTAGCCACGTCAGATGGTATCAATATCTAAATTATTGTTTTCAAAAAACTTTCAACATTTTTGGGTAGGTGCTATAAAGTTAACTACGATTCTGCGTACATTCTGCATCCTGTAGCTTATTGAAATGTGTTCATATGACACCTTGTTCACTATTTCAATGACACAGTTGCCACTCCCGGAAATTACAATAAAAATCGTTAAAGTAAAAACTCTTCTACAGTAGGAGGTACACAATTTGGCTCTTATAGCTCTTTTTTGATACATTAAACTGAAATTTTTTTTTTCGAACACAAAACTGATGTCCCACATATTGCTACGGAAAAATTAATCTGTTGTTTGGTTAAAATATAAATAAAGGAACGCGACCTTAGCGTCAGCCTTAGCGCTGCGTTACATTATCTCCGTACTGGAAATTCTGACCATGATAATCCAAATTTACATACGACAATAGCCGTCAACATGTCTCGTTAAGAAATTTGTTTTTCGAACTTGTCCCTACCTTGTACGCCGTTTGTGAGACGGGAGATAGTCGCAACGGCATGTTACTTTCTACCTCCAATTGAGGCTAATAGTAGTAAAAAAGCATTGTCCTGTCCCTCCAACTATTTCAAACGAAAATATGTGAAAAACACACGTTTGCTCTGCTGATTGTCTTGCCTATAGACGCTGGTTTAACGTTATCTGTCAAATTTACGGGCTTGAAGAAAACTTTATCTAAAATGTGAGGAGGAAGTTCCACTCCAGATAGAGGCAAGTTTCGAAAATGTTGTGCATTGCATTTCGCAGTGTCATGTTTACGATTTCTGAGAGAGTATCGTTAAGATTTAAGGTGGCTAATTTCGTGAGTATGAGAATTTTCTGTGGATATGGAAATCATTTAGGCCAATTTTTTTGCTATATACGTGTTGAATGCCGTTACGAAATGTAAATCGTATACAACAACAGAAAAATAGTAATAGTACTGCACATAGATTAAATACCTTGGAAGATTGAAATGTTGTGATTTATTGCATAGCAAAAGGATAAGCGCTTTTTCTGCAATCTTTTGTTACAAGCAATAGTTTACTGTTAGAGTTTTTATACCGACTAACTAATCGGAAATATCGGAAGTGTTTGTTACTGTTTATCAACTTTCCCGTTACTCACCAAGGAATTTAAATTTGTTTTGACTTTTTAAGAGACTGCATGTTTGTGGCTGTATGGGTGCAACCGAAGGTCACTAAACAAATAAAACTAAGGCCATGAAACAGGCAAACTATTACAATCGGTTCATTTATGTGGAAAATACATATCTACCTCTGCTTGTTTTTCGTGCTTGATGAAGTGTTTTCACATTCAACTGTGTGCTGTGTGAATACTTGTGTGTACGAATGTAATAACACGAAAGATATGTGGGGAGCCGGCCTCTGTGGCCGAGCAGTTCTAGGCGCTTGAGTCCGGAACCGCGCTTCTGCTACGGTCGCAGGTTCGAATCCTGCCTCGGGCTTGGATGTGTGTGTGATGTCCTTAGATTAGTTAAGTTTCAGTAGTTCTCAGTTATAGGGGACTGATGACCTTAGATGGTAAGTCCCATAGTGGTTAGATCCAGTTGAACAATTTTTTTATGGGTGGGGAACGCGTCATTTCAACTCATTTTCTGTCTCTGGCTAACTTGCATTGTTTTGTAGTCTGATGGTGGCGATTGGTAAACATAAGAGCTCCGTCAATTCTTTCTCGAAATGTCATATCTCAAATCTAACCTTCATTTACATACTCTTCTGCTACACACTAATAAGCCAGAACATTATGACCGCCTGTATAACAGAGGGTATGTTCACCTTTGCCATGGATAACAACGTCGGCACATCGTGGCATGGAAGAAATGAGGCTCATGCAGGTCGCTGGAGGGAGCTCATACCACGCCTGCAAACACTTCACTAATTCCCCTAAATTCTGGGGAGGGCAGCGATGAACTCTTACGCCACGTTCAGTCAGGTGTACTCGATCGGGTTCAGATCTGGCGAATTGGGGGCAAGTACATCAATTGGAACAAGACATTGTGTTCCTCGAACGGTGCGTAACCTTGTTGAAAAATTCCACTTACGTCGGGGAACTTTTAGTCGTGAAGGGGTGCCCGTGCTATAGAACCAGTGTACGATACTCTTCTGCCGTCACGGTGCCTTTCACTAGCCCCACTGGATCCATGGATGCCCACGTGAATGTACCCCACAGCATAATGGAGCCGCCGCCAGCTGGTCTGTATCCGCAGCACAGGTGTCAAGGAACTGCTCCCCTGGAACACGACGGATTCGTACCCTCCCCTGGATATGATGAAAGAGATATCGGGATTCATCAGACCAGGCTACGTTCCGCCACTGCACCACCGTCATATGCCCATTTCGGTCATAAGTACCGATATTGTGGTATTGACGTTGGCATACGCATGGTTCGTCAGTTACGGAGTACCATTGCTAAAAGTGTTCGGTCAACTATGTGCTCAAACACACTTGTAGTCTGCCCAACTGCGAAGTCGGATGTTAGTTCCGCCTCAGTTCATCTATTCGTCACCTGTCTGCTCAACCTACGACGAACGCCACCTGTAATGATGTGAGGCCGCCCACGACGTCTGTACGTGGTTTCACCTTGGTTTCGCCACAGCGCTCCTCCAACCCTCAAGTCGTAGTTTCCGAAACGCTAGTGCCGAGCCTCCGATCCATCGCAATCTTTCCTCGGTCAAATACAATATATCATGTATTATCCTAGAATTTCTAATAGCCGTTTTGCTTTGCTTATTTGCTCGTGTGTTGTCTTCATTATTTCATTCCTCAAGGCTTCCTTAACTCTGTGCAAACGTTGTAGCTACTCTGTTTGAAACCCTCAAAATCTGGCCCTTTCGACTGATGTAGGTCTCATCTCCTTCATTTCCTACATTTCTGCAATTATTTTACTTTAAATATGCAGTTCCTAGCAGAAATTAATGTAAGAATTCACTTCTCCCTCTGGAAATGTCTCAATATTTTATGGTCTTGCTTTAAATTTCTCCCTCGCCATTATGTAATCTGTATGAAACGTTCTAGTGCCTCCGGTCTCTTCCACGTATACAAATTGCTTTCATGATTTTGATGACAAATATTAGCGATGGTTAAATTTTTCTCAGTGCAAGACCTTATCAGGCAGCTTTCTCATTTGCCCTTCTCCCTCAGGCCATGTTCTCCACTACTGAATTCCAGTTCTCCACCACAATTAATTTTTCATCTTCCTTGGCGATTTCAATAAATACTTTAGTATCAACAACTTTTCCAATCTTTCATCATCTGTCGGGTAAAAGGCATATAAAACTGAATGGTTTGGTGCAAGTAGGAGGCACCTCCACTTTTTCCAGTTTGTGGAAAATTAAAAAAACGGTTTTAAAAATTCAGTTTTCACCATAACGAAAAAGTTGCAAGCCTAGTTTTAGACTATGGGTATCTAATACTACTGACGAGAATACTCAGAAATGCATGCACTCAGGTACGTGCAATAGAGTTTTGAAGTTTGGAGCTGCCTCCGTTTTGCTCCAAAGTAAACGAAAAATTCTTTGTAGGGTCATTTTCTCCATAGTTAACCATATTTCAGTTTAAAAACTTTAAATAATAAAGAAGTATAACATTATTGGCGTAATACATTATTTCTACAGTTCTTCTTCAGTCTTCTAGCTCCTCTTCAGTCACCTTAGGATCGTTTGAAGCATCTGACGTCAACTGGTCGTAATACCACATTCCGTTTTGCCCAACATACTTTCTGGCCAGCTCTTTGACATGTTTAAACTTTTGGCCTTTAAGCGGGAGGAGACAATCATAAACTTGATGAAGGTTGTCCATTGTTATGAGACTCGCAGGTCCTTGGTTGCAAATTCGTGCATTTTCGAAGACAGTCATCCCTACGGTCGCAGTGCATTGAATAATACTTTTACCGATGTATGGCTGGTCATGGAGGAATATTTTGTATTTATTGATTAAATATTTTCCTCTTTTCTTGTTCGATAATGATACGTAAGGGTTCTTTACAAAAAAATTCTTCAACGTGTCAACAAAGTGGAAAATAAATCTCTGGTCCACTTCAGTGACATGAAACGGACGATGTTAACGCCGGCCTGCTGAACAATACGCAACACAACCTCCTTCGTACTATTGCTTGGGGGAAGAACGAGGCAGCTCCCAGAGCTGCCTGTTTTCATACAAACTCGGAGTACAGGCAGCTCCAACTGTTGGATTTCTCGGAAGCTAGTGGGTGGAGCTGCCTCGTTCTTGCACCAAACGAAGGGGCCTTTTTTTTGTATATGATAGAATGATCAACTCAATAGAGCCATAAAGTGGAGCTGCCTCCTTCTTGCGCCAGACCCCTCAATTGTACCACTGTGGTGGGTATTAGCTTCACGTCCCGGTAGTAGCTTTATGTCGATTTTCTTCATTATGCTCTCGAAAACAACAGCTTAACAACATTCCCCTTTCTTATTGATCTTAAAATCCATTCAAGCATAATGGGAAATTATCTTGTGTTGATAACGCTGATTCCTGTCTGGTCTTATTTCCGTAGATGAGTGATCAGTACAGATGGCTGCCAAGCATAGCACCCGTGTTCAATTCCCAGTACTGTCAAAGCTTTTTTCCGGCCGCGGTGGTCTAGCGGTTCTAGGCGCTCAGTCCGGAACCGCGCGACTGCTACGGTCGCAGGTTCGAATCCTGCCTCGGGCATGGATGTGTGTGACGTCCTTAGGTTAGTTATGTTCAAGTAGTGCTAAGTTCTAGGGGACTGATGACCACAGATGTTAAGTCCCATAGTGCTCAGAGCCATTTGAACCATTTTTTTGTCGAAGCTTTTTCCTTTTGCCACGCAGTAGTAGCCGACGGAGGCACAAGCACCAACAGGGAAGAAACCACTTTTGTGACATTTACGAGTTCCTAACCAGGAGCGAATTTTATTATATTATCTGTGTGCTTTAATAGTTTAGTTTCTTGAGTTTCTGAACGTAAATTTAATACCCAACAGCTACAGTCCTCGCGTTTCCGTTTGCGTCGGAAAATAGCCGATTTTGTGACATATTACAGAGGCGAATTATATAGTTTCACCTGAGTGCTTCGGTAGTTAGGTTTTTGAATATCTGCGTATTGTTAGACACAGTTCCTGCGTTTTCGTCAGGGTCTACTGTAGATTTCCTTTAATATGCGTAGTTTAGTTTTCCACGGTCTTTAATATGCACAGGGACTGCGATCGTTGTGTGTGGATGCGAGCTGATTTGGTGACATGTCGCTCTAAGTTTCAGGTTGTGATGGCTTCGGTTACACAGCTTGAGGCTGCAGTGGATGGGCACCACTGTTGTGAGCCGGCCGTGGGGATCCAACGGACGTCCAGCACGTCCGAGTCCTCCGAAAGGTCCTCACCGGTGGCCAACGCAGTTACTGCTCGCACTGAGGTTGACCCCTCACCTGTGGTTGAGTGGAAGGTTGCCCTGGGGCGAAGCAGGCGACGAAAGTCTTCCCAGACGGCCGTATTTAGGGCCGGTTTGTCTGACACACAGGCTCCAGGTGCTGTCTGTGGCTGACACTGTCGGTGAGCCAGATGCTGTCATCTGTACTGTTTCAGAGGAATCACTCAGCCTGCAAGATCCGGGATATAACAGAGGAAGGGGTTATTGGTGGTCGGGAGCTCCAATGTTAGGCGATTAATGGGGCCTCCTAAGGAACATGGCTGCCAAGAAGGGAAAGAAAACCAATGTGCATTCCTTGTGCATACCGAGTGGAGTCATTCCAGATGTGTAAAGGGTCCTCCCAGATGCCATGAAGAGCAGTGGGTGCAGCCAGCTGCAGATCGTTGCTCACGTCGGTACCAATGATGTGTGTCACTTTGTATCAGAAGAGAGTCTCTCTGGTTTCGAGCGGCTAACGGAAGTGGTAAAGGCTGCCAGTCTTGCTTGCAAGATGAAAGCAGAGCTGACCATTTTCAGCATAGTCGACAGGACCGATTGCGGACCACTGGTACACAGCCGAGTGGAAGGTCTGAATCAGAGGCTCAGACGGTTCTGAGACCGTGTAGGCTGCAGATACCTCGACCTGCGCCAAGGGGTGGTTGGGTCTCGGGTTCCGCTGAATAGATCAGGTGTCCACTATACGCAGGAGGCAGCTACACCGGTAGCAGGGACTGTATGGCGTGGAGTGGGCGGTTTCTTACGTTAGAGGGTCTCGAGAAAACAGAAGAATGGCTTCAGTCACAAAGGATGCAGGCCGAACAAATGGTTCAAATGGCTCCAAGCCCTATGGGACGGCCAGCCGCGGTGGCCGTGCGGTTCTAGGCGCTCCAGTCCGGAGCCGCGCTGCTGCTACGGTCGCTGGTTCGAATCCTGCCTCGGGCATGGGTGTGTGTGATGTCCTTTGGTTAGTTAGGTTTAAGTCGTTCGAAGTTCTAGGGGACTGATGACCACAGCAGTTGAGTCCCATAGTGCTCAGAGCCATTTGAACCCTATGGGACTTAAGGTCTGAGGTCATCAGTCCCCTAGACATAGAACTAATTAAACCTAACTAACAGCAGCCCGGTTCCGGACTGAAGCGCCTAGAACCGCTTGGCCACAACGGCCGTCCAGGCCGAACACAGGAAGGACGTAGATACAGGAACCCATGGTATAACAGTTGTAAACTGTCGTAGTTGTGTTGGGAAAGTACCAGAGGTCCAAACACTAATAGAAAGCACTGATGCTCAAATCGTTATAGGCACTGAAAGTTGGCTAAAGCCGGATATAAGCTCAACCGAAATTTTTGCGAAGAATCTAACGGTGTCCCGAAAGGACGGGCTAAACACGGTTGGCGGTGGGGTGTTTGTTGCTGTTAGAAGTACTCTAACTTGTCAAGAAATTGAAGTAGATACTTCCTGAGAGTTAGTATGGACAGAGGTAATTGTTGGCAATCGGAATAATATAATAATAGGATCCTTTTACCGATCTCCCAATTCAGATGATACATTTGCTGAAAGGTTCAAAGAAAACTTGAGTCAGATTTCAAACACATACCCGACTCATACGATTATAGTTGGTGGTAACTTTAATTTACCCGAGATATATTGGCGAAAATACGTGTTCAATTCCGGAGGTACGCACAAAATGTCATCCAAAATTGTGTTAAATGCATTCTCTGAAAGTTATTCCGAACATTTAGTTAATGCGCCCACGCGAATAGTAAACGATTGTGACAACACACTTGACCTCTTAGCAACAAATAATCTTGAGTTAATAACGAGCATCAAAACCGATACAGGGATTAGTAAACACAGGGCTGTCTTTGCACGACTGAATATTGTAATCCTGAAATCCTCCCAAAATAAGCGAAAAATATACCCGTTCAAAAAAGCAGATAAAAATGCATTTGACGCCTTCCTAAGAGACAATTTCCTCTCTTTCCAAATTAATAATATAAGTGTAGACCAGACGTGGCTTGAATTCAAAGAAATAGTATCGGCAGCAATTGAGAGATTTATACGAAATAAATTAACAAACGACGGAGCTGATCCTCCTTGGTACACAAAACAGGTTAGAACACTGTTGGAAGAACAACGAAACAAACATGAAATATTCAAACAGACGCAAAATCCCCTAGACTGGCGATCTTTTACAGAAGCTCGAAATTTAGCGCGGACTTCAATGCCAGATGATTAGAACAGTTTCCACAACGAAACGTTCTCTCGAAATCTGGCAGAAAATTCAAAGAGATTCCGGTCGAATGTGAAGTATGTTATCGGCAAGAAACAATCAATGCCTTCCCTGTGTGATAGCAATGGAGATACTATCGAAGATAGTGCTGCCAAAGCAGAGTTGCTAAACACAGCCTTTAGAAATGCCTTCACAAAAGAAGACGAAGTAAATATTCCTGGATTCGAATGGAGAACAGCTGCCAACATCAGTAACGTAGAAGTAAATACCCTCGGAGTAGTGAAGCAACTTAAATCACTGAATAAAAGCCAGTCTTCTGGTCCAGACTGTAAACCAATTAGGTTCCTTTCGGAGTATGCTGATGCATTAGCTCCATACTTAGCAATCATATACAACCGTTTCCTCGACGAAAGATCCGTACCCAAAGACTGGAAAGTTGCACGGGTCACACAAATATTCTAGAAAGGCAATAGGAGTAATCCACTTCATTACAGGCCTATATCGTTAACGTCGATATGCAGCAGGATTTTTGAACGTATATTGTGGTCGAAATTTATGAATTACCTCGAAGAAAACGGTCTATTGACACACAGTCAACATGGGTTTAGAAAACATCGTTTCTGTGAAACACAACTAGCTCTTTATTCACATGAAGTGTTGAGTGCTACTGATAAGGGCTTTCAGTTCGATTCCGTATTTATAGATTTCCGTAAGGCTTTTCACACTGTACCACACAAGCGGCTTGTAGTGAAATTGCGTGCTTTTGGAATATCGTCTCAGTTATGTGACTGGATTTGTGATTTCCTGTCAGAGAGGTCACAGTTCGTAGTAACTGACGGAAAATCATCGGGTAAAACAGAAGTGATTTCTGGCGTTCCCCAAGGTAGTGTTATAGGCCCTTTGCTTTCCCTTATCTATATAAACGATTTTGGAGACAATCTGAGCAAACATCTTAGGTTGTTTGCAGATGACGCTGTCCTTTAAGGACTAAAAATGTCATCATAAGATCAAAATAAATTGCAAAACGATTTAGAAAAAATATTTGAATTGTACTAAAATTGGCAGTTGACCCTAAATAACGAAAAGTGTGATGTCATCGACATGAGTGGTAAAAGGAATCTGTTAAACTTTGGTTACACGATAAATCAGTCTAATCGAAAGGCCGTAAATTCAACTAAATACCTAGGTATTACAATTACTTAAATTGGAATGAACACACAGAAAATGGTGTGGGGAAATCTAACCAAAGACTGCGTTTTATTGGCAGGACACTTAGAAAATGTAACAGACTTACTAAAGAGACTGCCTACACTACGCTTGTCCGTCATCTTTTAGAATACTGCTGACGGTGTGGGATCCTTAGCAGATAGGACTGACGGAGTACATCGAAAAAGTTCAAAGAAGGGCAGCACGTTTTGCATTATCGCGAAATATGGGCGAGAGTGTCACAGAAATGATACAGGATTTGGGCTGGACATCGTTAAAAGAAATCCGTTTTTCGTTGCGGCGGAATCTTCTCACGAAATTGCAATCACCAACTTTCTCCACCGAATGCTAAAATATTTTTTTGACACAGACCTACATAGGGGGAAGCGATCACCACGATAAAATGAGGTAAATCAGAGCTCGTACGGAAAGTTATAGGTTTTTCGTGCTCTCCGGGCGCTAGGAAAGACTGGAATAATAAAGAATTGTGAGGGTGGTTAAATGAACCCTCTGCCAGGCATTTAAATGTGATTTACAGAGTATCCATGTAGATGTAGACTGGTGCGGGTACACTCTGCGTGACAAGAATTGAGGAGCTACTTGACAGTGTCTGGGAAATCTGCAAAACGGGCAGAAGAGCTGTGTGCTAACCACATGCCCATCCGTATTGCATCTGCATGATAACGCATGGCAAAGGATGACACGGCGGCCGGTACACTTCCCTTTGGCTTTCACGGCTTGGCAAGGAGCTCGTAGGAAGTTTCCTATGATAACATCAAATACTTCTTTCACAGTAATTAACAGATCAGCGGAAAACATAACTAGTGTAAATTACGCACTACGACTACATGGGAAGGAGGTATATTATCAGAAGACCCAGAGATAATGGAAAATTCCAGTAGGATTGTACCATGGTCAGACAGCAATTCCGAAATCAGGAATACACAGGAGGAGATGTAGATCCAGATCACATTTTACAAATGGTGAAGTGTAGACTGAAGTTAAAGAGTTTCGTCAAAAGAATCAGTGTGGAAAGAAGTTGGATACTGAAGGACTGAGGAGTGTTGAGGCTTTGAATTTTACTAAGGATGTGTTTCATTCGACGAATGTTTGTCTCAGCTTGGTGTCACTATACCTACTGCTAGGTGGACTTGGTCTGCGAACCATACAAGCGCAATGCTCTTCCTTAATAGAAACTGAAATATTTCAAAAATTTTAACAAACTAGTTATGAACTGTGTTCAAAGATGTCCTTCCAACGTTGTGTCTCTATAACATCATAACAACTAGACCACCAGAATTACTATGTTGAAAAATGTCCTTGGGGTAAACCGTGCCCACATAAATGAGAATACGGATCACATTAGAAATTATTACACACGATTCATTTCTACTGAAGCTAATCTAAAAGATCCTGTACAATTCAGGGCTACAAATATATATAAAATATTCATGGAGGGTTGACTTCCCGAACCCCATTACAGAACGACATCCAAAGAATAACTGGAAAAATATCTGGAAAACCATCACTAACGCGATACTCCAACAAAATTTCGGTCAATCCGGTACGTCATCTCAACTGGCCTACAAAAAATAAAACCTGAGACTGATGCCAAATGGTGGACTCTTGAGGCCATTTGACGTTGCTCCCTTGTGATGATCAGATGTGATCGACCAGAAACTTGACGCATTAACAAGCAGTGTAACAACGGACCACTCTCATATCCGAATGCCTAATAATCCCAGATATTTCGCGATCTAACCAGACACCCAATAGAAAACCCACAATGAGACACTATTAAAATCTGCCCAGATCAAATAACGCTGTCTCACACTAGTGATTCAACGTCTCAGTACCCTTGTCTGTGATCAATCAGTATCTGACGTTGTTCATGCCCCTTATCTACCACGCCTGGTAATTGGCTAAACACGAAGAACACAGGGGAACTATGGGGAACTATAAAGGCACATTTGCATGCCATGCGTGAGTTTCCTCGGAAACGCGATATCTTAATTAAATAATTAATCTCTGACAAATAAATAAAGCCTATGGCACAGAACTGCAGCGCTATGCCGCTGATAAAACAAAATACAATTACGACACTCTTATGTTTCATTAAGAAGAAGTAGGTCATGTACAATAACTGTTGCGCGAAGCACGTATATTTTATTAACTGGCACACCGCCGTATGTGATGTTATATAAGAACAATGCGAGCTGCAATCTCACTAGGCACTCGACCCTGTAATGATTCTATATTTATGATAGTAAGTTGAATTATTTAACTCTATGCTTATTCGTTGAATATATCTGATTTAAGTAACTGTGTAAAGTTTTTTATGTTTAGTAGACAGTCACCTCTGTACGACGTATTGAGATGGCTGGCAAATTATTTTAATATTGAGACTTAGATTTTGAGTCCGCACCTACCGTAGCAGTCTTTGGAAACGATTTAAATACGAAGTCCGATTATTTGAGTCTTATTTCACGGTCAACTACGAATAAGATTCCATTTACGAAAAGGCCATTGTCAAGCGTCCACGTTCCAGATAAGCAAATATTAATTACAACCAATCACTATCGTACATAATTAATAATTAATATTTTATTTTATTTTATTTATTTATTTATTTTATATTGGTGACTGCGTGTCGGACTTGTAATTTTGTCATTTGTTACATTGTACTCTTTGTTTCATGCGAAAAATCAACTTTCTGGACCTGGACTTGAATATACGAGAATTAACAAAAATCTGAAGATATTTTCCAATTCCAAAATTTTGCGGAAAGACGCAACGAAGCTTTCAGCAAAATAAGGTAAGACGCAGCATCTTTGCATTGGCAGGCTTGACCAGACGCATAATTCAGTGTATTAGCTCTTCAGTAGATTCTGTAGTATTTCTTTCGCGCGTAGCAGTTTTCAGTGATAAATTTCACTCTCAGTGCTTTTCTTTAAACAATAACTTCTGCAACAATACCAATACACAAGTGTACAAAATTGCCGACTTCTGTACGATACGTTGTAACATGGCCAGCAGCCATTAACAATAATCCCATATTCAGTCTACATTTTAACAAACAGCCATTGTTGCTACGAGTGATTCATGTTCAACTGCATTTTATTTTAAAACCAGTCTCAAACTTTATTTTCTTGAAGCATATCCTACGTGTGGCATGGTCATAACTAGAAAACAATACGCAAAGATGGAACAGCAAAGACATACTATTCAGACGCAATCCGACTCGGACGAGAGACAAATGTTAGAAAATGACTTTACGACAGCAACCGGTAGTGACGATTCATCAAATATTGACGCAAGTGTTAACGGAAATTTGGACAATTGGCCGTCCACCACAAAAATTTCAAAGTCTCAGTGAGAGCGTCTAATGACGCGGCGGGAGCAGTGACCTTGCAAACAGTAAACATTGTCAACATGTTACAAATGCTAATGAAACAAAACGAAGAAAATATGGCAACCTTAAAGACACAAAATGAACAGTTAAAGACACAAAATGACGAAATTAAATCTGATCTCATAGCAATCAAGACATGTAATGACACTTTATGTAAACTTGTGGAACTTATAGACGCGACACAGACCAAACATATGACTGAACTAAGTACGAAATTTTCCAAGCTTAATACGATACAAGAAAAGACTACAAATGACGTAGCACTTTTACAGACGCAAGTACAAACCTTAATGTCACGCGTGAAGCTCTTACTGGACAAATTCAAACATATCCTTCAGTAAATGACAACCTTGAAAAACGAATTACTGACGTGCAGAATAAATTTCACGATGTTGAAAAACACCTGACTGACAGATTACAATCTGATGCCACAGTTCATTTTCAAAATATTAATAAAGAATTTCAAGTTTGGGTAGAGAACAAAGACAAACATTTTGATAGACGCATACGAGAAAATTTACCAATAATTGTTCACGACTCCGTAGCGGAATACATCACTAATAACAAACAGCTGACTAGTGACGCAGTACAGTCTGTCACTGCACCAATGACACAATTCACCGATCAACCACAGTCTGAATGTAACGAAAATATCAGTCAAAATGTACAGTTCAGAAACCAATATACATACGAGTATGACGCACACATACCGCACACGACAAACACAAGAACAAAACACACCACGACAACAACAAATAGCACGTGGTGCAAACACAAACACATGCTATTAGCATGGTAAACCACAGCAATATTATCGTAATTACTCGCTATCTGAACATTACAGTAATTACAGTGGAACAAATCCATATTATAATACAAAGGAAGAAGAAAGATTAAAAAACACAGGCAATTTCAGACTTTTATCCCAGAAAAACGAACCATTCATCCGGAGATTTTTCTTAAATCTTTTAGTAACGCTTTTCCACGCACTTGGAGTGACCGGAAAAAGATTTCATATATTGTCGGTTACATCCAAGGCGATGCAGCTGTCTGGGCATACAGTCAAGCTGACGTATGTACCACGTACAGTTAGTTTGAGTGTGCTTTTCTGAACAAATTCTGGTCGCAATCCGTCCAGGAGCGACTCAGAAGACAAATTTTAGAACCTGACACTTTTAACAGTAAAAATGGTAACTTACGCATATATTTTGAAAAATACCTGAACATGGGACATCTTCTGGACGAACCAGTCGCAACACGTGACATACTTCGTGCGTTGAAGGCCAAATTGCCTTTCAACATTAAAGAAAAACTCTTACATATTCCGGATGACGATCCATATTATTTTTTAACAGCTTTAGATTCAGTTGACATGTTACTAGAAAATCAGCGCTTCGCGCGGCAAAACAACAACCACAATGTTTATATTAGTGGTATGCAAAACATGCAGGCTTGCCAACTCAATTCTGGCGCGCCGACAGTTGGATACGCGGTACAACAAAAACAGCAAACTCCCATGCCGTCTCAATACGGAAATCAAAATCAACACGCGTATTCCAACACAAACAACAGTTTCAACAGTAATAACACATCATGCGGCAATCCATACAAAAGGTACCGCGGTAATAACTACAACAACAACGGTAACAACGGATACAAATATAACAACAAAAACACAAACAGAAACAGAAACAATAATAACTACGAGCCAAGACAGCATCAAGGCTGGACTCGTAGCGATCAATACTTTCATTCAAACACTGCTATACCACAGCAGCCACCAGGACGAAATTGGAGCATACCTTACGACCTACAGGTAAGTCATAATGCGCAACAGCAACAGCAACCGCAAAAGTTTAGAGATCACAACAGGCAATATCCGAATGTGAATATAAGTGACACCTGATACACAACCTCAATCTGTGTCAGTACCTGATACAAATGCTAATCCAACAAACTAGAAACAGTCTCTTCTATGCCCCAGGTCGTGGCGGAAGAATTCTTGGGAGGCGACTTTAATGTTAATCAGTTATTTGACACCACCATTGAACAACAAAATATTGATATGCCTAATAATTGTAAATAAAAACTACCTGTTTTATTTATAAGATACAACCACAATGAGAATATATCAGATGAACTTTTGCAAGACAGTACACAATGTCGTTCAAACACAAATGAAATTGTTTTAGCGTCTACTACTGGTGTAGTAGGTGGGATTCCAACTACTGTTATCTTAGATACAGGTGCAGCTGTGAGCGTTTTGTCTTTTAACTTCTATAAAAAGATGTGTGAATTGGAGCCTGTGCCTGAGTTTCCTGCCCAAAACTGTAAAATAACTACTGCTCTAGGTAATAAGTCATGTAGGGTTAAGAAACAAGTTTTTGTAAACATTAAAATAGGTAATGGAACCGTACAATGGCCATTCCTGGTTGTACAAAACCTTGTGACAAATTGCATATTAGAACTAGATATTATGAGCGAGAAGGACTGCATTATAGACTTCTCCAAGGGTAAATGTATTTTAAATGGTGAAGGCAGTGTAATTATTATTGATTTGGACAGGAGAACTCTAAAGCATCACAAACACTGTACACGGTACATAGTTCAGTTAGTACTTGACAATGGCATTCAAGACACACACACACACTCATCTGACACAGAGCTAATGGACTTGAAAACATTGCTTGATCATAAGATAAATGGAGCTACAGCTCTCAGTGTACATGAACGTATGAAACTACAGGAAGTGTTATCCAAATATTTACAAGTTTTTACCAAACGATTAGGTGTTATTAGTACATATGTCTACAAGATTGAAGTTAAGCCTCACAAGATCTTCTACCACAAGACACATAACGTACCGTTATCTCAACGACCTGCTGTGTGGCAAGAACTAAAACAAATGTTAGACTGGAAAGTCATTGAACCATCCACCTCACCTTACTGTAGTCCTCTAATTGTTGTCAAAAAACCAAATGGTAGCATCAGGCTAGTGTTAGCCGCACTGCGAACTAAATGAAATCATTTTACTGGTTCACGCAAAACTCGAAAATTTAGAAGAGCAATTACAGAAATTTCTAGATGAAAATATTTTTCCACAATAGATCTCGCTAACTCATCTTAGTATTGACTACACTGACACATCACGCACAGATACCAAACAAACATCACACAAACATAATAAAATGAAAACAAAAATTCAAGGCAGGAAGGTTTGTACTACTTCGTACTCATCATAAATCTGTAGCACTCAAACGACGCAATGCTAAGTGGCGTCTGCTATATGAAGGACCTTATATTATTGTTAACATACCGCATCCTGGTGCGTATCTGTTACAACATCCTAGAATTAACAAAATTATTGGGCTATACGCACACCTAGATCTTAGAGTATTTCATGCTAAATAATGTCAAAGTCATATCCAGGAAAACATTGCTAAGCAACTCGCAAAACTCTGTTTGCTACAACATAGATAATAAGTAGTATAGAAATGTTCATTTCAGCTGTTCCAGTGACGCAGTTGAAGACAGAAGAACTTTTCTTTCAACGCCGCGGCGCTACCAAGAAGACTGAATATTAAGGTAAAATTTATGATTACGTAGCAGTGAATGATATATTAATTTTTCACGGAACATTTGTGACTGTAGGTACCACTGACTTGGTATGACACCTGACGAACCGACAGACGTCATCTGTGAAGGAACCTTTTTACTTCGAGAAATAGATTAGACGCACATCCCTCAGCAAGAAAAGCATCTACCACTAGCCAAAGCCACACAGACACTATACACACACGCACAAAACGCGAGGAATCTAACAGTTTTACGTCTCTTGTTATTTTGAATATTTATTGAGTAGTGAAAACGCCTGGTCTTGCCTACTGATGTAATGAACGTTGTATCTAACCTATCTTAATTTCAGATGACATCACAAAAAAAAAAAAAAAAAAAAAAAAACCGATAAAATCCCAGCAAAACCGTTAAAGAGAACGTAAATATCTGCAATACATGTAATCAAATGTGACATAATGTAATAATTTATAGCTATGTAATGATGATGTAGACATGTTTATGTGTAACTGTATTATGTTTATGCTAAGAAAATATTTGACGTGTATATGTACGATTACTTATGTTTTTTTAAAAAATGATGTACAATGTAACTGTTACTATGTGAAAATTTGAACGATAACTTGTGCCAGAATGTGAAAAACTTTAAAAAAAATTGCGTAGTGAACCACTGTTCACGGACATTAACGTACATTACTAAGTCTGCAACTACGCAGAAACCTATGTGAAAGAAACTGTTAATGACATTCGTCATGCATCGTACCTTTGTAAACGCGATGAACGATTTCTTTGATAAGTAACTAGGAACATTTAGGTGAGCTATATTTAACAAAAAAACTGAAAATGTGAAGTGCATAATTGGTGCATCGTCTAGTGACATTACTACAGTATCTAACTTCAAGATGTTAACTGGATGAAATGGTCACAACATGCCTGTCCAGAAAACAACACGACGAGTGGAAGAATATTGGTTGGAACTTCAGGGAATGGAATGTTCTCGAAATGTGACGGACACACTTACCTGGACTGTCCAAGGATCGACGCCACCTATGTGCCGTCCGGAATATCGAAAACGAACTGCATATGGACCAATTACTCGACGGGTCACGTCCGATCTGTAATAAACAATGCTTTTTGTCACAACTAACTGCATCACAACGACTATAATGGAAATAGGAAATGGGCATGCTTATGTATCAGTTACGTTGTTATACACCGATGTTACTGTGATCAAAAAACTTTACCACGACGACACTAATCTGTGAAACATTACTGTGCGGCAGATGAATATAAACTGTAATAACGACACGACGTGCATAGGTCAACGCACCTGAAACAAAAAGACATTTTTCTTTGAAGCATTTCAATGCAAACTATGTAACTAAGAATATTCAACAATCTAAAGTTGTATTGATTATAACAAATAACGTAATTTTAAAATTAAGTTACCAGTCATAGAATGTATTCTTCATATGTAATGTTGGTGGAATATTTTCTTTGTGCAACGACAAAGAAACGCGCGCGCACACGAACAATATGAACTGTAATACTGTGCTGCGTGATCTAAATTTAGGATATAACGGCAGTCTCATAGACGCTTCTGCGCATGCGCACACTCTATTTTGCCAACATAAAAACTTTTACGGCGGGCGCGCGTCATTCAAATTTTGTATATAATATACTGTATAAAGTATGTCATGTAAATAGTTGTAGATAACTTAGATTTTCTTGTGCCTTTAGGTGAATTGCTCGCCTGCAGGTGTGTCCTTTCGCCTCGCAATTCAGGGGGCAATATAAAGGGACATTTGCGTGCCATGCGTGAGTTTCCTCGCAAACGCAAAATCTTAATTAAATAATTAATCTCTGACAAATAAATAAAGCCTATGGCACAGAACTGCAGCGCTATGCCGCTGATAAAACAAAATACAATTACGACACTCTTATGTTTCATTAAGAAGAAGTAGGTCATGTACAATAACTGGTGCGTGAAGCACGTATATTTTATTATCTGGCACACCGCCATATGTGATGTTATATAAGAACACTGCGCGTTGCAATTTCACTAGGCACTCGACCATGTAAAGATTCTATATTTATGAAAGTAAGTTGAATTATTTAACTGTAGGCTTATTCTTTGAATATATCTGATTTAACTAACTGTGTAAAGTTTTTTATGTTTAGTAGACAGTCACCTCTGTACGACGTATTGAGATGGCTGGCAAATTATTCTAATATTGAGACTTAGATTTTGAGTCCGCACCTACCGCAGCAGTTTTTGGAAGCGATTTAAATACGAAGTCTGATTATTTGAGTCTTATTTCACGGTCAACTACGAATAAGATTGCATTTACGAAAAGGCCATTATCAAGCGTCTGATACCAAATAATTAAACGTCAACGTTCCAGATAAGCAAATATTAATTACAACCAGTCACTATCATACATAATTAATAATTAATATTTTATTTATTTATTTATTTATTTTATAGAACATTCTACTTGACATAGAGAATTACAGACTGATCATTTACATATGTGACATGGTGTTTACTTGTATGAAGTTACAGTGTCATATGACAACATCTTCTAGAAGCATCACATTTGTTTGCCAGGCAGTTTAAGTTCCAAGAAAAATGTGCTCTGATGTGCAGTTGAAGGTCTTGTGATATAAAGCTCTGTAATAATGTCCCTGATAAATTATTGGACTACAGCATGGTGCGGTAATGTAGAACACAAGCTTGGGAAGGAGCAATGTTTGGCCTAAATAGCTATAAAAGGTTGCATTAGCAGCGTACGTACAGCTGGAATGGAGATCAGGAAGGACATGGCCAGGGTATATGGTGTACAGCCTATGACAGAAAGCCAGTGTCTCCAGGAAAGATGGCTGCCCTCCACGCGCTGATGTTCGCTAGCAGGGGTATGCGGAGAGTGATGAACGTAGTTGCTAGAAGAATCGTAGCATCTACATTCATTGAGACAGCCAAGCCGATCCGAAACCTCTATTAACGAATTCAAAAATTGTCGTATAGTGCCTTGAATCCCTTTGATTCTGCAAAATGATGAACTTTCTCTGGGTCCCTAGACCCAGTAAATATTGGTAAAGAGCCGGGGAGCGAAGTAGCGGCGACGACTCCATTTGTTGAACTTCAGGATTTCCTAACCAGCAAATATGAAGTGCGTAGCCAGATCAGGAAGGAGCACTTGGAATGCCGGACTAAGATCCTGAAACAAATACATGGCAAGGTAGTAATGCCACAACTATGTACTAAGAGATGTTCTGCAACCGTGACCTCGAAACGGAGGGAAGTTAAACTCTTGGTAGGTTCAGTGACTGGCCATGAGAACTTTAGTAAACAACCGCACTCCACGTGTGTAGATAAAGAATCTCGTAAGTGCAGACTGCGTGCGGGATGAAACCGCACCGCATGCAACTTTCCAGTGAAACACCGGAGACCAAAAGACATAAAGTAATCTGACATTAATTTCGTTTGAGATTGTGTCAAACAAAGGCCTGATAATGGGTCCTCTACTACTCTTCAGGGCACTGAAACGGTCTATATATTATTTGTTTTAGTTTGATAATATGATGCGATAACATATCGCCACTATCTCATTTTCTCTTATAAGCCTCTTATAAGCCTCAACACCTCCGCCCTGTGCTAAAATAACGACAGCAGCAATCGGCAACAACAATTAATTAAAGCTATTTCTTCACTTTCTGTAGTAAGACAAAACCATTACAATATGACGTGTTGTAGACGTCTTTTCGTGTGTACTCGTAATCACACCGCAATACTACTGTTGAGCATTATGAGTAGGAGACTGGCTTTGAAAAGTACGCACTTTTAACCTGCCTCAGTAACAGCCAAAATAATATAATGCGAGGCTAGTGTTCCTGTAGGACCTATTCGCTAATGACATTACTGCTGCCTTGGTATAGTAACAGCGATGAAAGACACTCTCATATACATATAAACACCAAGATGATATTAGCATCAAGTACAAATATAAAATCGTCATGATTTAGGCGTATACAAAAACTTATAAGTAAATTTCTCGCGATTTTTGTGAAAAATGTAGTTGCCCATGAGCATATGTAGTACGTTATTTATGACGTAGAGCAAAGAGAGCGTAAAGCAATGTGAACTATTAACGTATACTTATTAAATCGTATGTTACCTGACATTTTGAGTGTGATTAGCAATAAACTCTTTCAGTCTAAATATTGGTTGATTACGAATGTTCACAGTTTTACTAGCGCCAAATCTCTGAGAGATTTTAGCTTGTGATACAGGTGGCTTGGGTTTCGGACAGGAGGTTGTACAGACCTACGGGTCAGTTTAACGACAATTTCTTGTAGCATGAAAAATTGACGTAATAAAAACAAGATCATTTAAACTGTTGTGGTCTTCAGTTCAAAGACTGGTCTGATGCAGGGAAATAGCCCTGCCAGTTTACACGCCCATTGTAGTTATAAACGTCTTTTCTAAACCTGTACAACAACTTCAGTATGAGATCTGAGGCTCTATGAAACACTAATGCAAGAGGGGCGTTGATTACGCAGTGCAAATACATTTTTTTCCCGAAAGCACACTGACTCTATTCAAGATTTCGGTTCATTATTTCCCACTATTTTGGCTACAAAAACCAATATTTCCAAATACACTACTGCCCATTAAAATTGCTACACCAAGAAGAAATGCAGATGATAAACGGGTATTCATTGGACAAATATATTATACTAGAACTGACATGTGATTATATTTTCACGCAATTTGGGTGCATAGATCCTGAGAAATCAGTACCCAGAAGAACCACCTCTGGCCGTAATAACTGCCTTGGTACGCTTAGGCATTGACTCAAACAGAGCTTGGATGGCGTGTACAGGTACAGCTGCCAATGCAGCTTCAACAAGATACCACAGCTAATCAAGAGTAGTCACTGGCGTATTGTGACGAGCCAGTTGCTCGGCCACCAGACGTTTTCAGGCGATGAAATACTTCGAGAATGGGCTGGCAAGGGCAGCAGTCGAACATTTTCTGTATCCAGAAAGGCCCGTACAGGACCTGCAACATGCGGTCGTGCATTATTCTGCTGAAACGTCCCCTTAAAAAAATTATACATGACTGTGCTTAAACTGACACACAATATTTTTAGCGCAACGCAATCTGACTTTCAAAAATCCCTACAAAAGAATGGCCCTGACTAACATTAACCTATACCTTTCACAAATCACTTACCTCACCAAAAATCTTCGTTACTCGAACTACTGCAATACAGCGAGCGCCACTACTCCCAGCTAAATAAAAGATTCAAACTACTGAAGGCACTAACTACTGATAGGCATAGTTAGCAAATGAAAGATTTTGATAGAGAACAAACAATGTATTTACCTTAATAGTCTTCAAAAGTCATAATATATATAGTAGTTCATGACACACAGTCTTACAAATTTCAAAACTCCGCCATATCTCTCCCCACATCCACCACTGCTGGCGGCTCACCTCCAACTGCGCAACGCTACGCGCTGTTAACAGCCAACAGCCCAACGCTACAATAGCGAACAACAATGCAAACAGCCACAGACTGCACACAGCACATCCAGTGATTTTCATACAGAGCGCTACGTGGCGTTACCAATATAAAAACCTAAACAGCCTAATTAGATAGCCCCCATGCTCCCCACAAGAAATTTCACAGATTGTTTTGGGCAGTGGCCAATACAGATTTGAAAAAAATTTTTCATAATTACAATAACAAAGAAATTAAATGCACACACTTATTTATACCATGTTGGTCAAAAGCTAAAATTTTCTCACAGTCCATAAAGACAGTCCTGATCTTTCATCACAGTAAATTTGCAGTGTTTTTCTCAAAGTCTGAGCAATAAAAGAAAATGCACACGGAAGTAGTGGATTTCCATGCAGTCTTGAAGAAGTAGTGTTGTCCTTCCATTGGAAAGACAGTGCTGACTCTTGACATGCAGACAGGTAATAGGCCACAACAGAGCAAACCCACCACAGAGTCAGTCGAAGTTTTGAAGGTCATCACAGAGTAGACCCACTGTAGTCCTGGTAGCGACTACGGTATTGGTGGGCCACCAGAGGTGCAGACCCAGTGCAGTCCTTGTAGAAATAACGGCATATTCTGGGCCATCGAAGATGCAGACCCACTGTAGTCCTTGTAGAGACGGCCAGCAGCCATCTGTTGCGACTTTGCAGGTGCACAATCACCATCGAAGAGTATTGCGGAGAATATAGCAAGTCCATAAACCACCACTTGTGCACGCACAAAGTTTTTGGAATTGTCCTTAGAAGTCTTGCAGACAATATATCAAGTCCATAAACCATCACTAGTGCACTCACAAAGTTTTTGGAATTGTCCTTAGAAGCAACAATGCTGTTAAACAGTCCCTTGCTGAATTATTAACACACGTCCAAACACTGTCCTCTTTTTTTCACATATTGTGCATATACTATGACCAACAGAAACGTGTGCAGTGAAATATAACTTACAAGTTACTTAATTTGATGAACTGATGACATATACTATTTTATAACATGAGAATACAATTACAAAGATACAGAAAACATCATTAACACATAATAATACAGATAACATTTGTAGTAATACAGGCTTTACAAAACAATAGAAATAAACATACACATCAGTGTTACAGGAATTATGACACAAGTAAATACATAAAAGGTCAGAATAACTTTCGAAACATCAACTTCACACGTGAGCATTAAAACAGAACAGAATAAATAATGCCTTAACATCTTTAAATAGTAAATAGCATATTATTAATGCAAATTATATTTGAGGATAACAGTATCCCTCATTATAGGGAATGTAGCTTAGTACTAGAAAAATGCTACAACATAAATCTTATTAGCTAAACACATAAAGACAGGAAAACACAAATACACAAGAGTACACAAACACATAGCAGAATAACACAGGAGGAAAGGACTGGGTTTGTTTTCAGTGTAACATTTGTTACTGCAGTCCTACCCAAAACTTCATTCCGTAGATCTTTCGTCTTATTTCAACATTTGTTTCCACCAAAACAATCCTATCCAAGCATGCGTTCTGTATTTATATGTTCACATATTTCTTACCTCATTTTTTATTTTCTATTATCTTACCTCATCATTTATTTCCAAGAAATTCCTACCTATACCTGATATCTGTACTTTTTTCGTATAACTTCTCAATGCATTTCTTCCAATTCATCGCAACTCATTCTCTTATATAGTCTACCCCCTCTTTAGCTAACTTAAATCTACTGAGCTCAGATATATATACCAAGAGACGAGGCAATGCAGCAGCACATAACAATTAACAGAAACAGCAATGACAAAAAAAAATGCAAATTGGCAAAGCAAGCAGCAGGAAATATAAATTAACACAGCAAATGCAACATTACAACTAATATGAGCCAATGAGCAGCAGCAAGAAAAATAAAAACTGGCTTAACAGAGTAATACAAAATGAAATTTAATAGCACTATGCCTGGCAAGCAGCAGCAAATGCTATAACTTATACCTAAACATGACAAAGCTCAAGCAGAAAAAATATTACACTAAAGACAACAATGCAGATAAGGGAAAATACATTCACATCTTAATGTCTATGTAATTAAAGTGGTGCACCACAAAAACTAATTCTACAAAAGAAATTGCCAAGTACCTGAAAAGAAAATTCTGTATGCAATTCCTGTGAAATGTCATTCACTAGCCATACGGCATTTCATAATGCAGTAAACAATCTTTCAACTAGCAAGACAGTAAATGTGAAATGTTTCTTATAATTTCATTTCAGTAATTATCATAAATTAAGAACTCTACAGTGTAATCTTGTTATCAAGTTTGAGCGTGTCATATTTGCGATGCTTTCTACAAATAAATGTCAATAGCGAGGTTAATGGCCTCTTTTTTTTTTCTCCTGTGCCTCTGAAAGGCACACTCTAATGGCTTTTTTCCAGGCGACTGTTGCGCAGCTGGGTGCTTACAGTGACCTACCGAAATATTTACGACATCAGTTTCCGCTACAGTGACAGTTTGATACAAATAAAATTTCACAGGTCGAAATATTTGCGTTACAAATCTGTAGAAACAAAATCCTATAAATATAACAGTGTCCAAAAAAATTTTGCCGGCGTTGTGATACATCCACGCATTTGCACACATTTCATAACTCTTAAAGTACGATTCAGGTTTCCAACATCCTTTTTCACAAGTCAGAGTCCCTAACAACTACTCATTATTCCTTACCTTATTACACATATACATATTCGTAGACACTTCTTCAATATTTCATCATAATAAATACATAGCATAATCAAATTCCCCATATAGCATCAGCTTATTGATCATAAACATACGTCAACAGCTTAATACACATCGTCGTCATAAAAATAGCATCATAAAACCTCAGTCAAATCTCTAAAACACCGTAGCTTTCTGCAATAACGTCAAAACCTAAATAAAATTCTCTGCTCATTTAGATAGTGTCATCTACCTCAAATGTACTTTAAAAATCATGATCCCATACCAAATACATCATTCAAAGCTCTCAGAGTATCACAATTGCTCCAAAAATATATGAACAGTTCACAAAGTACAGACAAAATACAATTTCATAAGTGTGAAATTATCCAACTGTGTAATTGTGTAAACATGTGTCACTGACGTAGTAAAAAAAATGTTTCTTTCTCTCTTAAATAATCAGATAGCTGTGTAATACTGTGTTAGAGGAATATGGTACCGATGTGTAAAGTTGTATAAGCAAATACCATATTAGTTAGGGCTCCTTGTGCTTGCCAAACACGTGGTACACAAAGTAAGCATGTACCCCCCCGAGGATTAATGTAATTATACCCTCAGGTGTTACAGATTACAGCAATGGAGTGAAATGTATCACGGAAAACCTTGGTATCTTTGTAATTCAAAAATCTTTAAAAATAAATGTTTTAAATACAAAATTAATCACTCAAATACGTGTACTGTAGCGCTAAACTGTGCGTCTTGTTGTAAGATAATCTCTGTGGAAGTGTCACAGTTATCGTCCTCTGTAAGCAAAGTTCTGCTGAAATCAATGTACTTACCTCACCATAAACGAAAGTGAAATGCTTTGCGTGTAGATATTGTAGTTATTATGTACCTTACCGTGATCAAGAAAGTACTATAATGTAACGTATTGTTGTGCTACGAAAAAGGCTGTCTCATTGTAGCTATACCACAAAAGTTACTACGAAAACATGTATTCCTTTCCAGAAGAATTCAGAAAAACTGTGCAGATATGAAACAGATACACTGCAAAAGCAACCATGTAAACTGTGTCACACATTAGTAACGTCGTAATATAGTCGTGTAGCTGTCAAATAAATTAACCACTGTGTCATCTGGTATCTCTCAGAAAGCACTTTAAATCCACAATGTATTTTCAAGTAAACCAAAATGTTGCAGTAATATCTTATTAGCAGTACTGGTATATGTTCTAAGTATGTAAGCCTTATAGTCGTTATGTGTTCGTGCGACTAACAAGCAAGAATGTACACACACAATAACACTGTGACATCTGTTCACTATAACAGTGCATTCCTAATCTCTGTTTAAATAAGTTCTCTTAGTTCTTGACTGGATATTTAACTTCAAATATTGTTGCATTTTAACAGATTCTAAGTCTGACAAAGCATACTAGTAATGTAAAGTGAAAAGTTATATGGCAAAGACAAAGTTAAAAAGCAGATTGTCTTTCAGTAAACGGTTTTACATGTGAAATGTGGTGTAAACCTATACTCTTCCTAGTACGCAGAGTTTCAACTTCAACGCAATTATCATGTGGTATACGTTGGATTCTGTAAGGTCCATTGTAAACTAGAAAGAATTTGTGACTCAAGTGTTTCTTCTTATGGGACAATGAATGAGCTTTAATGAGAACTTTCTGACCAATATACAATTTATTTGCATTTGCTTTACAGTGTAGTTTTCTCCTTTTGTCTGCTGCAGATTTTATATTTTTAATAGCCAAATCAATTATGTCTTTGTTTCGAAGTTTACGTGTAGTCAGGAAAGGTACAAGCTCTCTGATTTTGTTCGGTGGTTCATCATTCTTCAGTACAAGAATAGGTGATAAAGCAGTGTAGTCATGAGACATTTCATTCAGCACGTTTTGAAATAAGTGTAAATATCTGTCCCAAGGCTGACGCTTTCTGTGACAATAAAGTCTGCAAAGCTTATTGATTTATTTCATAATCCGTTCAGATGGGTTACAATGTGGTGTGTACAATGAAATTAAAAAAGGTTTGATTTTATGGTTCCGAAGCATGCGTGACTAAACACCACATCTGAATTGCGGTGCGTTATCTGAAATGACTTTAGCAACTTCACGTAAGAAATTTTTAGCAAAGGCGTTGGATACAGACCGTCCAGTGGCTTTACGTAACGGAGTGAAAGAAGCAAATTTTGAAGTAAGTTCAACAGCAACAGCAACTAGAACGTACGAAAATCCATTCGATGTTCTGACAAGGGGTCCCAAGAGATCAATAGCAGCAAATTCTTTTAATTTAGAAGGAATGATAGGAAACACCTTTTGACAAAGTTTACAAATAGACAAGACTCTTCGAATTCTCTTTTCCATATTGTTAAAATAACAAGTCGTTCGAAGAATATGATAACATTTTCGTGGACCAAAATGTGCGTAGCTGAAATGAATGCAAAGTACCCATAGCTTGTCATCAACAGTGCAGCGTTTGAAGAGTATGTTGTTTCTAACCAGATAACAATGCCGAATCTGAGTGTGCAGCTTTTCATGCCATTTACTTTTGATGTCTTTCCAAATCGGATCTTTATCTTGTTCATGAGCGCTGTCCTTCAAAGATGTGGTGATGAAGTTTTCAAAGGTGACTTTCTGAATGTAAAGAATACTGAAATTTTTCTCCAGGTTGCCTTCTGTCTTACTTTTCTCTAGCCCAGTCGGTGCGCGTGACAGTGCGTCCGCAACAATGTTCTCCTTGCCGATAATGTAGACTATTGTGAAGTGGAATTCTTGCAGAAACAATGCCCAACGTTTTAACCTGTCATGATTTAATTTTGAAGACATAAGAAATTGTAATGCACGACGATCACTGTATACTTTTACGTGCTTACCTGAAAGAAATAAATGGAATTTGTTAAATGCCCAAACGATAGCTAAAGCTTCTAATTCAGTAACGGAATAATTTTTTTGAGATTTTGTTAGCACTCGGCTAGCAAAAGCAATAGTTTTCTGAACAGTAGTGTAATTTTCTGTGGCTTCTTGAAATAAATGGACACCAAGACCGACTTTAGGAGAATCCGTCCTAAGGCAGAAATCTTGTGACAGATCTGGATGAGCTAGTATTGGCGCGTTAAGTACCGATTCTTTCAAAGAATTGAAATCCAACTGTGCTTCTTCGTCCCAGTTCAAAATAGTATTTTTTTCTGTGAGAGAACAAAGTGTTGGTGTAACTAGAATTTGCATATTCAGAAAACTACGGTAAAGATTTACGAGACCTAGAAAACTGCGGACTTGTCTTTTTGTGCATGGAACTGGAATGGCTCTGATTGCTTCTAACTTTTCAGGATCCGGCTGATGCCTTCAGAAGCAATAATATGTCCCAAAAACCTCACATTTGACCTACCGAATTCAGACTTTTCCAAGTTAACTGTAATTCCAGATTCTGCAAAAATATGTAACACGCTGCTGAGAATGCGATTGTGTTGTTCCCATGAAGCTTTTGCTATCGGAATATCGTCCACATATAAGGTGATTTGGCGTTTTAAGATATCAGGTAATATGGAATTTAGCCCGCGAATGAACGTTGCCGAAGAAATGTTCAAACCAAAAGGAACTTTCCGAAATTGATAACAAACGACGAATCAAAGAAAAGCTGTGTATTTTCTACATTCTGGATGAAGTTCGATCTGATAAAAGCTGGATCTGACATCAA
Source organism: Schistocerca cancellata (assembly GCF_023864275.1). NCBI lineage: Eukaryota > Metazoa > Arthropoda > Insecta > Orthoptera > Acrididae > Schistocerca > Schistocerca cancellata. The sequence continues at coordinate 680,494,544 of NC_064630.1, forward strand.
TAGATGACAACACATTTACACCATCAAAATTTTGAAGAAGTTCTTCCAACGTTTGCGGCCTGTCTGTTTCAGGAATGATGATAGTATTGATTTGTCTGGAATCTAAGGCAAGCCTGATCGATCCATTTTTCTTCTCAACAACGTGTAATAGATTGTTGTATGAGGTTACTGCAGGCTCAATAATGCCCTCGTCAAGCATAGATTGTATTTATGTTCTAACCCAGTAACTATAATGCGCCAGAATTACGTATGGTCCAACACAAAATTTAGTATGCTCACGAACACGAAATTGGTATTGAAATCCCTTGATTGTTCCTGTTTTGTGAGTAAAAACTGTGGAATGTGCTTGTAAAATCTCAAAAAAGTCCTGCCTATTAGTGTCATTACAATTCTCAATTGTTTGAATTTTATTCTGAATTAACTCAGGATCAAATATGCCGTCGATATCATCCCTGTCAGTTCTTGCAGAGTGATTGTTAGTGTCTAGTTCTGTAGGAAATTCCGAACTGTTGTCTAACCGAAGGTAAAGCCCATTAATTTCCTCGCCATGGTTTGAGAGCCAATCTTGAAATTTCAAAGCTATTGACTTACCTTCTATCTCTAAACTTGTTTCAGCATCGTGAAAGTTTAAGATTGCTTTGTATTCATCAAAAAAGTCTACTCTCAATATAATTTCCGTCGACAATAATGGAACAATAAGGAAGTTCATAGAGAAGCTGTGGCTTTGACAAAAGAATTCTAAGTTGGTTTGTTGGCGTACAACTACACTTTTTCCTGAGATTGCACCTTGTAATTTAATCTTACGTAACGGAAGTGTGGGGCAATCGTTCGATTTCTTACATTTGCTAAAGGCTGTTTCACTAATTACTGTAATGGGACTGCCAGAGTCAACTACTGCCTTAAATTTTACGTCATTTACTGTAATGTGAATCACAGGATATGCAATGTTGTTATGTTTTACGTCCTGTTCCTGGAGTAAGATGTCCGTAATGTCTTCCATTTTTACGTAATTACTAGCTACGGCAGCTGCGTCGTCAGTTTCAGAAGTACGATTTGTGGCTGCCAGCGGTATGACTCATTGACTATTGTCTTTGTGTTGGCGAGCGTCGTTATTGGGATTTGGAGACCTAACTTCTACAAATTCACCTTGTCGAGAAGGCCCTGCCCAGTTTGAATCCCACCAGTTCTGATGCAATTCAGGTCTGTCATTACGATCATATCGTCTGTCGTCATGTCGGTAGATTCCATAGTTTCTTTCCTGTCACTCATGTGATGGAGAATTTCGCCCTCAATCGTATCTGTGTGCTGGACTGTTGCGTCTAAAGTTATTCTGTCTCCCTTGGTAATAATTATTTTAGTTCCCATATTGTCTGTTTCTCTGATTCTCTCTGTGATAGTCATTACCGCAGAGAGGTGATCTTTCCCTGCAATTATTACTACTCTGCCAACGGTTGCCATACAGGTGGTGTCTGTTTTGGTCACGATTTGTGTTGTGAGAATAGCCTTGTCATGTCCAGTTATTATTTCTTTCATCGCGGAATTGTCATGGATGTGACCTGTAATTGTTGTGCTCCTGTTTTCGCGTCCCGCGATTGTCAGTGTCAATTTCTAATTCTTGTAAGAGTCCCTGAAAAGCTTCAATGTTGTCTTTGCAACGTCCTGCCAAAATAATATGTCGTAAATGTTCAGGGTTGGAAAGGTACTGATTCTTGTGCAACATGTCTACAAAATATTTCACAAGACTGGAAAATTCAGATTGTTCGAAATGTTTCGTCATTACGATGCTATGTTTCACTTGGTCTTGTGTAGCTTGAGAGCAATATGCTGATAGGAAGGCATGATAAAATTCCCTTCACTGTGGCAATCGTGAATGACTGGTCGCATTCTTACAGCTGGTTCATTCTCTAAATAGCCACACATAAATTCTAATCCTTATCAGTGTTTTCCACATATTCCTTTCCTCTCCAATTCTGCGTAGAACCGCCTCATTCCTTACCTTATCAGTCCACCTAATTTTCAACATTCGTCTATAGCACCACATCTCAAATGCTTCGATTCTCTTCTGTTACGGTTTTCCCACAGTCCATGTTTCACTACCATACAATGCTGTACTCCAGGCGTACATCCTCAGAAATTTCTTCCTCAAATTAAGGCCGGTATTTTATATTAGTAGACTTCTCTTGGCCAGAAATGCCTTTTTTGCCATAGCGAGTCTGCTTTTGATGTCCCTCTTGCTCCATCCGTCATTGGTTAATTTACTGCCTAGGTAGCAGAATTCCTTAACTTCATTGACTTCATGACCGTCAATCCTGATGTTAAGTTTTTCGCTTTTCTCATTTCTACTACTTCTCGTTACCTTCGTCTTTCTCCGATTTACTCTCGAACCATACTGTGTACTCATTAGACTGTTCATTCCGTTCAGCAGATCATTTCATTCTTCTTCACTTTCACTCAGGATAGCAATGTCATCAGCGAATCATATCATTGATATCCTTTCACCTTGTATTTTAGTTCCACCCCTGAACCTTTCTTTTATTTCCATCATTGCTTCCTCGACGTACAGATTGAAGAGTAGGGGCGAAAGGCTACAGCCTTGTCTTACACCTTTCTTAGTACGAGCACATCGTTCTTGATCGTCCACTCTTATAATTGCCTCTTGGTTGTTGTACATATTGTATATAACCCGTCTCTCCCTATAGCTTACCCCTACTTTTTTCAGAATATCGAACAGCTTGCACCATTTTATATTGCCGAACGCTTTTTCCAGGTCGACAAATCCTATGAAAGTGTCTTGATTTTTCTTTAGCCTTGCTTCCATTATTAGCCGTAACGTCAGAATTGCCTCTCTCGTCCCTTTATTTTTCCTAAAGCCAAACTGATTGTCACCTAGCGCATTCTCAATTTTCTTTTCCATTCTTCTGTATATTATTCTTGTAAGCAGCTTTGATGCATGAGCTGTTAAGCTGATTGTGCGATAATTCTCGCACTTGTCAGCTCTTGCCGTCTTCGGAACTGTGTGGATGATGCTTTTCCGAAAGTCAGTTGGTATATTGCCAGACTCATATATTCTACACACCAACATGAATAGTCGTTTTGTTGCCACTTCCCCCAACGATTTTAGAAATTCTGATGGTATGTTATCTATCCCTTCTGCCTTATTTGACCGTAAGTCCTCCAAAGCTCTTTTAAATTCCGATTCTAATACTGGATCCCCTATCTCTTCTAAATCGACTCCTGTTTCTTCTTCTATCACATCAGACAAATCTTCGCCCTCATAGAGGCTTTCAATGTATTCTTTCCACCTATCTGCTCTCTCCTCTGCATTTAACAGTGGAATTCCCGTTGCACTCTTAATGTTACCACTGTTGCTTTTAATGTTTTGACTTTCCTGTATGCTGAGTCTGTCCTTCCGACAATCATATCTTTTTCGATGTCTTCACATTCTTCCTGCAGCCATTTCGTCTTAGCTTCCCTGCACATCCTATTTATTTCATTCCTCAGCGACTTGTATTTCTGTATTCCTGATTTTCCCGGAACATGTTTGTACTTCCTCCTTTCATCAATCAACTGAAGTATTTCTTCTGTTACCCATGGTTTCTTCGCAGCTACCTTCTTTGTACCTATGTTTTCCTTCCCAACTTCTGTGATGGCCCTTTTTAGAGATGTCCATTCCTCTTCAACTGTACTGCCTACTGCGCTATTCCTTATTGCTGTATCTACAGCGTTAGAGAACTTCAAACGTATCTCGTCATTCCTTAGTACTTCCGTATCCCACTTCTTTGCGTATTGATTCTTCCTGACTAATGTCTTGAACTTCAGCCTACTCTTCAACACTACTATATTGGGATTTGAGTCTATATCTGCTCCTGGGTATGCCTTAGAATCCAGTATCTGTTTTCGGAATCTCTGTCTGACCATGATGTAATCTAATTGAAATCTTCCCGTATCTCCCGGCCTTTTCCAAGTATACCTCCTCCTCTTGTGATTCTTGAACAGGGTATTCGCTATTACTAGCTGAAACTTGTTACAGAACTCAGTTAGTCATTCTCCTCTTTCATTCCTTGTCCCAAGCCCATATTCTCCTGTAACCTTTTCTTCTACTCCTACCCCTACAACTGCATTCCAGTCGCCCATGACTATTAGATTTTCATCCCCCTTTACATACAGCATTACCCTTTCAATATCCTCATACACTTTCTCTATCTGTTCATCTTCAGCTTGCGACGTCGGCATGTATACCTGAACTATCGTTGTCGGTGTTGGTCTGCTGTCGATTCTGATTAGAACAACCCAGTCACTGAACTGTTCACAGTAACACACCCACTGCCCTACCTTCCTATTCATAACGAATCCTACACCTGTTATACCATTTTCTGCTGCTGTTGATATTACCCGATTCTCATCTGACCAGAAATCCTTGTTATCCTTCCACTTCACTTCACTGACCCCTACTATATCTAGATTGAGCCTTTGCATTTCCCTTTTCAGATTTTCTAGTTTCCCTACCACGTTCAAGCTTCTGACATTCCACGCCCCGACTCGTAGAACGTTATCTTCTCGTTGATTAATCAATCTTTTTCTCATGGCAACCTCCCGCTTTGCAGTCCCCTCCCGGCGATCCGAATTGGGGACTATTCCGGAATCTTTTGCCAATGGAGAGATCATCATGACACTTCTTCAAATACAGGCCATTTGTCCTGTGGATGCACTGATAAGGAGAAGGGACAGGATGATAGGACATCTGCTAAGACATGAGGGAATGACTTCCATGGTACTAGAGGGAGCGGTAGAGGGCAAAAACTGTAGAGGAAGACAGAGATTGGAATACGCCAAGCAAATAATTGAGGAAGTAGGTTGCAAGTGCTACTCTGAGATGAAGAGGTTAGCACAGGAAAGGAATTCGTGGCTGGCCGCATCAAACCAGTCAGTAGACTGAAGACCAAAAAAAAAAAAATTCTAATCTGTGCTCTAAAGACCAGTTGAGAGGAAAACAATGATAGAATTGATGAAGCCACGCTTGTGGATGAATGTCGTTGCCGGAATTCTCAAATGTTTTGAATTTATGTGTAGTAATAAATAGCTTATAGTCAAAATCATCATGTCGGCGAGTCGCATATCGGCCATTGTTACTTCGCGTCGGCGATTACATCTCAAAATTCGGTGCACCTTGCCAATTTCTTTCATAATTTCCGAAATGCCCTGTGTTATAATTTTGAAGCAGTTCCGTATTTCTATGTCCCTCTTCCCGTATTGGAGTGCGAGTGTCCTCTGAAATACGTAATTCTTGTATTACCTCTGTCAGCTGATCTTGTACTTCCCGGATTTCTCTTTGGTGTTGCGTATTAATTTGCTTCTGATTTTGTTTGAATTTCTTAATTTGTTCGTACTCTTCAGTGTCATTAAAGACCACCGAGCTTGCATCATTCAGATTATCATCTACCTTCGTAGATAAATTATTTAGCTGATCCGAAAGTTCGACTACTTTCTCTGATAATGAACTAATTTCCTCCATGTGTCTTTCTGAACCAATTTTCAGAGTATCTATTGTGTCCTTTAAGTTTTCCTGAGTTTTTGCAAGTAGCGTAACCGAATCGGTAGATGCAACTGAGTCAATTTTAGCCCACAAGGTTTCATGATTTTCATGAAAAATGATTTCCAGTTCTTTTATGGCTGCTTCGTGATTCTGTAATGCATTTTCATGCCGCGAAAAAATACGTTGAAAATGCTCACAGATTTGAGTTTTTACGTCATTACAGAGTTTTTGACATTTCGATTCAATGTTATGTAACTCAGTAGTTGAATCTTCACGTGTCTATTCAAGTGTGGTGTCTAATTTTTGAAGCTTTTGCTGTGTTTGTCTCTGATTATGTTCCATTGTGTCTAACTGTTGCTGTGTTTGTCTCTGATTTTGTTCCACTGTATCTAACAGTTGCTGTGTTTGCCTCTGATTTTGTTTCCTTTGTTGCATTAATTGCAATAATAATGTATTAGTGTCTGGAATCTGTTCCTCTGTGCTTTTCGGCAGTGCATTTGCACCGGCGACATTCACATTTTGACAAGCAGAAAATGTGTCTTGACTTATTTGAGAAAACGGTGAGGACGCAAAACCTGAATCTACAGTATTGGCAAGATTGTGTCCTGTCATTTAGGATTCCTGAGACGAGCTGTTGCCAACCGATCGATCGATAATGCTTCCCTGTTCACTAATTGTTTCACTGCCTACACCATTATTTGCAGCCCGCTCCATTTCCATATGCACAATTACCAAATTACTACTTTGAACGTTAGTTAATTCATTACTCGGCGGCGCTAACACACTGCTTTCGTCTTCACTGTCATTTCTCAGTTTACTTTGGAGTCTAGTATTACGTTTTTCACAAGCCATTATTGTCACAATATTTCACATGACACCACAGAAAAGCACAATTTGAAGATCAAAATAAGATAACACATTAACATAGCACTGAAAATAATATCTAGTTAATTGCAAGCGCAGCTACGAAATACTTGGTGCAAATCTACATGCACGCCACAACTGTTTTACTGTACAACAATGACAGACTGCAACTACAAAGGAGATTCTCTCTACAATTACGCGCTAGCAATAAACAAAAGCTACACTAATTACACAAACTACAAGAAAAAATTGTAAGATACCAGTGAGCTATCCTCGGCTAAAGGTCGACATATGAAACGTCGCCTTAGAAAAATTATACATGACTGTGCTTAAAGTGACACACAATATTTTTAGCGCAACGCAATCTGACTTTCAAAAATCCCTACAAAAGAATGGCCCTCACTAACATTAACCTGTATAGTTAGCAAATGAAAGATTTTGATAGAGAACAAACAATGTATTTACCTTAATAGTCTTCAAAAGTCATAATATATATATAGCAGTTCATGACATCCAGTGTTACAAATTTCAAAACTCCGCCATTTCTCTCCCCACATCCACCACTGCTGGCGGCTCACCTCCAACTGCGCAATGCTACGCGCTGTTAACAGCCAACAGCCCAACACTACAATAGCGAACAACAATGCAAACAGCCACAGACTGCACACAGCACATCCAGTGATTTTCATACAGAGCGCTACGTGGCGTTACCAATATAAAAACCTAAACAGCCTACTTAGACTGCTGAAATGTACGGTTTCGCAGGGATCGAATGAAGGGTAGAGCCACGGGTCATAACACATAAGAAGTGTAAGGTCCACTGTTCAAAGTACCGTCAATGCGAACAAGAGGTGACCGAGACGTGTAACCAATGGCACCCCATGCCATCGCGCCTGGTGCTACGCCAGTATGGCGATTATGAATACACGCTTCCAATGTGCGTTCACCACGATGTTGCCGAACACGGATGCGACCATCATGATGCTCTAAACAGAACCTGGATTCATCCGAAAAAATGACGCTTTGCCATTCGTGCACCCAGGTTCGTCGTTGTGTACACCATCCCAGGCGTTCCTGTCAGTGATGCAGCGTCAAGGGGAACCGCAGCCATGGTCTCCGAGCTGATTGCCCATGCTGCTGCAAACGTCGTCGAACTCTTCGTGCAGATGGTTGTTGTTTTGAAAACGTCCTCATCTGTTGACTCAGGGATCGAGACACGGCTGCACGATCCGTTGCGGATCCGATGCGGGTAAGATGCCTGTCATCTCGACTGCTAGTGATACGAGGCCGTTGGGATACAGCACGGCGTCCCGTATCACCCTCCTCAACTCACCGATTCCATATTCGGCTAACAGTTATTGGATCTCGACCAACACGAGCAGCAATCGTGATCGCGATAGGCTACAATCAAAGTCGGAAACGTGATGGTACGCATTTCTCCCCCTTACACGAGGCATCACAACAACGTTTCTCCAAGCAACGCCAGTCAACTGCTGCTTGTGTATGAGAAATCGGTTGGAAACTTTCCTCATGTCAGCACGTTGTAGGTGTCACCACCGGCACCAACCTTGTGTGAATGCTCTGAAAAGCTAATGATTTGCATATCAGAGCATATTCTTCCTGTCAGTTAAATTTCGCGTCTGTAGCTCGTCGTCTTCGTGGTGTAACAGTTTTAATGGCCAGTAGTGTAATTTACTTTCAGCGCGACGATCTTACGCCACCTCACTTGGAATGCCTGTATGCCCGCACAGTACCACTCTGCTGGTCGACATCGAGCCAATGCCTTGTTGCATCAATAACCTCCGGATCATTCATGTACCGCTTCCCTTGGAGTGCATCCTACTTTAGGCCAAACAGCTGGATGTCAGAAGGTACGTGATCCAGGACGAAAGGTGGATGCGGAAAAATAGCCCAATGAAGTTTTGTGAACACCTCTTGGGAGCGCAGACTTGTATGAGATATTGCGTTGTTATAGAGAAGGACAAGTATGTTTGCATTTTTGTGATGACGAATATACGGAAGTCCTTTGTTCAGTTTCCCAAAAGTAGTACAGTTCAGTTCATAACTGACCTTTGCACCGTGAGGGAGGACACCAACCAGAATAACCCCTTCAGTGTCCCAGAAGAGCGTCGACATGAACTTACCGGCGGAGTGTGCGGCTTTTTTATTGGAGGAGAGGTGTCGTAGCGCCACTTCATGGATTGTGTTTGATGTTCGAAATGATGGACCCGTCTATTGCTATGTTCGCACTATCAGCCTCGTAACGCGCAAGCAGTTCCGCACAAGTGGTCCTTCGTTGCTCTCTATGGTCCTCCGTTAGGAGGCGATGAAACCGGCGGGCACACACCTTAGAGTATGCCAGTTGGTGGGGAGTATATTAGCACTACCGACACAGAGGTCCATTTGTGCAGCGAGGTGTTTGATTGTGATCCGTCGATCACCTCGAATGAGAGTCTCCGCAGTGTCCCATATTGTAGGAGTCACAGATGTGTGTGGCTAGCTGTCATGCGGGAGATCGGATGGTTTGCGTGACCAAGTTGCGACGATGACAGACGCCTCGCCCAACGACTGCCAGATCCCCGTAGACGTTCTGAAAGGACCTACGAATATTTACCTATCTGCCGTGCGTCCGTTTACCGCCTAAAGGAAGTCACTGACAGCTCTCTGCTTGGAAGGCACCTCCGTTACCGACGCCATTTTGAAAGCTGCGTACAGCGCCATGATCGGTTGGAGCTTCATGGAGTCATAGCGGCTGAAACGTGAATATTCCACGAAGTCCCGAAGCAAATTCCGCATTTTTTCACTCGAAACTGCTCGAGGAAAAATGTGTTTCTTTACTTACTGAACGTATGCTTTGATACTCACATGATGTAGATTAATACAAGCAAACCTCATTAATTAAAACTTCCGGGCCGAATTGTCGTGGTCCATAAATGAAACTTCTTCTCCTTTCTGACGTTTCGTTGCTTACTGCGGGCAACATCTTCCGAGGTGAGTCGCCGACTGGCTGCTAGGCGCTGGAGGTCCCGCTTATATAGAGCGCTTAGATGGCGCCGTCACTCATCATGTGCTTTCGACTTTAAATCTATCTCTGGCTAGTGCCATCTCTCTCGATCACAGGCAATCGAATGTCACTTCGTTGGTGCAAAGTCGACCGCCATATCTTGTCTAGTTTTAATCCTTCTTCTTTTTTATTAAAATTATTTTCGTGCTTGTAGATCTCTATAGCTTCTCTACACATGCAGGTATAATAATGTAAGGTCCTAGATATCACGTTTGTCCCACTACATTTTATGTCGTGATCACCGACTTTGAAAACGTGTTCCGCTACAGCTGATTTGTCAATTTGTCCCAATCTACAGTTCCTTTTCTGTTCCGTTAGGAGGGTATTAATACTCCTTTTAGTTGTTCCAATATAAACCATGCCACAGCTACACGGAATTTTATACACACCTTGGGTGACTACGGGATGTCGGGCGTCTTTCACCGATCTTAAACTTTCACTAATTTTCTTGGTAGGTCGAAAGATGGTCTCCACTTGAAATTTGGCCAAAACTTTCCCAATACGGTCCGTGATGTTATGAATAAATGGAAGAAAAACTTTTCCAGCCGACGTTTGTATCTGTCGTGTATTTTCGGACACTTTTCTTCTAGGGTGGATTGATCGATCTATATCGTTGTCAGTGTACCCATTTCTCTAATAGGCCGTTCTTAAAGGGCTTAATTCATCTTGCAAATAAATTGGCTGACAGATGTTATTAGCACTGACAACTAAAGTTTTTACGACTCCTCTCTTCTGCCTAGTATGATGATTCGAATCCTTATGTAGGCAACGATCAGTGTGTGTGTGTCCTTCCTATATACCTTGTGCCCTAATGTCCCATCTGCCCTTTTAATAATCAATACATCGAAAAACTTTTGTTGTCCATTACTCTCTCTCTCCATGGTGAATTTTATCTTTGGATTGAAACTGTTTATGTGCACCAAAACATCACTTAGTTCCTCTTCAGCATGATTCCATATAACAAAGGTGTCATCCACGTATCGACACCATTTTAAAGGGCATTTTTTGGCCGATTGCAGCACTTGTTCGAAAAATTCCATAAATAGATTAGCAATAGCTGGGCGCAGAGGGCTACCCATGGCCACCCCATCAATTTGTCCATAAAGCACGTTATTATGGTTCAAATGGCTCTGAGCACTATGGGACTAAACATCTGAGGTCATCAGTCCCCTAGAACTTAGAACTACTTAAACCTAACTAACATAAGGACTTCACACACATCCATGCCCGAGGCAGGATTCGAACCTGCGACGTAGCGGTCGCGCGGTTCCGGACTGAAGCGCCTAGAACCGCTCGGCCACACCGGCCGGCAACTAGTTATTATATTGAAAATAAATCGAGGATAGACAAGGTCGAAACAAAGCTATTATATCAGTAGGAAACATATAAGCTATGTAAGAAAGAGCTTCGTTACCCGTGGTGAAGAGGGATACTACGTCGAAACTGACAAGGATGTCACTTGGACTAACTGTGATCTCCCTCAGTTTTTCGATAAAATCCATGGAATTTTTATTATGAGTGTCAGTTTTACCTATATACAGTCGCAACAAAGAGGCATGATATCTAGCCAGCTCTTCAGTAGGAGCCCCAATGGCACTTACTGTCGGTCTCAATGAGACACTGAGCTTGTGTATCTTAGGTAACCCATACAGTCTAGGAGGGTAAGCTTCCGTTTTCAAAAGGTATTTTTTATCCTCTGTAACTTATTAAGAGCTTTTTATTAATCGCTGGGTACCACTTAACACTTTCGTTGTAGGGTCCTTTTTCAGTTTTTTATAGGTGGTAGGAGCCAAGAGGTCACTGATCTTCTTATGATAATCCTCACTCTTCAGCACGACAGTAGCACTACCCTTATCAGCAGTAAGTACAATAATATTCCTTGTCCTCATTGATCTCCCGTAAAGCCTTCCTTTCTCCTAGGGATAAATTACTGCTGGGTGCCTTGGCTTTATGTAATATCCTGGCTGTTTCCATACTGATTTCATCGGCAGAATGCGGAGATAACAGACGAATCCCTGCTTCTATATTGGCAACAATATCTTCCGTGGGAATCTGCGATGGAGTGATAGCAAAATTTCCTCCTTTCGAGAGAACAGAGACTTTCTCCTTGGATAGTTGATAATTATATGGGAATTCTCTGTAATCAATGTTTCCTGTTTTTGTAAATGCTCAAACTTCTTCTTCTGCCTATTAGAAGACACTTCTGCGCTAAGTTCCATAGACCTAAAAGTTAATCCCTCCACCTTATTCAAATCACCCAACCACAAAGTATTGCTAATACGTAAATAAAGATTTAACAGTTGACTACTAGTTACCGCAAGTCCTCGACGGGTTTGGTGGATCCCCTCCCGCAGCATCGCCAATTCCATGCGTAAATAAATCCGGTTCGCTTGCGCAGAAGGGAAATTCTTCCCTCCTTCCAAAACTTCAGAACTGTCCCAGTGTCACGACAACGTAGCAAAAAAGTGAGTGAACAGAGCTGTTGAGCTTTTCTCTTACGTAGGCTCTCCAATCGTCGTACCATAATCGACATATCCTCCGTGTAGAGGCGTCTAATCATAACATGTAAGCTTTCACGGCCGGCGTCTTCATTAATTAAAACTACCGGGCTGAAATGTCGTGGTCCATATATAAAACTTCTTCTCCTTCCTGACGTTTCGTTGCCTGCAGCGGGCAACATCTTCCGAGATGAGTCGGCGACTGGCTGCTAGGCGCTGGAGGTCCCGCTTATATAGAGCGCTTAGATGGCGCCACCACTCATCACGTGCTTTCGACTTTAAAAATACCTCTGGCTAGTGCCATCTCTCTCGGTTACAGATAATCGACTGTCACCTCGTTGGTGCAAAGTCGACCTTCATATCTTGTCTAGTTTTAATCCTTCTTCTTTTTTATTAAAATTCTTTTCGCGCTTGTAGATCTCTATAGCCTCTCTATACATGCGGGTATAATAATGTGAGGTCCTAGCTATCACGTTTGTCTCACTAAATTTTATTTCTTTATCACCGTCTTTGAAAACGTGTTCCGCTACAGGTGATTTGTCAATTTGTCTCAATCTACAGTTCCTTTTCTGTTCCGTTAGGAGGGTATTAATACTCCTTTTAGTTATTCCAATATAAGCCATGCCAAAGTTACACGGAATTTTATACAAACCTGGGGCGGGCGTCTTTCACCGATCTTGAACTTTGACTGATTTTCTTGGTAGGTCGAAAGATTGTCTCCACTTGAAACTTGGCCAAAACTTTCCCAATACGGTCCGTGATGTTATGAATAAATGGAAGAAAAACTTTTCCAAACGACGTTTGTATTTGTCGTGTAATTTCGGACACTTTTCTTCTAGGCTGGAGTGCTCGATCCATCTCGTTGTCAGTGTACCCATTTCTCTTGAAGGCCGTTCTCAAATGGCTTAATTCATCTTGCAAATAAATTGGCTCACAGATGTTATTAACCCTGTCCACTACAGTTTTTGCGACTCCTCTCTTCTGGCTAGGATGATGATTCGAATCCCAATGTAGGTAACGATCGGTGTATGTCTCTTTCCTGTATACCTCACGCCCTTAAGTCCCATCTGCCCGATTAATAACCAATACATCCAAAAAGTTTAGTTGTCCATTTCTCTCTATAGGCTTTAGAGATGTACAAGCACGAAAATAATTTTAATAAAAAAGCAGAAGGATTAAAACTAGACAAGATATGGCGGTCGACTTTGCACCAACGAAGTGACAATCTATTACCTGTAATCGAGATAGATGGCATTAACCAGAAGTAGTTTTAAAGTTGAAAGTACGTGATGAGTGGTGGCGCCATCGTATAAGCGGGACCTCCAGCGATTAGCAGTTCGTCGCCGACTCACCTCGGAAGATGTTACCCGCAGTAGGCAACGAAACGTCAGGAAGGAGAAGAAGTTTTATATATGGACCACGGCAATTCAGCCCGGAAGTTTTAATTAATGAAGACGCCGGCCGTGTAAGCTTACATGTTATGATTCGCAAACCTGATAACAGTTTAGTCTTTGAATACATGAAGTGTTTGATAACAGCCACTTTTCGTATCACTGGCCATAATACTGGCGTACCTCAAAGTCTGTACTCTATAAAAGTAAGAGGGGGGGGGGCATTTAACCACATTGTACGTGCGGTTTGTTTATGAAACTTCGTTTGGTCCTAGGGTTCTCGGCATATTGAAAGTCTCGACTTCTCGCTGTGTTATGCATATATTTCTTGATTAAGTATTGTCTTTAACATCTTATTTTTTGTCTATTCTATCTTCTAAATCCTCTACTCTAGTGACTGCTGTTCTTTGTTGAATTTTTTAGAACCAGAGCTCTCCTCCAACGTTCAGTGTTTTACGACAATTTCTAAGCAATAACTTTCTGAAAACTGCTATGTTGTATCCATCTCCACATGCTTACGTTGCCTCCTCCGTCTAGGTACAATAGTTCTCTTTTCTCCTTAAAATATTCGAACATCCTCGACAACGGAAACCGATTCCCCTTCCACGAAATTATTACTTTCCTACTAATTAACGTGAAGTTTTTTCCTGCCAGTCATTACGCAGCTTAGTGACAGGACAGACTATCACACTATCAGGAACTGGACAACAGACTTGGTTTCAGTGCAAGCAGCTATGGGTAAGAACACTGTTGTTCAACTGAAAACAAACATCGTTTCTATCGAAAACATAAGAAGATTGTCAGATATAGTCGGAGGTGTGCAACAGACAGTGAAGGCTCTACAGGAAGCCAAAGTAAATCAAATGCATGAAGACTTTCGAAGCACTGATACATATCTAAAAACCAGCGCTGAAATGGGTACCAAAAATCAAGTGTTAGTAGTCAAAGGGAAGATGTCAAGCTGTAAATGTAGAAATGTGAAAAATGTGAGACAATTGCCAAATACAATTAAAGTCTGAGATTATGGAGATAAATTACAAGGAACAGTTCCTGAACGACCTAACTACGATTGTGTCCCGCCAGACGAAAAAGAAAGTGTAATGTAGCTACAGAACAGAATATGGAGCCGCAGCAGATATCCAACGACATCTGAATTGCCGAAACGTGATGATGAAATCACAATTGGAGATTCATTTAGTCAGGCGTTAATCTCCGTAGAAGGAGCACGACGAGAGGAGATCATTTGTGTGTTATTGTATTACGAACTCCTAGGGCCGACTGCACCAACGCCGATTAAAAAAGTTAACCACGGTCAAGTCAGCATTTAATCCTGATTAACTCGATATTAGGCTGCACCAACACATAATATGGCAGCGCTTTTTGACGTTTTAGATGGCACTGAAGACGAATAAATGCTATATCTTCAACATATACACTCCTGGAAATTGAAATAAGAACACCGTGAATTCATTGTCCCAGGAAGGGGAAACTTTATTGACACATTCCTGGGGTCAGATACATCACATGATCACACTGACAGAACCACAGGCACATAGACACAGGCAACAGAGCATGCACAATGTCGGCATTAGTACAGTGTATATCCACCTTTCGCAGCAATGCAGGCTGCTATTCTCCCATGGAGACGATCGTAGAGATTCTGAATGTAGTCCTGTGGAACGGCTTGCCATGCCATTTCCACCTGGCGCCTCAGTTGGACCAGCGTTCGTGCTGGACGTGCAGACCGCGTGAGACGACGCTTCATCCCCATGCTCAATGGGGGACAGATCCGGAGATCTTGCTGGCCAGGGTAGTTGACTTACACCTTCTAGAGCACGTTGGGTGGCACGGAATACATGCGGACGTGCATTGTCCTGTTGGAACAGCAAGTTCCCTTGCCGGTCTAGGAATGGTAGAACGATGGGTTCGATGACGGTTTGGATGAACCGTGCAATATTCAGTGTCCCCTCGACGATCACCAGTGGTGTACGGCCACTGTAGGAGACCGCTCCCCACACCATGATGCCGGGTGTTGGCCCTGTGTGCCTCGGTCGTATGCAGTCCTGATTGTGGCGCTCACCTGCACGGCGCCAAACACGCATACGACCATCATTGGCACCAAGGCAGAAGCGACTCTCATCGCTGAAGACGACACGTCTCCATTCGTCCCTCCATTCACGCCTGTCGCGACACCACTGGAGGCGGGCTGCACGATGTTGGGGGGTGAGCGGAAGACGGCCTAACGGTGTGCGGGACCGTAGCCCAACTTCATGGAGACGGTTGCGAATGGTCCTCGCCGATACCGCAGGAGCAACAGTGTCCCTAATTTGCTGGGAAGTGGCGGTGCGGTCCCCTACGGCACTGCGTAGGATCCTACGGTCTTGGCGTGCATCCGTGCGTCGCTGCGGTCCGGTCCCAGGTCGACGGGCACGTGCACCTTCCGCCGACCACTGGCGACAACATCGATGTACTGTGGAGACCTCACGCCCCACGTGTTGAGTAATTCGGCGGTACGTCCACCCGGCCTCCCGCATGCCCACTATACGCCTTCGCTCAAAGTCCGTCAACTGCACATACGGTTCACGTCCACGCTGTCGCGGCATGCTACCAGTGTTAAAGACTGCGATGGAGCTCCGTATGCCACGGCAAACTGGCTGACACTGACGGCGGCGGTGCACAAATGCTGCGCAGCTAGCGCCATTCGACGGCCAACACCGCGGTTCCTGGTGTGTCCGCTGTGCCGTGCGTGTGATCATTGCTTGTACAGCCCTCTCGCAGTGTCCGGAGCAAGTATGGTGGGTCTGACACACCGGTGTCAATGTGTTCTTTTTTCCATTTCCAGGAGTGTAAATCGTCGCAACAGTGTTGGTGTACTTGTGGAAAGGGGAAATCTTTACGAAGTTTACGGTGACCGGAAATCTGAAGAGAGGTTTCGTCTTTCAAAAGAAACAGTGTGGGGGTTATTGGATGAAATCCACGGTAGGTTAGAATTTCCAACTTACCGAAACAATTCGGTCTCGCCCGTGAACAGACTTCTGATGAAATTAAGGGTACACGCAACTGGAACATTTAATATAGTAATTGGAGACAGTCTAAAGTACATTTTAAAACGGCACAAAGAATTCTGACTGAAGTGTCGGGAATCATAGCCACAATGTCTCGTCAATACATAAAGTTTCCTCCGCGAGCGGAAGTACGCTCTGTGATGGATGGTTTCATCACAATGGCTGGAATTCCTGGAGTTATTGGTACAGTGGATTGCACTCACATGAGGATTCAGTCACCTGAGGGACAGAATACAGAACTTCTCCTCAATAGGAAATCATATTTCTCCTTTAACTGTCAAACAATCAGAGACCACGATTTAATAATACGCGACACTGTGGCTCCGTGGCCTGGCTCTCTGCACGATAGTACAATATTTCATAATTGCGCTCGAAGAGCACAGTTTGAAAAAGGTGAAATACCAGTCGGTCACTTACTGGGAGATAGTGGCTATGCATGCAGATCTTACTTATTGACACCAATTTCACACCCACAGAGTGCGGCAGAGTACCGGTATAATAGGTTTCACATTACAATAAGGACACTGTGGAGTGACAATATGGTTTGTGGAAGAGGAGATTCCCTAATTTATCTATGGGAATGAGGTGTAATCCACAAAATACAGTGGCAATTGTAATGAGTACGGCAGTCTTGCATAATATTTCAAGGGGCACAAGCAAGGGAGAGCCACCACAAGATACGGAAATTATGCGGCTGTAGAGGCTATTACGTAGCGAGAGGGGCCCCGATATCGAAGATAATTAACCAATGCCTCCCGGTCAATAAATGTATCGTGATGTCACATTACCAGGACGAGCAGTTTGTCGCACTATAACTGATGAACGTTTTCACTGCGGTAAACTGTTACTTAATACATGTAAAATATGTAATTACTTTTATTTGAACTTATTATAGTGCACAAATAACAAAATATTTTTAAACATTTACATTACACTCGGTAGAATTTTTCCACTTCCAATAAAAATGGCTCTGAGCACTATGGGGCTTAACATCTCAGGTCATCAGTCCCCTAGAACTTAGAACTACTTAAACCTAACTAACCTAAGGACATCACACACATCCATGCCCGAGGCAGGATTCGAACCTGCGACCGTAGCGGTCGCGCGGTTCCAGACTGAAGCGCCTATAACCGCTCGGCCACTCCGGCCGGCCCACTTCCAATATTTTAATTTTTCATTTAGTGACAAAATTTTGAGATATTTTATTCTCATTTCTTTCATATGTTCTCTCTTCATCATTTTCAGCTGCTGCTGGAGTACGTCCACCCTCTTCTGCATCACACTGCCCAGTGCAGAGGAGGAAGCTCGTTTAGGTCTCGGTGGCAACCTTCTCCGATTACATATTCTTGTGTTCCTGCACTTGAAGATGTGGAGAAGGGTTGTTGAACATTCTCCGTAACAACCTCTGCTGGAATCAGGCTTTCGCCAGATTCAGCAACCATTAAAGTTCCATTAATGTTTGTGATACTGCTAACATCGCCATCTGGTGCATCATCAACGACATATACATTTAGATCCATTATTACACTGTATTGTGCATCCAAATGAAAGGTTTGTTCGAGTGGCTTCAATGATGAGCCGAATATTTCCAGTAGGTTTGCCTCATGTGGACTCTTCTTAGGTACTGTTACTGCCTTCCCTCCTACTGTTTGATATTGAACCCTCTCTTCAGCCAAATCCTTCCGAAACCTGCTCTTCAAATTCTCGTAACATGTTTTAAGCCTTTCAGTCTTTTTTTTACACCTGAAAGGGATTTTTTATTTTTGTTGTGTGTGTCTTGAATTGTTATTAAATATTAATCTAAGCACCATGAAAAATAGTGTTATAATTTATATTAGTAACATATTTATTGATTTATGATTCAAATAAAATTTGATCTTACCTGGAGTTGAATTAAATTGTGTTGCTATATTTTCCCATGCTTCCAGTTTCTCCCTAACTGTGTAACCATCCATTTTCTTACACTCTAATATAATTGAATTGGAGGCAACCAAATCCAAAAGTATGTCTACTTCGAATTTGGAAAAATTCAGCGTGCTTTTCTTGTTTTCCATAGTGCAGTAACAACGCTCACGTTGTTGTTGTTGTGGTTTTCAGTCTTGAGACCTGTTTGATGCAGCTCTCCATGCTACTCTACCCTGTGCAAGCTTCTTCATCTCCCAGTACTTAGTGATACTTACATCCATCTGAATCTGCTTAGTGTATACATCTCTTGGTCCCCTTCTACGCTTTTTACCCTCCACGGTGCCCTCCAACGCTAAATTTGTGATCCCTTGATGCCTCAGAACATGTCCTACCAACCGGTCCCTTCTTCTTGCCCAGTTGTGCCACAAACTCCTCTTCTCCCCAATTCTTTTCAATACCTCCTCATTAGTTATGTGATCTACCCATCTAATCTTCAGCATTCTTCTCTAGAACCACATTTCGAAAGCTTCTATTCTCTTCTTGTCCAACCTATTTATCGTCCATGTTTCACTTCCATACATGGCTACACTCCATACAAATACCTTCAGAAACGACTTCCTGACACTTATATCTATACTCGATGTTAACAAATTTCTCTTCTTCAGAAACGCTTTACTTGCCATTGCCAGTCTACATTTTATATCCTCTCTACTTCGACCATCATCCGTTATTTTGCTCCCCAAATAGCAAACCTCCTTTACTACTTTAAGTGTCTCATTTCCTAATCTAATTCCCTCAGCATCACCCGACTTAATTAGACTACATTCCATTATCCTCGTTTTGCTATTGTTGATGTTCATCTTATACCCTCCTTTCAAGACACAGTCCATTCCGTTCAACTGTTCTTCCAAGTCCTTTGCTACCTCTGACAGAATTACAATGTCATCGGCGAACCTCAAAGTTTTTATTTCTTCTACATGGATTTTAATGCCTACGCCGAGTTTTTCTTTTGTTTCCTCTACTGCTTGCTCAATATACAGATTGAATGACATCGGGGAGGCTACAACCCTGTCTCACTCCCTTGCCAACCGCTGCATCCCTTTCATGTCCCTCGACTCTTATAACTGCCATCTGCTCTCTGTACAAATTGTAAATAGCCTTTAGCTCCCTGTATTTTACCCCTGCCGCCTTTAGAATAAAAAAAGAGTATTCCGGTCAACATTGTCAAAAGCTTTCTCTAAGTCTACAAATGATAGAAACGTAGGTTTGCCTTTCCCTAATCTTTCTTCTAAGATCAGTATTGCATCACGTGTTCCAATATTTCCAAACTGATCTTCCCCGAGGTCGGCTTCTACCAGTTTCTCCATTCTTATGTAAAGAATTCGTGTTAGTAATTTGCAGCCTTGACTTACTAAACTAATAGTTTGGTAATTTTCACACCTGTCAACACCTGCTTTCTTTGGGATTGGAATTATTATATTCTTCTTGAAGTCTGAGGGAATTTCGCCTGTCTCGTACATCTTGCTCACCAGATAGTAGAGTTTTGTCAGGCCTGGCTCTCCCAAGGCTGTCAGTAGTTCTAATGGACCGTTGTCTACTCCCGGGGCCTTGTTTCGACTTAGGTCTTTCAGGGCTCTGTCAAACTCTTCACACAGTATCATATTTCCCATTTCGTCTTCATCTACACCCTCTTCCATTTTTATACTATTGTCCTCAAGTACATCGCCCTTTTATAGACCCTCTATATACTCTTTCCACCTTTTTGCTTTCCCTTCTTTGCTTAGAACTGGGTCTCCATCTGAGCTCTTGATATTCATACAAGTGGCTCTCTTTTCTCCAAAGGTCTCTTTAATTTTTCTGTAGGCAGTATCTATCTTGCCCCTAGTGAGATAAGCCTCTACATCCTTACATTTGTCCTCTAGCCATCCCTGCTTAGCCATTTTGCACTTCCTGTCGATCTCATTTTTGAGACGTTTGTATTCCTTTTTGCCTGCTTCATTTACTGCATTTTTATATTTTCTCCTTTCATCAATTAAATTCAGTATTTCTTCTGTTACCCAAGGATTTCTACTAGCCCTCGTCTTTTTACCTACTTGATTCTCTGCTGCCTTCACTACTTCATCCCTTCTTCTACTGTATCTCTTTCCCCCATTTGTGACAATTTTTCCCTTATGCTCTCTCTGAAACTCTGTACAACCTCTGGTTTAATCAGTTTGTCCAGGTCCCATCTCCTTAAATTCCCACCTTTTTGCAGTTTCTTCAGTTTTAATCTACAATTCATAACCAATAGATTGTGATCACAGTCAACATCTGCCCCTGGAAATGTCTTACAATTTAATACCTGGTTCCTAAATCTCTGTTTTACCGTTATATAATCTGTCTGGTACTTTCTAGTATTTCCAGGATTCTTCCATGTGTACAACTTTCTTTTATGATTCTTGAACCAAGTGTTAGCTATGATTAAGTTATGCTCTGTGCAAAATTGTGCCAGACGGCATCCTCTTTCATTTCTTTCCCGCAATCCATACTCACCTACTATGTTTCCCTTTCTCCCATTTCCTACTCTCGAATTCCAGCCACCCATGACTATTAAATTTTCGTCTCCCTTCACTACCTGAATAATTTCTTTTATCTCATCATACATTTCATCAATTTCTTCATCATCTGCAGAGCTAGTTGGCATATAAACTTGTACTACTGTAGTAGGTGTGGGCTTCATGTCTATCTTGGCTACAATAATGCGTTCAATATGCTGTTTGTAGTAGCTTACCTGCACTCCCACTTTTTTATTCATTATTAAACCTACTCCTGCATTACCCCTATTTGATTTTGTATTTATAACCCTGTATTCACCTGACGAAAAGTCTTGTTCCTCACACTCCCGTTACGCCGACAATATGAAAAGCGCGCGTGAAGTACCACAGACCGAGGCGGTTACAACACCCTGGCCACTGTCAGACAGAGAATATGATTGTCTTTGCATGTATATGGGCGCTTTCCTTTGTAACACGTGGAGTTAACTGCAGTCAAACTCCCGATTAGCTAACCGCGTTTTGGTAATCAGCGTTTAACGTTGGTGGAACACAGAGACAACTTAATCGCGACCCTCGGTTTTCTTGATTTTTAATCGGCATTGCTGCATTTAGTCACTAGTCTGTTATTCTGATTTATCTGTGTGCTTCCGTAGATTAATCGTATATTTATCGAATGATATTGCTGTGTAGATGTCCGTCGTTTCTTATATGTATAGCAGATGTGAATGCTGTGTTCAGTTTGAATTGAATTGGTGACACTTCGCTTACAGCTCCACACAGTGCTGGCTTCGGCCACACAGCTTGAGGCTATTATCTGCAGGCTTCACTGTGAGGGGCCAGACGTGGCGATCCAAGCCGTGACCAACACATATCACGTGTCCTTTGATCAGCCAACTTCTGTAATTAGCCTGGTTATTACCGACAATGAGGTTGACAAAATGCCCAAATGGGAGGTTGTTTCACAGTGTAACGGGTAGCATAGGAAATTACGAGGAGCCGATCGAGAGGTCTGCCCAGTTTGACAAATCTGTTTCAAGCGCTCTCTACGGATAGTTAAAGATTTTGTGACCGATGCAGCCTTTAGTCCTCTTTGTTTTGAAGTCTCTCGGCGTGTGAGGTCTCGGTATTCATATAGGGTGGGACTGTTACTAGTTGGGAAGACCAATGATAAGTGCACGATGGGGACCTTTGGATGTATGAACTGTGAAGAAGGGGAAGAAGTATAGTGTATATTCTGTGTCCATACGAGGGAGACTCATCACACATATAGAACGTGGGATGAAAAGTACGGATGCGGCCATGTGGTGGTCTATGTCGGTAGCAATGACGTGTATCGATTTGTTTTGGCAACTATCTGAAATCGCAGACAGCGAGCTTCCTTGCAAGGTGAAGGCGGAGCTCACCACTTGTGGCACCTTTGCCAACACCGATTGTAGAACTCTGATGTAGAGACGGATGGAAGGTGTATATCACATCCTCGGACTAGAAGGTTGAGCGATCTCCTGATCCGATTAATACATCAAGTGTTAGTAATATACAGGTGGTGTCTACAAGGGTAGCGGCGCTGTGTGGACTGTGCTATTTTTTAGGACAGAGAGTACTTAGAAAATGGCAAACATTGGTTCAGTCCCAAAGAGCACAGGATAGAACAAGGATGCAACAGAATTACTGTTTTTAATCTGTGTAGCTGTGTAGGGAATGAACCAGAGTATCTAGCCTGACGCTAAAATCGTTATAGGCATTCAAAGTTGCTAAAGGCAGAGATAAGTTTAGCAGAAGTACTTACCAAGGGCCTAATTGTTTTCAAATAGCAGAGATTAAATTGGCTTGATGGGCTCGTTTCTTACTGCTATGAGTAATATATCTTGCAGTGAAATTGGAATAGGTAGTTGCTGTTCGTTAGTATGAGTCACACCTGATAAACAGATTAAATTTGCAAATAGCTCTATTTACTGATCCCGCTCCTTCACCCCTCAGTCTCAGAAAATATTATTTCTGAACACTTCAAAGAAAACCTTAGACTCATTTCAAATAGATACCCGACTCATAAAATGTCGGTAACTTCACTCTATTCTCGATGAGTGGTACGCATAACACATGCACGAAATTGTACTTTTATTATTATTTTAAGCAATTAGTTCTTCAGCCCACTTTAAGTGTAAATCTCTGTTGGTTCATTATGGACAGGGGACATCGACTGGTTAATAAATTGGCAATGTCAACGAAATTCTCCAACATTCGCGTTACTTATTTTATTTTGAAGGCATAGTGAAATACTGAAACTGCTAGCCTCCGAAAGAAAATTATAAATGGCATCTTAATTTACAAGGCTGTTGGAGAACTTCATTTATATTGACAATTAAGTGTAAATAGTTAGAATTGTATACCAGACATCTCATAAACAACTATTCCTCAGTAAATATCGAGCGTCGTGGCGGATACAGGATGTAGTTACCACAAGGCCGTTTCAGCGAGACTGCATAATGTTACATCCAAAGCCACAAAGAATGAAAGTAAAATACATTTACTTAAAAAAGCTTATCAAATTTCGGTTGATGCCTTCCTAAGAGACATTGTCCATTCGTTCTCAACTAACTGAAGGAGTATACACCAGATGTAGCGTGCATTCAAAGAAATAATATTGATGGCAGCTGAGTGATTCACAAGAAGTATGTTATTAAGACGCAGAACAGTCAGCCCATGGTACACAAATCAGGTCATACATCTGTTGCAGAAGTGACGATGATAGCATGCCAAGATGTTCTACAGTAGCTCGAAATTTGGCGCTGACTTAAAACCAAGATGCTTTTAATAGTTTCCACAACCAACCTCTTTCTCGAAATATGGCAGCAATTCCGAAGAGATTGTAGTCTTATGTGAAGTAGATAAGCGGCAACACACACTAAATATCACCATTGCATGATAGCAATGGCAATGTCCTCAATGTCAGAGCCAGTAAATCGGAGCTACGAAATACGGTTTTTCTAAATACCTCCACAAATAATTTGCCGTAAATAATACAGAATTCGAATCAACTACAGCTGCTAAAATGAGTAATTAGCGGCAATCAGCAAATTGCGTGCCTGTGGAGATCAGTCGCAGCTGTGCGACTGGATATGTTATTTCGTGTCAGAGAGGTTACAGTTCTTAGTAACTGACACAAAGACATCGAGCATATTATGAGTGACAACTGGTGTTCCACAAGGAAGTGTAATAGGGCCTATGCTGTTCGTAATCGAAATAAGATAATGACTTGGCAGAAACTCTGGGCAGTTCTCTTAAATTGTTTGCACATTATACTGGTATTTATAACGTATTATTTTAATTAAAATAATTTTCACGCACTTTCTATTACTTTGACTGTTGGTCGATCCAGATTACAATAACGCCTGCATGCGTAATTCATACATCGCTGAAGTCATTTTCGTTCTACTCGCTGACTCTTAGAAAAATAAAAGGCATACTTGCCATTTTGTAAGCCTCACTTCTGTGGTAGATTCTGCTTAGGCGTTACTCTGGCGTTAGAGATTATTTAAACGATTAGATAACATATATATTGAGAATTATTGTAGATCAAAAGTGTACTTCATCTTTTCGATGTAGCTATGCAGAATTCATTCTAAGATGACGCAAGTTCTCTTTGAACAAAGCCATAAATAATTGCTATTAAATATGTATGTGAATTATTTACTTATCCTCATCAACGAATTATTTCAGAGATGAACAGGATTAAAATCTGTATAAGGGCTCCAAATTAAATTTCTTGGTTTGTTTCGTGATCTTATTTGGCCCGACTGTTATCGGAGTCACTGTTCAGAATGATTTATATTTTTATAATGTATGTACCAGCTAAATGTACCAGATATAATCGTTCAGATTATTCAAATTAAAGCTTACGAAAATTAGAGTCTTTTCCAGTGCCAATTACCGCTACATAAGACGAGTGTCATGTGTATTCAATACTAGCACTTGCAAGCGAAGGACAGTTTTCGCCACTCCTGCGGTAGTCGAAATTTTATAATCGTGCCTGGCAAGCTATTATTCGTTTACCTTTTAATAAAGTCTTCGGGAGATCAAAACCAACTGCAGAATGATGTATATAAGGCATCTGTATGATCCGAAAAGTGGCAGTCATCCACATTCTCTTTGAGAATGGAGCAATGAATTTCATTCCGAGTAGGAGAGATTGAAAAAATGCAAGCGTACGAAAACTCAGAGTATATTACAAGGGACAGGCGCGATAATAATGAATTGGCGGGACTCGAGTTTGTTACGACTTAGGGAGTGCTGCCGGCAGATGGAGTTCCAGAGCCTGGAATGTGGCCTGCGTTGTGCTGTCAGTGCTACACACTCCGTATGAGAAGCAGGAGGAGGAGGAGGGTTATGTGATAGTCTGAAAAGGGATGGGGGGGGGGGGGAGTGGTGTGGAGGCGGCAGCAAAGCAGCGCGTATAGTCGTAAAATGGGTGCGGTCGTTTATTGTGGGCGCCAGACAACCCAGGCCGTATGCATACGTACCCGCATGTATGTATACATGCACAGACACCGACTAACACGAACGCGCACTTCCACACACAAACACTAAGGCCTCGTCGCTTGCGAAATGCCCTGGAGACGCTCGACCGCTACACCGACATTCCAGTTTCCCAGCTAAAATTTTAAGTGCGCTGAACTCCTCTTGCGCCCGTGTGCCTCTTTCACCTCCGGCGAAAAGTTCCTGTTGGGCACTGGTGACTCCGTAGGGTTCCCAGGATGGAAAATGTACAATGAGAAGCACTGACTGTCGTAAAATCTCTACTGGCGGTTGATCAAAATATCACTTTGTATCATAATATCCAACATAGTCTTCAGAACTTTTACACTGCGACAACGAGCGTGTACTAAATATGAAGCACAACTAGTAAACGCTTTCGTAGTCACTATCTAGAGACACTGTATTCGTAGTGACCGTGCATTTTACGTCAGAATACAATTCCAGCCTCTGTAGATTATAGCATTAGGAATTGCATTTAGATTAAAAGCGTTTTATTCGACATGCAAGGAGGAAGATTATTGCTGCAAGGACCAGCGGCACCAAAATCCTCGAAAATGACTCCGTGTCACTCCGCATCGTATCCGAATGACGCCCTTGGTGGAGGAAGACAAGATGGTCGGCAAAGCAAGGAAAGGGAGCGTCAGTTTCAGCTTTTAACCATATTATAACATGATTCTGATTTCTAAAAACGTCGGTGAGCAATAGAATATGAGTCTCCCACTAAGCAGTGAACAGCATCCTGTTCCATATTCATGATAACTACCGTGTTTCCTGTCAAGTTTTCCAGGAGACGCTGATACCGTTTATCCATAAACGCTCATCCGGTCCCTCTTAACTCTTGGTAATTTACTGCAGTTCCAGACTGAAGTCAGGTCATACCACACGAAAGATATTGTTCTGTCCACTGTTCTGATCAAAGTGAGGTTCGGGGGCTAGGCATTATAAGTGGACAGGTACGTTGGTGAACCGTGCGCTGTTTCAATACGTAATCCAAAGGACGATATACACTGAGATGGCTTAAGTCATAGGATAGCGATATGCACATATACATATGACGGTAACATCGCCTACTCAGGATAAAAAATGCCAGTTCATTGACGGAGCTGTCATTTGTACTCAAGGATTCCTGTGAAAAGCTTTCCGACATGATTATGAGCGCACGACGGGATTTAAGGGGAGCCGGAGGTGGTCAAATCCAAAAAAATACGATTTTTTTATACCGAAATTAATTGGAACATTCCTCTTTAATGTAAACTTTGAATTATTGCTCTACTCGCCCTAGACGTGGAGTTATTACCCTTTTGCCCCACGCCTGCAGAGGAAATGGACGGCCGCTGAATGCATCTAACACCCTCTCGTGACTTCCTGGCGAACTGCTTGGGATTTTCTCGGCCTGTTACGCATACAGCGCCTTATGTTACGCATACAGCGAGTGTGCAAGTGTTGGCTACATTGTTTTCTGTGATAAATGAAGCGCCACGAGCGCGGAACATCGTCTATTTGCTGTTTACTGTTTCGAATTATTTCAGTGTTGCGCCTGTTGTTGGTAGTATTATACTTCTTGTGTAAAGCGTTGTTCTGGTTACCATGCCACGTTTTAGTAACCGTGTATATAAGAAGAGGAAGAATGTAGGGAAAAGAAAATTAACACTAATATCAAGTTGCGATACTACAATTACTGAAACAGTGCGTTCTTTTGCTAAGGAACACATGGCCGGCCATAGCCCTGTGACATCTTCTAGGAAGAAGCTGACAGGTGGAAGTGACAGATTTCGTGAATATGTTAGTGACAGTGATGATATTAACGAAGTACTGAATATTGGATTATTATCTTCTGTGCTGAAAGAAAGTGTTCTGTGCAAAATGTGTTCAAGTGTAGACGTGGGACTAGAGATAACAAAGCAC
Organism: Schistocerca cancellata; assembly: GCF_023864275.1. NCBI lineage: Eukaryota > Metazoa > Arthropoda > Insecta > Orthoptera > Acrididae > Schistocerca > Schistocerca cancellata. Next base: position 680,521,836 of record NC_064630.1, read on the forward strand.
TTTGGTTTCGCTTGTGAGATGAAGATAATCTGTGCATGTTGCAAGTATCAAGTGACTTTCTACAATTCACATGCCACTCTCTTTGGTGAAAATGGACGATCTAGAGTGTTTGATGTGAATGTTCGACTTGTGTATGGTCTTCGATCCATTGGAAAATGGTCTGCTGCTGGTAAACTGTTTTGTGGTATTATGAACTTGCCATCGCCTCCAAGCAAATTTGGGTACTACTGTGAACTGGTAGGGTCCTCTGTTGAAGATGTGGCTTTGAAAACCATGAATGAAGCAGTGGAGGAATCTGTAGAAAAGAACGGTGGTTCTAGGGATTTGGTAGTGGCATTAGATGGTTCCTGGCAAAAAAGGGGTCATATATCCCTGAATGGGGTTGTAACTGCTACTTGTGGTGATAGTGCAAAAGTGATAGAAGTTGCAATATTATCAAAACATTGTAGGTGCAAAAATAAAATCAAAGGAGGGCACAGTGGAACCTGTGAGGCAAATTTTAGTGGATCAAGTAGAGCAATGGATGTTGATGGAGTGAAACAAATTTTTGAACGTTCAGTTCCCAGATACAACGTTAGGTACAAATACTACCTTGGGGATGGTGACTACAAAGGTTTCATAGAGGAACTGAAACCATATGGAAATGAATTTGTAGTTGAAAAATTGGAATGCATTGGGCATGTGCAAAAGTGTATGGGTGCACAGCTTCAAAAGCTCAAACAAACTTTGGGTTCAAGTATGCTCAGTGATGAAAAGACAATGGGAGGGAGAGGTAGGCTTACTGATGAGGTGATTGAACGTCTACAGAGATACTATGGGTATGCTATAAGGCAAAATACTAGTAATGTTAGTGACACGCGGAAAGCAGTGTGGGCATTGTTCCTTCATACTGCCTCTTACAATGAATACCCTCAACACAGCCTGTGCCCAAACGATCCGTGGTGCAAATATAATGCAAAAAAGTACTGTGATCACAAACATGGTTTGCCAGCAGCTGTGATAAATGCAATAAAACCAATTTTTCATGACTTAGCGCAGCCAGAATTATTACACAAATGTCTACACGGAAAGACGCAGAATCCTAATGAGAGTGTAAAGAATTTGATTTGGAAAGTGATTCCTAAAAGAGTGTTTGTAAGCATAAAACACTGCACTTTGGCATTTATGATGCAATAGCAACCTACAACCAAGGGAACAGTGTGAAGTGTGAAGTTCTGAAGGCATTAGGATTTACAGCTGGGGTGAACACTGTAGGAGCACTAAGAAATATTGACAGAGAAAGGATAAGAGGAGCAGAAAGAAGAGAAAGGCATATGAAGTTGAAGGAACAACAGACCAGAAAAGAAAACAGAAGAGGAAGCTTTTGGAGGATGAAGAAGAAGACCCTGATAATCCATCCTATAGTGCAGGAATGTATTGTGAAACTTTGATAGCCATTTCCCGTAAATTAGAATTTTTCGAATATAGGGAACATTTTCTCAAAATCCACTCAAGCTAGAGAGATGAAATTTGTATACAGCACTCCTAGTGGTCAAACTTACACTGAAACACAGCCATTTGGAAATATGTTCAGTAGTTTCATTTCAGTTTAATTATAAAGCAATTATTTGTAAAAACATTTGGGTCATTAATAAAAAAAATTATTGGAAGGAAACTAGAAAAGATACTCCCGAATCCCTCTGTCATAACTGAAATACTAAACCACTCTGTATGTAAAAAAAATTCAAATTTTTCTATTTGGTAGTTTATTCATAAATGTTCCTCAAACTTAGTGATTTTAACGTGGGCAGCATAGGCACCTCCGGCTCCCCTTAAGACACTTCGAACTCAGAATGGCAGTTGGCGCTATGACCGTAGTACAATCCTTTTGGAATTTGTTAAGGAATTCAATATTTCGAGATCCACAGTGTTTCGAGAAAATCAGATTTCAGACGTTACTCCTCACCACAAACAACATAGTGATCGACGGCCTTCAGTTAACGACCGAGAGCAGCGACGCATGCGTCGAGCTGTAACAGCTAATAGACAAGCAACACTGCGTGGAGTAACGCAGAAATCAGTTAGGGATGTACGACGAATGTATACGTTAGGACAGTGCGGCGAAATATAGCGTTAACGGGCTATGACAGCAGGTACTTAATGGGTTAAATAAAAGGTTTCTAACGCTAGGCATATTTTTTGATTTAACTAAGGCGTTTGATTGTGTTGATCACAAAATATTGCTACAGAAGTTGGACCATTACGGAATACGGGGAGTAGCTCACAATTGCTTCACCGCTTTCTTTAGCAGCAGACACCAAAAGGTCATTATATACAGTGTTGAGACTGGCTGTGATGTGGGGTCGAGTGGGGTACAGTCAAAAGGTGGGAGGGGGGGGGAGGCAGGGATCAGTGTTAACGCCACTCCTGTTCCTTATTTAAATATATGATTTGCCCTCTAGTATTACAGGTAACTCTAAAATATTTCTGTTTGCTAATGACATTAGCTTGGTAGTAAAGGATATTGTGTGCAACATTGGTTCGGTTTTAAATAGTGCAGTTCATGAAATAATTTCATGGCTTGTAGAAAATAAACTAACGCTAAACCACAGTAAAACTCAGTTTTTACGGTTTCTAATACACAATTCAACAAAACCTGACGTTTTAATTTCACAGAATGGGCTTATGAATTGTGAAACTGAACAGTTCAAATTTCTAGGTGTTCAGATAGATAGTAAACTGTCGTGGAAAGCCCACATTCAGGATCTTGTTCACCGACATAATGCTGCCATTTTTACTATTTGAACGATATCTGTAGTAAATGACCGTTCGACACAAAAATTAATCTACTTTGCTTATTTTCATTCGCTTAGGTCGTTTGGTATTATGTTATGGGGTAACTCTTCCCATTCTAAAAGGATACTTTGGCTCAGAAACGGGCGGTTCGGCCAATCAGTGGTGTAAGTTTGCGAACCACTTGTCGACCCCTGTTCACGAGTCTGGGTATTTTGACACTGGCCTCTTGTTTTTTATTAACAATATCAGAGTATTCCCAAGAATAAGCAGCTTTCACTCAGTTAAAACTCGGCAAAAATCCAACCTGCATTTGGATCGGACTTCTTTAACTCTTGTGCAGAAAGATGTGCAGTATACTGCTGCATACATTTTCAATAAGCTACTACAAGAAAACAAATCTTAGCTGTAATCCACGCGCTTCCAATTCGATACTGACGAGTTTCCTCATGGGTCACTCCTTCTATTCTGTCGAGGAATTCCTTGAAAAATTAAGCTGATTCTTATTGTATTGCTGATTGAGTTTACCGAAACTTATGGCTTGACCTTCTTGGGTTCATAAAAATTTTACTTTGTAAGTTGTAATTTCATGTATTGACACGTTCCATGACCTTGGAGATTTTTTCCTCAATTTGGTCCTACGGATCTTGATGTGTAAATAAATAAATAAAAATAAAGAGTGCCTTTGGTAACAGCACGACATTGCCTGCTGCTCCTCTGTTGGGCACGCTGCCATATCGGTTGGACCCTAGACGACTGGAAAACCATGGCATGGACAGCTGAGTGCTAATTTCAGTTGGTAAGAGTGACGGTAAGGTTCGATTGTGGCACAGACCTCGCGAGGCCATGGACCAATGGCCATGGACCAGAGTTGTCAAAATATCACTTTGTATCCTGGTGGTGGCCCCGTAATATTGTGGGCTGTGTTTACATGGAATAGATTGGATCCTAAGGTCCAACTGAACCGATCATTGATTGGAAATGGTTATGTCCGGGTACCTGGAGACCGTTTGCAGTAATACAATGATCTGTTCGCCATTCGTTTGAAGAACATTCTGACCAATCCGAGGGAACGCTTTGGCTACCCTTCGAACATTTAAGGGACACAGTCGAGAGGTCCGTTTGTGGTTAAAATCCTGCACCAGTCACACTTTCGCTATTATGGACGGCTGTAGAGGCAGCATGGCTCATTAATTCTGCAGGAGACTTCCAACGACTTTTTGAGTCCATGGCAGATCGAGCTGGTGCACTATGTGGGGAAACAGGAGGTCCGAAGCGATATTAGGTAGCATCAGGTGACTTTTGTCTCCTCAGTTTATGCGTGTGGTGTTATTTTCAACTGTTTCGTCAAAGTAAGGCTTGTATGGCAGGCGTTGTAAGAGAATAGGTACATTGGTGACCCGTGCGTTGTTTCGATATGTAACCAAATGGGCAATTTAACATATATGCCTGTAGCTAAGCGACTGCCTGGCTCTCGTTTGGTAGCAAGAGATGGTAGAATCCCAGGGCAAGCCGTGGCACTCATATAGGACATGGGTGCTATGAGTAATTGCTAGAACTGAAAATTATTTGAAGAGAGTGGGTCGTGCAAATCTATCATCTTGAACTGCGCCCAAGAAGGACGTCGCTCGGATTTGGTGGATGAAGGCGCTGCAACTTAATCTGCTATTTATTATCACAGAGTTTACAGGCATAGTGGAATTACTGAATCGGTAGGCACTGGTGCCCGTTCAACATGCTTGATGAGCACGATAATGTGTATGAAGATGTGGTACCATACGCTGCATCTTTGGGATCATTGCACTAGACTGGTGCATAAGTTCTTAGGGTTTTTGGTTTACATCTTGTTATTTCGGTTGCTGTGAGCTGAATTATCGTTTCTCATATTTTATTTGTAGCTCAATGTTGCTATTTGAGTTTCTATATTACCATTTATTCATTTGTAGATAAGAAGCGGAGTTTTGGTCCCTAGGAAATGGACTGACAAGTGGAGAAATCAAAATTCTCCGACATATTCTTCTATTTAATTTCAGTAGAGGGCTGACAGCAGCAGAGAGAGCCAGAAACATTTGCGACATGAACAGGAATAATGCCATCGGCCAGAGCAAAGCAAGACAATGATTTTCATGTTTTGAGAAGAAGAGTTTTGACGTTAGTGACTCCCGACGTTCAGGAAGACCTTCGGGGTTTGATGAAAATGGTTTAAACACATTAATCCACAATGACCCCCGTCTGTATACTCGACAACTGGCAAATGTGATGAACTGTGATAATTCCACCATCGTGCGACATTTGCGTGCAACAGAGTAGGTGCTAAAATCAGGTGTATGAGTACTGCATGCTCCAAGCCAAAATCACAAAAATCAACAGGTGGTCACATGTGCATCTCCGCTAGTTCGTCATCAATTGGCTCGTGAACAACACTGACCATTCCTATCCCGTATTTTTACGAGTGACGAGGAATGATGTCTTTATGAGAGGGTAGGGAAAAGAGAACCGTGCGAATCCAGATGCGATAATGTGGAACAGCAACGGTGTAGTGTACTGCAGATTACTTCCCGGAGACGCAGTCATCCCTGCTGACATTTATTGTTAAGAACTGGCACATCTTGCAGACACAATACGACAACAACGACCAGGAAGACTGCGTAAAGTGATGCTACTTTGCGATAAATGTTCAAATGGCTCTGAGCACTATGGGACTTAACATCTCTGGTCATCAATCCCCTAGAACTTAGAACTACTTAAACCTAACTAACCTAAGGACATCACACAACACCCAGTCATCACGAGGCCGAGAATCGCGGCAAATAAGACCTGCTAGACTATACAGAAGTTGGATTAGGAAGTCATTCCGCATACACATTATTCATCTGATATTGCGCACAGATGTTCATATTGCACAACCTTCGAGGAATTTCCTTTCCGGATGAAGATGCGCATGTTACTCGGGAGTATAATTTGGTAGTATAACGGTATCAACTCCCTCGAAATTATATTCAGCTCCATCAATCTGTCATGCGTCCATGACCAACATGGTTGTTAGCACTTTCCCTTAGATCGGAACTAAACGACTGAGAGCGTGCTGATGGGGGGCGCCATTAGCGCGGCAGAGCGCACGCATGACCTGGTCCGACGCGAATAAGTCGGTTGCTTAGCTATGGGCACAGAGGTTAAATGGCGCTTTCGATTAAAATTCGGAGCAGCACACGGGTCAATCATTCCACCCCTACCCCTCCTTGCCGTAAAAGTGAAACCTGGGGGCAGAGAATATCGACTTGAGGGGGCATGCAGTAAACATCAAATTTGCGTGAATTCCAATATAAGGGGCGATCAAGAAGTTAACCTTTGAGGGCGTTGCTCCAGAGTATATTCGACGTGGAGCGACTCCCACGCCAATAAGTAAGCGCAGACATGTCTGCCAGGAATTAACACGGCATTTGTGTCTTTCCAACATATATGTATATTTGCGGAAACGTGAACCATGCCAACGTTCTTACTAAATTCATCCATGCAAGACCAACGTGCTGTTATTTGTTTCTTGTCTACCGAGCGACAAACGCCGGCATACATCCTTCGGAGAATGAAGAAGGGGAAAGTGGCCCAAAATGACATATTAGGGCAAAACACATAGTGTTTTCTTTTTTTTAATTTGGCAAATGACAGGATCATAATCTTTGGTTTCTTGATAGCTTGTGGTTGCTGCCATTTGGCCACAAGCCATTAATCTTTGCCTGCTTCCATATGGTGACGTGAAATGCGGGAAGCCATTTTTTAAGACAACGAAACCAATATTTCTATTAGCAAACTTTCTAGTTTGTGCAGTGTTGAGTATTACTGTCGAGCATTTGCTATCTGAAGGACATCTTTTAAAGGTAAATCTTTAAATGCGTGGCTATATTCTGATGGTGTGTTTGTTAATTTTCGATGTTATCGCCAAAGTTTACGCATTTTGCCCTGCCCTATTGCATAGCTTATCGATTACTTGTCCTTAAAAATCCTATTATAAATTAAAACAATAACTACCAACATTAAAATACTATTTTTTGTAACTTTACGAAACTTGTTTTTTGCAGACAATGGTGAATAAGTACAAACGGCCTTTAAACTGATTGTTGTGAAATGAAAGTGACATTAAATCTTCCATTGCAGCCATTAGGGAAGGGTAACATGGGATGCCTTAAAGCTTTTTCAGTGTACAATGTATCTCAGGCTACGCTAAGACGACACTGTTCTGGAAAAAAGAAAATGGAAAAAGACGGCAAGAAGAAGGTCGATTTCGCACTGTATTTGGTCACAAGACTGAAAAGCTGCTATTTCAACATATTTTAGACCTGGAATCGCAGCTTTTTGGGATAACCCGTAGTGATATTCGACGCCTAACATATGAGCTGTCTCCGAGAATTGACATTGGTTCTCCTTTTAACGCTGACGGTCATATGGCAGGCAAAAACTGGTTTATAGGTGTCCGAAAATGTAACCCTGAGATAAGTCTACGCCAACCAGAAGAAACCTCTGCAGCAAGTGCATAGCCTTTCAATGAGCCGCAAGTCTCACAATTTTTCCTCTATGCTTGAAAGAGTAGTCAAGGATCATAATATTCTGCCAAAACAAATCTACAATATGCACGAATCAGACCTTACAACAATTCAGAAAACTCCAAGAATTTTTGCTGAAAAAGGAGAAAAACTGGTTGATGCTATAATGAGTTCTGTGCGTGAAATTCATGTGACTGCCGTAGCGTGTTGCAATTCCAGTGGAATGTATATTCCAACTGCATTAATATTTCCTCGAAAGAAGCTGAATCAAACGGTATAGGAGGAAGCTCCATTGGGCACTCTGCGTCTGTAGAATCAAACTGGTAACGCGATTCCAGGATTATTTGTGAAATGGCTGCAACACTTCATTCCCACAGTGAAACCAAGAAAAGAAGAAAAATTAGTGCTAATAATAGATGGCCATAGTAGCCATAAGAGCATAAATGCCCTTGATCTGGACAAAGAAAATGGAGTAAAAAGAATGTCAAGTCTAGGGGCTGAAGCCTGGGGGTGCAATATGCCGGGAGACACAAGAAAACAACCCGATCCCAAGTTACCCTTCCCTAATGGCTGCAATGGAAGATTTAATGTCACTTTCATTTCACAACAATCAGTTTAAAGGCCGTTTGTACTTCTTCACCTTTGTCTGCAAAAAACAAGTTTCGTAAAGTTACAAAAAATAGTATTTTAATGTTGGTAGTTATTGTTTTAATTTATAATAGGATTTTTAAGGACAAGTAATCTATAAGCTATGCAATAGGGCAGGGCAAAATGCGTAATCTTTGGCGATAACATCGAAAATTAACAAACACACCCTCAGAATACAGCCACGCATTTAAAGACTTACCTTTAAAAGATGTCCTTCAGATAGCAAATGTTCGACAGAAATACTCAACACTGCACAAACTAGAAAGTTTGCTAATAGAAATATTGGTTTCGTTATCTTAAAAAATGGCTTCCCGCATTTCACGTCGCCATATGGAAGCAGGCAAAGATTAATGGCTTGTGGCCAAAGGGCAGCAACCACAAGCTATCAAGAAACCAAAGATTATGATCCTGTCATCTGCCAAATTAAAAAAGAAATAAACACTATGTGTTTTGCTCTAATATGTCATTTTGGGCCACTTTCCCCTTCTTCATTCTCCGAAGGATGTATGCCGGCGTTTGTCGCTCGGTAGACTAGAAACAAATAACAGCACGTTGGTCTTACATGGATGAATTTAGTAAGAACGTCGGCATGGTTCACGTTTCCGCAAACATACATATATGTTGGAAAGACACAAATGCCGTGTTAATCCCTGGCCGACATGTCTGCGCTTACTTATTGGCGTGGGAGTCGCTCCACGTCGAATATGGAGCAACGCCCACAAACGTTAACTTCTTGATCGCCCCTTATATTGGAATTCACGCAAATTTGATGTTTACTGCATGCCCCCTCAAGTCGATATTCTCTGCCCCCAGCTTTTACGGCAGGGAGGGGTAGGGGTGGAATGATTGACCCGTGTGCTGCTCCGAATTTTAATCGAAAGCGCCATTTAACCTCTGTGCCCATAGCTAAGCAACCGACTTCTTCGCGTCGGACCAGGCCATGCGTGCGCTCTGCCACGCTAATGGCGCCCCCCATCAGCACGCTCTCCGTCGTTTAGTTCCGATCTTAGGGAAAGTGCTAATAACCATGTTGGTCATGGACGCATGAGAGTTTGCTGGGGCTGAATACAATTTCGAGGGAGTTGATACCGCTATACTACCAAATTATACTCCCGAGTAACATGCGCATTTTCATCCGGAAAGGAAATTCCTCGAAGGTTGTGCAATATGAACATCTGTGCGCAATATCAGATGAATAATGTGTATGCGGAATGACTTCCTAATCCAACTTCTGTATAGTCTAGCAGGTCTTATTTACCGCGATTCTTTGCCTCGTGATGACTGGGTGTTGTGTGATGTCCTTAGGTTAGTTAGGTTTAAGTAGTTCTAAGTTCTAGGGGATTGATGACCAGAGATGTTAAGTCCCATAGTGCTCAGAGCCATTTGAACATTTATCGCAAAGTAGCATCACTTTACGCAGTCTTCCTGGTCGTTGTTGTCGTATTGTGTCTGCAAGATGTGCCAGTTCTTAACAATAAATGTCAGCAGGGATGACTGCGTCTCCGGGAAGTAATCTGCAGTACACTACACCGTTGCTGTTCCACATTATCGCATCTGGATTCGCACGGTTCTCTTTTCCCTACCCTCTCATAAAGACATCATTCCTCGTCACTCGTAAAAATACGGGATAGGAATGGTCAGTGTTGTTCGCGAGCCAATTGATGACGAACTAGCGGAGATGCACATGTGACCACCTGTTGATTTTTGTGATTTTGGCTTGGAGCATGCGGTACTCATACACCTGATTTTAGCACCTTCTCTGTTGCACGCAAATGTCGCACGATGGTGGAATTATCACAGTTCATCACATTTGCCAGTTGTCGAGTGTACGGACGGGGATCACTGTGGATTAATGTGTTTAAACCATTTTCATCAAACCCCGAAGGTCTTCCTGAACGTCGGGAGTCACTAACGTCAAAACTCTTCTTCTCAAAACATGAAAATCATTGTGTTGCCTTGCTGTGGCCGATGGCATTATTCCTGTTCATGTCGCAAATGTTTCTGGCTCTCTCTGCTGCTGTCAGCCCTCTACTGAAATTAAATAGAAGAATATGTCGGAGAATTCTGATTTCTCCACTTGTCAGTCCATTTCCTAGGGACCACAACTCCGGTTCTTATCTACAAATGATAAAATGGTAATATAGAAACTCAAATAGCAACATTGAGCTACAAATAAAATATGAGAAACGATAATTCAGCTCACAGCAACCGAAATAACAAGATGTAAACCAAAAACCCTAAGAACTTATGCACCAGTCTAGTGCAATGATCCCAAAGATGCAGCGTATGGTACCACATCTTCGTACACATTATCGTGTTCATCAAGCATGTTGAACGGGCACCAGTGCCTACCGATTCAGTAATTCCACTATGCCTGTAAACTCTGTGATGATAAATAGCAGATTAAGTTGCAGCGCCTTCATAAACCAAATCCGAGCGACGTCCTTCTTGGGCGCAGTTTAAGATGATAGATTTGCAAAACCCACTCTCTTCAAATAATTTTCAATTCTAGCAATTACTCATAGCACCCATGTCCTATATGAGTGCCACGGCTTGCCCTGGGATTCTACCATCTCTTGCTACCAAACGAGAGGCAGGCAGTCGCTTAGCTACAGGCATATATGTTAAATTGCCCATTTGGTTACATATCGAAACAACGTACGGGTCACCAATGTACCTATTCTCTCACAACGCCTGCCATACAAGCCTTACTTTGACGAAACAGTTGAAAATAACACCACACGCATACACTGAGGAGACAAAAGTCACCTGATGGTACCTAATATCGCTTCGGACCTCCTGTTTCCCCACATAGTGCACCAGCTCGATCTTCCATGGACTCAAAAAGTCGTTGGAAGTCTCCTGTAGAATTAATGAGCCATGCTGCCTCTACAGCCGTCCATAATAGCGAAAGTGTGACTGGTGCAGGATTTTAACCACAAACGGACCTCTCGACTGTGTCCCTTAAATGTTCGAAGGGTAGCCAATGCGTTCTCTCGGATTAGTCAGAATGTTCTTCAAACGAATGGCGAACAGATCATTGTATTACTGCAAACGGTCTCCAAGTACCAGACATAACCATTTCTAATCAATGATCGGTTCAGTTGGACCTTAGGATCCAGTCTATTCCATGTAAACACAGCCCATAATATTACGTGGCCACCACCAGGATACAAAGTGATATATTGACAACTCTGGTCCATTAGCTTTGGTCCATGGCCTCGCGAGGTCTGTGCCACAACCGCACATTACCGTCACTCTTACCAACTGAAATCAGCACTCAGCTGGCCATGCCATGGTTTTCCAGTCGTCTAGGGTCCAACCGATATGGCAGCGAGCCCAAGAGAGGCGCAGCAGGCAATGTCGTGCTGTTACCAAAGGCACTCTTTATTTTTATTTATTTATTTACACATCAAGATCCGTAGGACCAAATTGAGGAGAAAAAAATCTCCAAGGTCATGGAACTATATCCAGGCAGTGAGGAAGTGGCTGAAGTACAACCCAGGAAGAGCAGCTGCTGTTTACAAAATTGACAAGATTTTCCAGGAAGCCTCTTTGCTAGCAACAATTCCAAAATATGCCATAGCTGGTTTTCATGTTTCTTGAATATTTCACTTTAACCCAGATGTATTTCCAGAGCATATGTGTGCACCTAGTAGAACAACAGATCAACCACAACAACAGATCAGTCCACAACAAGCAGATCAGTCTACCTTATCATCATATGAGCTTTCTTGCACTCACGGCATCAATGAGTCAGTCACAGAGAGTGCAGAGACTGTCCTGCAGGATATTTCTCCAACTCTTTCCAGTTCCGGTATGCCTAAGAACTGCAGAGCTGGTGAAGGCTGCCAGTAGCTCACTGCAACACCAAATCTACAAGTTTTGAAGAAAAAGGAGCTCCACAAAAGGGGAAAGGAGCTGAGAAAATCAAACTGGGCTAATGTGAAGAGACGTTTGGCCGTGGTTCCCTCCCCCTTTCCCACCCCCCCCCCCCCCCAGATTAAGAAGTTGCAGATATAGACGACAGTACTGATGAAGAAGAGTAAGTAGCTTGAATATAATTTTGTGATTTATACAGCCCATCGAAAGAATGGGAAGTGTCGTTGAAGTGTATGATGTGCTCAAAGTGGGGCCATGCTGATTTTGCTGGACTTTCCAAGGGTGCAAAGAAGTTTGTGTGTGAGTTGTGCAAATAACATATTTTTCTAACTAATTGAACTGAAAATATCATCAATCAGCTGAATACCGTTCAAATTTGAAATATGATTTATAAGATTCTAGGTTCCTGGAAACAATTTGCTGTACATTTTGGTATATTTTATTAATACACATCCTTAATATGGTAGGATTACAGTTCTAAGGCTTAATTACACTATAATATATGTTTATGCTATAATTTATGCTTATGCTAGCACTTATTCTGCTGAGAGAAAAGGTGTCTCATTTTGCCCGACTGGGTAGTCCTAAATAACACGTTGACGACGTTTTTGAAGTTGTGAGTTCATAGCGAAACTAATTATTTTATACTAAATTCCTTATGCATATGCCACTGCAGAAATCCTAGTGAGATTAAAAATTATATTTATATAATTTTAATTGGCAAATATGAGACCCAATATGTAAGAGGCAACATGTCTGTCGAAAACCACCTTTGTGGAAGGGTGTGCGAAGTGTCGCTACTGTTTCATGATAAAGTAAACACCACACCTCAAATTTCGTATCGCAGAACTTAGAACAAGGCAGAGACATTCGAGCACCTACCCAAAGAGTCCAGATCTCATTCCGTGCGATTATCACGCCTTAGGTTACTTGAAAAATTTCTTCAACTGCCTGTGGGACGAAGGTGCGCATCAAGCAGTTACGGACTTCTTCACGCAGCAGGACACGGGCCCTTGAACCTGCTGCTTCCGGGGGGTTGTTGCCTCAGTGCTCAAGGAGATTTTCCCAGATTGGCATACCAATTTTTGGCTGCACGGCCTTCGAACAGAATCTTCTTGATAGTTTATAAGAGAGTTATTCGGAAATTAAAGTCCAATCGGTCTCGAAATGGAAACCACAGTGAAAATAAAAAACGTTTTATATGTAAATGTTTGTTACATCTTCCCCTTGCTTCTCTACATTGTCCCCGCTCTGCTTTAGATATGTGGTAGCGTTGTACCAACTTTCCAATACCCTTGCCATAGAACGTAGCAGCCTATACTTTCGCCACTTCTCTATGCTGGTGTGCAGTTCGTTGTCTGTGCCAAAAAGTTGTCTCCATAGCCAGCTATTCATGTGAACAGAGGTGAACATCAGAGGGAGCCAAGTCCGGCCTATATGGTGGGTGATCAAAAACTTCCCATCGAAAATACTTCATGGCGTCCTCTTTGTCCCTACAATTTGCGGCCAGGCGCTTTCATGAAGAACAAAGTCAATAACAGGCACGATTTGTAGGGTTCCATGGTATCAGGCGAAACCTCGCATTGAGAAACCATACTTGGCAGCACACAGTATCGTTGTAGGCTCACTGTGTGCTCAGAACTGAAAAGTGACATCTGCCGCGATCAGCGGGCATACTAGAGACACCGCCCATTTGAGAAAAGCTTCATCTCACTTTAATTCTCTTTCTCCTCCGTGACCTATCAGAGCTTCCTTTCCGAAGAGCCCTCGTAAATTATTGGCTAAATAAATGATAAGTATATCAGCACAACGCCATCAACATTCTATACATGTAGAATGATTACCCAGTGGGCTTACATCCATTAGTAGCGTCTGGATGTTTATCTTTGTTATACGAGGTGCATTCAAGTTCTAAGGCCTCCGATTTTTTTTCTCCGGACTGGAAAGAGATAGAAACATGTGCATTGTTTTAAAATGAGGCCGCGTTCATTGTCAATACGTCCCAGAGATGGCAGCACCGTACAGCAGATGGAATTTTACCGCCAACAGCGAGAATGAGAACTGTTTGAAATACTTAAAATGGCGACGTTTTCCTTACTTGAACAGCGTGCAATCATTCGTTTTCGAATTTGCGTGGTGTGAAACGAATTGAAATTCATCGACAGTTGAAGGAGACATGTGGTGATGGAGTTATGGATGTGTCGAAAGTGCGTTCGTGGGTGTGACAGTTTAATGAAGGCAGAACATCGTGTGACAACAAACCGAAACAAACTCGGGCTCACACAAGCCAGTCTGACGACATGATCCAGAAAGTGGAGAGAATTGTTTTGGGGGATCGCCGAATGACTGTTGAACAGATCGCCTCCAGAGTTGGCATTTCTGTGGGTTCTGTGCACACAATCCTGCATGACGACCTGAAAATGCGAAAAGTGTCATCCTGGTGGGTGCCACGAATGCAGACGGACGACCACATGGCTGCCCATGTGGCGTGTTGCCAAGCAATGTTGACGCGCAAAGACAGCATGAATGGGACTTTCTTTTCGTCGGTTGTGACAATGGATGTAACGTGGATGCCATTTTTCAATCCAGAAACAAAGCGCCAGTCAGCTCAATGGAAGCACACAGATTCACCGCCACCAAAAAAATTTCGGGTAACAGCCAGTGCTGAAAAAATTATGGTGTCCATGTTCTGGGACAGCGAGGGCGTAATCCTTACCCATTGCGTTCCAAAGGGCACTACGGTAACAGGTGCATCCTACGAAAATGTTTTGAAGAACAAATTCCTTCCTGCACAGCAACAATAACGTCCGGGAAGGGCTGTGCGTGCGCTGTTTAAACAAGACAACGCACCCACACATCGAGCTAACGTTACGCAACAGTTTCTTCGTGATAACAACTTTGAAGTGATTCCTCATGCTCCCTACTCACCTGAACTGTCTCCTAGTGACTTTTTGCTTTTTCCAACAATGAAAGACACTCTCCGTAGCCGCACATTCACCAGCCGTGCTGCTATTGCCTCAGCGATTTTTCAGTGGTCAAAACAGACTCCTAAAGAAGCCTTCGTCGCTGCCATGGAATCATGGGGCCAGCGTTGTGAAAAATGTTTACGTCTGCAGAGCGATTACGTCGAGAAGTAACGCCAGTTTCATCGATTTCGGGTGAGTAGTTAATTAGAAAAAAAATCGGAGGCCTTAGAACTTGAATGCAATTCGTAAGATTGCGTTAGGCCGCGCATGAATAGAGACAACTTCGATACTTTTGTGTCACGATTCGACAGCGAATAGATTGTGAGCTGTCGACATTGCGGCTCACCGTTCCCCGACATGCTCTCGGGTTGGTCGATGCACCTCGACTCTCACACGAAGATGTAATCGATAGGCTTAGGAGGCGAATGCTCGACGCCATGTAAGATCTCGACGGCACGTGGGACTGTCGCCTAAGAGGACTGCCGTTTCCAAGGATCAACAAATCGGGTATCTCTCGAAAGCACTAGTGACTGGAGAAAAGCGCAGGTCACTCCTCTGTATAGGGAGGGTAAAAGAGTGGACCCGCTAAATTATAGACTAATATCTTTACCATCGATTTGCTGCAGAGTCATTGAACATATTCTCAGTTCCAACGTAGTAAATGTTATTTACTTATGAAGAAACAGTCACGATAGCAAATATGGCCATTTTCGGCACATACATAGATCATCTTCAGACTGACTGCACCATCTGTTCAGCAGATATTGTCATGACAGCACGCAGGTGATCAGCAAGTCGCCAGCTCCAGTAAATAGTGCAATCAATCTGAAGACTGTGCCGAAACCGGTCAGTTTAAATAATTGATATTTTGGGGTTCTGACTGTTTCATCATAAGTAATTATCACAACTAAGATGGCTGACACTCCCAGTTATGTTGGCTAAAATCATAATAAATGTTTTTGAGAGGGAAAAGCTTCTGTCCACTAATATGCCCGGGTTTAGAAAGTGTCTCTCGTGCGAAATTCAGCTTCCCTTTTTCTCCTGTGAACCACTGATGAAGAATAAAAGGTGGATTCCATAGTCATGGATTTCCGTAAAGCATCTGAGACGGTGCCACGCTGCCTTCTATTAACGAAACTACAAGCATACGAAAAAGGTTCCCAAATGCGTGAGTGACTCGAAGAATTCGTAAGTAACATAACCTTGTATGTTGTCCTCGACGGCGTGTATTCATCAGAGACAGAGGTGTCACCAGGAGTTCCCCAGGAAGTGTGATAGGACAGGTTTTATTTTTCAATGTACGTAAACTATCTGGCAGACAGGGTAAGCAGTAGTATGCGGTTGTTTGCTAATGATGCTGTGGTGCACGATAAGGACACTTTAGGAGGACACAAGACGACTTAGACTAAAATACTTGGTAGGGGTGTTATGATTGAAAGGTAGCTATAAAAGTTGAAAAATATGTGTTAATGGAGGTGAGTAGGAATAACAAACCCATAATGTTCGAATACAATATTAGTAGTGTGCTGAATGACAAAATGATGTCGATTAAATATCTAGATGTAACGCTGCAAGGGAGTTTGAAATGAAATGAGCACATTATGAGTGTAGTAGGGAAGACGATTGGTCTACTTCACCTGTAAAGAAGACTAGATACAGGACGCTAGTGCCAGCCTTTGTTGAGTGCTGTTCGAGTGTTTGGGATCCGCACCAAATCGGCTTAAAGGAAGACATCGAAGCAATTTTGAGGCAGGCTGCTAGATTTGTTCCCGGTGGGCTCGAACAACACGCAAATATTACGGAGATGGTTCAGGAACTGACATGGGAATCCCTGGAGGGAAGACGACGACCTTTTCCAGGAATAGTGTTGGAAAATTTTAGAGAACCGGCGTTTGAGGCTGACTACACAGCCATTCTATTGACACCAATCAGCATTAAACGGAGGAACCACGAAGATGAGTTTAGAGAGATAAGCGCTCGTACGGAGTCGTTTATCACACACTATCTTTGCGAGTGGAGCAGAAAATGAAATGGCATCAGCAAGTATAGTTTTCAACCACAGTGGCAGAGTCAGATGTAGTTCTGTACAGGTTCCGGAACTCTCGGAACGGAGGTGATGCAAAACTTTTCTTGATGTGTGTAAATGAAATAATACAGTGAGACTACAAAACGAAGAAATATCTCGTTCTTTTCTTATTCTTATGACAATATATGAGCGAGAGCCACTAATATATTCTGTGGTGACACGTGAACATTACGGGGTAACTGAGCACCCTATAAGAACGTAATAATACGCAAGTTTACGTTTCCATTAAGAGATTGAACGCGGAGATTTTACCCAATGTTTAAAGAATAACGTTTCTGTCACAATGAAAATTTAATAAGAACGTTTAACTGTAACTTATTGAAGTTAATGAGCACTGTTTATTTCATAGCTACAATGCTGTTGTATGTAATAAGGGGACTGTTATTTTAATTGTGATTTGAATCTAGGGATTTAGCTTGTATCTTAGATGGACTTATGTGGAGGCAAAGATGTCTATTTCGCAGAGATAGGTAACGTTCTGATATTACAGGTTTTTGTAAATCAGTAGTATTAAATATGAATGTTAATGAAATTTCTCAAAATCAGGCTTATGTTATTTGTTTTATTTTGCGTAGTTAACAATAATAGTGAACGCTTCTGTTATAGACTACTAATAAACACGGAATTATTCAAGTGTGCATTTCACCTTATTGAACTCGGTGATTTGGCAGGAAAGAGAGTGTAAGCTAAATTTTCATGCCTATATATAGTTTCCTGGCTAAAACGTATAGAATCTCTAGCGCTTAAATAACGGCACACAAGGAGCAGTAGTGCAATACCTATCGCTACTCTTGTGGTGGAATGATGGCCTAATTTCCCGTAATACTTTACTTATTAGAAACTCACGAGAACAAAACTCTTAGGAAGGTAAGAAATCTAGTACGGTTTAGGTTCAGCGTCCAGTTGAAGGCGAGTTTCCTGTCGTTGGAGAACGTTATAGACTGAGCTAATAGTTTCTTGTTCGTAATTTGGTCTAAGGCGGAATAACAAGCGTGTGTATGGGTATAATTAGTTCCAAACTTTATTTTGTTAACGAGCTGTTATCTGTGCCTTGAACCGAAAGCAATTTTCACAGAAAAATAGCGCTTACCGCCAATTAAATGTTTGCAACTACGTTATGAAATTTTTGTCAATTTTTTATCAGTTGTCGTAGATATCGTTACTTAGAGTGCCTATCAAGTTCAAAATTTGCTATACAGCGTGTATAAAGAAATTGTGTAACTGACCTAAGTGCATTTCTTTTTACGACTGGATCATTTGTCACTAAATGAAAAAAAAGCATCCCTGTGAAGTTTGTCACTAACTGAAATAAAAACTTCCGTATTAGGCGCTCAAAGGTCAGTCGTCTTTTTGTCTACCTTAACGCGGAACATAGGAATGCTACTAGCTGGTCAGAGTCAATTCATCTTGGATATTAATTAAAAACATTGTTTAATGTAAATATGGGACGGAAAATGACTACATGATTAACACTTTCTTTCTCATCTGTCTCTATGGAAGCAGATTTTCCTGCACTGTTATTCGTTACTTATATTCTGAAATGAGATATGTAGAAAATTTACGATTAGCAGACAGTCAAGTCACGTGAAAAATACGTTGGTGTAAACCTAATGTTAAAAATTCACCAGGCAACCTTAGGCTTGAGTGTGCATCGTTTCCCTAATAATTGTATTTGTTACATAGTCTCACCCAAACAACCTACACGATCTTCTGAGTTAGTCCATTTCAACAACTTGCAATTTGTTCTTATTTTTTACATTAAGCTCTCAGGCTCTATAGTGTGTAGAGTCTCTTCTTCTATTTCCACCTTAGCTTAGACCATAATGTCTATCGTCACACCTTCTAACCTCCACCCTAAGTCTATACAAAATACCAACACAGAAGGTAACACTGAATCCATGCTAACTTCCACATACCGTCTTATGATGCCTATGCCAAATTCCATTCCCTTGACAACATACATGAATTAAAGAACTTACTCAAACACTCTCAACCCCCATTTCACAATTTTTTCTTGTATGTTTCTTGGTCCGAGAGATTTTCCCGCTTCTTTCAAGGATCTTGTTTCAGCTGTTATAGTTATTGCGTCTTCATTTACCATACAGAATTCAGTCTCCAAATCCAGTTCATTGCCCTTATACCTGGTTCTCTTTTGCGCAGGCAATGAGATGAGTTTGCCAATCTATTCTATACTCCCATTCCCATTGTATATTTGTCGATTCATTCACCTCTCTCTAGAAATACTTCACTATTTTGCTGACTTCTGCTGTCTTTGTATGCTGCAAACATCTTCTTTCCTACATCTCATTTTTCGTATTAATTATTACTTTTTATCCTCCCTCCTTAATTCCACAAACTTTTAATATCCTCCGGGTCTCTCGTTCTCAGCCAACTGTTAAACGTTTTCTTCTTCACTTTTATCTTTTCCACTATGATCTCTGTCCATCACTATGGGCTTTGTTTTCTTTCTTCGATATGTTGACCCAGCACTGCATATGCTCCCTCATGAATGCGTCTTTTAAATTTTTAGTTCGGTTTTCAGTAATACCATTGCCATCAAAACTTTCATTTGCTAATTCCTCTCAGTTTATAAAGAAATTTGACACATTCAACACAGAGACAATTTACATTATATTTAACAGTATACACAAATTTAATTGTATTTAAGCGCATCCAGAATTTTAACAGGATTAGTAGCTTGCTGACGTAGCCTTTTCCAGTGGATTGGAAAGACAATGTTTGCTCTAAACAGTAAGTTGGTGGAGCCAAATTCTTGACCTCTGTATACCGTTACGTTATTCACATGAAGTGTATAACTTTTATTTCGTATATGCAACCAATAGAGAATGGAAGATCGGCAGCTTACCTAGTATGGACATATAATCCGAATGACAGATGGCATATGGGCAAAGAAGACCTTACCTCAGAGAAGAAAAGAAGAAGAAGACCGAAGGTTGCCTGAATAGATGAAGGTAAATAGACTATGGAAAAAGAGAAGCAGAAGATGACGAGGAAGCTTGGAAAAATAGAAACCGATAGCAACAGAGATGCGAAATCTGATGACAGCAGTAGGAACCCAACAGGAAATAGGAGAACATTAAGCTGGAGATTGTTATTTGGATATGCAACTGTTTACCGAAGTACTTTATTGAGGTAATACATATTAAATTCATTTCAGGCGCGATGTATATCAAGCGAGCGATTGACAAGTGACGGAAGAAACAATCACAAGATTAAGAAGGTGTTGTGTGACGTAAACGAAAGTTGGTAGGTTTGTTTCTAAGTCTGAAAGATGTTGCCTACTTAAATTTCGCGCCAGTAGCGTAAGACTGGCGCTAGTAGCGTAACCGTCGTCAGTTTCAGTTATCTTTGAGATTGGACTTGGTGAGTATATGTTAGTCAAGAGTGCCTTTAAGGAGACAAATAAGCCATTACCAGCTTCTCACAGAGTTTGGACGAGGTCGTATAACTGGACCAGACAAGCTGAATGTTCTTTCTGTGATACTGAAGAAAGACTTGGCAGCAATGTAGCCACTGTACATGACTGCTGGAGGAGGTGGCCACGAGAATGGACGGTCTCAGGAAGATGGCGATCAGGATGGCCATGTGGCACCACCGACAGGGATGAACAACGTGTTCGGCGTACGGCTCTGGTGCAACGTACTACATCTGCAGCAGGAAGCTGAAGAGTAGTTGACACCGTAGTGACGCAACGAACTGTTACAAATCGGTTACTTCAAGAACACCTCCGAGCCAGACGTACTGCACCCTGCATTCCACTGACCCCAAACTAACGCCATTTGCAACATCAGTGGTGTCAAGCAAGAGCTCATTGGAAGGCATGGTGGAGGTCTGTTGTGTTTTCTGATGAGAGCTGGTTCTGCTTTGGTGCCAGTAGTGACCGTGTGTTGGATAGAAGTAGGCTAGTTGGGAGCCAACTAGCAACCTGTCTGCATGCTAGACACAATGGATTTGAACTTGCTGTTACGATCTGGGGTGCGATTCCGTATAACAGCAGGAACACTTTCCTGGTTATCCCACTCACCCTGACTGAAAATTTGAACATCAGTCTGATGATTCGACTTTTTGTCGTGCCATTCATGAACAGCATCTCAAGTAGTGTTTGTTCGTAAGGCCGACTGATAATTAGTACTGCTTTAGAATATCTTTGTCAAACTTGATGGACGACAAATATGTGGCAACTGAGTATGTAGTAACTACAAGTTCTGAGTGAACTTGTAACAGTTATTCATTAGAAAGTTAATCATAACTGCTATACATATCTGACAATGTTTGTAAATGTGAAAAATGCAGAGTTACTCCAAGGTTCAGAGTCGACGTTAAACTGTAGGCTCCCCTAACACTGTCTGGGTAAATCAGTTCAAAGGTCGGAGGAGGAAGGCAACAGCATGCCATCTGGAATAGGACCGCGCCTCCTGAAGGACCGTGCTGAATCGTTTGCAGATTCGTTTCTATATTTCATACCAAATTTGGTCTACCACGTTTTTCTGATGTTGATCTTTAGAATATACTCAGTTACATAATGCTTAGAAAAACGTTTCATTATCTTAATATCAGTGTATGAATCTGTACTACTCGTACAAGTGCGTATATTCCTCTCTTTATCTTCTTGTCGTTGAGTACTTTACTGAAACTACCATACCGCGATGTATCGCATGGTATCAAAATAATATGCTGAGTAAATGACTAGCGAATAATAAAACGAAAGTGTCAATTTGGTATTGGAATCGACGTTTTATAAATTAAAAGCGTTCCATAATGTCTGTTTTTGCTGGACTGAATTAATTGTAAATAATAGTAATAGTAATATTAATCTCGTGAGATTTGAAGGCATGTTTAGGTCTTTCATCTGCACGCCACCTCAGGGTCCTGGGTGTCCTTAACCTATCCCATTTTATCCGGCTGGATGATAGAGTAGTTCTGAAATAGGCAAGTGTAAAGGGACTACCATATGTTTATCCTCTTAATTACATTACACAATCTATTTGACAGTCGTTTATATTCTGTTTATTGTCAGAACTCTAATGAATTTTTCAGGTGTTATATGATCTTTATATAGTAAGGCAATTATATTTACTGTACCAGAATTAGCCCCTTAACGCTGAGTGTCAATTTTGCATTATATCGATGCTGTGCTAATAACTGGATGGTTAATTGTTTTTCAACGCCAGTGCCGGTAGATGCTGATTCTCCATGAAGCCACGAACGCTTCCTACAAGTGCTGGATTCTACGGATTATTTCGTGTACCTCTAAAGCGCACAGTTTTTGTTTTTTATCTTCCGTCTAGAAATTTATTCAGGCATCTAGGAGCTAAAAGAAAAGAAGTTCATGGGTATCAAAAACGTATGATAAATATAATGTACACACTAAATTCTTTGTTTGTTTATGCTAATAGTAACACTCTAACACAGTCGTGTCTCAACGCTGTAATCTAGAAAAATACTAAACGAATTTTCACGCGGTTCTCATACGAAACTTGTGCTTGCTTTGACCAACCTACAGGTTTCATTTCATCAAAATCTGACGGCGAAAAAAATCGTGATTTATAGTTTTTTTTCGAAAATGATCTTATCTCTCTGCCTGTCTGAACACGCTACCTCCAAAACTGCTAGACAAGTATCTTGAGGAAAGTGGTGGCCACATATACGCTTTATTTCATGTAAGACGGCGTAGTACACCAAAGAGCCAACAGATGGTGCTATTAGTTTCGTAGTACACCAAAGGATCGATATATAACGCTGTTCGTTATCTTATCTCACAGTCAGTAACACTGGATTTACTTGTCTGTTAGTTTCGTAGTACACCAAAGAATCTATAGATGGCACTGTTCTTTTTTTTTATCTCAGTGACAGACTCTTATCTTTACGAATACAAAGTAACATAGAATTTACTTGGCTGGAATACAATGATTTACTGATTTGTCTTTGCATATTGAAAAGCTTTGATGTTTTTCATAGGTCCATTTACATTGTACTTCTTGACTGAGCGACCGTGTGAAAACGCCCTTATTTAACTTCCGTTGCGAAGCATGAACATATCGCTAGTGTGAGGTACAACTTACACACATGCCAGGAAAGACTATCAATAATATGAGTGATTTAAAAATAAGAAAATCCTTACCATAATCGTAACATGTTGTTGTTATTGTGATCTTCAGATTGAAGACTGTTTTATGCAGATCTCTACAGTAGTCTGTCATGTGCAATTGTATTGTTGATATTCGTAGCACAGTATGGGTTACGCCACGATCAGCAGGGAACGTCAGTTCAGCAAACAGTTTGTTGACTGAGGACGAGACCGCGAATAGAACCGACTGCAATTAGCACCATCGGTATCCAGGAGGTAGCGACCTGGGCAGCTAACCTTATTTCACCAACTACACTTCGTAATACCTATTGGTCAGACTTCCTGTTGAAGTTACGCACAAATCACATTGCTTCCATTTGTTTATTTCGTAGCCCGCATATTTAATCCTATATATATATTTGTCTTATCTAGGAATATGTATTTTCTCTCACCCAAGTCCTTCCACATCCCCTGCACAGCTCAGCGTTGCTGCAAAAGTTTCCTAATCATAGTCTCGTTGTCTCTGCGTAACTACTGCAACATCATCCATTCGAAGCTTCATTGTGTTTTCAACTCTTGGTTTCCTCATTAGCTAAGTGACAATATCTGGATCCCCTAGGATGTTCACTAATGGTTGAAATGGCTCTGAGCACTACGGGACTTAACATCTATGACCTACGTGACAATACCTGGATCCCCTAGGATGTTGAATAATGGTTCAAATGGCTCTGAGCAATATGGGACTTAACATCTATGGTCATCAGCCCCCTAGAACTTAGAACTACTTAAACCTAACTAACCTAAGGACATCACACACATCCATGCCCGAGGCAGGATTCGAACCTGCAACCGTAGCAGTCGCGCGGCTCCGGACTGAGCGCCTAGAACCGCTAGACCACCGCGGCCAGCCCCCTAGGATGTGTTCAGTCGGTATATCACAGACTTTCTGTCAGATTATGCCACAATTTTTTTTCTCTGCAATTGGTTCCACTACCTACTCATAACTTTGGCGTTCGAGTATTCAGTGTCCCGCTGCAGTACCACTTTCCAAAGGCTTCCATTCGCTTTTTTGTTGAATGTTTATGTATCACATTTCACTTCTGTTTCAGACTCATTCTACAGTGTGGTCCATTGCTAGTGACTGAGCCATATATCTCACTAAATAAGGATCAAAAGAAAAAACTACAAAGAACGAAACTCGTCTAGCTTGAAGGCGAAACCAGATGGCGCTATGGTTGACCCGCTAGTTGGCGCTGCCATAGGTCAAACGGATATCAACTGCGTTTTTTAAATAGGAGCCCTCATTTTGTTTACATATTCGTGTAGTACGTAAAGAAATATGAATGTTTTAGTCGGACCACATTTTTCGCTTTGTGATAGATGGTGCTGTAATAGTCACAAACGTATAAGTACGTGGTATCACGTAACATTCCGCCAGTGCGGACGGTATTTGCTTCGTGATACATTACCCGTGTTAAAATGGACTGTTTACCAATTAGGGAAATGGTCCATATGGTGTTGATGTATGGTTATTGTGATCAAAATGCCCAACGGGCGTGTGCTATGTATGCTGCTCGGTATCCTGGATGACATCATCCAACAGTCAGGACCGTTCGACGGATAACTACATTATTTAAGGAAACAGGAAGTGGTCACCCACTTGTGAAGCGTCAACCACAACCTGCAACAAATGATGATTCCCAAGTAGGTGTTTTAACTGCAGTCGCGGCTAATCCGCACATCAGTAGCAGACAAACTGCGCGAGAATCGGGAATTTACAAAATGTCGGTGTTAAGAATGCTACATCAACATCGATTACACCCCTACCATATTTCTATGCACCAGGAATAGCATGGCGACGACTTTGAACGTCGTGTACAGTTCTGCCACTGGGCTCAAGAGAAATTACGGGACGTTGACAGATTTTTTGCACGCGTTCTATTTAGCGACGATGGGCAACGGAAAATCCACGATGGCTGCGACAAGTGGAACATCAGCGACCTTAGCGGGTTAATGTGTGGTGCGGCATTATGGGAGGAAGGATAATTGGCCCCCATTTTATGGATGGCAATCTAAATGGTGCAATAGAACGAAATTTTCACTCTACAGCAGAGTGTGCGCTGATATGAAACTTCCTGGATGATTAAAACTGTGTTCAGGGCCGAGACGCGAACTCGGGACCTTTGCCTTTCGAGGGCAAGTGCCAAGGTCCCGAGATCGAGTCTCGGTCCTGCACACAGTTTTAAATGGTGCAATGTGTGCTGACTTCCTACGTAATGTTCTACTGATGTTACTACAAGATATTTCACTTCATGACAGAATGGCGATGTACTTCCAACACGATGGTTGCCCGGCACATAGTTCGCGTGCAGTTGAAGCGGTGTGGAATAGCATATTTCATGACCAGTGGATTGGTCGTCGAAGCACCATACCATGGCCAGCACGTTCACCGGATCTGAGGTCCCTGGGTTTCTTTCTGTGGGAAAAATTGAAGGATATTTCTATCGTGATCCAACGACAACGCCTGACAACATGCGTCAGCGCATTGTCAATGCATGTGCGAACATTACGGAAGGCGAACTACTGGCTGTTGAGAGGAATGTCGTTACTTGTATTGCCAAATGCATTAAGGTTGACGGACATCATTTTGAGCATTTATTGCATTAATGTGGTATTTACAGGTAATCACGCTGTAACAGCATGCGTTCTCAGAAATGATAAGTTCACAAAGGTACATGTATCACATTGGAACAACCGAAATAAAATGTTCAAACGTATCTAAGTTCAGTATTTTAATTTGCAAAACCTACCTGTTACCAACTGTTCGTCTAAAATTGTGACCCATATGTTTGTGACTATTACAGCGCCATCTATCACAAAGCAAGAACAGTGGTCCATCTAAAACATTCATATTTCTTTACGTACTACACGAATAAGTAATAAAAATGGGGGCTCCTATTTTTAAAAAGACGCAGTTGATATCCGTTAGACCTATGGCAGTGCCATCTAGCGGGCCAACCATAGCGCCATCTGGTTTACCCCTGAAAGCTAGACAAATTTCATTCTTTGTAGTTTTTTCGTTTGACGCTTATTTCGTGAGATATTTGGCCCAGTCACGATCAATGGACAACCCTGTATATAAGACAACTCCAAACATTTTCAGAAATATGGCTTCGATGTTTTCCTTGCTACAGCCACTGTGCATTTTATATCCACTGTGCCATCTTCACATGTTTTTGCAGCCAAACAGCACAACTAATCTACTCTTTTTAATGTCTATTTTCCTGATGTGATACCCTCATTATCCTTTAATTTAAATCGACTATATCCTACAACGTTTGATTTGCTTTTTTAATGTTCATCGCATAGATTTTTTTCTTTCACAGCCTGCTCTTCCAAATACTTTGCTGCCTCCGACAGAACTGCAGTATCATCAGTAGCTCTTAATGAAGAGGTTGGCATATCTACCATCACTTTTGTTATTGGTTGATTTGTTGCAAATTCTGGTGAGAATAATCCTTTCGCAGACTTCAAAGTAACTCATTCTCACCTACGTTTCATGTCATAACGAATCCTACTCTGCCACACCGCCAGACAGACAGGAGTTTTGGTCTGCCGTGCCTTTTCTCTTCATAGCAGGTCCTCTTCGGTTGAAAACATTTGGATCATTATGGACAGGACGCTCCAACTAACAGTGATCATTAATAATGAGACTCGCCAGTTGGACAACCGCCAACTCTTTCAATCAACGCTAAACTGAATAAATACTTGTGTAAGGGCCAGAGGTGAACCAACGCGGTGTTTTCTTGCTCAGTTTGTGAAGTTCTTTCCCTTGAGTAAGTAATCCAAATTCTGTGAAATTGTAAACATTTATTTATCTGTACATGTTCTTAACAACTATCCATATCCGTCTCATTTGGATAATTCCTCGGTGGTGGACCCTTTTTTTTGTCGGAGAGTGTATGTCGGTTCTGGTTGTCTAGCGGTAAAAACCGATAGATCGCGCCTTAGAACCTCAGTCGGACCACTGATTATTTCAGTCTTGGTTTTAACCTAGCCTTCAGCTCTCAGCAATGTGACGAGTCACTAGAGACAACACAGGGCTCGGTTTCCACGTTAAACTGTAGGTGCTTTAACCGGTTGATTATCTGGGGTAGGTTAGGGACACTCAAGACGCCGTAATGGCATTCAGTACAAAGACATCCACAAGGTCACTGAACCATTCGATGTTACTAGTACCTGTATACACAATTAAGTTTGGAAGAAAACCTCGAGCGCGAGTCCTACTCAGTCATGTCCGTTTTTTGTAAGGCTGCGAGCCTCAATCGGGAAAAATGGAATTCTGACAGGAACTCTTTGTTGTCCATCTGTATGTCTGCCCGACTGTTAGGACAACTTTTTCTCAGAAGCGGGTAGAATAATCACCTTTCAAATCTGTTTCGTATACTGAGTTCCACTTTCTGTTGACGATATGTAAAATGTAAGCTATTAAGTCAATGCAGTCAACAGGTACGGCCATTTATGCTACACATTTTGACACTCGAAAACTTGCGCATCAAACTTTAGAGACCTACACTGATGAAATTGGGCAAGAAGAAAGATTTGACAGTAGTAGTGAAAAGAAAAAAACAAAAAAAAAACTTTAATTTGTATGTACACCTCACGAAAATAATATCTGACTGCCTGTCATATTCACGTCTCCTTGGCGGTATAATGAACTATTTTCGGAATTTTTCCTTTACTTGTGCTGTGAAACCTTGCTTCTTGCCAAACTTCATTATTCTAATGGTGTTCCACTTGACAGCCTGTCCGGAAGCCGCGCCTGCCGGTCGAATGGGTCCCACAGGAACGCACATCGCCCCCCCCCCCCACCTTCATATTTTTATGGGCTTTAGCCTGAAGGCTGTACAGACATACGCGCCTTGTCGGCCAGTTTGATTCGAGCAGGAAACAGACATCACGAATGTAACAGGGAAGTCTGCGAACGAAACAATGGCAAGAGCAAATTATTCAAATCCACAACGATTGTTTTCCTGCGATTCGTGTGTGCGCACAGAGTCTGCTCGCACTGTTCGGAGATCGTTTGAACAAGAAGTTTTCAGGTGTGTGAGTTCCGAGTCGTGATGGTGTTCACTAATTAGTAAATAAATTTGGTGAAACGGGAAGTGTTCGAGATAAGAAACGCACACGACGACGTACAGTGCTCACAGAAGCTCGTCTCGATGACATTGCATACCGCCTGGAATATTCCCCTAAAAAGTCTCTTACACGTCTTTCGCAGCAAACGAAATTATCGTGTACCTCTGTACAGAGAGGTGCTAAGCTGCCTGGGCTAAGGCCCTATAAACTACAAAGGGTCAGCAGAAACAGCACTTGGGCTTGGTGATCCAGCGCGCAGGGTTAAGTTTTGCGAAAGTGTATTAGAACGAGCGTATTGTGGTGAAATGGATCCTTACCTCATTTTGTTTTCAGACGAAGCTCGGTTCCATTTACATGGGTATGTTAAGTTCAAAGCTGTCGACACTGGACCGCAGATAGACCTGCTGTGCTTCATGAGGAACCCTATCGAGGTCAGAAAATAGGTGCGTGGTGCGCAGTTAGTAGTGACAGAATAATAGTCCCACATTTTAATGACAAAAAATGATTCAAATGGCTCTAAGCATTATAGGACTTAACATCTGAGGTCATCAGACCACTAGACGTAGAACTACTTAAACCTAACTAACCTAAGGACAGCACACACATCCATGCCCGAGGCAGGATTCGAACCTGCGACCGTCTCAGCAGCGCGGTTCCAGGCTGAAGCGCCTATAACCGCTCGGCCGCAGCGACCGGCTTTTAATCACACGGTTAAGAGTGGAAGATATGTGCAAAACATATTTCGACCGTTTTTTAATGCACTGAGGGAAAGAGAACGAAGCTTCGCATATTTTCAACAGGATTCGGCAGGGGTTCTTACGGTCAATGTTTCCTTGTACACATTTCACGATGTGTTCGATGAAAGAGTGATCAGTAACAATATCTGGCCCACTAGAAGTTCAGATTTAAGTCCGTCCGATTTTTATTTGTTGGGTTTACTAAAGGACAAAGTGTACACAACAAATCCTCAGACGATAGAGGAACCCAAGGACAATATCCGTCAATCAATTAATTCAATATCGCAGAGAGAATAACATCGTCTGATTAATAATTTCTTGAGTAGGTGTCAGAAATTCTGGAAATTAATGGCAGGCAGTTCCAGTATCTCCTTATGTGACGTGGGTGGGTACAAGATGTATTTGCTTATATTTCAAATGTAGTCATGTCGTACCGCAGCAGTAGACGGGCGACACGGCATCTGATCGCCGGGCAACGAAGCGCTTGAAATGGTTCAAATGGCTCTGAGCAGTATGGGACTCAACATCTTAGGTCATAAGTCCCCTAGAACTTAGAACTACTTAAACCTAACTAACCTAAGGACATCACACACACCCATGCCCGAGGCAGGATTCGAACCTGCGACCGTAGCAGTCCCGCGGTTCCGGACTGCAGCGCCAGAACCGCTAGACCACCGCGGCCGGCAACGAAGCGCTTGCTGCCCGGTATGTACTGCGCCGAACAGATAAAAGGAACATCCTGTATTTCAGCGGGAAGTACCCTACAGGTTTTGATGAGTAAGTTTTCGAGTATGAAAATATGTGACATAAAAGCAATTGCTGTTTAACATAGCACGTCTGTATGCCTGCTAATTTAATAAGATAAATGAAAATCTCGATAGCTAATGCCAGATACATATTTAAAGCCTAAAATGAAAACATACTCTAAAGTTTTGAAATTTCCTCGGTTGGTATCCTGCAGTGTCAAGTATCGATAACAGAAAAAAGTCGTCGAGAGTCTCGGTAACCGTGATGGATTATCTATCTACGAGGGTCACTCCAAAAGAAATGCACACTATTTTTTTTTAAATCCATCTTTGAAAGTTTTACAGTGTGTAGATACATCCTTTAGGAACAATATTTTCATTTCTCCACATAATTTCCATCCCTCTCAACTAACTTACGCCATCTTGGAACCAGCGCCTGTATACCCGCACGGTAAAATTCTGGGCCAATCTGTTGGAGCCACTGTTTGGCAGCGTGCACAAGGGAGTCATCATCTTCAAACCTGTTCCACGAAGAGAGTATTTCAGTTTCCCAAAGAGATGATAGTCACATGGAGCCATGTGTGGACTGTAAGGTGGGTGTTTCAGTGTTGTCCATCCTAGTTTTGTGATCGTTTCTATGGTATTTTGACTGACATGTGGCCGTGCATTGTCGTGCAACAGCAAAACATCCTGCTATTGCCGATGTGGTCGAACACGACTCAGTCGAGCTTCAAGTTTCTTCAGTGTTGTCACATTTGCATCAGAATTTATGATGGTTCCATTTGGCACGATGTCCACAAGCAAGAGTACTTCGGAATCGAAAAACACTGTAGCCATAACTTTTCCTGCAGAAGGTGTGGTTTTGAATCTTTTTTTTCTTGGGCGAATTTGCATGATGCGCTACATTGCTTCCCTCTTCGTCTCTGGTGAAAAATGATGGAGCCACGTTTCATCGCCAGTCACTATTCTTCCAAGAAATTCATCTCTACCATTCTCGTACTGTTCCAAAAGTTCGCTGCATACTGTTTTTCCTGTTTCTTTGTGAGCCACTGTCAACATCCTGGGAACCCACCTGGAACAAACTTCTTTTAAGCCAACACTTTCAGTATTCTGCAAACATTTCCTTCCCCTATCCCAACGTAAGGTGACAATTCGTTCACTGTGATGCGTCTGTCAGCAGTTGTAAGTTGTTAGGCAAATCCAACACCTTCCATGAAAACCCTGACATGATAGCAAATCCGGCAATATGTCACATAGCTCCAAATAAATCCTGACATTAAATTATCCAAAGTAATACGATCAACGACTGAGCAAATGGAATACCACAGACTAACACAAGAATGTCTAAATGCATGTCATACCTTCCCACCTTGAAACAGGCGCAGTTCCAGGGGACAAACGTGAACAGATGCCGAGAGCAGAGCTGTGTAGGCTAGAAGGCGCTACGGTAAGAGCGGCACAATGGGACACCCACATCGCTGGCCGACCGCTGGGAGGTCCATCACCCAGCCCATGTTAATTGGTAGAGTCCTCTACAAGAACAGTATAGACCTTACGATAACACTAAAAGGGCCACACCAGCTGCAAGTATTAGCGTTAGACTATATGCATCTCTGTTACGTAGCAAACATTAAAAACATTGTCCCACCACCAAAAGTATAACGTTTCTCATTGGATAGACAGAATTTTTGTAGGCGGAGCTAAAGTTTAACATTGAGACACTGACTGGTCAGTTGAAAACACAGCCAGATACCTTTTTCTTAAACCAACTTCGGTAAACAGTAGTAAGGATAAGTTCGAGAGAGTTGCTACCGAGATGGCGAGGTGTGTGGAGCTGCGCTGCCCGCCGCCCCTGACGCTGCCTAACCATCGACAAGGTAATGAACGCGTGTGATGCCGCATAAGAGCAGATAAGGCTTCACTCAGAACTGCAGAAGTCTCATCAGTTACATCCCCATTTTACGTAATACTAGTGTCGATCGTCAAATAATCTTCGTGGTATTCACATTTGCTACTTGAAGTTAAAATCTGAAACGCGATGATTTTTCTGTTATATATTTACTGAGAAACCACATCAGCTACTGTAATTTACAAGTTAAATAAGTAATTAAAGATGATTGAGGATCACTGTAGACCATTTTTGACAGTTTTCTCTTTTATGAAACTTAATTTAAACCTAGATTATAAATGTGATATGGCATAGGTCATCCTTCGATCCATTATAGAACTTGGAAACCCATTCAGGGAATATTCGTTCATATTTTTGTTGAACGCAGTTGGTTTTTATCATCCTGTATTAAAATATTTCCTTTTATCAATAGTAAAATTTATAAACAATGCTTTGAGACTAGAATAAAAATTTCTGTGGTAAATTTAATTGCTTTTTCGACGTTATTTTACCAGCTAACGAAAAATAGGAAAGCCTTGAACCCTTTCCACTAAATTTAGTTAGTATTAAGATTCTTTTACAGGGAGTGCAGTGCAGCTGACGCTGATATCATTAAGTATTTTATTATATCAACGCTAGTCTCACTGATCTCTTCTGAACTCTACATGTCATGTGTGGTCTGGCGTCTCCTTACCAGCAACAGGTCCCAGGTCTAAACTAGTCAATTCCCTAAAAAAACACGCTCAGAGCGTCGTTGCGCGAAAGTGGTAGGGAGACACGACTTAGGACAAACAGATACCACGCAGAACAGTCACCAATTTTTTAAATCTCTTCACATTGTCTGGAGTGTGTGCAGTACGAGGCCTGCCGCTGTGAGAACAATCATCAATATTGCCATGTCCATTTTATTCACGTAACCTCCTTGCCCACCGACTAACTGTACTGCGATCGACAGCAGCACTTCCATACACCTTTTTCAACCTCTTGTGGATGTTTCCCACTGTCTCGTTTTCACAGCACAGGAATTCTACGACAGCACGTTGCTACTGACGAACGTCAAGTGCAGCAGCCATCTTGAAGACATGCTGCGACGGCGCCACTCACGGGAACAGGTTGAACTAAGTTTGAAAACAGGCGGGTAGGATGTATCTACACACTGCAAATCTTTCACTCATGTGGAATGAAAACTTTATTGTTACAAAAATAGTGTACGTCCGTAATTAAGATTGTACGGCACCCTCAGAATGTGAGTGCTACACGCAGTTGTCAGGTGTAGTTTCTTAGTTAACTTACTGTGAACATCAGTGTAGTGTAGTGAACGCATAGACGAAGCTGTCGACGTCTGGAACAGCTGCGTCTTTAGGAGAGCCCACGGCGCTGCAGCCATCTCAGACGAGACCAGACCGCCTCGGGCTCTCGCCGGCGGCAGCGGCTGCACTGGTAAATACACGAGGCAAAGATAATCTCCGAGTTCAAACACGCGGCGCGGCGCTGGGGGTCTCATCTGGAATTCTGGCTGAAAGCCACCAGGCAAGGCGCACTCCCGGGCTCGGGGCTTTGTAACGCCGGCGGCACCCTGTAACTGTTTATGTGCATTAAGACGCATAAAAATTTCATGGCATCTCCTGTGGCGAGCAGTTACAGAGGCGAAGGCGCTCCAACGGTGGATGCAGAGCGCAACTTTTTCTTCGCGTTTCGTCACATTTCAAACAAATCCAGCCCCGCCTTTGAAGGGGGCGTCCAGGGAGCGCGAAGTCACAAGATTAGTGCCGTTTGGTGGATACGGGTGTGAAATAGGAAAGGGGAAAAAAAGGACTAGGTGTGATGTATACCTACAGCCCTTCTGAAGTTACATCAAGGGACGACGCCGGGAGTCACCTTACATCTTACTTTATCGTCCAGAAGCCTTCTTTCCAAACAGAATTTTCGGATGTATTATTTCAAGAATTAGCTCTCCCGTGAAGCACGGAAGCTGCATAACGAGAACAGCGTCGTAGGTTGTGAAAATCTTTCCCACCTGCAACTAGGTAGGTAAAACTATGTGAACACGAAACGGGAAGTGATATAATACACTACTGGCCATTAAAATTGGTGCACCACGAAGATGACGTGCTACAGACGCGAAATTTAACCGACAGGAAGAAGATGCTGTGATATGCAAATGATTAGCTTTTCAAAACATTCACACAAGGTTGGCGCTGGTGGCGACACCTACAACGTGCTGACATGAGGAAAGTTTCCAACCGATTTCTCACACACAAACAGCGGTTGACCGGAGTTGCCTGGTGAAACGTTGTTGTGATGCCTCGAGTAAGGAGGAGAAATGCGTACCGTCATGTTTCCGACTTTGATATATGTCGGATTGTAGCATATCGCGACTGCGGTTTATCATATCTCGACATTGCTGCTCGCGTTGCTCGAGATCCAATGACTGTTAGCTGAATATGGAATCGGTGGGTTCAGGACGGTGATACGGAACGCTGTGCTGGACCCCAACGACCTCTTATCACTAGCAATCGAGACGACAGGCATCTTATCAGCATGGCTGTAACGAATCGTGCAGCCACGTCTCGATCCCTGAGTCAACAGATGGGGACGTTTGCAAGACAACAACCATCTGCATGAACAGTTCGACGATGTTTGCAGCAGCATAGACTATCAGCTCGGAGACCATGGCTGGGGTTACCCTTCGCGCTGCATCGCAGACAGGAGCGCCTGCGATGGTGTACTCAGCGACGCACCTGGGTGCACGAATGGCGAAACGTCATTTTTTCGGATGAATCCAGGTTCTGTTTACAGCATCATGATGGTCGCATCCGTGTCTGGCGACATCGCGGTGAACGCACATTGGAAGCATTTATTCGTCATTGTCATACTGGCGTGTCAGCCGGCGTGATGGTATGGGGTGCCATTGGCTACACGTCTCGGTCACCTCTTGTTTGCAATGACTGCACTTTGAACAGTGGACGTTATATTTCAGATGTGTTACGACCCTTCATTCGATCCCTACGAAACCCTACATTTCAGCAGAATTATGCACTACCGTATGTTGCGTGTCCTGTACGGGTCTTTCTGGATACAGAAAATGTTCGACTGTTGCCCTGGCCAGCACATTCTCCAGATCTCTCACCAATTGAAAACGTCTGGTCAATGGTGGCCTAGCAACTCGCTCATCACAATACTCCAGTCACTACTTTTGATGAACTGTGGTATCGTGTTGAAGCTGCATGGGCAGCTGTACCTGTACACGACATCCAAGCTCCGTTTCACTCAAGGCCCAGGCGTATCAAGGCCGTTATTACGGCCACAGGAGGTTGTTCTTGGTACTGGTTTCTCAGGATCTATACACCCAAATTGCGTGAACATGTAATCACATGTCAGTTCTAGTATAATATATTTGTCCAATGAATAACTGTTTATCATCTACATTTCTTCTTGGTGTTCCAATTTCAATGGCCAGTGGTGTACTTAAGGAAGTGGAATATTTGGTGAGACAAATTTGCAGATTCTACTGCTGCTTATTTGAGTATAGATCTGACACCATGAAAAATTAACTAAGTTAAGACAGTAGCTATCCTCTATTTGTGCATCACAGCTCATAAAACCAAACAAAGGATTTGTACATGGGAAACAAGTTCTTTAAAAATGAACCTGCATTGTCTAAAGCCTAATTTTTCCTATCCAGAAAAGTCACTTGCAATGGCTCGTGGAAGAGCTGGATTGAATGGTGGGCACAAATATTTGCTTAATGAAGAGATATGATGAATGTCTTCTCATCTCGTAGGGTTAGAGTACAGATTGAAATGTGGTAGCATTCTAGCGGTATTGCACGAGAATACCACTTCCGAGAAATACTGGCGCCAGTTCTGAGGAAATGTAGCATTCATCTGAATGAATCAATTGACATCTCACGTGCGCTTGGAGCCTTTAATATCCTCAGCAGGGTGGGATTAAAAGTAAGGCATCAAAGCATAAAATACATCTTCTACTAGTTTTGTTACCGGTGAATCAGTCAGAAGTGGCTGTTGAGACGAAATTAATCTTCTCAGTTTCAGATGGTATGTGATGTTAATTTAGCGAGTGGAATATTGAATAAACTTGGCAATGTGACCCCACTAATCAGCACGATGTTACCGCCTCAACCCCTCCGGCGTGAATGCATGCACCGACATCCGGTGATTCAGACTGGAGCCGTACACGGCTTGCGTATTTCCCATTTAATGTTGGTCATCTTATATTACGGAACTGCCGCCTCGTTATCTTACTCCGTTTACTGGCGTCACTAACTTCCTGCCATACTTACCCGTGAGCGGCAGCCGCAGTGCCATCTCTGGAGCGACCGACAGTATTTCCGGGTCGTCATGTGTCTGGCAGTCAGTTCGGGATGGACCAGGAGTGCTGTCGGGACGCTGCAGCAGTGAAGTCTTGGACGGGGCACCAGTGAGGCACCGACAGCCAGTGCTCATCGACCTCTGGTGACACACATGAACTGACCGACGGAGGGAGATTGGAGCGGGACGACCGTTGATTGGTCGTTCGGTTGGTCGTCTCAACGGACGACGTATATTCGATCCTTTCACCGTTTCTGAGCCTTGGCAGTTGGTCGGTTGGCATGGAGCAGTGAGGAAATCACCACGGCGTGTAGTTAGGTTCACATTGTGTCGTTTGGAGTTTGTGGTGTCACCGCCAGACACCACACTTGCTAGGTGGTAACCTTTAAATCGGCCGCGGTTCGTTAGTATACAGCGGACCCTCGTGTCGCCACTGTCAGAGATTGCAGACCGAGCGCCGCCACACGGCAGGTCTAGAGAGGCGTCCTAGCACTCGCCTTAGTTGTAGAGCCGACTTTTCTAGCGATGCTATACTGACAAACTACGCTCTCATTTGCCGAGAGCCGGCCGGTGTGGCCGTGCGGTTAAATGCGCTTCAGTCTGGAACCGCGTGACCGCTACGGTCGCAGGTTCGAATCCTGCCTCGGGCATGGATGTGTGTGATGTCCTTAGGTTAGTTAGGTTTAATTAGTTCTAAGTTCTAGGCGACTGATGACCTCAGAAGTTGAGTCGCATAGTGATCAGAGCCATTTGCCGAGACGATAGTTAGCATAGCCTTCAGCTACGTCATTTGCTACGACCTAGCAAGGCGCCATTACCAGTTTATATTGAGATTGTTAAAAACGTACCGTCAAGAGCGATGTACACCAATTATGGATTAAAGTTAAGTATTACATCAACTACGTACTTATTTGCTACTGTACATTTCCTTGTCATTTTCCAGACCTCACGCCAGCCTGCGTGAGCTTTAACGCGTGCCTTTCGGCTACCCGTCACTGTGGATTGGCTGTCTTGCCAGTCCACAACAGAGTTCGTTGTCGGCTGTTGGAAAATTCCCGCGATCAACAAAGTGTGTTTTCAAGTTGGCAAATTTTAGCCACCCCCTGGTGTAGTTGAACTGAACTTGGTTATTTGAATTGAAGTGCCCCAGCGGAATCTTGTGCCTTGTGGCCGTTACCCTTCCGTTTACCTGCCCTGACCGTTGACATAAATTCAGGCAGTGTATTTTCCTCATCGTGTTGTCGCTGTCCAGCACGGTGTGTAGTTTGACAGCTCAACGTTGTTCCATTGAATTCCCTGTTGTGAGCTGGTCAGGTGAAGCGGAGGTTAGCTTGTCCGTGGGTGTGTTAACTGTCTGTCGGTTGGGTTGTCGTCGGATCGACAATGGTTGTGCCGATTGTCTGTCTCACCTAGGCGAGCGTTAGTGTTTGAATTCAAGGATGACCCTCGGTACTTCTCAGCGCTCTTGGGTGTACTGCCTTTTCTTGTTTGTTCATGTTGTTTGTACTTGTATGGCTTCTAGCCGAGTTTTAGACTAAGGGTGTTTTGACCTTAAAGCGTTAGATGGTTTGACCCTTCAGCCTAATTGAAGAACAGTTTTACGTAGAGCCTTTGGCATTTTTTTAAAATTAATATTATTGAGTCTTAAGTGTTGGTCCTTCAGCCGATTTTGAATTTAAGTTGTTTTCCTGTTAAAGTGTCAGATTCTGGGGGCCATCAGCCGATTCTGAATCAAAGTTGTTTTGCTCTTAAGGTGTTAGATGGTTTGGGCCTTCAGCCTAATTTAAGAACTGTTTTACGTAAAGACTTTGGCATTTTTAACATTAATGTTATTGAGTCTTAAGTGTTGGGCCCTCAGCCGATTTTGAATTTGTTTTCCTGTTAAAGTGTCAGTTTCTTTGGGCCATCAGCCTAATTAAGGAATTGTTTTATGCCTTTAAAATTTCGTATTTTGGTTAAGCTTTAAGTTATTCGCTGTCAGCCGTTCTTACATTAAAGTGGTCTTGCCCTTACGGCATGAGATAATACGGCGCACTCAGCTGCTAATTAAGTTCCAAAACTAAAGCTGTGTATTTTCTTAATGAAAACTTTTCTTGGCTCTTGTAATGTTTGATCAAATAAAAGGTTGAATGTTTGAGTGTAACTGACAGCCGCTGCTTTGGGCACCTTTCCACAACATAAACTACCTGTCCTGCCCTGCGGGTTTAGCAGGGCGTCTCAAGACTGAAATGTTGCCATCAAGACAATTTCTCTTCTCTTGAGGCAAGATGACCGACTCTGTAAATGGTCCTTGATGTCCTGAATACTGCACTGGTACAAATTTCACGTCGGAGTTGGTCTCACTCGCGTTCTGGCGGGAAATTAGATGAGTATCGTACTGAAAAATGGAGTTCATAGAGCCACATGCCACGTATGGATGAACACTGTCCAGTAGAAAAGTGCCGCCATCTTAATGTGAGGACATAGCATGTGTATGAAGCACTGTTGGCCACCATAGATCCCTCTGTCAGGATCAACTGTGACTTGAAGTCATACCCAAGGGCTCCGCACACCATGATGCCAAGAGTAATCCCAAAGTGTCGCTCCTTAACAATGGAAGATTGCGACGTCTCTGCAGTCGCTGCCATTATCGCCGAGGCTGTCATCTGGGGCAGTGCACAACGGCGAGTCAACAGCCATTGAAATGTGACGTCTTTCTTCAGCAGTAAAGGCTTCGCAATCAAGGCACCACTCCAAACGTAGCCCTTTGAGTAGTGTTAATTGATGTGTCATTCTCACTGTAAACATAAATAGTTTTCCCTGTATCAAAACCCTTAAGAAACCCAAACTGTTACTTGGAGTATACAGTGTTTGCAGTCAGACGCTTAAGGAGACACTTAAACACAACTTTTCAAAAATTTAAAAAAGGTGTCAGAAGTATAACTGGTCGATAGTTTGAGGGTATCTCTCTACCCCCTTCTTGTAAAGAGGCTTATCTTCGGCATATTGTAGCCACTCTGCAAATGCTCCGCTAGTAAGAGATTGATTACACAAACAAATCAAACCGCATGAGCGCTCTTTGACTTCGTTGGTGTGTTATCATATCCAATAGAATACTTAGATTTTAAGGATTTTATGATGGGTGCTACTTCTTTGGGAGACGTGAGAGTAATTTCCATGTTTTTGAAGTTATTTTTAAAGGCTGGTCTCAGATGATACATTGGACTGTTAACCGAACAAGCTGACCGTAACAAAAATAAAGTACTTGCTTAAGAGGTTTGCAACACTGCATGCACTTGTTACCAATGTCTCATTTATTTTTAGAGCTTTCTGTTCCTCTTCCTTCTTGGTACCATGTGACTCTTGACTTCGCTATATTTCGCGCAGCTTTTATTTTGTTGCCTGGTTTAGTTATATTTTTCTCTTTATAAAGGTTCTTCGACTTCTGGATTACTTGCTTCAATATTTTGAAGTATTCTTTCTAATACGTTACCGCTGCCGCGTGGGATTAGCCAAGCGGTCTAGGGCGCTGCAGTCATGGACTGTGCGGCTGATCCCGGCGGAGGTTCGAGTCCTCCCTCGGGCATGGGTGTGTGTGTTTGTCCTTAGGATAATTTAGGTTAAGTAGTGTGTAAGCTTAGGGACTGATGACTTAGCAGTTAAGTCCTATAAGATTTCACACACATTTGAGCATTTTTTTTCGTTACCGTTCTAACATCAGACTGTTCCTAGATAGTAGATACGGTCTCCTTTTAGTCCCACATGATATCTTTATTCTTTGTGTACTCCATGGTTTATTTTTTAACTTCTGTGTGATTTGAAATACTTTTAGGCGAAAACTATTTCCAGAAATGGAAGTAACATAATTAATGAATGCTTTGTATTTTCCATTTGAGACAGAAGCATTGTAAACAACTATCCAGTTCATGTCTTTGAGCAGTTTCCTGAATTTCTCAATTTTTGTCTGATTTACTATATTCCTATATTCCGATTTAATGCATTTTTTTCTGACAAGTTTCACCATTTAACACAATATGCTGCGTATCATGATAAGCTAGCCCTTTTACCATTGGTTTTGTGATACGACTTTTTCCCTAGATTTTTCTACAAAGATATTATCAATTTTTTTCTATTTTTTTATTGGCTTGTATCCTACAAACTTTTTAGCCATCACAAATAAATGTGCTGACACACATAAAAAAGTAAAACTTTATTCTTTTTCATACGTACTGTTTAGGGCATACATTCATATGTTTTCAGATGAAATATTATTAATAGCAGACGCAGAAGATTTATATATTCTAGTTGCAAAGTTTACAGTAGGAACTGAATTGAATGACAGTGTTTCTGATTGCAATAATAGTTCACTGACATTAAAATCACCAGTAACCACTATTTCCTTGTTTCTTGTAAGACTTGCACCAGGCGATCGGTCTACCCGACTGGGGGCCCTCGTCACACGCCATTATTATTATTATTATTATTATTATTGTGAGATGGGACAACAGAGCTCCCAGACATTTTATCAAGAGGTTAAAATTTGCTGAAAGTGATCTGTATATACTTACTATTATTAAGGAGTTATTATGAAGTACTTCTTCTATTGCACAAGCTTCTAAGTGCTGCTCTGAGCTAAGTTTATTAATATCAATATTCTTGAAATCAAAACAGTTTCTGACAAATGTGGCAACTCCTGCTTTCTCCGTATTTTCTCTACAGAAGTAAGAAGCCAACATGAATCCTGTAACATTTAACATCTCTATACCAGTTATCACATGATGTTCAGAGAGGCAGATTGTATCAACTGGTTTACTCAACTGTAATTCTTTAACACAAATAAGCAACTCATTAAGCTTGTCGCTGAGTTCTGGAATATTCTGATACAATAAGGATAACTGATTTTGTGCACTGGTTGAATTACAACTGGATGAACCTAATTTTCCTGTCAATTTTTGAGTATTAGTTTCAATCACAGGCTGTCTGCATGAATTGTGTAAATTAAAATTTGTTTTCTGACTGCCTGTTTATCAATGTGAATATCATTTTCAGGTGGCTCTGAACATATTTTATTTCTGCCCTCCCTGCCCTATAAATGACTGCTGTTCTGTCACTTATAGCCACTAGTACTTTACCTCTAGTAATAGTGCCGTCCCCCTTAAGTTACTTGCTACGAGCCCTCACAGTTTTCCCTTCCTTTTCCTGTTGAGGTGAAGGCCAGTCCCAGCTGCTGATATAGTCAACAGGAGCCACACTTGATCCAAGCAGCTGCTGCACCTCTAAATAAACTCTCCTAAAACAAGAGTTTAAATGAGGCCAGTCATGGCAACTCAGAACAGACACATGCCCAACACCAGTATGTTTCATTGCACAAGCTATCTTTACCAGATCACACTCAATTGAATAATTAGTGTTCTTGTCTATTCTGTTGCCAGACCGACCCACTACTACCACGGTGTCTTCCTTTGTGAAGTCTTTGCAAAGTGAACATACATCCTCTGTCACCTGACACAGACTTGCACTAGGTTTAAAAATACTTGTGACCTGGTAACCTGACCCTAGTTCATCCTGCAACAGTTGGCCAAAACCTCTATCACGTGCACTACGTAACAATAAAGCTTTCTTCTTCTTCACGGCGTCTTCTGACCTCTTACTTTTCAAACACTTTACCAAAGATTTTGTGTTCTGTCTACTCCTACATCTACTTGTGGCTCATCAGTTTCCAACTGTGACAACGGATCAAACCTGTTTTCCATAGAGTTTCCACAATCATATACTGGATTCAAAGATATAGACTTAGATTAGAATTTAGTTGTGATGAACGGCAAGCTGAAACACAAAGGAATGGAGAGAGACTCTTGAAGTTGTCAAAGGCTATAGACACTGCGATAAGGAGCAACTCAGTAGGAAATTCAGTTGAAGAGGAATGGACATCTCTAAAAAGGAGAACCATAGAAAAAGGAAATGAAAACATATGTACAAAGAAGGTAACTGCTATGAAACCTTTGTCAACAGGAGATATGCTTCACCTGATCGATGAAAGAAGGAAGTACAAAAATGTTCGGAGTAATTCAGGGGTGCAGAAATTAAAGTCACTTAGGAATGAAATGAATAGAAAGTGTAGGGATGGTAAGACCAAATGGCTGCATGAAAATGGTAAAGAAAACGTAAAAGCGATGACTGACGGAAGGAATACACAACAATCAAAATAACCTTCCGTGAAATTAAAAGCAAGGACGATAACATTAAGAGTACAATGGGAATTCAACTCTTAAATGCAGAGGAGAGAGCGGATAGGTGGAAAGAAGACGTTAAAGGCCTTTATGAGAGGGAATACGTGTCTAATGACGTGGTAGAAGAAGAAACAGGATTCGATATAGAACAGATAGTGGTCCAGTACAAGAATCAATATTTAAAAGACC
Organism: Schistocerca cancellata; assembly: GCF_023864275.1. Classification (NCBI taxonomy): domain Eukaryota; kingdom Metazoa; phylum Arthropoda; class Insecta; order Orthoptera; family Acrididae; genus Schistocerca; species Schistocerca cancellata. Next base: position 680,564,055 of record NC_064630.1, read on the forward strand.
TTTGGAATACCTAACACCGATTAAACCCACAGGGATGAATAACATTCCATTAGGATTTCTAACAATCTTCGGGGGAGTGGTAACAAAACGATGATTCAAGTTGGAGTGTAAAATGTATAATTCTGTTGATTTACCATCTGACATTCGGAAAAACATCATCCATACTAAGACAGCTAGAGCAGAGAAGTGCGAGAATTATCACACAATTTCCATAACAGCTCATGCATCCAATTTGCTGACAATGAAAAAGAAAATTGAGGATGTGTTAGGTGACGGTAAGTTTGGAGTTTTGAAAGGTATATGTAAAGAGAGGTAATTTTGACATTAAAGTTGATAATGGAAGCAATACTATAGAAAAATCAAGAGACATTCATAGGATCTGCCGACGAGGGAAAAGCGTCCCACAGCCTAAAATGTTGCAAAATGTTTGAAATTCTGAGAAATATTAGGGACAAGCTAGAGGGAGAGACGGGCAATATGAAATATGTGCGTGAGTCAAGAAAGAACAATAAGAATAAATGACCTTGGACGAGCTGTTCGGATTAAAAAGAGTGCAAGACATAATCATTGAGAGAAGTAAAAGAAAGGTACAAGAGTGGAATTAAAATTCGAAATAAAACGGTATCAATAATAAGATCCGCTGATGACTTTGCTATCCTCAGTAAAAGTGAAGACGAATTACAGAATTTGCTAATTGGAATTAACAGTCTAATGAGTACAGAATATGGATTAAGAATAAATCTAAGAAAGAAGGAAGTAATGAAGAGTCGCAGAAACGAGAAAGGCAAGAAACTAAACATCATGACTGGTGATTAAGAAGTAGATGAAGTTAAGGATTTGTACTATGTAGACAGAAAATAGTAATTCATGTTGGCGGGAGCAAGAAGGACACAAAAAACAGACCGTCACTGGCAAAAATTGCATTCCTGGCCAAGATAAGTCTACTAGTACAAAACATAGTTCTTAATACGAAGAAGGTATTTTTGAAAATGTACGTTTTCAGTGAACAGGTACTATGAGAAAAGCGGAAAAGGGGAGAATCGTACCCTCTGATACGAGTTGCTGTAAAAGAAATCTTGGAAATTAGGAAGACTGATAAGCCAAGTAATGAGTAGAATCTGCGGAGAATCGGCGAAGAAAGCAAAATATGGAAAACACTGAAAAGAAGAGGGTGGATGGTAGTACGTCTGTTAAGACACATGATACCAGAAGGAACAGTAGAAGGTAAAAACTGTAGAGAAAAACCGAGTGGAAGGTACCTAGCAAATAATTGAAGACATAGGTTGCTATTACTACTCTGAGTTGAAGAGGTGGCACAGGAGAGGAAATCGCGCAGGGCCACATCAAACCAGTCAGAAGACTGATAACGAAAAAAGAAAGTTTATTTGCTTCATCCATTGAAAATAGGTTCAAAATAAGCAGAAAGACGATATCAAGACTCTAATTAAAATATTGTAGGTCTTCAAAACTGTCTATTACGTTATAGTATCATAATGTAATTCCTTCTTCCAAAACTGCGGTGATCTTGCTACATTGTTTCTGTCTATTTGGTATTCATGAATTTGAGAAGGAGGTTAGACGGTAAGAAATATTTCTTTGTGTACTACAAACCACCCTCATTCCATCATTCATCATGTAAATTAGGGAGTGGTGCACTGAGAGCAAGCTACTCCCTAATCCTAAGTTACATCAAGGGATCTGCAAGGAAGTGTTATAAGCCCTCTTCCGTTCTCAGTCTATGTAAACGATTTATATTCCAGGAGCTGTAATGTAGCTTACTGTGCCCTATCTTTGATGTCTCCTGGTGGTCTCATTCAACAAGATAATGCTAAACCTTGAGTTACATGTGCTGATCTTGCCATCTTCTACGTGAAGATGGCAAGATTCGAGGCAGGATTCGAACCTGCAACCGTAGCAGTCGCTCGGTTCCGGATTGGGCGCCTAGAACCACTCGGCCACCGTGGCCGGCTGCATCTCTTACCCAGCCTCCATTGGACTCAGTGCTCAGAGCCGTTGTTCTAGCCAGAGTTGGTAGCGCTGTATACCAAATGGAGAACCACGTATTTTCTAAAAATCACCAACGAATTTAACAATGTCGTTACGCAATATTCTAAATATTTGTCAAAAAAGTAATAAGATATGCAAGTTAGCCGTAACAAGGACTGCATTAGCCAACAAGGGCTGTAAGCCACCCATACGGTGACATACGGCATAGTAGAAAGAGACATGTAAGCGGGTTGTGTAGTGCAGGCGGCCGGCAGAAATAGAAAACATCGTAGAGGAGCAATAAGCGCTGCAATGGGCGAGGTGATGTCGTCACACCAGGTTCGGTCTTTGTTACGAGTCATGAATAGCCATGAGGATAACGGAATCAAATCTGCTACAGATATGGATAAATAGTGCTGTATTTTGACGCCATCCAGTCGTCTTAGCCGTGGGCTACAATCCGGACTGCACCCACCGCCTCCTGGTGGGACTTACCGCCCCGCAGCCCCCAGGCTGTTGGCGCCACCTGCTGCCGCCAGCACTGAGTTCCAAGTGGGTCTTGGTGCCACTGTCTGACTCCTGTCCTGGGGCAGCGAGTCGAATCGCAAGCAGAGCTGTCTCTACACCCCGCTATGGTGAACGCACGCGGGCAAGTGGGGGCTGTGTAAAGGGGGCGCCGCCATAGCCGAGAGGAGCAGTGCGCCCCTGACTTCATGGGCGTGGGCTCGTAGTCAATGTCTCTGGGTACCAACAGTTCATTCCGGAGGATGCTGCCGCCAGTATCTAACCGGCAGCCAGGGTCCACGTCTCCTTCAATGAGCCACAAAGCAATATGAACCAAAGTTGGTAAAGACTATTCTAATGAGAACAGTGTTTCATGGGACATTTCTACCACACAGCTTCCCACACTGGGGACCCGTCGTGGTATTCTCCCACACCTACACTCCGAGGTCTATGCCCAATAGGTAATTTTTTGTCTCTCCTGGTGTTTCTTTCTTAATGGTCTGTTGTTCTTACACTCGTCCATAAGAGCCATAATTCATAACTGGCTATATTGTGGGACTGTGGTGCAGAGACATTACGAAACTTGTCTGTGGTACTTGTGATAAGACTCGCCGAAAATGATGCTTCAAACTGATGGAACAGTGTCGATGCAGCTACAGTCAACATTACCAAGGCAGACAACGAAAATCACAAACCACAAGTACTGCACAGAGCACACGGTTCCCAGTCTTGGCACAAATCGAACAACCAGATATGAGAATCTAAGCGTTACAAGATTATCAAGAACAAATATTATTTTCGTGCCCCAGGATCTCAGACGCACTAACCACCCAGAGTTATCAAGTTAGGAGATTCAGCATTGTTAAAGTAGAATATCGTCGAATCGAGTAAGAGCGTGGTAGGCCCTATGAGACGATGTTCCGTATGATTATTGACAGGTGCAGTCCCTTGAATAATTACCGATGTGCGCCGTTTATGGGCTTTAGAGAGACCTACCCTAAATGCAAACACAGCCAAATGCAGCGCTAGGATCATTAGAGACAGGTCCGGAAGAAGAAGTGCGGAGACGAAAGTGTGTCCGACAAGGTTGTACGTTATGACCCATTACCATTAATCTATGTAGAAGAGGTATTCAGAAAGACCATACAAGACTTACAGGAAAACATATGTTAAGAAATGCCATTGATATATCTTTCATAGTAGAAAGTGCACAGGATCTAAACGATATGGCTACGCGAGAGGTCTTTCATGAAAACAGTCGTCGGTAAACTTGCCGTGACACAATTCGGACAAAACCCCACACTTTATATGTCTTCCTCCATCACTGCGTTCAGGAGCTATGTCTGACTGTCGTGAAAACGATGTCTCTCCCACATTTACGCCTAAAGAACGCTTGCGATTTGATGGGTTGTGTCACGGCGATATCATGGAAAGGCCACCCACTGAGGTGGCGCACTGTTATCATCAGTAACTTCACAAAGCCATCATCTCGGAGCTGAGAATAGGCCTGAATTTCCATCCAGCTGAATGAATGCTACCAGCTGCTGGACCAAGCAGAGCGCGATCTTCCTCAGGAAGCAGCAGATGATGGAAGACTTGCTACTATCCGGATTTTAGTGACAGCCAAGACATTGAAAATCAATGACATTGTGGTAGAAAGCTGATGAATTAGCTGCTTTACGCGCCTGCAAGGGGGATGCTGTTGTTATCTTCAGCACAACTCATAATCAAAACAAATTTTGTCTGTTATTGGAGGACTGCATTAACCAGATTCTTATGCGATATCTTATAATAACACGCAGCAGGAAGACTGGGCAACTGTTAAAGAAGCCCTAGCTATCTGACGAACTTAGGAAGAATTTGTGTTTGTAGGAGACGAAGATTAATCCAAGTAAAATCATAGTCAACCTCGAATTGGTCCCCTGTTTACGGATGTAATACTAGCTAACAATAGCAGAATTATTAAAATTATTGTCTGCTCATTTCACACCTAAAATGTTAAAATTATTCTGACACACAATGACAACCAAGTATTTTTCGTAGATGAGAAATAATTGTGAGATGGTTGATGAAAAGGCTGTAGGTAACGAAACAAAGCCAATTCGTTCATGGGGGACTTGGAATGAATACTGATTAGTACCCACTTCCTTTCATCCCTGTTTATCAGGTAACTTGACGATAAGTTTCTAATCAGGCCACAAGGTTAAAAAATCGTTCAAATGGCTCTGAGCACTACGGGACTTAACATCTGAGGTCATGAGTCCCCTAGAACTTAGAACTACTTAAACCGGATATCACACACATCCATGCCTGAGGCAAGATTCGAACCTGCGGCCGTAGCGGTGGCGCGGTTCCAGACTGAAGCGGCTAGAAGCGCTCGGCCAGAGCGGCCGCAGGCATAAGGCTATGAGGCACTGTAGTAGTTCACTGATCATAGGAACAATGAACATATGAACATGTGATTTTCGGTGGAGGTGCCGAAGGACCTAGAATGGCCCTTGTTAGATGTGTTGGCCGTATGGAAAGCAGAAGGACGACTCAGCAAATCTGTGAATCAAAACCCAACCAAATCTGTATCTCAACGGGTATACCTTTCACCATCCAACTCAGAAGAGAAGTAAGCTGAATAGAACTGTGAGCCAGGATCTTCTTGCTTTCTTTCAGCAGTGTCCAGATCCACAATCAGCTATCAAACTTCTCACCTACAGACTATCTACTAAACAACACATATCAGGTTTCCATAAGTATCACAAGTAGTCTCTTCCTTAAAAAGAGGTAACAAATGACCTGGAGACCGCAGTGGATGGATAGCAGGCGGCTATCATATGCTTCTTAGACTTCACTAAAGACTTTGACATTGTTGACTTCGACATCTTTCTTGCTAAGTTTTAATTTATTTAATTTTACTTTATTTATTTAATTTTTGAGTTCACTCCAGTGCCAGATTTTCCATCTCAGAGAACACTTCCAAACTACATCCTCAGTTATTTGTTATTTGAATTCCAAATCAGACTTCCACTACACTTTTAGAACTTACAGCTCCCTCTAGTACAACCGAAGTTACTCCCTGATGTCTTAACAGGTGTCCTATCATCCTGTCCGTTCTTCTAGTCAATATTTTCTATATATTCCTTCCCTCGCCGATTCTGCGGAGAAACTCGTCATTCATTACCTTATCAGTCCACCTGATTTTCAACATTCTTCTGTGGCACCACATCTCAAATCCTTTAATTCTGTTCTTTTCTCGTTTCGTCACAGTCCATGATTCTCTACCATATAGTGCAGTGCTCCAAACGTACATTCTCAGAAATTTCTTCCTCAAATTAAGGACTATGTTTGATACTAGTGGACTTCTCTTGGTCAGGAATGTCCGTTTTTGCCGGTGCTGGTCTGCTTATTATGTTCTCCTTGGTCCGACCCTCGTGGGTTATTTTCCTACCAAGACTGAAGAATTCCTTGTCTTACTCTACTTCGTGATCGCCAGTTCTAAAGTTAAGTTTCTCGCCGTTCTAATTTCTGCTACTTCTCATTACTTGCGCATTCCTTCGCTTTACTTTCGTCCCATTCCATTCGACAGATCTTGTAATGCTTCTTCACTTTCAGTGAAAATAGCAGTGTCATCAGAGAATCTTACCAGTGACATCCCTTTACCGGGAATTTTAGTCCTGCACTTTAATCATTCTTTTATTTCTGTCAGTGCTTCTTCGATGCATAGATTGAAAAGTCCGGGTGAAACACTACATCCTTCTCTTACAGCTTTTTTAATCCTAGCACTTCGTTCTTGGTCTTCCACTCTTATTATTTCCTCTTAGTTTTTGAACATGTTGTACATTACCCGTCTCTCCTTGTAGCGTACCACTATTTTCCTCAGAATTTCGAACACCTTGTCATTTTACGTTGTCGAACGCTTTTTACAGGTCGATAAATCCTATCAACGTGTCTTGATTTTTGTTTAGTCTTGCTCCCATTATCACCTGAAATGTCACAACTGCCTCTCTGGTGTCATTACCGTTCCTAAATCCAAACTGGTCGTCATCTAACACGTTCCCAGTATTCTTTTCCATTCTTCTCTATATTGACAATTGGGTGCATGAGCTCTTAAGCTAGTTGTGCCATATTTCTCACACATCTCAGCTCTTGCAATCTTCGGAAATGTGTGGATGAAATTTTTCCGAAAATCGAATGGTATATCGTCAGTCTCATAAAATCTATACATCAATGCGAATAGTCGTTTTCTTGCCACTTCCCCCAATGCCTAAATATTTTTAGAATTTCCAGACCTGGCAGCCTAAATTTTTCACCAAGTGCAATGCAGTTGTTTCTCACACAGCTAACGCCACACTTGCAGTGTATCGTGTCCGTCACCATGACATCACAATAGATCCTTCTTTCCATTCATTCACATTCTCAGTCCTCTCCCTATCTTATAGTTGCACCGTGAAATGGATTCTGGACTATGTGTTTGTTTTCCTGGCTTCATTGAAAGACTTCGATTTCTCCCTGGGTTGAGCTAATGTCATGAACGAAATGTACATTAACATATGTTTTTGGGTGGGGTCTCCCTTTTAGCAAAACACAATTTGGTTTCTTGTCCCACACATGTTACACTGCAGTAGCAGCATCATCAGGGGGTTCTTTATTATTATGGTTGTTAATCATAAGGAATATTCTTTATTGTTTCAATACATGTAAATATTAGTTTCTAAATCGTAATTACAGCTTTTTGAAGGGCACATAAAATTACGTATTCATACCTTCATATCGTATGGTGTGGTTTTCCCGCTGTTTTACCTTTATGAATGAATAATGTTTCTTTGGCGTTTCTGACGCTTCTACAGCCATTTCCTAGCATCCTGACAACTGGAGAGGTCACTGCTCGGCCATCCAGTCCACCGTAGGCGACTGGGACCACCGGGGCGCCTACATTACAGTGTCTGTTTATCTTTACAGTTGGTCACTTGCAAGGTTTCTTTTCTTACCATCTTCTTCATTGTTAAGTTCTGTGTATTGAGTAGTCACTGTCACTGTCACTGTCACTGTTTACCAGCTGTAAAAACAAGATGGCGGACAGTGGAACAGTTGAAGATGTCATTGGCAGTTCTTTTGAATCTCTCAGAGAGGTGTGTTTATGTGTTTGTGTTTGTGTTTGTGTGTGTGTGTGTGTGTGTCTGTGTGTGTGTGTGTATGTGTGTGTGTGTGTGTGTGTGAAAAGAGAGATTTATAATTATATATTTTTATTTATTTTTAGTTTTAAGTATGTGTCTGTGTGTGGGGGGGGGGGGGAGGGGGGGAGTTCTGTTGGTTGTTTTTACAGCTGGTAAACAGTGACAGTGAGAACTCAATATACTGAACTGACAATGAAGAAGATGACGAAAAAAGGAAACGTAAGTTAAACGTAATTTAAATAGATACACACACACACACACACACACACACACACACACACACATACACACATACACACACACACACACACACAAACAACCCTTCACATAACTTATTAACTTCAGACATAGTCATAACAGTTTAGAAATCGTAATTTTTGTGTAAATATTTGGCCAACATTAAGTTGTATACTATTGCAGATGACAAACTGTAAAGAAAAACAGACACTGTAAAAACGTAAAACAGCAGGAAAACCACACCATGTGGTAAGAAGGTAAGAATGCATAATTTTATATGCTCTTCAAAAATCTGTAATTACGGTTTAGAAACTAATATTTACACGTATTTAAACAGTAAAGAATATTCCTTATGTTTAACATCCATAATAATAAAAAAAACCACTGTTGATACTGCAACTGCAGTGAAACATTTCTGGGACAACAATCAAAATTCTGTTTTGCTAAAGGGGGACCCCACCCAAAAACAATGTTAATGGATATTCAGATCGTGATATTGGCTCAACCCAGCGAGAAAATCCAAGTCTTTCAATGAAGCCAGAACAACAAATACATAGTGCAGATTCCATTTCACGGTGCAACTATAAGATAGGGAGAGTCCTAAACAGTCAAGGAATCACACCGATGTGTCATGAAGCCACGTGTATTGAGGATATGTTGCGAGCTGTTATAAAGATAATATCGACCAGCGAGTTCAAAGGATTCACAATACTCCTTGTGAGTGGGCGGCACTTATGTGGGGCGGTCTACACTGAGTGTTCACTGTGTTGAAGTACAGGAATTTTGAAATGTCAGCGAAGGCTGAACAGAGCCTGTTAACTAAACATAAGATTACCTTCGAAAATACGCTTCAACCTTTTGGGATTCTGTGATTAGAGAAGCCGTGATAAAAACTTAAATATAGACACCGGGTGTACACTTATCAATACGTGGAAACGTGCGTTTGATAAGGAAACAGCATACGGGAAGATTTCTTGTAGTTTACCGCGCTGCTGGCGTTTTGGCGCCTCTAGAATTTCTAGACAGAGAACGTAAAGGTAATCTGTGGACGTAGATGTTGACACTTCAGTACGTGCCATAACCGTGATGTCATCATGACGTATTCCGGCCAAGCAGAAGCCGTCTTTGCTCTTAAAAGTGGGAGCCTCACCAGTTTCACGATAGTCGAACTTAGCCCCTAACGACGACGAAGGAGATGGTCATTGAAAGTTTCTGACTTAGTCCGAATCTGAAGAGGCACAATCACCTACAAGTTCTTATGGAGCTTGATGATGTATTAAATGAAAAGGATATCTCTATGGAGGAAGAATATAATATTGAAATAAATAAGCCCAAAACGAAAGCGATGGCATATGATAAAGAAGACAATGCCAAAGTCCGAATTTACGTAGGTGATGAGCTAACTTGAACAAGTAGACTCATTCATGTATTTAGAAAGTCAGATTGATTGGGTTGGTCGGAGCAAAGCAGGTGAGAAGCCGAACTGCTCAAGTAAAAACTGTCTTCAGAAATAAGAATAAGGTACTGACTTCAAAAAGCACCAAACCTGAAACCAGAAAAAGGCTGGTCAAGGTCTATTTTTCGAAGGCTGCATGCTATGGCGGTGAAACCAGGACTCTAGTTACTAACGAAGAAATTAATGTTTTCCGATGTAGTGTAGTAGACGCATGAGTAAAATTTAGTGGACTGGCATGGTTACAGCCGAAGAAACTGGAAGTGAATTGTCAAAAAGTCAGTAAAACTTATTAGCCTTCTGACGAGACGTGAGGGACTCCTGGACACAATAATAGAGGTGTAAGTTAATTCAAGAGATGCACAGAAAAGTTACGACTAAGATACGCACATCATATTTTGAAAGATATGGGATGTAAGACCTACAGAGAAATAAAGACGAAATGGTAAAAACGTGAAGAGTGAAGATCTGTGGTCAGCTTAACTGCTACCAACCCGTCCCCGGGTTGATCACTAGAGACGAAGACAAAATTACGTGTATGTGTGTGGTTTTACCCGTATAGGTCAAACTAAACAACACAAAAGTTGACTCGAACAGCACAGTGCTTCACTTGGCATGGTCGTATCGGCGATGGTATGCTATGGGCTTCCTCTCACCTTCTGAATCACGGCAGACATTTCGGTTTGTAATCTTTCACGTAGCTACTGTTTTGCATACACAGTGAATCACCGAGCATTAACCGAAAGAAGTTGTGCCATTTTTTCCTACGTTCTGTCGAGTACTTCATCTGTTTTCTTCGTATTGTTCTTCTTATTGACTGCCACCTGTCTAAGGATCTGATTTTCTTCCTGCTTCTCCGCAGTCTGCCTGATCTGATTGTTTCTTTCATTGAAATTTAGTCAGTGAATTTCAAGTGGGAGAATGTGATTCATTTGAAGGCATGCGTCCACTGAAGGAGGTGGCCAGTCCTTTACTGTAGCTGCAAGTCTTGTGTTTGTTGTTACCCGCTTTCACCGGCGACGAGGAAAAAGGCACAGTACGCCCTGACGCTGGTATAACAAGGTTTCTCTAATTTATGAATACGTGACAAAGCGAATTATTCATACCCTGCAGGCACACATTCCAGAACGAATTTCCCTGGAGGGACATAAAATAGTAACGTTCTTGTATTTATGGGACCGTCGAGCAGAAATTCGATTCAGCCCTTTGCCTCTACCGCGGTACTGTGTACTCTACATCTCACCGCGCGCTATTACAGTAGAAACAGCGGCACTGTTCTCAAACACAAGCGAACGTGCGCCGGACGCAAATGTACATCTGAGGTCTCCCTTCACTGCGTTACATTTTATTGCTACGGGCGTCATGCCTGATATTAAACACAGTGCAGTGTATCGAAAAACTGGAAGTGAAAATAGTATGAACACTAGAAGTCTGTACGTTCTGAATGATATAAAATGTAGTTAAATACTATGTGCACGGAACAGCTTCGAACGGTACATGCCTGATTTGAGGTAAACATGTTATTGAACTGTGTGGCACGTTTTTGGTTAAGGACTGTTGGGTGAGGCAGCAATTATCCGTAAATACTTTTAAACACATTTGTTTGATCGCTGTGACCGGGTTCTGCGTACCAGATGCCTATAACTGTTTGTACATACGCAAACCAGCAACCAACCGACAATTATTTTGGTTCACTTTATTTAAATTGTAACGTTACTGGCTTTTTATATCACAAAACGAATTGCTTTTATCAAAGCACATCGTACCCTGGTTTGAAGTGTGTTGGCCTATGATACACAGAACTAATTTACAGTTATAAATGTGTTTTAAATGCAAGTTGCGCTACAATATGCGTTTAAGAGTGCTATTTGCATTACACAACGGCCTGGAGTATGTGATCCTGACTTCTTTCTCCAGATAGTGGCAGTCACTTTCTCTTGATATTTTCAGTCACAAGTAATTGCAGCCCGCATCTCGTGGTCGTGCGGTAGCGTTCTCGCTTCCCACGCCCGGGTTCCCGAGTTCGATTCCCGGCGGGGTCAGGGATTTTCTCTGCCTCGTGATGGCTGGGTGTTGTGTGCTGTCCTTAGGTTAGTTAGGTTTAAGTAGTTCTAAGTTCTAGGGGACTGATGACCATAGATGTTAAGTCCCATAGTGCTCAGAGCCATTTGAGCCATTTTTGAGTAATTGTAAATATAACTATCCACACTAGGTTGGCATAAATACAGTTTATGGAGACGTAACAACTGTTTATTCTCACGTATACTAAATGAAATCCCAAAAGCCGGCCGGTGTGGCCGTGCGGTTCTAGGCGCTTCAATCTTGAACCGCGTGACCGCTACGGTCGCAGGTTCTAATCCTGCCTCGGGCATGGATGTGTGTGACGTCCTTAGGTTAGTTATGTTTAAGTAGTTCTAAGTTCTAGGGGACTGATGACCACAGATGTTAAGTCCCATAGTGTTCAGAACCATATCAATCGTTTTTGAAATCCCAAAAACCAAGTTACAAGCTAACCGAATGTTCACGTTCTGACGAAGTCCATGGAAATTACTTCCAATTTAGATAGAGATGGGTATTTTAGAATATACATATATTTTAGGGAAAATTTTGCCTTTAGAAAATACATGTGTGTGACATTTGAATTGAACTGTCAACAACACATTACAAATGGTTCAAATGGCTCTGAGTACTATGGGACTCAACATCTGTGGTCATCAGTACCCTAGAACTTAGAACTAATTAAACCTAACTAACCTAAGGACATCACACACATCCATGCCCGAGGCAGGATTCGAACCTGCGACCGTAGCAGCAGCGCGGCTCCGGACTGGAGCGCCTAGAACCGCACGACCACCGCGGCCGGCAACACATTACAGTTCAGTATTTCAGCCGCATGCTATCTGCTCTCATAGTGAGTGAAAGTATTTGCACAGCTCATCAGTTTGTATGATGAGGGCTGACTGATACGTATTTAAAATACCGATATGGATGTGAAAGCGCAATAAAGATCTTTCTGTCTGAGACTATATTAGCTACGTACTTAGGTGAAAATTTATGTAACCTCCCTCTCTTGTGGAAAGTACGCAATAATTAAACTCTAATTGCAGCAGTGATCTGCTCTTTGTACGGGGTCAGTCAATAAACTATTCTCCCAACCAATCTCAAAAACAAGGGACAAACAACCAATTATCTTTAAAGGTAACGATAAGGGAAAGAATTAATTCGCCCCAACGCTTCACTTTAGATTTTGCAGTTATTATCACACCCTTCAGTGCAAACCACAGAACACGCAAGTCTAATAATGAGAGAATATTTGCAATCGTAATATTTGGTATATAACTTAAGAACTACTTAATAAACAATAGGAATCTATGATTACTCCTTTAAACAAACAAATATATAAGACCATAAAAGCATCAGAACCGGCCGGCCGCGGTGGTCTAGCGGTTCTGGCGCTGCAGTCCGGAACCGCGGGACTGCTACTGTCGCAGGTTCGAATCCTGCTTCGGGCATGGGTGTGTGTGATGTCCTTAGGTTAGTTAGGTTTAAGTAGTTCTAAGTTCTAGGGGACTTATGACCTAAGATGTTGAGTCCCGTAGTGCTCAGAGCCATTTGAACCATTTTTTTGCATCAAAACCAAGTATTTAAGTTCTATAACAATGTTGGATCGTCGAATACGCCGGACTACCGACACAGAAGGTTAAATTTTACTAAACAGCAATTTCTCCAAACCTAGGACTATCTTAATAGTGTAGAATCCTTAGGTTATCCAGAACTATTCTAATTCGCCCTTCTTGGGCATAACGGTGGAGTAGATAATTAAACTCTCATTTCTTTCTCCTGGAACACTGAGCGGCAATAGACGCTCGGGCAACTCTTACCCCAGCGTGGCTCGGGAAAGAGGATGGCTCCTCCAGGTGGAGGAAACTTTTACCCGAACCGGAAAGGGAACTCGTCTAACACGAGCCACTAAGTTGGACGAAGACCAGTTGGCGATTTTTAATTATTACCCAAAGCCTGCTGGACAGCGGACGAGAATTACAGGGGCAAAGGTAGCTTTATTTGTGCTCACAAGAATTGTTAACTTCTGCAAATGAGATTCCGGCATAACCACCGCTTTAGTATCAATACGGGAATTCGGAACTGAGGAAAACAAGTCAGCAACGGTCTCTACCAAATGCACCCAACATTTCGGACAGACCGAGCAACCGACATCAGTCGTGGCTAGGAGGATTACCAAATGGACTCTTCTAATCTTTTCTCCGGCCAGTAATTTGACAGATAGAAAGAAAGTATGTTCTCGAATTCCAGTACATATATAATTTTTTTCTCTAAACTATCTCTTTTATGGCTTGTTTCTGACATTGATAACATAAATTACATCGAAAATGCTACGCCCGTTAGCAAGAAGGATATAAATGCAGATACTCTTGTTACAGAATCGTTCAGTGATTACATTATGGCTGTTAAAGTTTGTGATTTAGTGGACTGTCAGGATCAATTAAAGAAGGGACTTGCTGCAACCTTAAAGCATGAGCCGGCCGGGGTGGCCGAGCGGTTCTAGGCGCTACGGTGTGGAACCGCGCTACCGCTACGGTCGCAAGTTCGAATCCTGCCTCGGGCGTGGATGTGTGTGATGCCCTTAGGTTAGTTAAGTTTAAGTAGTTCTACGTTCTAGGGAACTGATGTCCTCAGAAGTTAAGTCCCATAGTGCTCAGAGCCATTTGAACCTTAAAGCATGAGATGTGTGGCTCATTTAACTAATGTCTACGGAGTAAATTCTCCAATCTCATCACTGCAACACATGGTGTCAACGTGAAGTTACTATTTCTCCTACACGGTAACGATAGTGTAACAACAAGAAGAATGGTGAATAAAGTCAGCAAGGAAACATTGTAAAACATGTCGAAGAAATATAAATGTCATGCTGCTACACCATATTAAACGGAATCAGCTGACATTAAATTGGACGTTCTAATGGAAGCGCTGCCTGTAGTGTTGCAACAGCAACGTGTAGACGACTAACGTGGACGCCCTCCAGTTGTAGAGGGAAGATACACAAATATTTTATATCTCTGCTCATGAGCGCAGGTGGGAACAAAGTTATTGGTATCCACATTATAGATTTTTTGAAGTGTCCAGACATGCGACTATAAGAAGCTTTTATGTCCTCTACGGTTAAGGAAGATGGCGTTGGTACACAGGAGGCGACAACATACAACTAAAGACTGGACAGTGTGTTTCACCCTGTGCAAAACTTTTGAAGTGATTCAAACTATAACAAGCAGTATTTACAATGTGTTCTATTCTGATGTGTGATAATCACAACCATGCGATGTCAGCTGGCTAATGACTTACAGGACAGCTGCTGCGAAGTGTTTAACAACGATGTCGCAGTCTTCTGACTTGTTTCATGCTTTCGCATATTCCTTTGCTCTCCGATTCCGTTCATAACCTCCTCAATCCTTACATTTAAACATTTTTCTATAGCACCGCATCCGAGAGGTTTTGATTGTCTTCTGGTTTCCCCACAGTCCATGTCTCACTACCGTTGATTGTTGTGTTCCAAACGTACATTCTCAGAAATTTCTCCCTCTAGTTGAGACCTACGTTTCATACTAGCAGACTTCTGTGGCCAGGAATGCTTTTTTTTGCCAGTGCTAGTCTGTTTTTTACGCCCTCCTTGCTCTGACCATCATAGGTTACTTTGCAGCAAGGTAGCAGAATTACTTAACATTGTCTTGTCGTTATCGCCAATTTTAATGTTAAGTTTCTCGCTGTTGTCATACTGCTTTTTTCATTACTTTCGTCTTTCTTCGATTTACTTTCTTTCTTCGGTACTCAATACACTGTTCACTCCAATCAACTCATCCCTCAATCCTGCTTCACATTCACTGAGTTTAGCAATGTCTTCAACGAATCGTATCGTTGGTATCCTTTCACCCTCAAATCTAATATCTCTCTTGAACCTTATTTTTATTCCGTCGTTGCTTCTTCGATGTATAAATTGAACAGTAGGGGCGAAAGATTACATCCCTTCCTTAGAACGTTTTTCATTCGAGCTTTTTGTTCATGGTCTTCCAGTCTTATTTTACCTTGTTGGTTCTTGTACATATTACATATTACTCGCCCTTCCTCTAGGGCTTGTCCCTATTCCTCTCAGAACTTCGAACACCACTTGACACTATCGAACGTTTTTTTCTAGGTCGACAAATCCTATGAATGTGTTTTGATTTTACCTTAGTTTTGCTTCCATTTTCAAACGTCAAAACTGCCTCTCTGGTGCTTTTACCTTTCCTAAAGCCAATCTAATCTCCGTCTAAACGATCTTCACTTTCCTTTTCCATCCTTCTGTAAACTACTCTTTTTCTAAAAATGGAGGCATCAGCTCTTAAGCACATTATGCTATGATTTTCGCACATGTCTATTCTCGCTGTCTTCGGAAATGTTCGGATGATGTTTGTCCGAAGTCTGACGGTATACCGCGAGTCTCCTACATTCTACACACCTACGTAATAATCGTTTTATTGTCACTTCCCCAAATGACTTTAGAAATTCCGATGGAGTGTCATCATTACCTTCTGCCTTATTTGATCTCAAGTATTCCGGAACTCGCTGAAATTCTGATTATGATACTGCATCCTGAATCTATTCCCTGTCGACTCTTGTTTCTTCTCCTATCACGTCACCAGAAAGGTCTTCCCCCACGTAGAGGGCTTCAGTGTGCTCTTTCCGCCTATACACTCCATCCTCTGGCTTTAAGACTGGAATTCCCATTCAACTCTTAAAGGTATCGCCGTTGCTTTTAATTTCATCGTAGGTTGTTTTGCCTTTTCTGTATATTGAATCCGTTCTTCTGATAATCATTTCTTTTTCGAAAATGACTGAAAAGCCACGATGGCTTCAATCATTTATTAGATGACCGGTTTCAGCACTCTGAAGGTGCCATCATCAGATCTGAATCGTGGATTAACATTTATAAAACCATATGGACATCATGGCATATGAGGCAGACCATCTGATGAAATCATTGTCACAACCAATAAAAATAATAAAAAAAACTGCTCTCATGGTTGTTTTTTCCATAAAATATAAAACTGAAGTCACTAGATGAAACTACCACTGCTCGCCTAATACCGGTCGGCATCGGCACTTTCAGAGTGCTGAAACCGGTCATCTAATAAACGATTGAAGCGACCGTGGCTTTTCAATTATATTAAAAACAGAGTGGTCTCCCCACGACACACCATGTGTTCACTGCAAAATTTCTTTTTCGATTTCTTCACATTTTTCACACAGCCATTTTGACTTAGCTTCCCTCCACTTCTTTTACTTCGTTCCTAAGTGAATTTTGTTTCTGTATTGCTGATCTTCCCTCAACATTTTTGTACTTCCTTCTTTCATCGATCAGCTGCAGTATTTCGTTTGTAATCCGTGGTTTCTTCGCACCTGTCTTCCTTGTACCTACATTTTTTTCCAACTTCTGTGATTGCCTCTCCTCAACTGCGCTGCCTGCTGAGCTACTTATTATCGCGGTGTCTATAGCCGCAGAGAACTTGAAACGTTTCTCTTCATTTCCTAGTACTTCGGTATCCCACCTCTTCCGCAATGATTCTTTGTCACTAGTCTCTTAAACTTCAGCCTATTCTTCGTCATTACGAAGTTTTGATATGAGTCTGTATCTGCTCCTGGGTACGTCTTAAAATTCGTTGAAATTTATTGCATTATTCGTATAGTCTTTCACTTCCCTCGTTTCTGCTACCAAGCCCGTATTCTCTCGTAACCCTTTCCTCTACTCCTTCCCCTACAAATATATCCAAGTCCCTCATGACTGCTACATTTTCATCTCTCTTTACGTACTGAGTTACCTGTTCAGTATCTTCCTGTAATTTCTTTACAAACGACGTCGACACGTACAACTGAAATATGGTTGTCGGTGTTGGTTTGCTGCCGATTCTGATAAGAACCCTATCACTGTTCACAGTAATTCATTCTCTGCCCTACATTCCTTTTCATAACGAATCCTATTCCCTTTATACCATTTTCTGCAGCTTTTGATATTACAGATGTACCGTCTGACCAGAAATCCTCGTGTTGCTGCCCTTTCACTTCATCCACCCTCACTGTGTCTAAATCGAGCCTTAACATTTCCCTTTTCAGATTTTCTAGCTTCCCTGCCACGATCAAATTTCTGACATTCCACGCCCCGACTGGGGCGTTCTCTCTTGGCACTCCCCTTCCGGAGATCCAAATGGGGGACTATTCCGGAGTCTTTTGCCAATGGAGAGATCACCATGACACTTTTTCAACTGCATCGCACATGTTATACGAATACACAATGTGTCTTTAATGCAATACTTTTGATTGCCTTCTGCATCCTCATGCCGTTGATCATTGCTGATTTTTTTTCACATTTATGGATAGTCTCGTACCCAGAGGGTAAGAGAGAGCTCTGAACCTCTGTTGGCCCCCGGCCCTCTTTGACAAGAGCGTTGTCAGAATGAGAGTGACTTCTTATGGCGGAAGTCTTCGAACACCAATGATGATAATTTTTGTTAAAAATTTAATCATTGGTAGGGTTCGAAGCGAGGACGAAAAACGTTTTCATTACTAATCAAGACTATACCATCTTTTCTCCCCCCCCCTCTCTCTCTCTCCCTTTTTTTTTTAAAGGGACACTCCCGGCGCCCAAAGGAAGGTGTGGGGGCAGAGTGGGCCGGGGTCGAAACCCAAGGCCTGGCAATGATGTCCCGCTCCCACCCTCCAGAAACCAAGTAAACCGTAGGAAGCGTGGAGTAGAGGTTCAGTGAACAACGTGTATTCATTTATTTTTTTTTCTTTTAGTTATTAATTGTACTTTTTAAAATATTTTTATCATTAATACTACTGAGAATATCGGGAAGCCGGCCTCACGCAAGGAGAAGGGCGTAACAAGACATCAGACAAAGAAGAACATTCCAGTTACCAGTGAATACATCCGTTGTAATTGTGGAAGAGGCGTGGATCAACTCTTCATGACAGGAACACCCCAGATCTGCAACTTCGTTCTCAGTGTCTTCCTTAACCCACCGCAGCTCTGGGATGCTTTACGGGCGACACTGCAGAGGAAACTGGAGAGAAATTTTCTGTGTTTTGGATTGCGGACAACTGCACAGTGGCGTTCATTAAGGAATTGCCAAAAGTCAAGGGCACATTTCTCGCCATCAGCAGGCAAGTTGTGTGCTGAGTGTCCACAAATCCACCTCAATGAGTTTGCCTTTGCTCGCGGGAATTATACAACGTCAGTAAAGAGGAGTAGTCGAGTAGGTATCTGATGAGGAGTCGTGCAGGTATTAGGGACAGCATCTGTCGCGCCAAGAACCAGACATCTCTCTCCGATCTGCACACCAGACGGTCCTCGTCAGTGTCCACAACATCACAGTTGACAGACAAAGAGGTATCTGCGAGGTAAATCCTGTGAAGGTGTGACCGGCATTCTTGCTTCCCATGGTCAGTAAGGCACCATGCAGACGGACGTCAGTGTCAAGATAAGCGCACGCCGATCGCCAAACGGGGCGCCACTCGACGTGGCGAAGCTTCCCCTCAACCACATTCGGTGACCTGCCCTGCTGAAGCAAACCAAAGATCGCCTTCGTGGATGTCAATTGCTCCGGCACTATCACAGTAAGACGTAGCTCACTTCAAGGAAGAAGTGGTGAAAGTAAAAGAAGTGTGGTGGGACTTCTGAAAGCTCGATAAGTGCTGCGAGTGAGTGTAGTGCAAGAGCCTCCACAAATAAGCTGGTAACGCCTGTAGGACAACGCGACAATGTCATGTGAGAGCCCAGGAAAGGGCTGTCGCTCTATCAGGCACATGATACAGACCTGCACCACCCCTGCACCGCTGGAGGGTGAGGGTTTCGTACCTTACCTTGAACAGCAAGCCGTGGCAAACAAAGGAATAAAATGCCTCTAGCATGAGGCGGGCCGTGGATGGCGGAGTAGAGAGTGTCTGTGCCATGTGCTGAGTACGTGATGCCAGATATACAGTTATATATTGCGTGCTTTACACAAGATCGAGTGCTCGTAAACGGTGATATAGGAGAGCAGCTGGTAGTTGGGAAAGTGGAGGGCAATTGCCAGGCGAAGATCACTTGCGGAATCGATACCTAAGCATTAGAAAGTATCGGCTACACGCAAAGGAGCAGCACTGTCTACTGTGTCCAGACTAAGCGCTTGCAACTGTCGCTTCCCGCGAAGCAGGCTGGTACAGCGGGCCCCGGACCGAGTAGGGGTCAGCCTGGCCGCTTCCCAGAGACCACCAGGAGGCGTCCACGGCGCCGCAAGAGGTCGCTACAGCCGCGGACCTCTTTCCTTCCTCTCGACACGTGACTCCAAATAGAGCCAGCCATATCCATGTGCCGAGCAGTATTTAGGCTGGCGCAGGAGCCTGGAGAGGCCCCTTCCATCCTCTTTTTTCCCCACCTCCCCTCTCCATGCCCCCTTCTCTCCCTCGAGTCCTATTGCATTTCCCTCCTCTGCCTTTTCTCATTCCCTCTCGCGTCTGCCCTCCCCTCTCCCCCCTTCTGAGTCCTCTCCCTCCTTGGTCCCCCCCCCCCTTTTCGTTTTTTCCTCTCCTCCTTTCTTGTTTTTCCCCCTTCTCCAGGTCCCCCCCCCCCCCACCCATCTGCCCTTGGCTCGGGAGTGTCATCTTTGTGCCGCCGTTTTCGTGCAGTGTTTTACAGTGAGTGTTCCGTGTTCTGTGTCTTTTGGGAAGTGTTGCGAACGGCCATCATACTGCCGCTGGATGTGATTTTTTATCTCTTGCGAACAGAAACCAGACTGTCGCCATGTTTTTTTAATTGTGTGTCTACTATGTTACTTGTCTGATTCCTGTGTATTTTATTCACATTGCCAACCCCTTTGCTTTCTGTTTTAACTTTCTGCGTTTCTCCGCCATTTTACACTTTAAGTCACGGTTTTATCGCCTGTTTTTCTTGTTTCTTTTCTTCTTCCGTTTTTAAAAAAAGTTTGTAGAGCAACGTACCAAGCTGCTGCCAACCCTACCCCTTCGGGGAATTGAAAATCAATGAAGGAAAAAAAAAGCCTGGGGCGGCAGTTCACGCCGAGCGAGCCCACTGGTGTCATCGTAGCCGCCGCGTCGTCGTCCACCACCGCCAGCTTACCCGAGCCATCCCTGCAGGGCCTCTACTCGTCCTCGGACTCAGGTGGCGGCAACGTTTACTCCGCGCCGCTCCTCACGAGACGTCCAGGGCTTGGTTTGGTGAAGTTGTGTGTTTACTACAGACAGTTTATGTTTGGAAGAATCTCTGATTTAGTTATTGGTAGGCTTGGAGGATCAGTCCTACCTCACGAATATTGTTATGTAACTTTTGAAGAAAGACTTTAGTTTAAATAAAACGCTATAACTCACACTCTGAGATTTTCCTATCCACGGACGGCGGATATATTACTGTCCGCGGATGGTTCCGCACCTACAGCCATGGCGCTCGATTTGCGGCCCTGAAGCTTTGGTGTAAGCGGTAACCCATACCAGCACTGCACTGCTACGGAGAATGATGACGAGATCTTCTTCGTATTCACTGCAGCTGAATACATTCCTAAGGGACCAAACTGCTGAGGCCATCGCTCCCTATACATACAAACTACTTAAACTAACTTATGATAAGAACAACACACACACTCATACTCGAGAGAGGACTCAAACCTCCGGCAGAAGGCACCGCGGATTTCGTGACATGGGGCCACAAACAGCCTGGCCACTCTGCGCAGCTGAATACATGGTCACCGAGAGACATCCCAGAGAGACGTTGATGGAGGCCGCGTAGCAGCGGTTCCATGGCGAATGCATACAACAGAGCAGAGATAGGGCAGCCTTGACGCCCTGATAGATGGATCGAGATGGGAGAAGAAGACTGCAACTGTAGAGTACACAAGAGGTAGTTGCACGAAGGAGACGGATTACGACGTCGACGGTAGTATCAGGGTAGCCCATATTGTGGAGAACCTCTTCCAGGAAGTCGTGATCGACGCGATCGAAAGCCTGGTTGTAGTCAAGAGCTGCTAACAGTCCGAGCGTGAGAAAGAGCGATTATGTCCCGATAGCGGCAAAGGGCAGTGCGGATGTTATTGGTACCTGCCAAAGAAGTCTGATCGGGGGGAAACCACGTACCAAGCAGCGAACAGCCAAGCTGCCAGCAGCCAAGTAAACATCTCTGTGTCGCTGTTGAGTAACGTCAAGTGGCGGTAATCACATATCCGTAAGGTACCACGAGGCTTGTGGGTGGGAATGAGGAAACCATCGAAGAAACCTTCTAAAATATGCACGAAAGGTGACATAAGGTAATAACAAATTTCCGTCCACATTTGCGCCAGAAAGGGACGTAATGTCCGATAAAACACCAGAGGGATGCCGTCAGGGCTAGGCGACCTATTCGTAGAAACCGCTAGGGAGTGTAATGGACTCCGTCCTCCGTGGCGTTAGCAAATCAGATTCATCGTAGTATCCACGGGAACCGAGCCAAAGGAGAGTCTGGAGACCACCATAATGATGGCACGGCGGTGACGTTGTTCAGAGTACAGTATAACATAATGTGCATGAAGGCCAGACACGAATCCCGTTCGGTATCAAAATGCTGCCCGTCGTCAGCTGTAAGAACATGAACCAAATTCGTCCAACGGTGGTCTCGTTCTGCTATGATATGATATAATATGATTTAATACAAACCCATTTTGTGTGCGCGCCCTGACCATAGCTCCTTCAAGGTGGCACAGAGAGAGGTATGAGAGCTGTGCCTTGGCACATTTCGCCATCGCCTGGTGCTCTGGCGAATACAGTATCATAGTACATTCTCAGAGTATGGTGATATGGAGTTCTTGAGTACGTCTCCACCACATCGCAACCTCCTTTCTGTAACCAATCTCGGCCTTGTGGAGAGCAGGCTTTGCACACAGCGACCACCGTGACAGAGCAGACAAATAGGCATCACGGCGTCGACGACAAGCTGCCCACGTGGTTTCGATGAGCTGCCGGTTGTCGGATGAAGTAAGGTGGATCGCGTTTAGTTTTCATGATCCACGGCCGCGCCAGACCCTTTGGTGGTAGAGATTGAAGGCGCAGATAGATGCGTCGATATTCATGGAACGCAGTGGGCCAGGCTTCATCATTATGCATCCCACTGTCAATATCGTGGGAGATGTAAACACTAACGAGTGGGCTGGAAGAATGGTTAGTGAAATGTGTAAACCTTGGACGATATCTACGAACGTGCTCCCAAGTATCCACTAGGGTAAGGTGCTGAAGAACTGTCGCTAGCGCCGCGCATGGAGAGTGACGACGTGGTAGGACTTTGGGTGCCTGGGTGCAGCTGAAATCGCCTCTCATGATCAATGCTTCCTGTCGATCCAGGAAGAGGGATCTGACTAAGAAGAAGGTGGAACGTTCACGGCGGCGAGCTGAACCGGATGTCGCATAGTCATTGACGATCCTGACACCACTAAACATGAGAACCATACCTCAGGCATCAAGGAGATGCGCAACTGCGTCAACGAGGATACCGTCATGTAAAAGGATCGCCATCCCACTACCAGTACGGGAAGCATGAGAGACGTGTTCTGTAAAACCACGGACGGAACAGTAAGTTGCAAAGTGCGTTCTGGCGTAACGACACGCACTGGCATGAAGATCAAGATAGATACAGCAGAGAGGATCGTTAGACGACGGCAGCCAATGGCACACTGTCTAGGACGTCACAGGAGCGGCGCCTACACGAAGACAGTAAAAGCGACGCGATACCTAACCGCGGTCACACTAGAAGAAAGTACTAGGAGAGTCACACTAGAAGAGCCACACTATAAGAACAGCAGTGACGTACGAACTTGTGTTATCCGTTATTAACTGCTTCTGTGGAATGAGATTTTCACTCTGCAGCGGAGAGTGCGCTGATATGAATCTTCCTGGTAGATTGTGTGCCGGACCGAGACTAGATCTCGGGACCTTTTCCTTTCGCGGGCAAGTGCTCTACCATTAGTGCTACCGAAGCACGTCTCACGACCCGCCATCACAGCTTCAATTCTGCCAGTACCTCGTTTCCTACCTTCCAAACTTCACAGAAGCACTTCTGCGAACCTTGCAGAACTAGCACTCCTGAAAGAAAGAATATTGCGGAGACATGGCTTAGCCACAGCGCGGGCGATGTTTCCAGAATGAGATTTTTCACTCTGCAGCAGAGTGTGCGCTGATACGAAACTTCCTGGCAGATTAAAACTCTGTGCCGGATCGTGACTCTCTCTCGGGACCTTTGCCTTTCGCGGGCAAGTGCTCTACCAGCTGCAGTGTGAAACTCTCATTCTGGAAACATCCTCCAGGCTGTAGCTAATCCATGTCCCCGCAATATCCATTTGATAGCTCAGATGGTAGAGCACTTGCCCGCCAAAGGCGAGGGTCCCGAGTTAGATTCTCGGTCCGGCATACAGTTTTAATCTGCTAGGATGTTTCACTTTTGCTTGTGTGGAAATCGTGTACATTGAAGGCCAGTGATTATTTGCATGTCTCCTATTGCTTGCCACCAATCTTTGTAAAGACGAAAAATTGAGTATTGTCAATATACTTTATTGCAATAAATTCTATTAATATGATTTCCTTGTATGTTGGCTAATTATCCGATAAAACAGCGTCCTAGGCACCCTATAAGACGAGTGGGCAGGATCCCACACTGGCAATGATTTATCAGAAGAATCCGGTGCCTAGCGTGCATGGAATTTTTTATGTTTTGCTGGCACCTTAATCTTTATCTTTACTTTCCAGGAGCGTTTACTTGCTTTAACAGTCTCTTTTGCTGATCAGTGTTTTCAGGTGGGTGTTGTAGAAAATTTCTTTTCTTATTTACTTATTTTTCATGTTTGCCTTGTCTGTTTTTTGCATTTGTCTCTTCCAAAATGCCCGCCCCACCCATCCCTCCCACTGCTCAGGTACCACTGCGTTAAGTGTTAGGTGCAACACAGTTAATGCAGATGTTTCAGTTTCAGATGCAGCAAATCTATACCCTGCTCAATACGGTGCAACTGGACAATGCTGCGCACCCGGTGGAACAAGCACCACCTACTACAGCTGCTATAACGCCTTTTCGCCAGTTTCGTGGACAAAAAGAGGAATGGCTCGATTCGTTACAACAATTCGAAGTGCACGTACTTGCTCTGAACGCACCAGGTACTGCGAAACTTTCTCGCGTCCTCTGGCCGGCGTAATTAAACATATTATTTATTGGTAATGTTGATTGTTGCCGTCTTACGTGGTGGGCCTAAATCAAAATGATATTTCATTCAATTTTGATTTACAATTAAATGCTTTTATAAAATTGTGGAAAAAAATGTATATTATGTTAATCTTCATCTACATTTACATGATTACTTTGCAATTCACATTTAAGTGCTTGGCAGAGGGTTCATCGAACCACAATCATACTATCTCCCTACCATTCCACTCCCGAACAGTGCGCGGGAAAAACGTACACCTAAACCTTTCTGTTCGAGCTCTGACTTCTCTTATTTTATTTCGATGCTCATTCCTACCTATGTGGGTTGGGCTCAACAAAATATTTTCGTATTCGGAAGAGAAAGTTGGTGACTGACATTTTGTAAATAGAGCTCGCCGCGA
Source organism: Schistocerca cancellata (assembly GCF_023864275.1). Lineage (NCBI taxonomy): Eukaryota > Metazoa > Arthropoda > Insecta > Orthoptera > Acrididae > Schistocerca > Schistocerca cancellata. The sequence continues at coordinate 680,589,054 of NC_064630.1, forward strand.
CAAAAAACGTCTTTGCTTTAATGACTTCCATTCCAACTCGCGTATCATATCTGCAACACTCTCTCCCCTATTACGTGATAATACAAAACAAGCTGCCCTTTTTTACACCCTTTCAATGTCTTCCTTCAGTACCACCTGATAAGGATTCCACACCGCGCTGCAATATTCTAACAGAGGACGAACGAGTGTAGTGTAAGCTGTCTGTTTAGTGGACTTGTTGCATCTTCTAAGTGTCCTGCGAAAGATACGCAACCTTTGGCTCGCCTTCCCCACAATATTATCTATGTGGTCTTTCCAACTGAAGTTGTTCGTAATTTTTACACCCAGGTACTTAGTTGAATTGACAGCCTTGAGAATTGTACTATTTATCGAGTAATCGAATTCCAACGGATTTCTTCTGGAACTCATGTGGATCACCTCACACTTTTCTTATTTACCGTCAACTGCCACCTGCCTCACCATACAGCAATCTTTTCTAGATCGCTTGGCAATTGATACTGGTCTTCGGATTACTTTACTAGACGGTCGGGCGTTTGTTAAAGTTTCGAGAACATACGTTCACCGAATAGTCAAGCAGTATATTGCTCCCTCCTACGTATATCTCGCGAAGAGACCATGAGGATAAAATCAGAGAGATTAGAGCCCACACAGAAGCATACCGACAATCCTTATTTCCACGAACAATACGAGACTGCAATAGAAGGGAGAACCGACAGAGGTACTCAGGGTACCCTCCGCCACACACCGTCAGGTTGCTTGCGGAGTATGGATGTAGATGTAGATGAAATTACAGCATCATCTGCGAACAACCTAAGAGAACTGCTCAGATCGTCACCCATGTCAAGTATATAGATCAGGAACAGCAGAGGTCCCAGGACGCTTCCCTGGGGAACACCTGATATCACTTCAGCTTTACTCGATGATTTGCCGTCTATTACTACGAACTGCGACCTTCCTCACAGGAAATCACGAATCCAGTCGCACAACTGAGACGATACCCCATAGGCCCGCAGCTTGATTAGAAGTCGCTTGTGAGGAACGGTCTCAAAAGCTTTCCGGAAGTCTAGAAATACGGAATCAACCTGAGATCCCCCGTCGATAGCGGCCATTACTTCGTGCGAATAAAGAGCTAGCTTCGTTGCACAAGAACGATGTTTTCTGAAACCACGCCGATTACGTATGAGTAGATCGTTCCCTTCGAGGTGATTCATAATGTTTGTATACAGTATATGCTCCAAAACCCTACTGCAAACCGACGTCAATGATATAGGTCTGTAGTTCGATGGATTACTCCTACTACCCTTCTTAAACACTGGTGCGACCTGCGCAATTTTCCAATCTGTAGGTACAGATCTATCGATGAGCGAGCGGTTGTATATGATTGCTAAGTAGGGAGCTACTGTATCAGCGTAATCTGAAAGGAACCTAATCGGTATACAATCTGGACCTGAAGACTTGCCCGTATCAACCGATTAGAGTTTCTTCGAAACCCCTAAGATATCTACTTCTAAGAAACTCATGCTAGCAGCTGTTCGTGTTTCAAATTCTGATATATTCCATTCGTCTTCCCTGGTGAAGGAATTTCGGAAAACTGCGTTCAATAACTCCGCTTTAGCGGCACAGTCGTCGGTAACAGTACCATCGTCACTGCGCAGCGAAGGTATCGACTGCGTCTTGCCGCTTGTGTACTTTACATACGACCAGAATTTCTTCGGATGTTCTACCAAATTTCGAGACAATGTTTCGTTGTGCAACCTATTAAAGGCATCTCTCATGGAAGTCCGTGCCAAATTTCGCGCGTCTCTAAATTTTAGCCAATCTACGGGATTTCGCGTTCTTCTGAACTTCACATACTTTTTCCGTTGCCTCTGCAACAGCGTTCGGACCTGTTTTGTGTACCATGGGGTATCAGTTCCATCTCTTACCAATTTATGAGGTATGAATCTCTCAATTGCTGTTGCTACTATATCTTTGAATTTGAGCCACATCTCGTCTACATTTGCATAGTCAGTTCGGAAAAGAATGGAGATTGTCTCTTAGGAAGGCTTCTAGTGACACTTTATCCGATTTTTTAAATAAAATTATTTTGTGTTTGTTTCTGGTGGATTTGGAAGAAACGGTATTGAGCCTAGCTACAACGACCTTGTGATCACTAATCCCTGTATCAGTCATGATGCTCTCTATTAGCTCTGGATTGTTTGTGGCTAAGTGGTCAAGTGTGTTTTCGCAACCATTTACAATTCGCGTGGGCTCGTGGACTAACTGCTCGAAATAATTTTCGGAGAAAGCATTTAGGATAATGTCGGAAGACGTTTTCTGCCTACCACCGGTTTTGAACAAGAATTTTTGCCAACATATCGAGAGAAGGTTGAAGTCCCCATCAACTACACTCCTGGAAATTGAAATAAGAACACCATGAATTCAATGTCCCAGGAAGGGGAAACTTTATTGACACATTCCTGGGGTCAGATACATCACATGATCACACTGACAGAACCACAGGCACATAGACACAGGCAACAGAGCATGCACAATGTCGGCACTAGTACAGTGTATATCCACCTTTCGCAGCAATGCAGGCTGCTATTCTCCCATGGAGACGATCGTAGAGATGCTGGATGTAGTCCTGTGGAACGGCTTGCCATGCCATTTCCACCTGGCGCCTCAGTTGGACCAGCGTTCGTGCTGGACGTGCAGACCGCGTGAGACGACGCTTCATCCAGTCCCAAACATGCTCAATGGGGGACAGATCTGGAGATCTTGCTGGCCAGGGTAGTTGACTTACACCTTCTAGAGCACGTTGGGTGGCACGGGATACATGCGGACGTGCATTGTCCTGTTGGAACAGCAAGTTCCCTTGCCGGTCTAGGAATGGTAGAACGATGGGTTCGATGACGGTTTGGATGTACCGTGCACTATTCAGTGTCCCCTCGACGATCACCAGTGGTGTACGGCCAGTGTAGGAGATCGCTCCCCACACCATGATGCCGGGTGTTGGCCCTGTGTGCCTCGGTCGTATGCAGTCCTGATTGTGGCGCTCACCTGCACGGCGCCAAACACGCATACGACCATCATTGGCACCAAGGCAGAAGCGACTCTCATCGCTGAAGACGACACGTCTCCATTCGTCCCTCCATTCACGCCTGTCGCGACACCACTGGAGGCGGGCTGCACGATGTTGGGGTGTGAGCGGAAGACGGCCTAACGGTGTGCGGGACCGTAGACCAGCTTCATGGAGACGGTTGCGAATGGTCCTCGCCGATACCCCAGGAGCAACAGTGTCCCTAATTTGCTGGGAAGTGGCGGTGCGGTCCCCTACGGCACTGCGTAGGATCCTACGGTCTTGGCGTGCATCCGTGCGTCGCTGCGGTCCGGTCCCAGGTCGACGGGCACGTGCACCTTCCGCCGACCACTGGCGACAACATCGATGTACTGTGGAGACCTCACGCACCACGTGTTGAGCAATTCGGCGGTACGTCCACCCGGCCTCCCGCATGCCCACTATACGCCCTCGCTCAAAGTCCGTCAACTGGACATACGATTCACGTCCACGCTGTCGCGGCATGCTACCAGTGTTAAAGACTGCGATGGAGCTCCGTATGCCACGGCAAACTGGCTGACACTGACGGCGGCGGTGCACAAATGCTGCGCAGCTAGCGCCATTCGACGGCCAACACCGCGGTTCCTGGTGTGTCCGCTGTGCCGTGCGTGTGATCATTGCTTGTACAGCCCTCTCGCAGTGTCCGGAGCAAGTATGGTGGGTCTGACACACCGGTGTCAATGTGTTCTTTTTTCCATTTCCAGGAGTGAATAACAGTATGAGTGGGGTATTTATTTGTTACGAAACTCAACAATTTTAGCGGGCGAGCTTTTCTCTTCCGCTAATTTTTATAAGTTGATATCGCCAGGTAATGGCGTCGTTGGCTGCATCGGCCGCTGCGATAGTTGCACTGTAAGTTACTCCAATGCAAGTTAATTCAAGGAAGGCGGACATGAAATCGGGATTACCACTTACAAATTAAAAGTGAACAATAATATTAAATCAATATATTATCTGCTTAATTAGTACAAATATGCTTACATTTGCCTACACTAGCAAGATGTCCATCTACGCGCAACCAAGACAAGAGAAGAAGTGAAGACGACTAAAAAATTAATAAAAGAACGTATCTTGTCGTCTCTTTAGATCATTTTGTTATATTTCTTTGCCCTCGCAACTTACACAGAGAAATTATTATAATACGGAGAAAAATGTATGTTCGCCTGAGCGGCTAGTGTCCACTTATTACTCAAATTTTAAATGTCTCTTCTTTATATATACTGTTTCTAAGTCTTTTCTTATTATTTCACTGGCGACGCTATAACTTCTCTATCTATTATCCACAGTAGGAAGTGCAATGTTCTGACTAACTCAGAAGTTGTTTCCTAACTCCACTGCCGGCCGTTGTGGCCGTGCGGTTCTAGGCGCTTCAGTCTGGAACCGCGTGATCGCTACGGTCGCACGTTCGAATCCTGCCTTGGGCATGGATGTGTGTGATGTCCTTAGGTTAGTTAGGTTTAAGTAGTTCTAAGTTCTAGGGGACTGATGACCACAGATGTTAAGTCCCATAGCGCTCAGAGCCATTTGAACCATTTGAACCTAACTCCACTCTGAGTGAACTTTCTTATGAACAGGTTGTAGCTTCGCTATCTAACTACTATGACCAAAATGTGAATGTGGTAGAAGCTATGTATCAATTCTTTAATTGTAAAAAAGTCCTAAGAAACTTATCCTGAATGAGTAACAGATTAACAGGGTATCACGAGAAAATGCAAATTCAAATATACTTGTGGTGCTTTATATTCAGGTCTTACGTTGCGTGATGTGATTGTGTACAATGTACCTGATGTCGAACTCAGAGAACAAATTTTGAAACAGTCCGATCTATCATTACAACAGGTAGTGCAAATTGTAGATCAGTATGATTCAGGCGCCCTGTCAGCAGATAAATATGAGCAGTCAGCATTCTGTCGGGTTGAGTCAATTGTTTGCGATCGGCCTTTTCAGTGACAGCTTGCTCTCACCAAGCCGAATAAACAAAGCTGCACGCCACGTAAGCAGTTCGCTACACAGGCGGCTACACAGGAAAAAGCCTTGCTATTGGCGTTATTCACGGCACAAACACCAAGACTGCCCCTCCCAACAAGCTGTGTTACGCATGTGGTAGGCAAGAACATATACAATCCGTGTGTTTGCAATGGAACAAATATAACAATTCGGAACACTCGAAAAAATCTAGTCACAAGGTCAAAGCCGTTGATGCAGTATATTCAAAGTCTGCAACAGGCGTTTGCAAAACTGGCACGCTAGTAGTTTCTTCAGTGATACACCAGTCAAACAAACTTTTGGTTCAATTGCTTCTTTGTGGGGAACGTGTGCAATTTCAATTATCACATTGCTAAATCGTCACAAATATGAACTGTTAGGGTCCCCACAGCTGTCTAAAACTAGCATGCAACTGACGGCTATTAATGGGCAAGATATTCTTGTTCTTGGAAAGTGTACTTTGTCTGCCACGTATTTGTCACTTACGCGAACAGTGACTTTTATGGTGGTACAATCACGCGATTGTGAGAACATGTTTGGTCATGATTCACTTGATTTGTTTGGCATGATCATTCAGGACAATGTGTTGTCAGTGTCTGCATTCCATGCACAAGGTAGTACAGCTAGCTTGCTAAAATATTCCCGGAACTCTTTTCTGAAGATTTAGGCAAGACTAACAATGTTGTTGCACATATTACAATGAAACATAATGCTCAGGTCAAATTCTGCCGTGCCAGAACTGTTCCCATTTCATTACTGGGCAAAGGTGCTGCTAAAGTTAAAGAATTGCAAGATAGCGGAACTATTGAGCCCATACAACCTAGTCAGTGGCCAAGTCCACTGGTTTTGCTCCCCAAGCCCTCTCTTCGCATTCACCTCTATGTTAATCTCACGTCTACAGTCAACCCACAAAATGTGATTGATACTTATCCGTTGCCACGCCAAGAGGATCTCATGGCTGTCCATGGGCGCTGGACGCTGCTTTTGAAAAATTTATTTGAGCGACGCGTATATTCAGATACCGCTCGATGAAGAATCTCAAGAAGTGTGTGTAGTAAACAGTCATTTGGGTTTGTTTAAATATTTGCGTTTGCCTTTAGGCAGAGCTTCCGCACCCGCCATTTTCCAAAGGTATTTGGAACCGTTGTTTGCGCAGGTGCCGAACTGTTCAGACTATTTGGCCGATATTGTCATCGCAGGTCGTACATCCGAAGAACATATTGCAAATTTACGTGCTTTGTTCTGTGTGTTATTTGATGCAGGACTAACTTGTAGACTGGGCAATGTGATTTTTTAAAACCTGAGTTATGGTATCTTGGTCGTGTCAAAAACGATCAAGGCGTACATCCTCTTCAGTCGCATTTGTTAGTCATATGAGATTTGCCATTTCCTCGGAATGTCACAGAATTGCAGTCAATCTTAGGGAAAATGAACTATTATATTCGGTTCATACCGAATGCTGCACAAATTGCGGCTCCATTGCTTCGCCTGAGTCGAAGGAATGAAACCTTTGTTTAGACAGATGGATGCCAAGAAGCTTTTCCAAAATTTAAAGATGCATTGCTCAGTAGTAGATGCTTGGTTCACTTTGATCCTGAAAATCAGTTGTATTGCTAGTTGACACTTCCTCTTACGGAATCGGTGCCGTGCTTTCGTACAGAATTGGTGATAGAGACTAAACTTGCTTTCGCATCTAAAGTGTTGTCCAAGGCTCAGTGTAACTATTCACAAATTGAGGAAGAGGGTTTGGCTACTGTATATGGTGTCGCCAAATTTCACTACTATTTATATGGCAGAAAAATTCTAATTAGTAACGGATCACAAGCCATTGCAGTCCTCGTTTAATACGACGAAACCAGTTGCTGTACGAAATGCCCAAAAATTGCAAAGATGGGCCTTTTTGTTGTCTCAATACGAGTACGAGATTGTGTAACGTCCGACAGCTCAACATGGTAATGCGGATGCACTTTCACGTGTTCCGATTGGCCCTGATACAGACTTTGACGATTCTGCTGCATCTCGTTGTCACATCGTTGCTCAGGATGCTGAATTGATTCAGTCTTTTCCGCTGAACTATAGGAAAATTGCCCAGTCCATGGAAGCTGATTCATATCTGGTCATTTTGCTTACATACACACATCTCGGCCTCAGTCACTGAAAAACATAAAGAACTCTGTAGTGCGTCGATAATTTACCTGACGGCCTAGCCTCGCTGTAGAGAAAGGTGCGATTCTAGTTCAAATTGACAGTGGACTGTCACATGAATTGATCCCTAAACTCTGAAAAAAGAAATGTGCAGTGTCACCTAGCACACTGTGGAATTGTTCATACGTAACAGCGCGTCGACACTGTACTTTGCAGGGCATGGACATTCAATTAGAACGGATGACGTCACAGTTTCAGGCATGTGCGGAAAATCAGTCCCCTCCGCCACAGAAGTTTTCTGCTTGGCCTAAGTCACAATCATCATGACAACGTGCGCACATAGACTTTACGGAACCATTGTGGAATACCCGTTGTTTGATTGTGGTTGACTCACATAGCAAATTTCCGTATGCTGTGCCAATGAACTCGACTACGTCACGCACCACAATACAGGTAATCAATTTTTTGCCTCGAAGGTTTATATGAAGTAATAGTATCGGACAACGGATCTCAGTTCGCGTCAAATGAATTTGAAACATTCTGTGAATGGAATGACATACAGCATCTAACTAGTTCACCGTTCCAACCACAGTCAAGGTGTGAAGCGGAACGTTTTGTCAGAACTTTCAAGCAGCAGATGGCCAATCTTCGCTTCGCCCACACCATGGATCAAGCACTGCAACTGTTTTTCGCCTCATATCGTCCGCACCCATAAGATTGGACCATAGCCGGCGGAGCGGCTTCATGACCGCCTCCATCGGACACTGCTCCACCCTCCTCAGCATCCCATGCCGAAGCAAAGTCGCAAGTATCGCTTCGCGGCGCATGACATTGTCTTTTACATGGTTTTTAGCGGCAGCAGACGGTGGGAAAAAGGCGAGATTGTCCGTCGACTTGGCGCTTGCAAGTATCTTATTTCAGATCGAGGTGGCCGACATCAAAATCAACTTCGTCTCTGTCATATGCACGATGTTCCTTCAGTGTATCTTCTCCCAGATTCACGGATCCCGAGGGCAGCGCGACCACAGCAGCTGCCAGAGGGTGTCATCACGACAACGAGGGACGACCCCATTGCGACAGAGCCTTTGACTCCTGCGTCAGCTCTCGTCCTACCGATGGATCTGGACCCGTCCACATCGCAGCAGCCGCCTTCTTCTTCATCTGGGTCATGTCATCAGGAGGTGGACGCATACAGTTCTAGTCGTTTTTCAGGGGACATTTCCATCACAGCGAAGGCCGGATGACACGGTACGACCGGAAGCTTGACGTCCCCTGCAGCCACAGCTTCTGGTCCAGCACGGTGCTCACTCTCCTTCCTCCCCCGCCGTTGTCGCGCTCCCTACACGACGACGGTCCGTCGCTTAGAGGGTGAGGGATGTTCCGGCGTAACGACAAGCGCCGGCACGAAGATAAAGAGCGATACAGCAGAGATGGCTGT